>NC_138988.1:15649428-16323490 GCF_964341445.2 Mesoplodon mirus | reverse complement strand
TGCCTCCCACTGGCCCTTTTTGATTATTCTGTTCCCAAGCTCAAACCCCTGTGGCCCTGCATCGTATACAGTGTCCTTCTCCCCCATGCTGTGGATATATGTGACTAATAAACTGCTGTTGATCTCATCTGTCCAGTGTTGACTGTCCTGTGTTCTGCCATCTCCATAACCCTAGGGCGGGAATCTCTCTCTCAACAGTGGGATGAATAGGATGCAGTTACAATGATGTCCTCAACTTAATAAAAGGACTCTAAATCAAACCTACAGCAAACATCATATTTAATGTTGAAAGACTAAATGTTTTCTCTTTAAGATTGAGGACAAGGCAAGGATTTTGTGGTGGGCAGAATTTGGAGGTGGTCTCAAAATTGCCACCCCAGAGTTTAAATGTCTCACATGATACCTATCCTTTGAGTGTGGGCGGGACTTGTAAAGATGTTGGGATAGTCACTCTCTTGATTAGGTTAATGTTAATGGACAAAGGTTATAGAATTGTAACTTCCAAAATTACAATATATGAAACTCTGTCTTGGAAGTTGGAGAGAGAGCATCCTGTTGACTTTGATGAAGTATGCTGCCATGTGCTGAGAAAGCCACATGGCTAGGACCTGAGAGTGGCCTCTAGTTTCTGAAAGTGACCCCAACCATTAGCTAGCAGGAAAATGGGGACCTATCCTCAATCCCACAAGGGCAAAGGACTGAATTTTGCCAACAACCTGTATGAACTTGGAAGAGGATCCCCAAATTTTACAGGAGAACACATCTGACACTTTAATTTCAGACTTGTGAGATCTTCTACAGAGAACCTAGTCAAGCCATGCTTGGATTCCTGACACACAGGAACTTAGCAGGTTATATATGTGTTTTTTTTTTTTTTTTTTTTAAACCCAGACAGAAGCCCCTGCCAGTAATTTTTTTTTTTTAAGATGTTGGGGGTAGGAGTTTATTAATTTATTTTTATTTATTTTTGCTGTGTTGGGTCTTCGTTTCTGTGCGAGGGCTTTCTCTAGTTGTGGCAAGTGGGGGTCACTCTTCATCGCAGTGCGCGGGCCTCTCACTATCGCGGCCTTTCTTGTTGCAGAGCACAGGCTCCAGACGCGCAGGCTCAGTAGCTGTGGCTCATGGGCCTAGTTGCTCCGCGGCATGTGGGATCCTCCCAGCCCAGGGCTCAAACCCGTGTCCCCTGCATTAGCAGGCAGATTCTCAACCACTGCGCCACCAGGGAAGCCCCTGTGTTTGTTTTTTTAAAGCTACTGAGTTTCTAGCAGTTTCTTATGTAGCAATATACAACTAATATAGATGTCTTCTCACCACCCCTATTCTAGATTGTACTGGAAGTCCTAGGCAGCAAAAAGACATGCTAGGAAATAATATTTGCAAGTAGAGACAAGGGACTTTATCCAAAATATGTAAATAACTCTCAAGACTTAAAAGTTAGAAAGCAACTCAATTAAAAATGGGCAAATTACTTGAATAGACATTTCTCCAAAAATGGCAATAAACACATGAAACAATGTGTTCATCACCATTAGCCATTAGGGAAATACGAATTAAAACTATGCTGAGATATCTCTACAGCCTATTAAAATGGCTAAAATGAAACAACTAACAATATCAAGTGTAGATGAAGATGTTGAACAACTATAATTCTCATACACTGCTGATGGAAATGCAAAATGCTACAGCTATTCTAGAAACCAGCTTGGCAGTTTCTTATAAAGTTAAACATATGATGCAGGAATCCCATTCCTTGGTATGTACACCAAGGAAATTAAAAAAATTTATTCATACAAAAATCTATATAGAAATGTTAATACTGATGCTAATCATTGCTCTAAACTGAAACAACTCAAATACACTGTAACTGGTGAATGGATACGTAAATCGTGGTCATTCATACAATAGCATAATGCTCATCAGTAAAAGGAGGAACTACTGTGATAAATAAGACTTGGATGAATCTCAAAGGCATTTTGCTGAAAGAAGCTTGTCTCAAAAGGATGCAGCAGACAAAATAATAGCCCCCCAGAGATGTCTGTGTCCTAATTCCTGGAACCCGTTAATGCATTTTTTTCTTACATAGCAAAAGGTACTTTGCAGATGTGATTGAATTGAGGATCTTGAGAAGGGGAAATTATCCTTTTAGGTCCAGTGTAATCATGGGGTCTTTATAAGAGGGAAGCAGGAGGGTCAAAAGGCAGAAAAAAGTGATGTGATGATGAAAGCAGAGGGAAACAAAGCAACACGATGATGGGCATGGACCAAGGAATGAGGACAGCCTGTATAAGCTGGAAAAAGCAAGGCAATGGATTGCCTCCAAAAGGAAAGCAGCCCTGCTGACCCATTGATTTTAGCCTGCTGACACTGAATTTGGACTTTTGACTTTCCAAAATGTAAGATAATAAATTTGCATTGTTTTAAGCTACAAAGTTTGTACTAATTTGTTGTAGTGGCAGTCAGAATCTAATACAGTTGCATATTGTATGATTCTATTTATATGACATTTTCCAAATGACAAAACTATAGTGATAGAGAGTAGATCCAGGGGTTGCCAGAAGTTGGGTGGAGTGTGTAATTGCAAAGAAATTACCCTTGGGTGTTTTGGAGGTGTTGGAACTATTCTGTATACTCAGAGCGATGGTAGTTACATGTATATGACTACATTAAAATTCACAGAATTTTATACAGACAAAAAGTCATTTTACTGTATGTTAATTTTAAATCTAAAAGAAAGAACAAAGAGAACAACTAATATAGCACTCTACTCTTTGGAGAAGAAAAAAAGAAACTCCCCTTTGAAATTTTTATAGTACATATTTAAGAACTTACAATGGGGACTTCCCTGGTGGCACAGTAGTTAAGACTCCGCCTGTCAATGCAGGGGACATGGGTTCGAGTCCTGGTCTGGGAAGATCCCACATACCATGGAGCAACTAAGCCCGTGCGCCACAACTACTGAGCCTGCACTCTAGAGATCGCGAGCCACAACTACTGAGTCCATGCACCACAACTACTGGAGCCTGTGCACCTAGAGCCTGTGCTCTGCAACAAGAGAAGCCACCGCGATGAAAAGCCCACACACCACAACAAAGAGTAGCCCCTGCTTGCCGCAACTACAGAAAGCCCGCGTGCAGCAATGAAGACCCAATGCAGCCAAAAATAAATAAATTTTACATTAAAAAAAAACTTACAATGAAGAATTTAAGTGACCGTTTTGTTTTTCTATATGTAACTTAACTTTTCAGCCATACAAAATTGTGATTCAGTTATAAGCTAATTAATGGGATTATTTCCAAACTGAGTCTCTCATGACAGGAGTTTGGTTTTGTAAAGGAAAGGTAGTATAGGGTGTTAAATATTACACCTTTATTTTCAGCATGTCCCTTAATTATGATTGTAGGCAACAAACCACCCTAGTATTAGTAGTACCTAATAAAAATTACAGATATTTTTGTACCACATTACATGTATTTCTGATATCTTGAAATATTATTCTTTACTTTGAAATTATGGTTATTGTTAAACTCACTGCTAGATTGTGTTATTTAATATGTTATTAAAGAAGTGCACATATTTCTATACTACAAATATATTTATTAATATTTTTATAATTGCATTTCAGAATGTGTTTCCTTTCTAATCCTATATGGTTTAGTTCATGAGCTTAAGAAATGTATTCTGAGAGGTATCTTGGTGAGAGAAAAAGAAAACAAGAAATAAAAACAAAAAACTAGTGCCCTAAAACATTGTACTTTTATCTAGAGAAAGTACTTATTAGTTCAAACAATGTACATATCAAGTCTATGTTGTCATATAATCTCTTATATTCAGTGGAAAAAAAATACTGGAAATATATATATTCCAATTGCAAAATTATTCCATTAGACAATGTTTCTTGTCTTAAAAACATCCTTCTCACAAACACGATTATATGCCTATTTTATCTTTTATCACACTTTGCTAAAAGGAGCACAGAACGGTTTAAAATTATGTATTAAGAATTTATAACACCCACCACTATATTTACATAGACTTGAAAATAGCAAAATAGCACTGTCTAAATCATGCACAACAGTAGTTTTGAAAATCTGGATAAAACATTCAGTTGTAAAATTTTAAATAGTAGATTGGGACTTCAAGAGTCTGTTACTTCAATAATATACAGTTGTTATCTGCTGCAACTGGCCAATTTATGTTTTCTATATTTTGGAGTACCAGGAAGGCAGGATTTTAATCTTTTTTTTTTTTTTAACATCTTTACTGGAGTATAATTGCTTTACAATGTTGTGTTAGTTGCTGCTGTATAACAAAGTGAATCAGCTATACGTATACATATATCCCCATATCCCCTCCCTCTTACACCTCCATTCCACCCCCCCATCCCACCCCTCTAGGTGGACACAAAGCACCAAGCTGACCTCCCTGTGCTATGCAGCTGCTTCCCACTAGCTATCTAATTTACAATTCGTACTGTATATATGTCCATGCCACTCTCTTACTTCGTCCCAGCTTGCCCTTCCCCCTCCCCGTGTCGTCAACTCTATTCTCTACGTCTGCGTCTTTATTCCTGCCCTGTCCCTATATTCTTTAGAACCTTTTGTTTTTGTTTTTGTTTTAGATTACATATATATGTGTTAGCATACGGTATTTGTTTTTCTATTTCTGACTTACTTCACTCAGTATGACAGTCTCTAGATCCAGCCACCTCACTACAAATAACTCAATTTCTTCATTTCTTTTTATGGCTGAGTAATATTCCATTGTATATATGTGCCCCATCTTCTTTACCCATTCATCTGGCGATGGACACTGAGGTTGCTTCCATGTCCTGGCTATTGTAAATAGAGCTGCAATGAATATTGTGGTACATGACTCTTTTTGAATTATGGTTTTCTTAAGAGTATATGCCTAGCTGTGGGATTGCTAAGTCATATGGTAGTTCTATTTTCAGTTTTTTAAGGAACCTCCATACTGTTCTCCATAGTGGCTGTATCAATTTACATTCCCACTAACAGTGCAAGAGGGTTCCCTTTTCTCCACACCCTCTCCAGCATGTACTGCTTGTAGATTTTTTGATGATAGCCAT
This sequence comes from Mesoplodon mirus, assembly GCF_964341445.2. Classification (NCBI taxonomy): domain Eukaryota; kingdom Metazoa; phylum Chordata; class Mammalia; order Artiodactyla; family Ziphiidae; genus Mesoplodon; species Mesoplodon mirus. The sequence continues at coordinate 16,318,404 of NC_138988.1, read as the reverse complement.
GCTGATTGGTGTGAGGTGATACCTCATTGTAGTTTTGATTTGCATTTCTCTAATGATTAGTGATATTAAGCATCCTTTCATGTGTTTGTTCGCAATCTGTATATCTTCTTTGGAGAAATGTCTATTTAGGTCTTCTACCCATTTTTGGATTCGGTTGTTTGTTTTGTTGATATTGAGCTGCATGAGCTGTTTATATATTTTGAAGATAAATCCTTTGTCTGTTGATTCATTTGCAAATATTTTCTCCCATTCTGAGGGTTGTCTTTTCATCTTGTTTATGGTTTCCTTTGCTGTGCAAAAGCTTTGAAGTTTCATTAGGTCCCATTTGTTTATTTTTGGTTTTATTTCCATTTCTCTAGGACATGGGTCAAAAAGGATCTTGCTGTGATTTATGTCATAGAGTGTTCTGCCTATGTTTTCCTCTAAGAGTTTTATAGTGTCTAGCCTTACATTTAGGTCTTTAATCCATTTTGAGTTTATTTTGTGTATGGTGTTAGAGAATGTTCTAATTTCATTATTTTACATAAAGCTGTCCAGTTTTCCCAGCACCACTTATTGAGGAGGCTGTCTTTTCTCCACTGTATATTCTTGCCTCCTTTATCAAAGATAAGGTGACCATATTGATGGGTGTATCTCTGGGCTTTCTATCCTGTTCCACTGATCTATTGCTAAAATTTCTGTTTTTGTGCCAGTACCATACTATCTTGATTACTGTAGCTGTGTAGTATAGTCTGAAGGCAGGGAGCCTGATTCCTCAAGCTCTGTTTTTCTTTCTCAAGATTGCTTTGGCTCTTCGGGGTCTTTCGTGTTTCCATACAAATTGTGAAATTTTTTGTTCTAGTTCTGTGAAAAATGCCAGTGGTAGTTTGACAGGGATTGCATTGAATCTGTAGATTGCTTTGGGTAGTAGAGTCATTTTCACAATGTTGATTCTTCCTAATCCAAGAACATGGTACATCTCTCCTTCTGTTTGTATCACTTTTAATTTCTTTCATCAGTGTCTTATAGTTTTCTGCATACAGGTCTTTTGTCTCCTTGGGTAGGTTTATTCCTAGGTATTTTATTTTTTTTTTGTTGCAGTGGTAAATGGGAGTGCTTCCTTAATTTCTCTTTCAGATTTTTCATCATTAGTGTATAGGAATGTAAGGGATTTCTGTTCATTAATTTTGTATCCTGCTACTTTACCAAATTGATTAGCGCTAGTAGTTTTCTGGTAGCATCTTTAGGATTCTCTATGTAAAGTATCATGTCATCCGCAAACGGTGACAATTGTACTTCTTTTCTGATTTGGATTCCTTTTATATCTTTTTCTTCTCTGATTGCTGTGGCTAGAACTTCCAAAACTAAGTTGAATAACAGTGGTGAGAGTGGGCAACCTTGTCTTGTTCCTGATCTTAATGGAAATGGTTTCAGTTTTTCACCATTGAGAATGATGTTGGCTGCGGGTTTTTCATATCTGGCCTTTATTATGTTGAGGTAAGTTCCCTCTATGCCTACTTTCTAGAGAGTATTTATCATAAACTGTTGTTGAATTTTGTCAAAAGCTTTTTCTGCATCTATTGAGATGATCATATGGTTATTCTCCCTCAGTTTGTTAATATGGTGTATCACATTGATTGATTTGCATATATTGAAGAATCCTTGCATTCTGGGATAAACCCAACTTGATCATGGTGTATGATCCTTTTAATGTGCTGTTGGATTCTGTTTGCTAGTATTTAGTTCAGGATTTTTGCATCTATGTTCATCAGAGATATTGGCCAGTAGTTTTCTTTCTTCGTGACATCTTTGTCTGGTTTTGGTATCTGGGTGATGGTGGCCTCGTAGAATGAGTTTGGGAGTGTTCCTCCCTCTGCTATATTTTGGAAGAGTTTGAGAAGGATAGGTGTTAGCTCTTCTCTAAATGTTTGATAGAATTCGCCTGTGAAGCCATCTGGTCCTGGGCTTTTGTTTGTTGCAAGATTTTTAATCACAGTTTCAATTTCAGTGCTTTTGATTGGTCTGTTTATATTTTCTATTTATTCCTGGTTCAGTCTCAGAAGGTTGTACTTTTGTAAGAATTTGTCCATTTCTTGCAGGTTGTCCTTTTTATTGGCATGGAGTTGCTTGTAGTAATCTCTCATGATCCTTTGTATTTCTGCAGTGTCAGTTGTTACTTCTCCTTTTTCACTTCTAATTCTATCAGTTTGAGTCTTCTCCCTTTTTTTGTTGATAAATCGGTCTAGTGGTTTATCAATTTTGTTTATCTTCTCAAAGAACCAGCTTTCAGTTTTATTGATCTTTGCTATCATTTCCTTCATTTCTTTTTCATTTCTTTCTGACCTGATCTTTATGATTTCTGTCCTTCTGATAACTTTGGGGGTTTTTTGTTGCTGTTGTTGTTGTTGTTCTTTCTCTAATTGCTTTAGGTATTAGGTTAGGTTGTATATTTGACATTTTTCTTGTGTCTTGAGGTAGAATTGTATTGCTATAAACTTCCCTCTTAGAATTGATTTTGCTGCATCTTATAGGTTTTGGGTCCTCGTGTTTCATTGTCATTTGTTTCTAGGTATTTTATGATTTCCTCTTTGATTTCTTCATTGATCTCTCGGTTATTTAGTAGAATATTGTTTAGCCTCCATGTGTTTGTATTTTTAAAGTTTTTTTCCTGTAATTGATGTCTAGTCTCATAGCACTGTGGTCAGAAAAGATAGTTGATACGATTTCAATTTTCTTAAATTTACCAAGGCTTGATTTGTGACCCAAGATATGATCTATCGTGGAGAATGTTCCATGAGCACTTGAAAAGAATGTGTATTCTGTTGTTTGTGGATGGAATGTCCTATAAATATCAATTAAGTCCATCTTGTTTAATGTATCCTTTAAAGCTTGTGTTTCCTTATTTATTTTCATTTTGGATGATCTGTCCATTGGTGAAAGTGGGGTGTTAAAGTCCCCTGCTATGATTGTGTTACTGTCAGTTTCCTCTTTTATGGCTGTTAGCATTTGCCTTATGTATTGAGGTGCTCCTATGTTGGGTTCATAAATATTTAAAATTGTTATATCCTCTTCTTGGATTGATCCCTTGATCATTATGTAGTGTCCTTCTTTGTCTCTTATAATAATCTTTATTTTAAAGTCTCTTTTGTCTGATACGAGAATTGTTACTCAAGCTTTCTTTTGATTTCCATTTGCATGGAATATCTTTTTCCATCCCCCTCACTATCAGTCTGTATGTGTCCCTAGGTCTGAAGTGGGTCTCTTGTAGACAGCATATATATGTGTCCTGTTTTTGTATCCATTCAGCCAGTCTGTGTCTTTTGGTTGGAGCATTTAATCCATTTACATTTAAAGTAGTTATCAATATGTATGTTCCTATTCCCATTTTCTTAATTGTTTTGGGTTTGTTTTTGTAGGTCTTTTCCTTCTCTTGTGTTTCCTGCCTAGAGAAGTTCCTTTAGCATTTGTTTTAAACCTGGTTTGATGGTGCTGAATTCTCTTAGCTTTTGCTTGTCTGTAAAGGTTGTAATTTCTCCGTTGAATCTGAATGAGACCCTTGCTGGGTAGAGTAATCTTGTTTGTAGGTTTTTCCCTTTCATCACTTTAAATATGTCCTGCCACTCCCTCTGGCTTGCAGAGTTTCTGCTGAAAGATCAGCTGTTAACCTTATGGGGATTCCCTTGTATGTTATTTGTTGCTTTTCCCTTGCTGCTTTTAATATTTTTTCTTTGTATTTAATTTTTTTTAATTAATTAATTAATTTTTGGCTGTGTTGGGTCTTCATTGCTGCCACAGGCTTTCTCTAGTTGCAGTGAGCAGGGGCTACTCTTCATTGCAGAGCTCTGGCTTCTCATTGCGGCGGCTTCTCTTGTTGCGGACCACCAACTCTAGGCGTGCGGGCTCAGTAGTTGTGGCACTCAGGCTCAGTAGTTGTGGCTTGTGGGCTCTAGAGCGCAGGCTCAGTAGTTGTGGTGCATGGGCTTAGTTAGACCATGGCATGTGGGATCTTCCCGGACCAGGGCTTGAACCCGTGTCCCCTGCATTGGCCACCACGGAAGTCCCTGTATTTAATTTTGATAGTTTGATTAATATGTGTCTTGGTGTGTTTCTCCTTGGATTTATCCTATATGGGACTCTCTGTGCTTCCTGGACTTGACTGACTCTTTCCTTTCCCATGTTAGCGAAGTTTTCAACTACAATCTCTTCAAATATTTTCTCAGTCCATTTCTTTTTCTCTTCTTCTTCTGGGACCCCAATAATTCGAATGTTCATGCATTTAATGTTGTCCCAGACGTTTCTGAGACTGTCCTCAATTCTTTTCATTCCTTTTTCTTTATTCTGCTCTGCAGTAGTTATTTCCACTATTTTATCTTCCAGGTCACTTATCTGTTCTTCTGCCTCAGTTATTCTGCTATTGATCCCTTCTAGAGATTTTTTTTTTTTTTTAAGATGTTGTGGGTAGGAGTTTAGTAATTTATTTATTTATTTTTCCTGTGTTAGGTCTTCATTTCTGTGCGAGGGCTTTCTCTAGTTGTGGCAAGCCAGGGCCACTCTTCATCGCAGTGCACGGGCCTCTCACTATCGCGGCCTCTCTTGTTGTGGAGCACAGGCTCCAGATGCGCAGGCTCAGTAGTTGTGGCTCATGGGCCTAGTTGCTCTGCGGCATGTGGGATCCTCCCAGACCAGGGCTCGAACCCCTGTCCCCTGCATTAGCAGGCAGATTCTCAACCACTGCACCACCATGGAAGCCCCTAGAGAATTTTTGATTTATTGTGTTGTTCCTCATTGTTTGTTTGCTCTTTAGTTCTTCTAGGTCCTTTTTGTATGTTTCTTTATTTTCTCCGTCCTATTTCCAAGAATTTGGATCACCTTTACTATCACTACTCTGAATTCTTTTTCAGGTAGACTGCTTATTTCCTCTTCATTTGTTTGTTCTGGTGGGTTTTTACCTTGCTCCTTCATCTGCTGAGTATTTCTCTGTCTTCTCATTTTGCTTAACTTACTGTGTTTGGGGTCTCCTTTTCACAGGCTGCACGTTCGTAGTTCCCATTGTTTTTGGTGTCTTCCCCCAGTGGGTAAGGTTGGTTCAGTGGGTTGTGTGGGCTTCCTGGTGGAGGGGACTGGTGCCTTTTTTCTGGTGGATGTGGCTGGATCTCGTCTTTCTGGTGGGCAGGACTGTATCCAGTGGTGTGTTTTGGCATGTCTATGAACTTAGTATGATTTTAAGCAGCCTCTCTGGTTATGGGTGGGGTTGTGTTCCTGTCTTACTAGTTGTTTGGCATAGGGTGTCCAGCACTGTAGCTTCCTGGTCTTTCAGTGAAGCTGGGTATTAGCGTTGAGATGGAGATATCTGGGAGAGCTTTCGCCATTTGATAGGCCAGGAGGTCTCTGGTGGACCAATGTCCTACTCAGCTCTCCCACCTCAGAGGCTCCGGCCTGCCACCTGGCTGGAGCACCAAGACCCTGTCAGCCACACGTGACTAGAAACAATGTAGTGTGCCTCTTTACCAGCATTTGAGTGACTCAAGCATTACAGGGTTGAGTATGCAGTAAGCTGCTCTGCATGGTGCTGACACATCAAGGTGGACCAGGGTCGTGGCTCCCAAAGCTGAGTCTACTTGCTTGTTTGGACCCTGAGGAAGTTTTTACTCATCTATGCACCGAATACGCCAGGGGCCGGAAGAGTTGTGTTTTTTTGGGAAGACCCCGTAGGATTTTTATCTTAATGTCAGCTCTGAGTTTCTGCAAAAAATTCAGTCACGCCAGATATACCAGATGCTTCCCTGTGTCTTTAGAACTATCAAGGTAATGATGTTCTGTACTAATGTAGCTTTTGTCAGATCAGAGTGTGAATATGAAGGATTATTTTCAAGCTGAACAAATTATGTTTTTTCTTACATACCTCCCTAAGAAGTGATTGTCAGAATTCTAACTTTCAGGCGACCAGTATGACGTTAAAAATATCCAAGGTATTAAAAGACAGGTCAGAATGCCAAGGGCACTTACTTAATACTACTGTAACATTACTGTCCCCCACCCCAGTGAAAAACAAAATAAGAAAGAAAAGAAAAAAAAAAACTTTTTAATCAATGTGGAGAAAAGATGCAGATATATTATAAATTTATATCCCTATCCTGGTTTCTCCCTTCAACTCCAGACCCTATTAGTGTCTAAGAGAATAGTAATATTTCATACATTAATAATAATTTCTACAATTCACCCTACATTGTAAACTCCAAAAAGTGGTGATCTTTCTTTAGGTCCATCATTCCAATGCAGGATGTTTTGGAATGCTTTATTGGTGAAGTGATCCAAACTGTATCATAGGAGCATGAAGAACTGAGAGAGGGAAGGGAAGGAAGCCAGTAAGTAGGACCGGTAGTGGTTCAATTCCTCTGGAAAACTCTGGAAGGGAGTGTGGGAAACAACTGAGAAGCTGGAATAGTTATTCTCCAGCTCTCATGTATTACTGGTTGTGGGCTGTTGTGAAGGCATTAATGCCCTTGCACTTTCCACTTTTTGTTTGTCCCATGTAGAGCTCAACAGGACAAGAAGAAGCCCTTAGGTAGAAAGTATCAGGTGATCATAGGATAAGGCCTTCCACACCTGCAGAACTGATGAGCACAAAGAGATATCAGGGGAGACCAATTGTGCCTCTTGCAACTGTCATACCAGGACAGAGTGAAAATGATTTTTGTATGATTCATAAAAAGAAAGTTATATCAGTTTAGGAGGGAAAATTGCACAGAAATTCTAAGAAACCAAGACTAAAAATAAACAAAAATCACCTTCCAATGCTTCTTCCATTTTTGCTGTTAGAATAATCATTTAAATTTTTTTCAACAGAAGCATGTATGTTCTTTAAAAAAAAATTTACAGGGAGAAGGTAGGTGGAAGGTATGGGCTAAGTACTTGCAATGAGGAAAGAAAAAGAGTAAAATTGCAGTAGTGAAAGAAAGCAAAATGTGCTCAGTCTCCCACAGTATTTCAGCACAGAAGGCATGAGGCAAGAACAAAGGGCAAATATCTCATCCTTTACTCCCACCAGGCAGAATTCGTACTGTGAAAATTAACCGTCTTTTGCCTCATCAGAATTAAAATCATACACCGTTTGCAGACATATGCTCACACTTGAAATAGTTTGGAAAGAAATGATTCATTCTACAGTATCCATTAGAAAATGCCTCAGAATTATGGACAGTTTCTCAGTGTGAGGCAATAGTTTGTTTTAATTATTTTTTTTGACTAGAATATAAATTCAGTGAAATCAGGAACTGTAGTGTTTTCCACCATCTTACTAATGCAATGCCTGGTATATAGTATTCACTCTATATGTAAGAGTTGGATGAGTGAATTTAATTGGTTAAATTAAGTGAAGTCATTTCATAACCCAGTGGTTCTTAAAGGAAGATAATAGGATTTTGTCTTTCCGCATCCTGTCCCCCTGGGACATTTGTCAATGCCTAGAGATATTTTGGGTTGTCACAACAGGAGAGAGAGTGCTATAGGCATCTAGTGGGTAGAGGTCAGAGATGCTGCTAAACATCTTACAATGCACTGGACAGTCTGCACAATAAAGAATTACCCATCTCAAAATGTCAACAGTGGCAAGACTTTCTAACCCTGCTATAATACCTAGCAGTGTTCAGTCATTGACATATTCTATTCACACTTTATAAAATGTACTTTTAGTCAATAAACAGCAAGTCATTTTTTTTGGTCCAACATTAGTCAGTCTCACATGTAAAGTTCTTTGATTCATTCTGGAGTTAATGTTTGCCCTGTGTTTGGGTTCCCCTAAAAGCCAACCCAGAGACAAGGAGTTCTACAAGAGTAGTTTAATTGACAAGTGACTTCTGTGACACCAGTAGGAAGTGGAAAATTGAGGTAGGGAAAAAAGGAAGGAGTCAGTGGTATAGCACTCAGGATATTTACCACTGTGACAACTGGGGCTAAGAACTACTGGAGAACCCTGGGAGACAGGGTAGAGTGCAGCTGAAGATAATCCCAACTGAAAGATAAGGATGCTGGGGTATGTATCCACTGATTCAGTAGCAGCTACTCCATCATGATGTGGCAGGTTTATGACCAAACATGAGTTCACGTAGGCAACTGCATAACAAAAATTGTTTACAGTGAGTTTTTACTAAATGCTTCCTTTTCTCTTTGGAGAAAAGGACTCTTTAATCCTTAATACTCTTTAATCCTTAATCTTATTCTTATCCTTGTGATATTTTAGAATCCTAGAATCATGAAGCCTTTCAGTGTATCTAACCCAACCTGTTCCATAACTTGGACAAATGGATAGTTAGCTTCTGTTTCAGCATTTATGTCCTACTATGTCTAACTATTTGATTAATTAAATTGATACTGAATAAGGAATAGTCTGTTTTCCTTTGTGTTTTCACTTTTCATTATGGATTAATTAATGTCAGACTGTCCTTGACATCTAGATTTATTGCTACTAGAAATGCCTTGACATTAACACTTGATTTATTCTTGGAGAAAGATACTAAACTCAAAAGAATTAGCAACATTTTATGTAGAAAATGGTGGCTGTTTGAAGGTCTCTGTATTTTGTGTACATTTGTAGTTTAAATATTAATGAAAGCTTTCCATTAAATACTCATTCCAGTAGGTATGTGATACTAATTTATAAGGAAACACAAAATTAGTTTTATAGAAACTTCTAAAACTAGTATAAATCAACCCCCTACGCAATATTCATCTCTGTCCACACATTATATTAAAGTGCGCTAAAATGTGTAAATTTAACCCTGGTACATAGGGGCTGAACGCTCTTTTACATGATTTATGGGATCACTAAAAGATTTGTTTCTCCTCCTCTGTTGTTTTTCTACTATTGTCCCAAGATTTATATTATCCAATCAGGTAAAGACCACTCTCAACTCTATTTGAATAAGTGCTGATAGGTCATAACTTTTCTAGAAAGGTATATCAGGTACAGTAATGATGTTCTTTGGTTTGACAAATCTTGAACAGGAAAAGTTTGGTTGCTGAGATTTTCAACATCAATCCACTTTTCGTGTTCTTACGGGTCTTTTTTTTAGTCTCAAAACACAAAAATGAACTGTCTACGTCAACTTCTCAAAAACTGTTACCAAAAGAAAACAAAACAAAAAAAACAACCCAAAAGACTTGTTACCAAAAAAACTATTCAGTTTATTTTAAATTTAATTTCAGGAAAGAATATCAATATGGATGACTGTATGACAGTTACAACAATTACTGCCAAGCCATAAATAATTCTCTTTAACTTAAATATATATTTCTCTTCAAAGTCTGCTTAGCTGCAATATAAGTTTTGTGCAGATGCATTTATCTCACATTTTATTCACTGCTGTTAGTTATATCACTCTGTAGAGAGTTAACAAAGGGCAAGAACACTGAAGATTTTACATTTTAGATACCATTTTATAAATATTTTATAGAAGGCTGATCTAGGAGGAAAAGTTTGGTACCATTAAACACAAAGAAAATGCTATTTAAATCATTTAGATCATGCCACTGGAACTATTTTTCAAATAGTTTATGAAAATTATGTTTCAGAAGAGATTCTAACACCATGAAAGACACTATGGTTTTTAATGATGGTTTACAGAAAGACGTTTCTTGAAGAATTGATTTATATATTTACAGTGAATCTGGAGTGAGTTTGTCCTAGTTCCATTTTGATATATGAATTTCATTTGGTATCTTTGACAAAGTGCTACAGCAATCAACCTGGTTTTTATTTAGTGTGTGAAAGGACAATCAGCCAAATTCTAATCTCAAATGTGTGAATTTATCACATATTTCATAAAATATGCTGCTTTGCAGTATCAAAAATGGATTTAAGACATTTATGGCAATGCACAGTAAATGAGAAGCACATGAGAGTGGATTAATTCATTTTCAGGGAATCAACCTGGGGCTTTACTAGTGCCTTCAAGGACACAAGACTTTTATTTTTCTCTTTAGGTTCTTGTCAGCTCAGGAAACTTGTAATTTATCAGTGGGCAGAATGGAGAGGCTAACCATTTTGTGTGGGAAGAAAGGAGGGCAGCAAAACTTGCAAGTCATAGATTATCTGAGAGCTACGCAGTGCACAAAATGGTTATGTTTTCTTTCAGTGATCCCTGATTGAACTAGTCATTGATCATTTGCATTCTCCTGCATAGATTTTAATAAATTGCAGCTATACTTCCTTTTACATTGGGTTGATACACTGCCAAATATGACCACTACCTCTGTAATACAGGCTTTCTTGATTTGACTTTTTCTGCTCACTTTCTCCACCTCACAATGAGTAGAGTTATAACAATGTTAGAAGGTGGCAAAGAACCTTTAATATTTATACGTTTCAGTTAACCTTCTAAACTTTTGGTCATCCTTGAGAAGCAATCCAGAATGTTTCACCCTTTGAGGCTTCTCATTTCAGTTTTAAAATGCAACTGAGTTGTATCATTAAGAGAAATATTTACTGCAGAAACTTATATTTTGTACATCTTAACTTTCATATTTTGTGGCCTGATCAACTGTTCTATAGTCCATATTTCCAGTGTATTGTATATAATTATGTTTAATTGATTGCAGCTTTTTGACAAGTTCTAATGAAATATTCAGTTGTCAATTTTTAGGTTTCTTAACTGGAGCTATGGCTCTTAAATATTACTTAATATGACTAATAATACTATTTTTGGATATAGGCTACATTCTGATAAACACTTAGGTATTCTGAATGAGGTAGCTTTATTTTTATTTTATTTATTTTTATTTATTTATTTTGGCTGCATTGGGTCTTTGTTGCTACGCGGGGGCTTTCTCTAGATGCGGCAAGAGGGGGTTACTCTTCATTGCAGTGTGCGGGCTTCTCATCATGGTGGCTTCTCTTGTTGCGGAGCACAGGCTCTAGGCACATGGGCTTCAGTAGTTGTGGCGCGTGGGCTCAATAGTTGTGGCTCACGGGCTCTAGAGCGCAGGCTCAGTAGTCGTGGCCCACGGGCTTAGCTGCTCCACGGCATGTGGGATCTTCAAGGACAAGGGCTCGAACCCGTGTCCCCTGCATTGGCAGGCAGATTCTTAACCACTGCGCCACCAGGTAAATACGGGTAGCTTTATTTTTAAACATGCAGTTCAATTGAAACTGACATTATGCAGTTCAAATATATATATAGGGCTTCCCTGGTGGCGCAGTGGTTGAGTCCGCCTGCCGATGCAGGGGACACGGGTTCATGCCCCAGTCCGGGAGGATCCCACATGCTGTGGAGCGGCTGGGCCCGTGAGCCATGGCCGCTGAGCCTGCGCGTCCGGAGCCTGTGCTCCGCAACAGGAGAGGCCACAGCAGTGAGAGGCCCGCGTACCGCAAAATAAATAAATAAATAAATAAATAAATAAATAAATAAATAAATAAATAAATAAATAAATAAATAAATATATAGTCTCCTTTCACTTTGAAGAATTACAGTCTCTGAATGCATTTCTTTCCGTTGTTAATAAGTGCTATGCCTGAAGACCAAGTCCTATAGCAAACCACATGCCAACCTTCACTACACATTGCTTCTTTTAAGTGGATAATTTAAAACATACGCACTCAAGTATACTATCTTTCTTCCTCTTTAGATGCTGTTTGAGTATCTCATCTGAAAGGGAGTCTAAAGCATAAATATTTGGTGTTTTTTCTTGTAACTAACCCTTTTCACTCCGCAATAGCATACTGTTTGCATCATATAGTAAAGACTCTTTGCAAATCAAGTTGGATGGTATGAATGAGAGGGATCAACATTAGCTTCTAAGTGGCTATGAAGAAGATTGGGAATCTTGAGTCTTGGGAATCCTGAATATGTAATAGAGAAAATTGTGTAACTACTTATTGCAACATTTTACAAAGGGACCTTACATCTTTTAGTAATGTTTAGAGTTATAATGTAATAGCTTATACATTTCCATGAGTAACGTTGCCTATAAACATTAAATATTGAAGAAACTTAATGTACTGGCCAGACTGAACCCTTTCATGGAGCTATTGTTATGGTTATCATTGTTATTATTATTGCTGCAGGAGGTTCAATACACAGCTAACATAGACCCTTTTAAATTGAATTTACATCTCTGCTATTTAACACCATCCAAAGTAAATCTCTAAATGTGAAACACAGTTACCTAAACGCTTGTAATGTAAAAACCCAATGTACACAACATTAATCATCAGCATGGGTAACTGGATGATTCAGTGATGGAGATTCATTGAATATTTCAAAATGTAATCTAGATATTGAATTTTTGGTAAAGTTACATGTTTAATACCTTGGTTTCATTGATGAATCCTGTCTTCTCTAATTCAATTCTTAATTTTAAAAAGTTATTTAGCTTAACATTTCTCTCAACTATGATATTTTGCTATTTGCTTAGAATTCTACAAAAACTTATTGAGCCCTTACTGTATGCCTTATACCATGATAGGCACTAAGTGCCTTACTCATAAAGATAGCAGTAAGACACCATTCCTGACCTCAGAACTTCAAGATTTATTCAAATAATCACAATCTGTGATATGATAAGAATCATGTTGAAGGAATAAAAAAGAGAAGTAGTAATGGCACAACTATATTCTAATGAAGATTAAATTATCAAAATTCTCTGTGATCCATTTTTTTCAACAAATACTCATTAAGTACTTACCATGTACTGGGTCTTATTCAAAACACTGGGGATTTCTCAGTGAATGAAACAGACAAAACCCCTCTTCTGGTGAGGGTAACATGCTAGTGGGGGGAGGTGGAAAATATATCCTAAGTATAATACATAAGTAAATTTTGTAGCATGCAATATTTGATTAACCATTTTCCCCCTTTAAAGGAGATAAACTTATGTCCTGGTAAAGGGACATATTTGGGGCAATTTTTAAAAGTTATTTAACTCAAATTATTCATGTTGAATATTCAAATATATTAGAAATATATGAAATAAGTTCTAGGTTGACTTCACCAAATTTCATATTTTATTGCTGCTAAGATACACATCTCCTTACATATTTAGTGACTCTGAAAAGAGTGTCGATTAATCAATAGGATGTAACAATCATTGTCAACAGGGCAGCAGGTGCAGTGCAAGTTGTCACCTGCTGTGCACGCACCAACTTGGATTTCACTCATGATGACACGATGAGAAAACAACTACCCCTTGGCCTTTCAGTTGACACACCATGTATGAACATGTTAAAGAAAGAATGTGAGTCCTGGTTGTGGTCTGAAACCTCCCATTAATTCCTTGTGTAAGGTCAAGAAAGCACTGAATAAAAACTTACCAAAAGTGTGGCAGCAGCTTAAAGGAAAAAACTGGAGACAACTGAGGAGCAATCTTTTGAGAAGTGCTGTATCACCAATGCTGTCGATGGGGATGATACTGTGGGAATAAAAAAGAACATGGATATGGATGACTCTGAGTAGAAAAGGGATTCAGGAGAATTGCACTCTGAATGTGAAAACATTTTGAGAATACTCTACCCAATTTATTTGGTTTATATTTCCCTTTTTATGTGTACACAATGTGATATGTTAAAGATGTTAGCTAAGTCTAAAACGTCTCTACGATATCTTTAAAAAAATTTCAGGCAATATGAATGTATAATCCAACAAATTGGCAACTTTCTTCTTGTTTTTCAGGGGAACATAAGTTATTGGTTTGTCTTATAATTAATGGTGTTTTAAGTTTTATCAGATACAATAATTGTATAAGCAATAGCTGGATTTTCACTTTTATTCATGGAAATAATTATTCTCAAATGAGGAAAAAATTTCCTTACATTTGAAAACTATCACAGAAAAGATCATCTCTTTGGATGTTTGCACATGAACATTCTATGATCAGCAGGTGAAAAAGACTGAGACCATCTGCTGCAATTAAACATGGAAGCTTTCATTCAAATGACTGAATAATTCCTATAAGCTCTCAGCAGGAAAATCAAAAGCCAATGCCTTAGCTCTTTTTGTCATTCAGAATAGTTCAGTCAGGTTTTTGAAGACCAGGGTGTATTTTTTAAAAGATACATTGTTGCATGATTTAGAATTTTTTCATCTCTACCACTCTGCTTTTTAAAAAATGTATTTGAGTTGATTTATAACAATGATGTACTTTTCTTTGTAGATTCAATTATGTTTACAAAGCTATTGCTCCATTGTGTATACCTAGCAGGTAGACTTAAAGCTTTCAACCACTACTATTATGATGACTAAGCACAATTGATTGTCTCACAGCTTGCTTGGAGATAATGGCAAGATGGTAAAGAATTGAGCGCATGCGTCAACTTCTGTTTGTATCACGATTTCATTCTCTTTTCAATCTTTGAGGTTCCTGGCCATCAGTTATTACACCACTTCTTCTTTTTGTCTCATGACAAATCATACACATACAATGAGTAATAATTTTTATCTTAAAAAATACGAAGGGAAAAGACAGGTTTTTGCTGTCCATCTTTTGGTGCGTTGGGGAAGGGAAGAATTCTTCCTGATGCTCCTCAAGTAATGCCCAGTGGCTACTATCTTTAGAGTTTTTGATAAATTCTGGTGAAAAGGAAAGTACAGCTACTGATGCATGGTAAGTCATTTTAAAAATCAGATAAAATGTGGACTTTCCATTACTGTTTTTGATTTAAGAATGTAGTACTCGGGGCCTCCCTGGTGGCGCAGTGGTTGAGAGTCCGCCTGCCGATGCAGGGGATACGGGTTCGTGCCCCGGTCCGGGAGGATCCCATATGCCGCGGAGCAGCTGGGCCCGTGAGCCATGGCCGCTGAGCCTGCGCATCCGGAGCCTGTGCTCCGCAACGGGAGAGGCCACAACAGTGAGAGGCCTGCATACCGCAAAAAAAAAAAAAAAAAAGAATGTAGTACTTTTCTGCTTTGTTGAGTCAATGTCATTTTTGTTTGTTTTTTGTTTTTTGTTTTGCGGTACGCGGGCCTCTCACTGTTATGGCCTCTCCCGTTGCGGAGCACAGGCTCTGGACGCGCAGGCTCAGCGGCCATGGCTCGTGGGCCCAGCCACTCCGCGGCATGTGGGATCTTCCCAGACCGGGGCACAAATCCGTGTCCCCTGCATCGGCAGGCGGACTCTCAACCACTGCGCCACCAGGGAAGCCCAAGCCAATGTCATTTTAAGAAATGTACAAGACTCTATTATTTATTCACGTTATTGTTTGTGTTAATAGTATCATTAATAAAATGAATTGTCTATATGCCATATGGTAAAACACCACTAACATTTCCACTAAAATTTCTTTCTGAAGTTATTAATAGACGTTTCTCATTTTAGGTTACATAATTTCCTTTTGTCATTGAGGATATGGGTAAAATTATAGAAAATCTAAATGATGCATTAGGAGACCCACATCTCAGCAACAGGGTTTTACTGTGATGTAGTTCTATGGTGTGCCAAGTTTACTAGGCACTGGAGAACAATGAAAGTTTGGATAAGTGGGCATTTTCTCTTTAATTGGCATAACTTTAAATGTTATCCACTTGGATGCAATTTTTTCTTTAAATGTAATGTACTCTGTTCTTCCTTAAGACGTAGAACACACTTGACTTTGCTTGACTGGTCTCCAAATCAGGATCATCTTTAATAACATTGATTACTGGACGGCAGTTATAAAAAAAAAAAGAATTTTGTGAGGGGAGCTCCTAAGGGCCAGTTAATTAGCATATGAAAATACATTTATGAATGGTGTATTCTGCTTATGATCATCACTTTCACCTACTGTATACTCAAGTAGATTTTCCTAGTCTCTCTACATCTCCACTGGCCATGACTACCAGCTCTTTACACCCATTGTTTTCTTTCTACTTTTGTCCATTTTTTTCCTTTCCCCTATCTTCTTTTCTTTTATCTTGTCTCTTTTTTCTCAGACTCTTTGGCTTTCATACATTTCAGATTTGGCTGATAGTTATCATTAGACAACAAAAGCAAATTCTTGGTTTGATTAACATCGCTTCTTTAGTTCTTCTTGGCTAGATTTATTGGTAGGGTTTTCTATTCCTTCTCTTGTTGGAACCGTTTCAGAACACTGGCCATGCCCACTATCCAAGTGCTGAGTATACAGTGTTCCTGTAATAAAAATTAGAGCCTTTGGATACCAATTTTATTAGCTTACCGAAATGTGAATTTTCTTATGCCAATTTTATATGATATGGCATTTGGATACATAACAATATTTTATGAAGGACACTATATGTTGTTGCCAGATTTGTGTTTGATCTAATGTCTGTGACTGCTGTGCCAACAAGATGGCTAATGAGTAGATTAAAAAAAATCAGCTCTGACGTTCATCTGAAAAGAAAGTGTTTAGTCATTATAGGTTATCATTTACCTGATTCCATGAGATAAGAAGTTGGCGTTGAAAGCATTTTCTTAAAATTTGAAATTTGTCTTCTGTTTAATTGATACATCTCTGTACCATCCCTATCTATTTGGATGAAGTCACCAAAATAATCAAAAAGCCCATAACTTAGAGTTTTTATCATTATTGTCTATATACAACAAGGACTCAGGTTTCATGATGAAGTGTATTCTGTACAAATAATGTAACCAGGCCCATATGTCTTGTATTTAAGTCTTATCTATTATATAATTGCTGACATGTGTCTTTGTTCCTAATTATATCTATTTCTAAGTTAAAACATATATAATGCTCTCAATTTCTACATGTAAAAGAATTTTGTGAATCAAGCCTATGTTTCTTTTTCTATGGCTTCACAATTTCTACTTAATTCCAAAGCACTATATTTTTAAAGCAAGAGACAATGTTATGGGATATATGAGCTCTTTCAAATAATAGTGTAATGTGAAAGCTAAGAGCTGACTCTGGAGTTACACTAACTTAGGTCAAGCCTCAGTGCCATTATTTTAATTGCAGGATACTAGGCAATCCTGGGCTTCACTTTCCTCATCTGTAAAATGGGAGGGGGTGGGGGATACTAAGGGTGCATATATTATAGAGCTTTGGAGAGGATTAAATGAGAAAATACATTTAAAACACTTAAATATACCTGACCTATAGGAAACACTTGACAAATGTTAGATCTTATACATATATTTTCTGAGTAGCTATGTTACATTTAGACATGAAATGTAAGAATGCACAAGAATTTACAGATGTATTTATTGGAGAAGCCATGATTACATATTAGAGTCACAAGTAAAAGGACAGCATGATCTTTCCTTATATATATATTTCTTTGAATAATCCATCTTCCACACTATGCAATCTAACTCAGTCCCACATGGAAACACCTTCAGAATGTAGCCAAAAGATTAAGGCTTGGTTTCTCTGAATATTGCCACTATGCTGGAGAGGAAACAGGATGATACTAAGTGGATTTGATTTTTTACTATCTAGAAACTTACTGTCTAAAATGAATTTGTATAAAGAGAAGTTGGTCTTTTAGAATTTGTGACACATAGAATGGAATTCAGCTAGATACAGGGTAATTTTCAGTGCTTCTGATTACTGTACATCACCCACTTTAATTTTAACATAATATTTAAAAATCTGATACCAGACCTGATGTGTGGTATCTAATATCAAAGATAATATAGAGGAAATTTTGAAAGCTAAAAAGTAATAAAAATTACAATGTCTGTTGGTATTTTTATACACAAACATAAAAAACAGTATAGGTTATAAGGCTAAGTTTCCAGAAATGACTGTTTTAAATTACTAATAATTCAGTTGTCAAATCTAGAATATAGTATTTTTTTCACATGCTTCAACTTCTTTTTCTCTTCTTTAAAAGTGAATTTAAGTATTTTGTGAGTTTGAGTTGAATGGTATTAAATAATTCATGTTTTAGTAATACATTATTCTGTTTTAATAAGATAATGACCCACTTAATCAATGGGATACTAAAACACATACTTTCATTCATGTTTCAATTAATCAGCCATCCAAAAATTTATTGAAGGATTTTAGAAATTATGAGTAATGCTGAAAAGGGTATTAAATATTTTCAAGGAGTTTACAGTTCAAACAGAGGACAAGAGTAATGCATATGTCACAAGCATATAAAAAGCATAATTAAATGTACCTCAGAGTACACAGGATATTTTTCAAAAACTCTAAAATAACAGTTAAGTCTACGGTGCTGTCAGCATTTCATGCAAGTCATGCCACTCCACAACGCAGCAAAGCATCATCAGAAGAGCTACAGAAACTGGCTTAACATTTGAAGTTTTTTCACTGCACCAGCCAGACTATGCCACGTCATTGCAGCGCACAATTACCAGCACTATCTGGGCAGAGACTGCTTCAACAGTGAATATATTAATACCCTATTTTGGAAGATTTTTATGGGATAATAGAATACTTTTCATATTCTATGCAATTTCTGCATAAAGCTATAGTATTGCCAAGGGAAATGTAAAAGCAGTGCAGAGCATAGTAGCCCCTATAAAATAGAATGGAGAACTGGCAGTCATTAGTGGATCATTTTCTACTGCAAAATGCTGAGGATATGCACATATTCACCACATATGGTTGTTCAAGTTCTGCACTGCACAACTCTAAGGGATAGTAACTATCATTTGCTTACTTAACTCAGGAAACATTTTCTTCACTACAAATGTTTGGTAACAGAGAGGAATCTCAAGAGCAAAGTGCAGATTCAGGACAAAGAAAATAGGTAGGCTTTTCAAGGCAGGAATGACTATGTCAGTACAAGTGGTGGTGATGATGTATGCGAACTACCCGTTGCTTATATATCCTTTAGGATATATATGGCAGGATTCTGACAGATAATTTTTTGAAGGGGGAAGAAAATATTTTATTTTCAGTTTCTGCTGTTTGCCTAGGTTCTATATCAGTTGCTTTGGAGAACTGAATTGGTGAAAAGAACCTTATGTTTTTGTGTGTTTGGGTTATTGAAAGATCTTCAGTGAAGCTGCAAGCATATCTCTCTACACAACATGTAACAATTAAATATTAGCTTAACTCTTTCTATCACCTCCTGTGTCTTTATCAACCACCCTCAAACTAACTCAGTAGGATTAAGAACATTTCTAATAACTGAAACAAAAAAGCTTATTTTATTTGTACATTCTGGATAAATGTCTATAAGTGTATAGTGTATAGTATATTTGGATACAGTATCATAGTCTGAAGAACTATGAACAGAGACAAGAGTGTTCAAATGTACTAACATGCTGTGTGCAGACTCAGCTGCCATCAGCTGCCATCGTTTTCCTTTGTCACATTTCTGCATAGAGGAGGGACACATAGATGGGACAGCAGAAGAAAGTCTTTTCTGAATTACATATTCTTACCTCTTATCAGTTGAAATCATTTATCTTGATTAAAATGGAGATCAGAGATGCCTAATGTTTTATGAACTTTGCAAACTCAGCTCCCTGATCTATAGTGACAGAAAACAAGAGTGGTGGAATAGGGCTGGGTGTTGGGTGGGGCACTGATTGGGAAAGGATAGACACGACGTTTTGAGGTGATGGACATGCTATATCTTGAATGTGACGGGCATTATATGAGTGCATCTATTTGCCAAAAGTCATTAACTGTACATGTACAATGGGGGCATTTTATTGTATGTAATTTATATTTCAGTAAAAGTGATTTTGAAATACTAGCTGCCTATATCCAAAATTAATATTTCTATATCCAAAATAGAAAAAAAATTGTGTTCTGAAGAAACAGTAGTACATCTGTATATTTGAAAACAAAAGAAGAAGACTTGTTGAGAATTAATTCTTGAAGAACTGTAAATCTAACTAAAAGTAAAATATGACAACATCATTTAAAAATGTTCAGGTCATTAAATCACTATGAGTATGCTTGAGTGTATGAGTGAAGAAATAATTATTCTATTGCTAAGTAATCTAAAAATGTATAATTTGTTTGCTATAAATATTGAAACGTTTCCACCCTTAAAAATTGTAATATTGGTACAAATTAGTACATTCTCTTTGAAATGTTTGAGCAGTATGAAATACTTCCTCCCTTCTTATCCTTCCTTGTCTCCTAATGCTTACTGCTAAACTGAGACTTCACATTGGAAGCTCACACTTGTACTTTACTGTGTATCATTTCAGATTTTATTCATTCATTGAACATTTTGGGTATGAATGAGTGGATTTACAATGTAGATATACACACACTAATTCCACAACTTGATCTTCACTTAAGTATTTTTAAAATATTTCATATATTATTAAGACTATGTCCAGATCCAAATTCAGTTGGTCAATTGTAAAGCATACGCTTCCTCCAAAGTATATTCCAGAGGGATTTTAAAGTAGTTAATATTTTGAAGTTGTTGATTCCAAAGGGATGTTAGAACAAATATTTTAAACATTTTAAACTTATGTATAAATTATTAAGCATATATCTTAAACTCAGTGAGTCTTGACAAATGCATATATTGTGTAATCCACAACTCTATCTAGATATAGAATTTTCTCAACTTCCCAGAAACTTCTGTCATGACCTTTCTCAAGCAGCACCTGTGGCAACTGTTATTTCTTTTACCAACGATTTGTTTTGTCTGTTCTAGGACTTCATATAGATAGAATCAAACTGTTCGCATACTGTCTCTAGTCTCTTTGGCTTACCAACATGTTTTTGAGCTTCTACATATATAAGTAACCTGTTCCTTTTTACTGCTGACTAGTATTTGGTTGTAGAAATATATTACACTTTGTTTATCTATTCTCCCTTTGATGGATATTTGGGTTAGTTTTAATTTGAAGTTATTATGAAGAAGTGTTTATGACCATTTTTATACAACTCATTTTTGTGCCTGTATGCTTTATTTCTTTGGGGGTAAATATTTAGAAATGAAATTGCTGGGCCTTAGAGTTAGTTTTTGAGAATCCACTAGACTCACTTCTAAAGCGGTTATATCATTTTACACTCCCACCAGCAGTGCACGCCGGTTCTGGTTAATAGCCTATATTTTAAAGCTATTAACTTCAAAGGGATTTTGGTACCCAGTATTTTAAAAGAACTATGAGTCTAAATAGACAATTTGGCCAATGCCATCAGGGAGCTACTTTCAGCTCTAGGAGCTCATTTTGTAGGGCAAGAGTTAAATGTCAGAAACCGAAGAAAGGTTTAAACTTCTGCTAATTATCAGGTGTATGAATAAAAGTCCTTGACTTTGGCTGATTTTACAACTACCACGTGTGCTTCAGTATTGGATATATTTTGAAATATTATATAAATTAGTAGTTGCTTAAAACAATATAATTTCCTGTGTTTTCCTTTTTAAAAGCTGGTACAAGCCATCATTTCTCACTGACTTAGTTGTAAAGTGCATGACCCAGCACAGAAATAAACACATACCCTCAATTTTGTCCCAAATCTTTCGAGTTCTCGCCAACCTTGTCATTTCTTTACACCTCTTAAGTCTTCCAGTGGGGGATATGAGGTCATATAGACATCAAATTCTAACTCTGCCCCTTACTTGCTTTAGAATTTGGGCAAGTTAGTCAACAGAGAAGGAACAAATGGAGGCTGTAAAAATGACATGAAGTAATGCAGATAAGGCACTTAATAAATGATGGCAGGAATTTGTAGCTGTTGGATATTGTAGCAGCAGGAATTTCTTTCCTTAATCCTGTGCCATAGACAAGGTGGAGTACTTTTTGTTTTCTAAATGTAGCCTGTTTTCTCTCTGCAGTGCCTTTATCCATACTGTTCCTACCATCTAGGCAGGTCTCTCTTCCCTTTTTTATAAGTCTAGATCCTCATGGTAGTTCTAAAGTCAAAGGCCACCTCTTTATCTGAATCTCTCCAAACTTCCTATCTGGAAACAAACAAATTTTCAAGTGAAGTCTAACTGTCCTTTAAAAACAAAACAATTTTGTTTTCTTTGTAACTTGTCATCACTATTAGAGAATAAGTTATAATGAAAACAAAAGTTGTTTAGTTCTGTTTATTTATATTTTTCACTCTTTGAG
The DNA here is from genome assembly GCF_964341445.2 of Mesoplodon mirus. Taxonomy (NCBI): domain Eukaryota; kingdom Metazoa; phylum Chordata; class Mammalia; order Artiodactyla; family Ziphiidae; genus Mesoplodon; species Mesoplodon mirus. The sequence goes on along the minus strand of NC_138988.1, from coordinate 16,296,465 downwards.
AGGTAGAAAGAGTACCATACCGTATATTACCATCTTTATCATCACCACGAGAGCTAACATTAATTAAATGCTTCACATGTGCCAGACTCAGTACTAAGCACTGACATTATTAAATGAATGAGTCAGATGCACTTGGGAATTTTTAAAATCTCACTAACATTAGCTTCTTTCCTTCAAAACTTCTTTTGAATAAGCTAATTTCCTTTCATCTATTACTGAGACTCAGGGTGGACATTAAATGAAAAATCACTGCAGAAAATGCTGCATTCACCTAGAGTTGTGACAGAGATTAAAAATCAACATACACTATTAATGTCTAATTTCCACTATTTTTAAAAGTGTTCTTTCTCTCTCCCTCACCTTTTTCCTCTCCTTTAGTCCCAGCTCATATATGAGTTTCAGCATTAACATTCATAAATTGGACTATGGCGAGGATGAATCACTGAAATACTATATGCAGTCTTTCAATACATATGTGCAGTGTAAGAATGAACATGTCAAACTACTGTAAAGTGCATCTGTCTTTAGCATTGAACTTTTGTAGGTCATCTGAGAATACAAGGCAGATTTTCAGGCATCGAAGAAACAAAACCATATCAAAGTTTCCCCCATGTCCTGGAAACTTTCTCTGATTTAATCAGTGGATGTATTGTCCTGTAATAACTTGTGATTGAAATGTAGTTTGTTTATTAACTTTATTGTAATTTTAGACTTTAAATGATATTTTAAATGACTCTTTTGAGGTACAATTCATATACAATAATACGAACCTACTTAAGTGTATAGCTTAATGAGTTTTGTCAAATGTGCACTCTTGCTCATCCACCACGGATCAAGGTATAAATTATTTCCATCACTTTACAAAGTTTTTTGGTACCCATTTGCAGCCAGTCCCTCTCATGTCCACCTCCAGGCAACCACTTCTTTTGTGTTCTGACACTGTAGATCAAGTATTGCCTCTTTTACAACTTCACATAAATGGAATTCACAGAGTCTGTACTCTTGCATCTGGCTTATTTAGCTCTCCATAATATTTTTAAGATTCAGCCAAATTCAGTTTTTTCATATGATCTAAAAACTATCATAAAATTATTTTTGTATAGAAAGGATATGGAGTAAAATATGTTAATTTTTTTTCCCGTATGGATGTTCAGTTATTCCAGCACCATTTGTTAAAAAGGTTTTTCCTTTCCACACTAAACTCGATTGGCACCTTTGTCAAAATTTCAATTGGCTACATACTATCGGTCTATCTCGGGACTCTCTATTCTGTTCCTTTGAGCAAGTTGTCTACTCTCATACCAAAACTGCACTGTCTTCATTACTACAGCTTTATAGAAGGTCTTGCAATCAGGTGTAAATTTTGCTCTTCTTTTGAATTTGACTTTATTCTCTTTTTCAAAATTGTTTGCCCATTCCTAATCTTTGTTATTTCCATATAAATTTTAACAACAGTTTATCAATTTATACTAAAAAAGATGGGAAAATTTTGATAATGATTGCATTGAAAATATACATCAATTTGGAAAAAAATGATATCTGAATACTACTGAATCTTCCAAAACATGAACAGTGTATATCTATATATTTATTTAGGTCCTCTCTAATTTCTTTACATGCTGTAGTTTTCATTGTAATGATATTGCCCAATTTATATTGCATTCATTCCTAGGAAGTTGGTGTTTTTTAATGCAGATATAAATGATATTCAAAAAATTACTTTATAATTGTTCCTTGATAAGATATTAAAGTACCATTTATTTTTCTGTATACTGATCTTATATCTTGCAGCCATACTGAATCCACTTATTATTTCTAGTAGTATGAGTTTTTTGTGTGTATATTCTTTTAGATTTTCTATGCACACAATCATATCTTCCAGGAATAATGGCATTTTTACTTCTTCCATTTTCTACCTTTCTATTCTATAGACTTTTTTTTTCCTTATGTTCTTGCACTGACCAAAACTTTTAGTACAATATTGACCAGAAGTGGAGGCAGCAGACATCCCTGCATTGGTCCCAAACTTAAAGGACAAAGATTCACTTGTTTACCATTAAGTGTAATATTGTAAGTTTTTCATAGATACTCATTATCACATTGAGAAAATCTATTTAATTCCTAGTTTTCTGAAAGTTCTTATAATGAATGTGTACTGAATTTTATGAAATGCTTTTAATGTATCATTTGAGGTAAACATATGGTATTTCCTTTCTGTTTTGAATATATTGTGAAGTGTGTTTCTTAAAATCCTCATGTTAAAGGAGTCTTTGATTCCTAGGATAAATCCCACTTAGTATTATATATTTTACATGTTGCTGGATTTCATGTGCTAATTTTTGATAAATACTTTTGCACCTACATTCACATGGACATTACTTTTCTTTCCTTGGATTACATTTGACTTGGTTTAGTATCTCATTAATTATGGCCTAATAAGATAAAAAGGAATTGTTCTTTCCACCTATTTTCTGAAATAGTTTGTCTAACATTTTTATCTTATGTTTGAAATAATTCATCAGTAAAGCGATCTTGATTTGATTTTTTTTTCCTTGTTGGACGGTTAACAGCATTTTAATTTTTTATATACATATGGAACTATTCATATTTTTTCCTTTTGTATTTTACATTTTTGTTGGTAAAAATGTTTATTTTATGTAAATTGTTCATTTCATCTAACTTTTCATATTTATTGGCAAAAATTGTCCTTTAATCTTTTCTTCTCATTTTCTTTTAGTGTTTGTAGGATCTGTGCGGATGGCTGCTTTTTTATTCCTGATAGTGACGATTTATATCATTGGTTCTACTCCATTGATCTGTAAGCTTTATCCTTATGCCAATACCATACTTTTTTGATTACTGTAGCTTTAGACTAAATCTTGAGTTTTGGGGTAATGACATTCCTTTGAATTTGTTCTTCTTCAATATTGTATTGGCCATGCTGGGTTATTTTGCCTTTCCATATAAATTTTAGAATCAGTTTGTTGATAGTCATGAAATAATTTGCTGGAATTTTTATTGATATTGTGTAGAATCTATAGATCAAGTAGGGGAAAACTGACATTTCAACAATACTGAGTCATCCTATCCATCAATATGGAAGTAGTGTACCTTCTTCATCATAGTTATTTTAAATTTATCATTAAAAAATACCTTCTTGGGCCTCCCTGGTGGCGCAGTGGTTGAGAGTCCGCCTGCCGATGCAGGGGATACGGGTTCGTGCCCCGGTCTGGGAGGATCCCATGTGCCGCGGAGCGGCTGGGCCCGTGGGCCATGGCCGCTGGGCCTGCGCGTCCGGAGCCTGTGCTCCGCGGCGGGAGAGGCCACAACAGTGAGAGGCCCGCATGCCGCAAAAAGAAAAAAAAAAAAAAAAAAAAACCTTCTTAATCATGGTTATTTTAGATTTATCACCTGATAATTCCAACATCTGTGTCATATCTGAATTTCATGCTGTTGTTTGCTTTGTTGCTTTAGACTGTGCTATTCCTTGCCTTTTAGCATGCCTGTAATTTTTTGTTGAATACTGGATATCTTCTATCATGTAATAAGAACTGAGGCAAACAGACTTTTTCTCATATATAATTATTTTTTCTTTCATTTTATTTAGATATAATTGGCATATAGTTCTATATAAGTTTAAGGTGTACACCATAATAACTTGACTTGCGTGCATTGCAAAATGATTACCACAACAAATTTAGTTAACTTCCCTCACTTCGGACAGATAGATTAGGAAAAAAACAGGTAAACAGGCTTTTAATGTGAGGATTTATTTTAATCTTGGCTAGGACTTGGGCTGTGTTTAATGTTAGCTGAAGCTGTGGACTACAGAGGCTTCAAATTCTTCAACTGCTATCTTTGGATCCTTTGTTGAATCTGATCTGGGCTTCCCTAAGTACTTCTTCTTAGAGACACTGTGACTTTATGCTTTTTCAGCTGTAATCCACTGTTATTATGTAGAGCCCTGTTGGTGTGGTTGTAATGTGGAGGGAGGGGATGCATTGTATAATCTTATGGCTAAATCTTTTATGTGTTTTTGGGTCGGGCTTTGACCTTCAAGAGTTTTTCTCCAGTGGCATAGCTTTTTTCCCCCCTTTAGAGGAAGACAGGAAGATGAGAGGGGGACAAAATGATTTTCTACCAGCTGGGAGAATCTGGTAAAGTCTTTTCTCTTGGAGAGCATGCCTTTGTTATGGAGAATGTTCTGGGCATATTTCTCAAGGATTCATCTTTCCTTTTCCTTTCCAGAACCATGAGAGAATCATCCTCTGATCTTCACCAGTTGGTAAAGCTCACTGAAGTGTCAGAGATCCCTGGGTGAGGGCCCAGGAGTTTCCCACTTTCATGCTAGTCCACACTCAGCCTCCAGCAATTCCTTAAATTTATCACTTAAGTGGTCCTACTAGTTTATATCTTCTGCCCCAATTAAGTAAATCTTGGCTGTGATTCCTTTTATTCTTCTCTCTCTCCAGATTTCGGAGTCTTAGTTTGTCCTCAAGCTTGGTTAACTGACGGATTGAAGAAAAGTCATTGATTTTCAGTGTTTGGATTTTTCTGTTTATAAGGGCAAGCATGATGAGTTTCAAGGTCTTTAAATGTCAAAACTGAAACCAGAAGTCTGTGCGTTTATTTTTTTAGTTTTTTGGTTTTTCTGGACTTCTGTTTAGGTAATTTCTATTATTTTTAACTTCAATTCCATTGATCTTTTCTTCTTTAGTATTCATATGATATTAAGACATTCTATTAGTTTTAAATACACATGGTGTGTTTTTCACCTCCAGAATTTCCATTTGGTTCTTTTTCTTATCTTCTGTTTTTCTCCTCATTATGTTAATGCTTTTATTTAAATCTTTGAGCATATTTAGGATAACTGTAATTGCTTTTTTAAAATTCCTTCTCTGCTATTTCCATTATCTTTGCCATTTCTTGGTTTATTTTTATTGACGGATTTTCCTTGTGATTATGGGTCATAATGTATGCTACTTTTTGTACATCTATAGTAGAAGTTTCTTTAGTCAAGCAGCTCAGTTATTTATTGATCAGCTTATCTTTTTCCTTTTACTTCTCTTAAAAACCCTCTTTTATTTTTAAGCTTTGTTAGAGCATATTTACAGTAACCTTTACAGTAAAGCTAGTTTAGTCTTAATATTTAGGTGTGACTCTCTGGTAGCTCTGCTGATTGCCTCAGTGTTCAACAAGGTCTCACTACTTCCTGTGAGTTCCAGAAGGTTTTGCTTACAGATATCCAGATCTTTTTGTTTTGTTTTGCTTCAGCTGATGGAATATTTCCCTTTGAAAATGATGATTAGTATTTAGCTGAAAACTCTGCAAACCTCCTATGCAGACTATTGGAGTCTTTTTTTTCTGTATCTCCCTCCCACTCAGTACTCTGTCCCACAAATTACAGCTGATTTAGCTTCCCCAAACTCCAATCAGTGTATCTTAAGCTTATCAAGATCTCCATTCTCTGCTCAGGTTCCTCCTTCCTGTGCCATTGTTCTGAAATTGGCTCCAGGTAGTAAGCTGTGGTAGTTTTTAAGGTGGGCTACTTCTTTCTCTTCCCTCAGGGATCACAGTCCTACACTTCTTGTTCAAATGTTTGAAAACAGTCCTTTCCTATATTCAGTCAAGTTTCTATCTCTTATTTCAGAAAGGCAAGTTTCATACCTGTCACTCTTTCATAGTCAGATGCAAAAGTTCTGAATTATACTTCCATGTCATTGAATTCCCATAATATAAACTACCATAAATTACTGGGGACTCTGGGATCACAAAATAACCTTAACTTTATAGAGATTTATTGGATAAGTTGTAAAGAATTTTAATTTCCTTATTCTTAGCCAATTTTGTTCTTAAAAGTGATTACTTAATTGCACATTAATATAGTAATATTGTTTTTAATTATTCAATTGCTTGGCAATGGATCGATTTCTTTCCCCAAAGTTTCTCAGCATACATTCAAAATTAGCAAAAATATATTGAGGTTAACTGGGATAATAATGACAACATTAGCTAATATTTATGGAGCCCTAATTATGTGCCAGCTGCTGAGCTAGATTCTTTATATAGTTTATTTTATTGAAACTCTGAACTGTCTTTAAAGGCAGTTGTTATTATTGTACTGATATTATTGATGAGAAAACAAATAAGGTAGGTAATATTATCATACCCATGTTACATAAGGAACTAAATGCTTAGAAAGATTATATACTTAAAAGGATATGAACTTAGGTTCCTCCCAGAAAAGTACAAATAAATGCTATTTTCTCTTTAAAAAAATGTGAATTTAATGTGTATGATTTCGGATATTCTTGAAAGAGTAACCTTAAAAGCTAAAGCAAGAGGCTTATTTGGGTGTGTGAAAAACACTTCTCTGTTAAAATTACTTTCAGTGTCCATTTGAGATTTCAAAGGTTCATATCAGAAACATAAAGTTTATCTCACAATCTTTTATTTGTTTTCACTTTTATAGTTACTGACATCATTATTTCATGTGGACAAATATCTTCCCCTTTTCTAATTCCTGTATTTATCAATATTTATTTATAATCAAGATCAGCACCATTTGTATTTCTCCAAAGATCTTCCTACCATTACGATCTGTTCTGTTTTACTCTAGATGTGGATTTATTTATATTCCAGCACCTCCCAGTGCACTTTGCACATACTGTAGTGGTATTCCTTATGCATTTGTTGAATAAATGAGTAAATGCAATAAATAAGTAATGAAAGCCTGAAGTCCCCTGTCTGCTCTCCAAGTTCCCTATGCCAATTACTTGCTCTTTTCACTCGCCACAGAATTCCACATCTCTAAATCACTTATATTGTGAACGAGTTATTGCTCTTCTGTAGAGAATCTAAATTTTAACACTTTTTTCATTCTTTCGTCCCTTCTTCTCTTTACCCTTACCTCTCTAAATTGTAAATGTGCACTTACAAACAAAACACAGACACACATACAGCATACATTTACCCACACACTTACTTATAATTGTGTTACAAGTTTCATTTACTCTTTCACTAATGGAAAACTTCTTATTGACAGGAAACATAATTTTTCTCTTTCCAGCACTTTATTCCTCAGTTGCAGTGAATGGAATCAATGTGTCCATCAAAGACAGTCCACTCCCAGGCTTCCCTGGTGGCGCAGTAGTTGAGAGTCCGCCTGCTGATGCAGGGGACACAGGTTCGTGCCCCGGTCTGGGAAGATCCCACATAGCCGTGGAGCGGCTGGGCCCGTGAGCCATGGCTGCTGAGCCTGTGCGTCCGGAGCCTGTGCTCCGCAGCAGGAGAGGCCACAGCAGTGAGAGGCCCGCGTACCACAAAAAAAAAAAAAAAAAAAAAAAAAAAAAAAAGATAGTCCACTCCCAAGGAAAATGCTATCTGATGTTTTTTTTGGTTGCTTACTAGCATACCATATGTCACCAAATTTGGTCATATTTAAGGATTACACACACACACACACACACACACACACACACACACACAGACAACCAACTACTGTCTGCACATAGCATTTTATTGTGTATGCATTTTATTTCATGATATAAGTAAACAGACACAATCCTAATTTATAGAAATTTACATTATAATATGAAGAGAATTTCAAAAAGTTTAACCCAGGCATAATGACAGAGAGGATATTTAAAATAATATGCATACAGTACAGAGTAGTGCGATTGAAACAATTAAAATTAGGAAAAGATTAAAAATTATCATGATAATGATATATACATAGTTACTTGTATATATTTCATGTATACACATTTTGACCCTTGAACAATGCAGGGGTTAGGGATGCTGACCCTCCATGCAGTCTCAAACCGATGTGTAACTTTTAGCTGGCCCACTGTATATGCAATTCCTCATATCCACAGATTTAACTAACCTCAGATCTTGTCTACTCTAGTATTTACATTGAAAATATCCATATATAAGTGAACCAACGCAGTTCAAACCTGTGTTGTTCAAGGGTCAAATGTATATACTTTGGGGAAAAATAAAACTGGAAATGCAGAAGAGGATATAACATAAGATTAAGGACATGGATTTGGGTATCAGCTCTGGGTTTAAATGTTAACTCTGGACACACAAGCTGTAGGATCCTGGGAGAGTTACAGAAACTCTCTGATCCTTGGAGGTAATACATGTTTTATGGCACTATTTTGATGATTGAATGATAAAAAGCAACTTCTCTCAAATATTATTTTCCCATGAATACTTTCACAATCGTTGCCATATTTACATATCACCTATAATTTACTTAATGTTTCTATAAATGTACCCATATTTTGACTATTGTATTTAAAAAGAAAACTATAAATGGAAGCAGTATTTTTCTAATTCACATGAAAATGAATGCATACATATAAATATAAGAAATATTTGTGTAAATTCCATGATACATAGACTATTATATTGATACTTGGGTTAACCCTGAGATAATACTAAATTGAATTGTATTATCTCTTCATTATTTAGATAACACTAAATTGAATTTACTTCTCAGTAAATTATGACTGTAATTATTGCTCATAACTAAAATAGTGTAATAATGAAAAAATAAATTGTGTTATTAGAGGTATTTTTTAAGGAGAAGATGAAATTTCACTGTGGTAGCTAAGCAGTGAAATTTGGTAAATGGGTGTTAAAGTTTCAGGGAGCATCCTGATTTCATTTAATTAAACCCTGTTCTGAGTCTATATCCCAATTTTTCCTTCCAAATATATGAATCAGGATATAGGTTTGGTGCTTGAGGTCTAGGGAGGAGAGCAGAGAGTGTATTTCTAGTAAGTTTCCAAGTGGTACTGATACTGCTGGTTTTTGGTTCACACTTAGAGAACCACTGCTCTAAGTCATTTAGTCCATCTTTCTCTGTTGTTCATTTGCACATTTGTTTCTTTCCTTCATGTTGGAATAAATCTACCCTTAGAGGAAATAAATTCATGTGAAATACTGGGACTTAAGATAAGGGACTCCCCTAAATTATCTACATTAGGTTAGTCCCTTTTTTCTTGACTTTGACAATCCAATTCGCCCACCCTAGCTCACTAACCCTAATGATTCTGAATCTTAAGATAAATCTGTTCTATCAAGGTTCATAAATCCCTTCCCAAACCTTGCTCCTGCTTTCACAGAGTTGCATCTGAGCAGAATCTGCTCTTAGGAACTTTTTCTGAACACCACTGATGCTTCCATCAAAGTCTACCGGTCCTTTGTCTTCCTCTTGACTCTGCTATCTTATTGGACTGGACAAATAAGCTTGTATTATGTCTGATAATGTATCTTCTCATAAGCAAAAGTGGATACTTTATCACTTGGATATAGACATGTCTTATAGAACATAAGGGCAAGAAGTGTGACTGGACTTCCTAAGGACTGGCTAGAATCAGGAACTGCAAAGCTATCAGGAAATCAAGTGACTACTCACTTGTTTTCTCCCCTTCAGAAAACACAGTCACTTGTCTGTTGCATTCATCTCTGCAGATAGCTTTCTATTTCTCCATTCATATGTCCATGCCACAGCTCTCAATTTCATGTTTGTATGAGCAAACAGGATGATCAGTGTCTTTGTTACAAATCAATGGAATACAGAATTTGGCCCATGTTGGCATCAACTGTCCAGCCCTTTATCAGTTAACCATGTCCACAGGAAAAGTGTATATAGTAAAATTGTAACTGTTGATGCCAAACCCTGGGGATGAGGACAACTCTTGAGATGAATGAGGATTTCTCATAAAAGGAAAACATTGATATTTATGTTCTACTGAAAAATATGTATATATGAATTTTAAAATTACAAAAATAAAACTTGCATATAATAAAAACAAAACACATTCAGATAGGTCATTAATGGAGCTGGAGGAATCAGGCTCCCCGACTTCAGACTGTACTACAAAGCTACAGTCATCAAAACAGTATGGTACTGGCACAAAAACAGAAATATAGATCAATAGAACAGGATAGAAAGTCCAGAGATAAACCCATGCACCTATGGTCACCTAATCTATGACAAAGGAGGCAAGAATATACAATAGAGAAAAGACAGTCTCTTCAATAAGTGGTGCTGGGAAAACAGAATGGCTACATTAAATGAATTATATTAGAATACTCCCTAACACCATACAAAATAAAAAACTCAAAATGGATTAAAGACCTCAATGTAATACCAGATACTATAAAACTCTTAGAGGAAGACATAGGCAGAACACTCTCTGACATAAATTGCAGCAAGATCTTTTTTGATCCACCTGCTAGAATAATGAAATAAAAACAAAAATAAATATATGGGACCTAATTAAAATTAACAGCTTTTGCACAGCAGAGGAAACTGTAAACAAAACGTAAAGACAACCCACAGAATGGGAGAAAATACTTGCAAACAAAGGAACCAACAAGGGATTAATCTCCAAAATATACAAACAGCTCATGCAGCCCAATTAAAAAAAAAAAGACAATAAAAAATGGGTGATATATTTAAACAGACATTTCTCCAAAGAAGACATACAGATGGCTAAGAATCACATGAAAAGATGCTCAACATCACTAATTATTAGAGAAATGCAAATCAAAACTACAATGAGGTATCGCCTCACACTGTTCAGAATGGCCATCATCAAAAAATCTACAAACAATAAATGCTGGAGAGGGTGTGGAGAAAAGGGAACCCTCTTGCACTGTTGGTAGGGATGTAATTTGGTATGGCCACTATGGAGAACAGTATAGAGGCTCCTTGCTAAAAACAGACCTACCATATGATCCAGCAATCCCACTCCTGGGCATATACCTACAGAAAACCATAATTTGAAAAGATACATGCACCCCAATGTTCATTGCAGCACTATTTACAATAGTCAGGACATGGAAGCAACCTAAATGTCCATCAGACAGAGGAATGGATAAAGAAGATGTGGTACATATATACAATGGAATATTAGCCATAAAAAAGAATGAAATAATGCCATTTGCAGCAACATGGATGGACCTAGAGATTGTCATGCTGAGTGAAGTAAGTCAGACAGAGAAAGACAAATACCATATGATATTGCTTATGTGTGGAATCTAAAAAGATGGTACAAATGAACTTACTTACAAAACAGAAATAGAGTCGCAGATGTAGAAAACAAACTTATGGTTACCAGAGGGGAAAGGGTGGGGGAGGGGTAAACTGGGAGATTGGGATTGACATATATGTACTACTATATATAAAATAGGTAACTAATAAGGACCTACTGTTTAGCACAAGGAACTCTACTTAATACTCTGCTATGACTTATATGGGAAAATAATTTTAAAAAGAGTGGATACATGTATATGTATAACTGATTCACTTGTACAGCAGAAACAACATTGTAAATCAGCTATACTCCAATAAAAGTTAAAAAAATTAAAAATAAAAAATATATATATTATATATACCATCATTGAGGTAACCACTTTTAATTTTTTTTAGTTTGCATGATTTCTTTTTAAATATTTAAAAAACTTAAATAGATGAAAACAGATATTCAGATATTCAATTTTTCCAACAACGATCTCTAAAAGGTTCTTTTCTAACAAAAAATTTGGAGTTTGTCAACACTCAGTTGGCAAAATATTTGTGGGTATCTCCATACTCTCTATTCTGTTCCATTTATCATTTAACTGTACTTAAAACTAAGAGAACACTATCTTCATTAATGTAGTTTCATATGCAGTCTTGATATAGGTAGTAGGTGTCTTTCAGCTTGCGGAATCTTAGTTCCCTGACCAGGGACCAAACCCGAACCCTCGGCAGTGAAAGCACAGGGTCCTAACAACTCTTTCAAGATTGGTATAGTAGATTGTTGGCATTTCATTATAAATTTTAGAACCAGTTTGTCAGTTTCTCTAAAAATCCTGTTAGGATTTTGATCAGGATTTACTTGAGCTAATCATTGGTTTTGGTGAGAATAGACATTGATGTCTTCTAATCCGTATGATGGTACATTTCTCCATTTATTTAGATCATCTTTGGTTTCTCTCTCAACAAAGTTTTGTAGTTTTCAATATAGAGAACTTACCCCGTTTATTCCTAGGTATTTGATATTTTGACATGCAAAGAGTTTTCTTAAAATTTCACTTTCCCATTGTTCATTAACAAGATATAGAAGTAGGATTGAATTTTGATTACTGACTTTATATCCCTTGGCCTTACAAAATTCACTAATTGTAGTATATTTTAAAAAAAAATTCTTGGTGTTTTCTATGTACACAATTCTGTCGTATAGAAATCATTAAAAATTTTAATTTCCCTTTCCACTCTGTATGCTTTTTTTTTTCCTTTTTCTTATTTTATTTCAGTGGCTAAGACTTCTAGTACAATGTTGAATAAAAGTGTTGGGTGAAAATATTCTTGTCTCATTTGTTATTCAGGGACAAAGCCTTCAATGTTTTATCATTAAGTAGAGGTTTAGGCTTTTTGTCAGATTGAAGCATTTTCCTTCTATTTCTAGTTTACTAAACATTTTTATTATCCCAGTTATTAAAATGATGGTATGTTTTTCTTCTTCCTTTTATCTGTTAACATTGTAATATTGATTGATTTTCTAATGTTAAATTAACCTAACATTACTGGGATAAACTCTATGTGATTATGATGTATTCTCTTTTCATATATTTTTAGATGCTGTTTACTAATAGTGCCTTAAGCATTTCGTATTTATGATCCTGAGTGATAATAAGTAATTTTTTTCTTTGTCGGGTTTTGATATTAGGGTTATGCTGCTCTTATAAAGGAAGTTGGGTTGTGTTCCTTCTACTTTTAAGTTGAAAGAGTTGTCTAAGATTGACATTCCTTCTTTCCTAAATGATTAATAAAATTCACAAGTGAAAGCCTCTAGACCCAGGATATTTTTGTGGGATGGTTTTTGATTAGGAACTCAGTGTTTAATGTATACAGAACTATTCAGATTTTCAATATCTTCTTGCAATATTTTTTGTAATTCTTGTTTTTTAAGGAATTTATTTCACCTAAGTTTCTGAATTAATTAGCATAATGTTCATAGTATTATCTTACTGTCATTATTGTCCTTTTCATCTTTGCAGGATGTGTTCTGATGTCTCCTCTTTCATTCCTGAATTATGTCATTTGTATTTTTTGTTCCTTTATCCATCATGCTAGGAGTTTATCAATTTTATTAATCCTTTCAAAGTTCAGTTTCTGATTGTTTCTCTATTATTTATTTGTTATTTACTTCAATTATTTTATTTCTATTTTTATTACTTCCTTTACAATTTTCCTTTGGTTTAAGCTTGATATTTTAAATTTTATTATAAATTGATTGGGACATTTTTATTGTCCAGATTATGGTAAATCTTAGTAAATATTCTAAGAGAACATGAAAATATTGTATTCTGCGCTTGATGACTACAGTGTTCTATAAAAGTTCATTCACATTGGGGGATGGTACTGTTTAAATATTTTGTTTTTACTGAATTTTTGTCTACTTTTCTCTACATATACCTGTCCACTTGTCTTCTATGTTCTGATTTTGATTGTCTCCTTATTGTGAACTTATCCATTATATTAGTTTTCCAGTGGTGTGTAAAAATTACCATATATTTAGCAACTTAAAAGAACACAAATTTATTATCTTATACCTTCTGTGGTCAGGAATCTGGTATGTGTTCCCTGGATACTGTGCTCAGGGTTCCAACCTGGCTGAAATTCAGGTGTTGGCTAGGGCTGCAATTTCATCTGATGTTTGGAGTCCTCTTCCAAGATCATTCTAATTTTTTGCGGAATTTAGTTGTAGAATCTACGTCCCTGCTGATGGTTGGGGTTCACTGTCAGCTCCTAGAGGCTGCTCTCAAAGCCTATACATGTGGTACTCTCACAACATGGCAGCTTACTTCTTCAAAACCAGGAAAAGAAGCTCTCATTAGTCTCCTAAGGCAGAGTCATATGTAATATAGCATAGTCAGGAGAGAGATCATTGCAACAACTTTATCATACGGTGTATCCTAATTAAGGGAATGACTATCTCATGGTATTCACAGGTCACACATACACTCAAGGCAAGGAGATTATTCAGTGTGTACATCAAGGGGCAGAAACCTTGGGAGCCTTCTTAGAATTTGTCTACCACAATGAGGAAATCAAAATGAACTAGTAGGATTGCTCTATTGTATATCAAACATCTCCACGTTCATAAGATTACTGTAAAAAAGTGTAATTTGTGATTCTTTGAAGTGATGGGCTTGGCCCTGGAAATGTGGCAGAAGGATCTGGGCCATGTTTGAAGAGCTGTTTTATCATGAGGAGAGGGATTTTAATTGCCTGAAGAACATTCCAGAGTAGAGGCTTGTATAATAAAAGAGTAGCTAGGCACTGCCTTGTCGGTAAAATATTTTTAAAAGAAAATTGCTGCCAAAAGCATGGGATGAAGGAACTTTGGAGAGGAGAGAAGTTGAAATGATATTTTTCAAGTGAAATACATTGCAATGTAACATGAGGACATCTACTCACTCCCAAATCTCAATAAAGACCATAAAATTTGCAAAAATAAATTGACATTTTCATATTTTTTGTAGAAACTAGTGAAGGGGCTGGATTCCATGTCTTACTTGATGGGAGGGCAAAGCAGACTCAGTCTGGGCAGATGAGAAGGCTGACATCTCTGTGACAGTGGAAATTGCTGTTTAATAAACATACAACCCATCCTTAATCAATTTTGTGATGAAAAAGTTTGGCAGATAACATGTGAAAATAGTTTCCCCTAACCCCTTTTCTAGCTATAAATTAGGTTAGATCAATGACTCTTACACTATTTTTTTTGGACGTATTTGGCTGTTTCTTGAATTTCTTAAAAGCTTAATTGTAGGAACAATTTGCTGCTGAAAGCAGAGTTTCAAAATTTTTCATTTTATTTTATTAAAAAATTACTTCTGAGTATTTATAAAATTTAGAAAAGTGCATATAATAAAATAATACTCCTCCATATTTTTCATTGCTGTGGAAATCTTAGCCTATTTGCTTTATTTCTTTACTTCCAGTCTCCTCCTCCTCCTCCTCTTCCTTCTGTCTCTCACTCTCTCTGTCTGTCTCTATTTCTCATTCTCTCTGTGTCTCTCAACTTGTTACTCTATTAATTTTGTTAAAATTATAACTGCACAGCATAAAAACTAAAATAATCCAACAATTATGTTATTGTAAGATCAAAATTAAAACAATGGCAAAAAAAAAACTGTAAAATGCACCACTATGAACATTAGGTGACTGTCATTTCCTGCTTTACATGTAGTAGCAGGGTAAATAGTATGCTAGATAAGCAGGTAGACAGACAGACTTACATTAAAAAGAGGTCATATAATTACCGCTATTTTTTAATTTGAGAGTAGTAACTTTAATATTTGAATTAAATTTACTTGAATGAACAAGTAAATCTTTGTTCCAAGAAATATTTCGTAAATGACATTTAGGTTCAAAAAAGTGATTATAAAATGCATTAGGTAGTTGAATTCATATTCTTTAGCCTGCATTTCCCTATCATAAACAATTCGGACATGGACATTCTCCCAGGTCTCCTCTCCACCCACATGTGTCTTTTTATTTTTGTTTTAAATAACTGATCAACATTTTCATTGTAGATAATCTTGGTTTATATTCTTTTTCTCTCAGACACTGGTATATGTTGCTCTGTTATCTTCTGGCATCGAACTTTGCCTCAGAGGTGAGGACAGCCAGCTGCTTTGTATTTCTCCATTATCGGTTGCTTGCTTGTTTTTCTTTCTGGGTATTTAAAAGAATTCTTTGTGTTTGAGGTACTAACTAGGCTATTTCTAGTTGTGGAAAGTCTACATCGTTTTTTTGAAACAGGATGGGTTATTTCAATCTGTAGTATTTTCTTCATTTAAAGGAAAATATATAAATCTATCTCATTTCTGGCTTCTTTAGTTTTATATCAATATCTATAATTTTAATCCCTTTGACTTTTTAATTTGTATTCACTTTGCTTAAGCCTTCTTTTTATGTCAACAATTCAGATTTTAGTGTGGCCTCTATTCGGCCCCTTCTTATTTTTTAATTTATTTCTTAGCTCTGTAATGATGATGCCATTCTGTCGGTCAATGTGTTTCTTTGGGAGGGTCTGCAATCTGAGTTTCATTTCATACTATCATTTATTTCATTGCTGTTTTGTGTTGTTTTATCAAATTCATGTTTTAATTGATTTGTTGTCTATTGTGAAAAATAATTATGAGGAATTTTATTCTTTTCCTTGAAATTTTAATTTTTTTCTGATCTGGATTGTTTTCCTATTACGTCTTACTTCCTCTCTTATTTCTCTCTCCCTCCTTCCCTTCCTCTCTCCCTTTCTGCCCTTCCTGCCTCCCTCCCTTCCTTCCTTCTTTCCCTGCTTTGTAGTATATCTCCATTATTGCCATGTGGTTTCTTTCATCTGGGTTATGCTTGGCTATTCTGCCCATAAATTCTTTTGTTTATATACAGAGTGAATGAATCTTGACTCTCCTCTTGGAATATCTGACACTAGTTTGCTTTTCCTTTCAAGGTAGAGATACGTGTTGGGGATTGTGTATCTTGACCATGTTCCTGCAGATTTATATGGGATAGTAGAACGAGGGATGTAAAGATGAGGTGAGTGAGAACTCAGCGGAGTTCTCGCACTTTTCAGCTTCTGGTTAAGGTCCTGAAGCAGGTTTCACTCTGTCTAATTTGAAGGCTGGTATTTTTTTCATGGAGAGACTTTTGGCGTACCCTTGGGCTTTGGATTTTTTTCTCAATTTAATATGTAGCCCTGGAGCCTTTAGTTGATTGAGTCATTTCCTTTGTTGTCTTCTTTATATTAACCTTCAGATTCCAATACTCCTCAATACAAAAAGGAAAAATAAAGTGGATGTCCACTCAGTTGCTTCATTCTGGGTTTGGGGAGGCATTAACAGTGAGTACTAATGGGATTTTGTTAACTCATTAGTAAAACTTCTAGAAAGTGAGATCAGTGTTAGGAATCAAGTGCTTTATCTCCTATAGCCACTATTACTTGCTAAAGAATCTTAATATATGAAGCAACTAAAGTTTCTGTGTCACATGGTGTCTTAATTTGGGTGCCTCCAAAAGAACTTGAGACAAGATTTGACTGCAGGTAGTTTATTTGGGAGGTAACTCCAGGTGCTGAAGAGGAGACTTGAGCAGAGAAAGAAAGACATTGTCAGTGCTTACTTTTCAAGCCTGACAGTTACATAAATAGTTGGAGAAACTCTGGAAGCCACTCCTCAGAATTCTGCCACCTGAGAAATAAATACCTGCCACCAGGTATTTATATCCCAAACACCTGTCAGTCATTCATTAGTTGAGTGTTGTTCCTGAGGTTGTTAATCCTCAGCACTTTTAATCTGTTGTATAGTCAGAAGAGCAGGTTTCATCCTGCCAGGGAAAACCCTCAGGCAAAGCAGTATAGGTGCTGCAGGTTGGAAGATGCAGTGAACACTGAATTAGTAATGGGGGAATGGGCACGGTTCTGACAGCATCTGTTACAGATAGATTAATTTTCCACTAATTTGCTGTCAATATGGTGAAATGGTAGCCAAAGGAAAAAAGAATATGCCCATATAATTTATGGTAGACCCCAGTACATTCTAAAAAGCTACTAATTTATAAATAATAAGGGTTTACCAATTTTGCTTACGTATTTGGCTTAATGTGTGTTTTTATTTCCCTCAAGTGACACTTAAAAATACAAAGGTTAGATCAAACCACTCAAAAGTAATGTGTAACAACAATATTATAAAGCACATTTCAGGAAATCACAGTAAATGACACAGAAGAAAGAAATTCAGCTACAACATTACAAAAGGGATGAAAATTTGCTGAACATACTAACTTAAATAATTTTAGCTTCTAGCTCAATTTTGGAAGTTGGAAAGTTTGGATATCTTCCTCAGAGATCCCATTATGATCATGGCATTGAAGTGCAAATAATAATAAACTCAGAACGACAAAGAGAGTTAACACGTGAGATCTCAAGATATTTCTGCAAGCTAGAAAGTCTGTTGTTTGAACAATGAATGTACTTCAGACTCTTAGAAGCTGTAGACCAACATATGACCCTAGAGAACTCTTGTGGAGGTAAGATTTGGTCTTCAAAACAAAACTTCAGAAAGGTGCTCAAATTGGAGTTAGAAGAAAGGAAAAATAGAAATAATGAGGATGAATGTAGGAATTGGGGGATTGATTGACCAGGAAACAACCCAGTATAAACAGCCACTACCAATCCAGGAGGGTCTTCTATAAAGAAATCAGATGCAGACTCTTGGGAGAACTAATACATTTGGTACATGTGATGGTGACTTGGAATAAAACACTTCTTAATTCTGTCATTTAATAGAACCATGCTTGGCCTGCTAGCATTTTCTTGCGTGATCACCCTAAATTGAAGCCTTATAGTTAACACCAGACTTCCTAATCTGGCATGCCACTCTGAGAAAAGATCTGTTAGAAAAAAGACAAAGTTATTAAAAAGCAAAAGAAACTCATATTAGCTACCTAAAGTAGTCCTCTCAGTTCTTTATTCTTAAATAAGAAATGGTAGTTGGATATCACCTGAATTATGAAGAAAGCTAGAATAATGAAAAAGATAGATGTAAATTGGGGAAAAACTGACCTCCTTAGGATACAGAAATAATTCTTTAAAACTATCTCTTAAAAATAAAACAGTGATGTCTTCAAAACAGAATATAATAAAACCTGAAAAACTAATTTTAATCTTCCTTGAGTGGTAAACGATTGCACTCATAAAACATGAAGAATAGATTATGTGATATAAAGCATTATAGAGCATGAAAATAACGGTTATAAGTTAAAAATATGATTGCAAAATTTTTAAATCAATTGAAGAGTTGGAAATTAATCTAAATAAAATATCCCAGAATGAAGAGCTAAAATATTAGACACAGAAAGTATTTGAAAAAACTTGAGAAACAGATAGCTAGTATAGAACATTCATCATCAGAATTATAGCCCTGGAAAAAGAGTTAAGAAAACAGACAAGAGAAAAATCATCAAAGAAGTTACACCAGAAAATCTCACACTGTGGAAGGGAATTACGAGTCTTTAACATAAAAGTGTTCATTGATGAACATGAAAATTGCTACACCTTGTCACATTTATTTGATTTCATGAATGATGAGAAGACTCTGAAACTAAGTTGAAAAATACTTAAACAGAAGATAGGATATGTACAAAGTAAAGCAAAGCAGGCAGGTGTCAGTAACATGGAATGATAAAAGTTAATGAAGCAATACCTTTAAAGTTCTGAGAAAAAAATATATTAAATCTAGAATTCTATATTCATCCAAAATATCAATCAATTCAAACATTGAAAATGTTCAAGACTGTCAGCATTTACCATTTGTGTATCTTTTCATAGAAATTTCTTGAAATACTCTAGCAAAATTAGGAAGGAAACCAAGAAAAACAAAGCTCATGAGATCCAGGAAAGTATAGTTATAGCCTAGGAGAGTGGAGAAGTTCTAGGTTAACAGCTTTTGACCACATGACTCTAAGATTGGAGAAGATTATAGCACTTTGGGATTTTTATATTTGGGGGAAAAGATCTTATATAATATGTGATATTTTTGTCAATAGGTATATGATAAATTGAAGCTATGGTGAAGCTTTTCCTTGTTTTGGTTTTTGGTCAAGAAGAAAAAGGAAAGGCGATTAGATTGTTCAGGAAAAATCAAATTTTGTTTAGGAAAATATGAAGCAGACTAATATATGGAGTGGTTTGAAGTAAAGGAGTGTAAGAAAAGAAATTTTATTTGACTTATTCCTCACAGCTACTCTGGAATCGAAATAAGCTACAATAAAGTAGAAAGTTCTCAATATGGCAAAGACATGTGAAGTTAGGACATTCATAATAATATTGATACAGACTATTAGTTTTCAACTTTATTAATAAATCTGTACAAAAGGTCAGACAAATTTATGAATATAGAATATAATGTTGTTTTTTGTTGTTTGGGTTTTTTTGTGTGTATTTTTTGCCTCTGAGTCCTTGTGGGATTTTTTTTTTTTATTCAAACAGAAAGTCACAAAAATTATAATCATCCTCATCAGCTCACTCAGTCCCATGTAATCAATTTTTTTTTTTTTTTTTTTTTTTGCAGTACGCGGGCTCTCACTGTTGTGGCCTCTCCTGTTGCGGTGCACAGGCTCAGCAGCCATGGCTCACAGGCCTAGCCGCTCCGCGGCATGTGGGATCTTCCCGGACCGGGGCACGAACCCGTGTCCCCTGCATCGGCAGGAGGACTCTCAACCACTGCGCCACCAGGGAATCCCTGTAATTAATTTTTTTTTCATCTTGATCTTTTGTTAGCACTTTTATGAATTCATCAGTTTTCCATTAGAGTTCTGAAAATGCTTATTCATTCAGTTCAGCAGTATAGTCAGTTACCAGAAACCTGTAATTGTCAGTCTTTTCCACGAATTCCTTGAAGATGAAACCCTTTTATAGGAACATTTTTGCAAAAGCATCAGAGTACACCCAGAATATAATGTTAATTTTAATCTTAAAAATATGCAAACAAAAAATATTTGAGAAAAGATAGAAGGTTGAAAGTAGTGGGAGAAGATGGGATGGAAGGGCATGGGTAATGATATGTCCATCTTACCTTAACAAAACTATTATACTGACTGAGGTTAATGACACAAGAAATAGAGCTGTAAAAATTTTATTCAAAATTACAAAAAAATGACATAAAGACTGCAATTGTGAGGATGGTTGCTTTTCATTATAATTTTTATGTACTCTTTAATTTTTATTATTTCCCAGTATTACTATGATAAATTATTAATTTATGTGCAATATGGAGAATCAATTTGCTTGCTTTTTATGTTACTTTATATCTTATGTGACACTATGCAAAAGCAACATTTTTCTCGGTGTAATTATTTCATGATAGCTGGAGGATGGCTCCATTTATAATTGCTCAGAATTTTAAATCCATTTTATTATCAAAAAATAAAATAAACGAAGGGGATACAAAAAAACCAAGGCAGACTTAAACTCTAAAACTGAAAAGGATTTAAGGGCAAGGGGAAGTGGCTGAATAAATTTACAATGAATGTGAATTTTCAGTCTGCCACTAAATCTGTTAATTATTAGGCAATTCATTGTGAAATATTTAACTTATATGAAAGAAAAGGAAAATTTAAACAATTACTTTTATAACAGATGGTTTTAACTCTGTTAAAGATAAGTTACAAATCTTATCTCTTTCTTGCTCCCGTATTTATGATCTCTTTTCAAATGTACTGTTAAGACAATTTCTTATTAAAAATAGATTGAGTAACATATGCCTCCTAATATACGAGTTTACAAAGTCAATTGTAGTTGTATTATCACAGAGGTTTTTACATGTCTGTAATAAGACTTACAGTCTTATTTAGATGGCAATATTAAACACATTTGTAACATTTAGGCACAAATATTTTAGGGATACAATGTGAAAAACTCCGCAGTTTTCATTTTGGTGTTTCATTTCAGTACGCTGGCTGTCATTACGTACTACGTGACGTGCTTTGAGCTCTACAGCTTAACAAAAGATGTGGGAAAACCAGAGAGTCAATGAAAAGGATTAAAGAATTGACAAGATAATAGTTGGATATAGAAATTGGGGTTTAGTTTGGCAAAAATGATTTTTGGAGAAACAACTAGTCATTTGTGCCATTTTAACAGGGTGACTCTGTAAGTCACATTGAGGGAGTAGGGTTGGGGGGTTAATTTCTCCATCCTTAAAATTAAAGGATTATTTTAGAAAATCTTTAAGATCTCTTCCATATATAAAATTGTGTAATTCTAGGGCTTCCCTGGTGGCGCAGTGGTTGAGAGTCCGCCTGCCGATGCAGGGGACACGGGTTCGTGCCCCGATCCCGGAAGATCCCACATGCCGCGGAGCGGCTGGGCCCGCGAGCCATGGCCGCGGAGCCTGTGTGTCCGGAGCCTGTGCTCCGCAACGGGAGAGGCCACAGCAGTGAGAGGCCCGCGTACAGCAAAAAAAAAAAAAAAAAAAAAAAAAATTGTGTAATTCTAGGAAGCATTAGCACAGAAAAGGTATTTTCTTAAAATATTTTAAATTGAAGCAAGAAAAGGATAGGCTACATATTGCAAAGCAAAAAAAAAAAAACTGTTAACTTAGTTATATTCTTTTAAAAGAATCTCTTTACAGATTTTTGTAACAACAGGTAGCTAATTTGTGTGGGGAAAATGTCTACTTATACATTGGGACAGAGTGGATTGAGTCCACTTTAAAAATTGATACCTAATCTTAGAAATCTAAGTTCTAAAGAAACGAAAGCCAGCCACAGCTTCAGTCATGGTACCATTTGCTTTAAATAGTCCAGACTCACAGACCTTCTCCTGGTCCTATGTATTCTTCATCAACCCTCTCACCTTCACAGGATCTTTGCACATGCTGTTGCCTCCATTTAGAATATTTTTCCATCACCTTTTAAGTCTGCTCATCCTGAAGATCTCAGTTTAAGCATCATTCCTCCCTTGGACATTCCTTAACTCTCCTCATTACATCAAACTACCCTAATATGAACTCTTTTAGCAGCAAAATATCTCCTCTACAAAGTACATGTCAGAGTTGGAATTTTCATGTCATTTGTGTACATACTTGGATGTGTTCTGTCTCCTTCTTCTGTTCTCTAACTCCATGAGGGTAGGGACAAATTAGGGTTTGATCTTAGTTGCATTCCCAGTGTTCTGAGACAGACACTGGTACAAAGAAGGCACAAAACACATAGATGTTGAATGAAGGAATGGATATTTTTAAACCTCTATCCATAATTTTGGAGGTCCTAGCTCTCTTTGCAATATCATTATTTTCTAGAATTCTCATTCTGAGGATTGATAAAGTTCTTTATAAACTCACAATTTCTTCCTTCACTTTTACTCTCAGATGGTAGGTAATCCTTATTAATATTCAGGAAATAAATAGTTAGAATAATGAGAGAGTGGGAAGGGCAATGTCATACAATATAAAAAATATCAGATATTAGAAAGACATAGGTTCCAGTCCAAAATATGACATATTAGCCTTGTCCTTTGTTCCTTGTTTATCTGTAAAATAGAATTAATAATATTTGCCTTACCTGCTATGCTGGATGGCTTTATGCATAAAGGCGAAATACTTCCAAATTTTATTGTTTTTCTGTTGTTTATTAAACTGTGTATATCTATCTAAATATAACCAGGAAAAACAATAAGCAAATCATGAACAGTTATGTATTATTAGAGCTCTTTCAGTTGTAAGTAATGCAAATGAAATTCAAATAGGCTTAAGAAAAAAGGGACTGTATTAACTCATTCAAACTGAAATGTTCAAAAGAGATTTGAGCACAACTGGATTCAAAGGCTTAAATGAACTCTTAGGCTTCACCTGTACTCTGCTTCCATTGTGTTAGCTTTAGTTTCAGGTAGGACCACCACATATGTTGACTAAGATGGCCACATGCAAATCCACTGCCTACCAGGTTAGCATCCCCAGCTGGAAAAAAAAAAAAATCTTCCTTAATTGCTGCCTCAGACATCCCAACATTCACTGGCCTGTCTTGCCTCATACTGTTCCCTGAACCAATCATTTTGAGATTTGATTAGTTAGGCCTGAGACAAATATGCTTTTGTTGAGTAAAGGGTAGGGTACGTGATACCCACACTTGGATTGAATTGCAGAGGACTGAATTGAGTTTTCTACAGGAAAAACAGTGGGCTCTTTGGGAGGATGGAATACTAAGAAGGCAAAAGAAAATATGCCTCCAATATTTATCTTGTTACTAGGATTACCCATAATCTGTTATCTACTTTTTGCTTCTCTGTGTTTTTCAATAATTCTACAATAATCGTGTACTGTGTGGGCAGTAATAAAAATATAAATGAGATACTGTATACAGTAGTGTGCTCTAAACTCTAGGGAGCTATATAATGAAAGGGATTATTAAGAAGACTGGATTTTTTTTCAAATAGAAGAAACAGGGTAAGCAAAACCCTCAACCAAAACACCTTTAATCCCCATTTTAGACTTATTGAGAATGTTTTTGTAATTTTTTAAAATGTGCTTGACCTAAGAAAATAATTTTAGATGGTTTTTCCAGCATAAAGCTGTCATTGCCTCTTAAGGAAGATTTGGTCTATTTGCTGTGAATGCCGGTGAATAACTGTGGCTTCTTATGATACTCAGCACCTATTTCTCTACACGCTTTATGGTTTAAGGGAGCATTTTCTCATTTTTTCATGTATTTCCAGTTGTGTTCTATTAGTTTATCTTTGGCACTGCAAACTGGTGGTAGATGGAACCCACTTATGGCTCTTAGAGTTGGTAGAGTCTAGATGGAAAGTGGGTCTCAACACTGTCATTTGGCTTTCTATGCATGTGTTTTATTTAGCCCATCATACTGAGAGAAACAATCTAAGTGATTATTTTCAACTGAAAGTTGCTGTTATGCTTGTTCTTTTCTCACCCCCTCATCTTTCGCAGTATTTTCAAAGGACTCAGCTTTAGAAAGGTTCTGTGTATGATAAGCTCTCTTAGGTCAGGTTACCCAGGAAACAGACTAGGAGACAGAGATTTACATGCACAAGGTTTTTTGGGGAGTGCCTTTAGAGCACGACCTACCAGGGAGGGATGAAATAAGATCACGCAGAGAAAAAAGTTGTACTGTGATGTTG
Source organism: Mesoplodon mirus (assembly GCF_964341445.2). Taxonomy (NCBI): domain Eukaryota; kingdom Metazoa; phylum Chordata; class Mammalia; order Artiodactyla; family Ziphiidae; genus Mesoplodon; species Mesoplodon mirus. The sequence continues at coordinate 16,271,755 of NC_138988.1, read as the reverse complement.
TGAGAACAAAGGCTGATTCTGTGGGGAGCTGTGGAGCTGCAGTGACCCTTCAGACTTGTCCTGAATTCCGGTGAGGCGGCTGGACTTTTGTACCCAGCACAGACCAGTCACTGAATGTGGGGGCCCCTGGGACAGAGGTGCAATGGGGGTGAGGGAGCCCCTGTGAATGAAGGCAGTTCTTAAGCAAGTCTCTTCTGTGAGTGTTCAGTAGCCAACAAGTCCTGGCAGCTGAGGAAATAAGAACTTTTTGTCCTTTAGGACAAAAGTGATTTAAATTGTTTTCCTCCTCTCTTTAACGTATTTAAATTTTGTTTGTAATGTCTTTGATTTTTTGCATTTTGATTATTATGTATCTATGCATGTTTTCCTTAGAATTTATCCTATTTGGAATTTATTGAGTTTCTAGATTGTATAAATTTATGATTCCCACCAAATTTAGCATATTTTGAAATGTTATTTCTACAAATACAATTCTGCCCTAAACTCTTTATTCTCTTCTTCTGGGACAACAATGTAACTTACTTTAGACCTTTTCCTATTGTTCCACAGATCCCTAGGTCTTGTTCAATTTTTAGGAAGTATCTGGGCAGCACAACACAGCTTCTACTACATATATCTAGTGAATTGATGGTTTCATTTATAATTGAAATTAAAATAACATTCGAACAATCTACATAGTTAGGGCCAAAAATCTAATTTAAGGTTTTGATATTTGTATCTGGCTATCCAAATCAGTTTCATTCTTTTTATCAGCATGCATTTTGTTAGAATTTTCTTAATCTCTTCATTTTTTCCTGAAGATAAAATTTTTCCTCTACTATTATTTTCCTTCAACTTGAACTTCCTTAAATTTTTTCTTATAGTTTAGACTGGCTGGCAACAAACTGTCTTTGTTGTTCCGTGATTTGACAACGTCTTTATTTCCCTTTCATTCCTGAAGGATATTTTTGCTAGATATATAATCGGAGCTTTTATGTTTTTTCCTGTCAGCACTTTATTTCACTAACTACTATTCTTGATGGATTTTTGATAAGAAATCCAGTGATTTACTTAAATGGCTTTCCTCCTCTTTTTAACATATTTAAGTTTTGTTTGTAATGTTTTGATTTTTTTGCAGTTTGATTATTATGTATCTATGCATGTTTTCCTTAGAATCTATCCTATTTGGAATTTACTGAGCTTCTAGATTCTATAAATTTATGATTCTCACCAAATTTAGCATATTTTGAAATGCTATTTCTACAAATACACTTCTGCCCTAAACTCTTTATTCTCTTCTTCTAGGACAACAATGTAACTTACTTTAGACCTTTTATATATATATGTATATATATATACATATATATATATGTATATATATATACATATATATATGTATATATATATACATATGTATGTACATATGTATATATACATATATGTGTGTGTGTATATATATATATATATATATATATATATATATATATATTCTGGTTTTGAGCCCATTCAGTGAACTATTTATGTAAGTAAGATAGTGTACTTTTTGCTTTTAAAATTTTCATTTATTTATTTATTTTAACATCTTTATTGAAGTATAATTGCTTCATTTAGTTATTTTTTATAGTTTCATTTTCTACTGATATTTCTCATCTTTACATTCATTTCAGTATATTTGTTATGAAAGTTATAACAAATAGTGATATTTAAAATAGCTGCTGGAAAGTCCTTGTCAGATAATTACAAAATCTGGGTCATCTTGACCTTGGCATCTGTTGTCTTTTCACTTAAAAATGAGTCTCTTTTTCCTACATCTTTCCATGTCAATTTTGGGTTGTATGTTGGTCATTGTTAATGTTATATTGTATACATTCTGGTTTCTATTATAATCCTCTTGGGAATGTGGATATTTTTGTTTTGGGAGGCAACGAGTCTGGATATATCTGAACTGTAAGATCTGTCTTGTCTTTTGTGGGTGGTGGTTTAAATTTCAGCTCAGTTCTTTCAGCTTTTACTATGCTGTTTTTTTTGGTTTTGGTTCTTTTTTTTTTTTTTTCATCTTGCTCTATTCTCAGTAGTTAACACTCATGAGTTGCATTTTTCCTTATCATCAAGCAATACGATAAATTACCAATTACAGACTGACATATCTCAACTAAATTTTTTGCATGGCATTGAACTGAATTTACATTAGGGAAATCTTGTCTCTATTACATTTATCAGACAAGATAATATTTTAATATTTTTGAAAGCTGTTCCATTAACTTCTACAAATATTTATTTTTTAAGCAATGATAAAGAAATTCTGCTTCTAGTAATGACTAACTAGGAGGTTTCAGAACAGCCTTTTTGCTGAGAACAATGAAATAAGCTAGAAAAATATTTAGAAAATTATCTGTTTTAAGACATAAAAAAGGTACCAATACATTGAAAACTTAAAGAACCAAGAGACAGAAAATAAGGAATACCAAGGGAGGTTATTTCAGTGTCTGGAGCCACTTTTACCAGTAAAATTAATGCCAAATGCTAAAGCAGTGGTTGAGAGGATAATCAACTGAGCAGAATATGGGCTGTCTTATGTTGCTGGCGAAACTATGGAATTAAGGGCTCTGGGTAAATACCCAGATCTGTCAGTTGGTATCTAAAGGTAGTGCATTCTACATGTGATGCTGAATGGGAACTAAATAAGCTCTCATAATAACTAATGCCCAGCTTAAAATCATCTCAACTCCTGTGTGGATTATGGCGATGTACCCCCCTGCTTCATGATAACAAAAATAATTCCTCTCTGGGGAAAGATAACATTAGTTAAAGCTTCAAATGATTGATACTAATTTTCTATACAATGGTAGGCAATGTGGGTGAGCAATAAAAAATAATCAGGCACTTATAAAATAAATAAGATACAAGGATGTATTATACAGGGAATATAACCAATATTTTATAATAAGTATAAATGGGGTATAATCTATAAAATATCAAATCACTATGTTGTACACCTGAAACTAATATAACACTTTAAATCAACTATACTTCCATAGAAAGCAATCAGGTGCAAAACATCAAGAACTGGCCAAAAACAAGAAAAAAAAGCCAAGAGAACAACCACATATTAGAGTTATAAACTATAGCTTAATTAATATGTTCAGAAATTGTGACAAGATGGAGAATTTTAGCAGAGAGCTGGAAATTTTAAAAGATGGGAATTCTAGAACTTAAGTAATAAAATGAGTGGTTAAGATCTCAACAGTGGAGATTTTATTAAACTAAGTGGTTGGGTTTATCAACAGACTAGATACAGCTGAAGAAAGAAGAAGCCGGAAAATAAGTCAAAAGAAAATATTCAAACTGAAGGTGAAGCTCCAAAAGGATAGAAAATTTAGAGAAGAACATAATGGATATTTAGAATATAGTACAAATGTCTAACAAATATGTAATTGGAGTCTTAGAAGCGGACAAAAGAGTGAATTGGGCAGAAACAATAGTTGAGAATATTGACATTAAGAATGTTAAAAAAACTGAATAGAGTGTTCAAGGCAGAGATTCAAGAAGTGCTATAAAACTGAAGAAACACAGATACAAAGAAAAATATGAGATATGTCATATTGCTGAAAACAAAAGATAAATAATAAATCACAAAAGCAGTCAGAAAGCTGTAGATTCAACTCAGTTCCAATCAAAATTCCAGCAGTATTTTTTGAGGAAATTCATGAACTTATTCTAAAATTAAAATGCAATTACAAAGGATATGTATATATTTATATAAAATATAATAAAATATGTTTATATAAAAGCATGTATATTTTTTTTCTTAATGAACAAAGTTGAAAGACATATTACCTGCTATTGAGAACCACTATAAAGCTATGTTAATTAAGACTGTAGTATCAGTATAAGGAATAACAAATAGATCAGTAGACCCAAATGGAGTTGAGATATAGACCTATATATACAGCCAGCTATTTTAAACCAAGGTGCGAAATTAAATCCATGGGATAGGAAAGTTTTTTTTAAACAAATAATGCTGCAATTCTATATATCACTCCAAAATTAAATTAATTCAAGATAGATCAAAGGCCTACATCTAAAATCGACAACCATAAATCTGTAGGAAAATGTCTTTGTCATCTTGAATAGGCAAAGATTTATTGGACAGACACAAAAAAGCACTAGTCATTACAAAAACTGATAATATGAACTTTATCAACATTAAAGATAAAACTTCTGGGTTTCCCTGGTGGTGCAGTGGTTGAGAATCTGCCTGCCAATGCAGGGGACACGGGTTTGAGCCCTGGTCTGGGAGGATCCCACATGCCGCGGAGCAACTAGGCCTGTGAGCCACAACTACTGAGCCTGCGCGTGTAGAGCTTGTGCTCCACAGCAAGAGAGGCCGCGAGAGTGAGAGGCCCGTGCACCGTGATGAAGAGTGGCCCCCGCTGGCCGCAACTGGAGAAAGCCCTTGCACAGAAACGAAGACCCAACACAGCCATAAATAAATAAATAAATAAAATTTAAAAAAACAAAAAAAACCCCTTCTATTTATGAAAAAAAATAGGAAAATGAATAGGCACGTCACAGACTGAAACAAAATATTTACAATGCATAAATCTGAGAAAGGACTTTTATCTAGAATATATAAAGAACTTCTACTTACCAATGTTATAAAGACAGATTACTCAATAAAAAGGGTAAAACTTTTGAACAGACACTTCCCAAAAGGAGATATAAGAATGATCAATAAGCACAAGCATGTAAAAAAATGCTTAACATCATTAATTATCAGAAAATTAAAACCACAATCATATATAATTTTACACCCACTGCAATGGATATATCCGTTAAGAGTGACAATGCTAATTGTTGGCAAAGACATGGAGCTACTATAACTTTCATAAATGCTGGTAGGAAGGTTAAATTGTTCAAATACTTTGCATAACTGTTTGGCAGTTTCTTATCAAATTAAATATACATTCTATCTCACACCCTGAGAATTCCATTCTAGGTATTTACCCAAGATAAATAAAAACCTCTGTCTGCAAAAGATTTATAAAAATGTTCATCATAACCTAATTTGAAACAACTCAAATGCTCATCCACAAGGAGAATGGAATAAACAATCTGTGGTATATTCATACAATGGAATATTGCTTGACAATGAAAAGGAAATTAATAATGCCAACACAGGCCATGACGAATATTATAAACACAACGTCAAGCACACAATGTTGAGCAAAAGAAGCCAAACATAAGTGATTTTATGCTGTAGGATTTTACTTATTTGAAGTCCAAGAAGAGAAACTATAGTGACAGAAATCAGGACAGTAATTCTTAAGATGAGAGTATGAAATTGAATGGAAAAAGGCAAAAGAACTTTCTGGGATAATGGAAATATTCTATATGTTTTGCTTTGGATAGTAGTTACATGGGTAAATAAATTTGTCAAAACCCATCAACACTTATGTGCCTTTTGTTGCATGTATACTATATCTCAATAAAACAGGAACCCAGTGAGATGTCACTACATATAAAAAATGGTTAAAATTCAAAACAAAGTAAACATGGTAATACTAATGAGGGGCTTATGGACCCATGGAAACATCCAAGCAGTGCTTGCAATAGCATAAGTTAGCACTATCAGTTTGGAAACCTAAAGGATGAGCTCCACAGTGCTTTGACCCAGCAATTCCAGTCCTAGTTATATTCCAAAAATACATAAGTAGAAAAGGTGGTCCAGGCTACTTATGACAATACACTATTTTAATGGCAAAACTTGTGGTATATACATTAGAGCAATGAAAATTACTACTACATGTAACAACATGGAAGAAAATCTCACAGCCATAATAATTTGTGAAGGAAACCCCAAAAGAAAGTATACATATTGTGTGAGTCCATTTATAAAAGCTTCAAAAATGATTATAAATTTCTGTATGCATTTTTGTGTTTGTATGTTTTATTTCAGTTTCAGAAAGTGCATTATAAAAGAGAGAAAGTAGAGGCTGTGCTGAAGGATGGGTTTGGGGTAAAGAGGAAGAAGAGACTTGGATGAGAAGTAAGTACTTTATATTTAATTGCCATTTCTATTATCAGAAAAACATAGTATCTCTTTTATACTTATGTTCAATTTTTTCTTCATTGATTTTTACTATATTCATCCCAGAAAAAAAAAGTCACAAATCTTTAGCCATTGAAATTTTTTTTTGTTCTCTTCCATATGCGCTCTGCATTACAATTTTTAAAGTTCACCAATGCTATGGGAATGTAAGTTGGTACAGCTACTGTGGAAAACAGTATGGAGGTTCCTCAGAAAACTAAAAATAGAACTACCATATGATCTAGCAATCCTACTCCTGGGCGTATATCCAGACAAAACTATAATTCAAAAAGATAAATGCACCCCAAAGTTCATAGCAGCACTATTCACAATAGCCAAGACATGGAAACAACCTAAGTGTCCATCAACAGATGAATGGATAAAGAAGATGTGGTACATACAATGGAATACTACTCATCCATAAAAATGAACAAAATAATGCCATTTGCAACAACATGGATACAACTAGAGATTATCATACTAAGTGAAGTAAGTCAGAAAGAGAAAGACAAATACCATATGTTATCACTTATATATGGAATCTAAAATATGACACAATGAACCTATCTATGAAACAGAAGCAGAATCATGGACATAGAGAACAGACTTGTGGTTGCCAAGAGGGAGAGGGTTGAGGGAGGGTTGGAGTGGGAAGTTGGGGTTAGCAGATGTAAGCTTTTATATATAAGAATGGATAAACAACAAGGTCCTACTGTATAACACGGAGAGCTATATTCAGTATCCTATGACAAGTCACAATGGAAAAGAATATTAAAAAAGAATGTGTGTGTGTGTGTGTGTGCGTGTGTAACTGAATCACTTTGCTGAACAGCAGAAATTAACAAAACATTGTAAATCAACTGTACTTCAATAAAAAAATAAAGTTCACCAATGCCGTGTTACCTTATTATCTTGCTGAATATTTTATGCATAGACACTTCTTTCTGTATTTGCTTTCACAACTTTGCAGGTTTTTCATTGAATTCCAAATGCTAGCTTTCTGCTGAGACTAATACCTTTTGGAAGTCTGTTAGGCCCCTATCAGCTTTTGTAAAGTACACTGACCTTTGTGATTGCACTGTTAAACAGCATGATTAACATACACATTTTTGAAATTAGGACATTAATGGGCTCTAAAAGAAGTCATAATTTAATTAGATTATTAATGTTTCATTTATGCATATTATTTACTTATAAAAACACGATTGCCTCAAATTATTGAGCAAACCCTATTTTGTTCTATTGTGCCATTCGATAATTTCAGTGTGAATAACTGCTTTATAAAAAATAAGTAACCTGATTAGGAGGATGGGTTAATTAGATATTTACATGATTCTAAGCATTTTTCTTCTGAAACTCCAATATTTTAACCATGACGATATAGGATTCTGAAAAATCAAGATTTTTTCTTTTATAGATCCTTTCATGTATACATTTTGTCTGGGAAAAGTAAATTCTGTCTTAAATATGTGCATTTACAGACAAATGCAAATGTAATTGGTAAACAAATGTAAAATGTGTCTATAGAAAATACAGCAGCTATAATTTAATTAGTACCTACTGTATTATGGCGCCACAGAGACCATTTTCATATATTATTTTATATTGAGTGTAATTTTCACTGCAAATCTCTATAATATATCATCTCTATATTCTATTCTTTTTTGCAGATGAGTAAACCAAGTCTTAGGGAGGTAAAATGACTTGAACAAAACATATATGATGGTAGTGATTCCCATTGTTACTGTTCATGCCTTTTCATGGTTTACAATGATGTGCTCAAGGGTTTGGCCATTCCAGGCCCCACCTGTTCATCCATAGAGAGAAAGGTCATCAAGTAGCTCAGTGTAGTGGTTGAAAGCTGCAGTGTAGAAAGCTCTCAACCGATAAGTGGTAGAGGTATTTCTTAATAAGGTAAAAAATATGAAATGAATATTAACATAATGGACACCCTGGCTCATGGCAGAGGTAATATCAGTAGAGAAATAGTTTTGTTGGAGTAGTTTAGTTTGAGTTCTGCATAAAACTGTAGATCTCACATTTTGCTAAATCATTCCTAACCCCAAACACTGCACTCAAGTACATGAAAACATGTCTTCTACCTCTGCTCGCTTCCCTTTTTAATGCCCCTCCCGTCACCAGCCCCCCACCTCTCTGTTCTGGGTACCTGATTATTCTGCATTCCATTCAGAGCCTATGGATTGTGCTTACTCTTCTAGATTCTTCCTCCTCCTCCCTCACAAAATGTTACTGTCAGGTATCACATATCTTCAAAATTTTGATGTCTGATAAACATATCATAATAGAGCTTTCATTATGTTTTGAGCATTTGTAAAAATACCTTGTCCTTGTGACTATCCTCTTGCAAGTGACAATAACCTATCTCTAAACAGCTTAAGCAAAAAGCGAACTTATTTACTTCAACTAACTGAAAAGTTACGGTGATTCTTCCATTAGGTAGCACTTCACTCTTGGACTTAAATGGCGCCCTTTGGGATTTGTCTTTCTGAGTCCCCTAACTCTGCTGTTTGTGCTGACTGCACCTTCAGTGCCTTTTGGCTCTTCAGAGCCAAAAAGACTCTGCCTTTTTGGAGCAAATATACTTAAAGCTCCAGGGTTACCCATGAGCAGCTGGGCATCCTCAGTGGAAAGAGAATGCATTTCTTCTAAGAGTGGTAAAGAAAGACCTGTCTCCAGCTGGTTTGTTTGTCACATGCTGACTGCTGGAACAGATTGCCACCTCATGGTGACACAGTTTTCTCCTTGGATGGATGCTTGGTCGAGAAAAAATATATCGAACTCACTCAGTATATTTTCAAACAAGCCTTAAGGCAGTCTTATCAAGACATATGTAACTGTAGGATTAGTGAAAGCATTCCTATTTACATTTTAGCAGTTTCAGTACCAGGAAATTGACATTCCAGGAGTGGAATTTACAGATATGAGGGCTGATGTAAATGCTCCTTTGGAGTATTTGGAATTGGAATGGAGGGCACAACTTCTTTCTGTAAGTGGAGCAACATGCAGAAATGAATGAATTGTTCTTAGTAAGATCTTAACTGGGAGATGTGATTCTCTCATCCACATTGCAATCCTGTTTTCCTTGTCAACAGCTTTCTTGTGCTGATTTTACAATATTTAAGGATTGTAGTTTGTTTTGCTTTTCTGGTAGCCAAAAATGTGTTCCTCCTTTGAGGGGGATTATATTCTTCTCTGGCTTGGGGTGAACACATACATTTTCAAATTCATGGCTTTACTCTTGAGTTTGTTGAAAATATGAAAATTCTTAAGGTTTGTGTGCCTAACAGTGAAACATGGTGCATGATGAAACATGACTAGTTTATTTAAATAGCACAAGTGAAATGTCTGCAGCAACTTGCACACCATAGAGAGATTTCTCAGTGGTATACCCTAATGCCTAATATGTCTCATGTAACTGCTGGAAATTTGATCAGGGATTCCCTGTGCAGTCTAGAGTTTAGGATAAAGTATCAGAACTTGAATTTCACATCTAAAATATCCTCCTTCCACCCAATCAGGGAAGGTTGGAGTAATCAGTCTGCGTGTAAAAAACGGAAACAGTATCCCTGGAGTTTAATTCAGAATCAGGGAAAATACAGTATGCTCTTCCGTTAAGCAAATAGCCTTCTTTATTGAAAGTGGGTCATCCAGAGCCCAAGCTGCTTAAGGAAAACAGATGAAACACAGTAATTCCAAGAACAGACCAATAAAGGCCAAGTGCCCAGTTAATCTTTCAAAGGACAAGTCCCTCAGTAGCCATGAATGCCTGTTAAGAGTTGAACATGTCTAATTTATATATGACTCCAGGGTCAACATGATTTAGTGGGAGGGGAACAAGGTATATATAATTTGTAGAAACCAATGCAAGGGAAACTGCTAAGGAAAGTTTTAAGGTTTAAAAGATTTTAAGGAAACTTTTCAAGAAAAAGTACATGTCATAGCCTCCAATTGACAGTTGCCCCAAAGAGAGTAAATGAAAAGGTTTCAGCTCATTAACTCCTTTTTTAAAGGTCTAAATAGAAACAATAAAATGTAAGATGCCCTAAAGCAGGAGAGGACACTCCTGGCATCTCAACTGTTCTGGAGCAGCTTGCCTGATAAACATGTCATTACTGCATTTTCAAAGGTCAGTTTGAGGTATGATATCACATTCTTTTTATAGCATGAGAAATTCAATATGTATTCATAAAATATTAGTTTCCTTCCCAGTGATTTACAAGCTAGGAGAAAAATTTCTGGGTTTTTGGAATTTATCTTTAAACATTCAAATCCTCCTTGAAGCATGCATGCCATATTCTAGAACATGACAACCTTTTTCTGTAGAGGACTAATAGCAAATATTTTCAACCTCTGGGGATAGATGGTCCCTGTAGAAACTGTTTAACTCTGCCATTGTAGTGCAAAGGCAGAATAATCAATATGTAAATTAATGTGCATGGCCATGTTCTGATAAAACTTTACTGACAAAAACAGGCATCAGGCTGGATTTGAACGATAGACCATCATTTGCCAAACCTTACTGTAGAAAATTGTTTAGGTAAGTGGTAACTCAATGACTGGTTGTAGAGGTTGGTGGGTTGCAGGCATATGAACAGCCAAGTTTCAAATGACTGGTTAGTGATGTCCCAGTATGACTTTGAATAATTCCGATATCACTAGTAACTGATATAACTCATAATTCTAATATAACTAGTAAGAGCTGTGGATGGTTCTCATGTTCTGATTGTTAATAACTCTTTTGGAAACATTGATTTCTAATTTTCTGTGTACACACACATACACATCCATACATGTACATATCCTTTGTGAAAATCATTTTTTGGAACACTTGTATTTTGGAAATAAGGTAACTGAATTATTTAAGACACTATGATACTGATTTTGTCACAGATCGGTTATGGACATTATTAGTCAACCATATTCTACTGTACTCTTCTGTTGTTACAAACAACCATCATTTTTTGAAGCCACGTAATGAAGTTATTTTACTTTGCAGCTTCTGTTTTCTTGTATTCTCTGAAAATAAGATATCAAGTTCTTATGGAAGCAGTATAGTGGTTAAGAGTCTTAAGAACCTGAACTGGGAAATCAGATAAATCCATATTGTATTTTAGCTCTGCCTTTTATTAGCTTTAGGGATTCTGTGCAAGTGAGATCACTTTTTTTGAGCCTCTGCTTCTTCATCTGTATGTAAGATAAACTAGATAACATGTGTACAGCATTTAGCACAATCCCAGATGTATAGGAAATGCTCAGTAATTTACAGCTATTATTATCTTTAGTAAGATGGGGAAACCACTTTGTCACTTACCATTATGTCTTTACTGTTAATATTCTTCTTGATAAGGTGGATGACTACTGTTTTTTGCTTGCCAAATATTCATTCTCGATTCTTACAGTCATTTTACTGGATTTTCCTTGTGGTTTCTAGGTTTTTAAAAGTGACGCTGCCTTCATCTCTGATTCAAAGTATAGGCATATGGCCTATCTTGGCCATAGGACTGCCTCAAATGTGGCACATGGCCCTTTCTGGCCCATGAGATTTAATTCTGGGACATCTCTCTGGGAAAGTGAAGATGAGCGTATAAGCCTAGAGCTTTGCCAGCAAGCAAAGATATTTGCCTGAAGCCATATCACCCATGAACTTTTCATTTGTGTGTATCACTAAATATTTTGTTGTTGGTTTTTTTGCTTTATCCATTTTGAAAGGGGTTTCTGTCACTTGTAACTGAATAAGTCCTAACCAGTACAGCTAATTATTTTACATTTGCTAGCAGGACAGATTCTATCAGCTAATCAACATCTGAACTTTCTTATTTTTATTTTATTTTATTTTTTGTAGAACAGCACATATGATTGACCAACTTTCTTTTTTTTCTTTTTTTTCTTTTCTTTCTTTCTTCCTTCCTCCCTCCATCCCTCCCTTCCTTTCTTTCCTTCTTCTTTCTTTCATTCTTTCATTTTTTTACCTTGGGGACCAAAATTCAAAGTAATCAAGTGGCAGGACCTAAACCTGTTATAAAGATCAAACATTTTATTTTGCCAGCTGAGATAATGGAGTTCTTGATAAGACTTCCTTTGAGAGCAAAAATCAAAGAGTATTAACTCTGGAGGAGGGGTAATGCTAAAGACCAACAGCCCCTTTTTCCCATAAGGGAACACCTTGTCCTATGAGATTTGTCCTAAAGTGACCTGCCCAAGGTCCCATAATTAGTTACAAAATAGGATTAGAATTCAGGTTTCCTATCCATACAGGACTTGGCTTTTGATGTGCATTTATATGTTTAGCAAGCCATCTTGTCTGTGCTACATGAACCCGAATTAGTAAGATTTCTTGGATAAAAACAAGGAATAAAAAAAATAATAAATAAAAGGAATAGCCACAGATATATTTCTTTTGTACATAAAGCCTAATTATATCTGTAAAAATAATAGCATCTGTTTAAATGCAAGTAATAGTTTAATATAGTTGTCAAAATGTGTTAACATTTCAAGTACTTGGGGTGCTCTGGATGGCTCTATAGCTGCTAGCATTTAACATACATATTGCTTAAAGCTTTGCATGGGTTATCTTTGGACTCAGATTCAAAGTAAATAGGAGATGACTTTGGAATAATAACAGAGGGACTTTGGGAAGTCACTTAACCTCAGTGAGCCTCAGTTTCCTCATTTGTAAAGCATTTATAATATTAGTAACTTTAGCTTAGTAATAACGTAGGTAAAGTTCAAATGAGACAATTTATCTGTGAAGTATGTAGCACTGGGCATGGCACATAATGTCTTAGTCTGCTCATGCTGCCATAAAAAAATACCACAGACTGTGTGGCTTGTACAACAAAAATGTATTTCTCTCAGTTCTACAGGCTGGAAAGTCCAAGATCAAGATCAAAATGCCAGTCAAATTGATTTCTAGTGAGAGCTGTCTTCCTGACTTGTAGATGGCTGCTTTCTCACTCTGTCCTCACATGGTCTTTCCTCCATGCTTCTGTAGACAGAGAGAGAGAAAGAATGTGTGTGTGTGTGTGTGTGAGTGAGTGTGTGAGAGAGAGAGAGAGAGAGAGATCTTTTTATTACCATACCAGTAATCCCATCATGAGAATCCCACCCTACTAAAGAAAAAATTATTGTGATCCTTGTTAAAGTGGTAAGGCAATCTGTATTCAGGATTATCAGGCTAGGTATGAGGGCTACTGCAATGGGGTTTTTGATGTAAGAGAGGTGGCTCAACTCTAAATACATTAAGAAATGGTGGGAATTTGTAGCCAAGGATCAGGGTGGGGGTCAGTAGACGGAAAATTGCTAAGAAGAAACATCAGGGGTAAGAGAGGATTCTAGCTAAATGAACCTAACAGGATTCTTGCTTAAGGGGCCAGGGAGATCAGATGTCACCTGGGGTAAGGGGGGGAAGAGGAACCCAATTAGCTATTGAGGGTGATCAGATATTGAGGTGGGAAATTCTGGCTAAATTGACTTAGCAGGACTCTTGCTAAAATTGTACAATGCAGAGGTAGAAAGAGTAGGATAAAAGTTGAGGCCCAGTTGGGAAGAGGATCAAAGGAACCTGACTAAAATTTGGTCAAGGAGAGACACTTTGTCAAATCTCATGACCTCATCTGACCCTCATACCCCACAAAGGCCCTTTCTCCCAATACCATCACACTGAGGGTTAGGGCTTCCACATATGAATTTTGAGAGGATACATCCAGTCCTTAATGATTAGTAAGTGTTCATTTTAAGACTATTATCATTTTGTTATCCTAGTCTTTCTTTAGCTCAAATATTAAACCTGAGCCTAGGTTAGCTATTCGGAAGCTTTTTCTATCCTCCCATATGTTATAATGCTTTGTTTAGAAGTCTGGGATTTTGGTGAGCTTCCTCAGGTATTTTGTCATGTAACAGACTGTGTAATACAAGTGGAGTGGAGCATGTGTCTGAAATGGGTAACAACCACAAGTTGATCTATTTGTATGATAATAGTGCAGTTAAAAATAAATAGGCGACCATACTTCTGAAAAACAAAACTACAATTTCAGGAAGCCAGTGAGTTCATTAGTTTCTTTTAATGATCTAACAAGTAACATTTTACCAGGAACCCTAAAAAAGATAATTAAGGTTTTTGCTTCACAGCCTGTATTCTGTTGGTATGATATGTAGCAATCCTACTCACAACAGCAAGACATTAGAGAGGGATAGTACAGGGGAAAGGATGGGAAGGGAAGACAGCAGGGCAATACCTGGAAATCATGTTTGGAAAGAACTGTAAGACAATCTTTTTTCCCCCCAGATGTAAAGCATTTGATTGGAACCAAGTGGTGTGTATATTTCACTGAGTTCCTAAGGGGACTTGAGGAGATCTCATGAAATTGAGGCCCAAATTGGTACCAGGCAATATCCTCATCTCTTCAGTCATTCTCTATATTGGAATTTTCTCTGTGCTTTTCACCCCATTCAAAGTAGCAAATGAGGGGCTTCCCTGGCGGCGCAATGGTTAAGAATCTGCCTGCCAATGCAGGGGATATGGGTTTGAGCCCTGGTCCGGGAAGATCCCACGTGCCGCGGAGCAACTAAGCCTGAGCGCAACTAAGCCTGTGTGCCACAATTACTGAGCATGCGCTCTAGAGTCCGACAGCCACACCTACTGAGCCTGCATGCCACAGCTACTGAAATCCACACACCTAGAGCCCATGCTCTGCAACAAGAGAAGCCACTGCAATGAGAAGCCCGCGCACCACAATGAAGAGTAGCCCCAGCTCGCTGTAACTAGAGAACGCCCACGTGCAGCAACGAAGACCCAATGCAGCCAAAAATAAATAAATAAAATAAATAAATTTATTTTTTAAAAAGTAGCAAATGATTAATAGGATTCCATTAAAAGGTCAGTTACCTTTTAGAACTATGGTTCTCAAACTTTAATATGCATACAGGTCACCTAAGAATCACCTTCAAATGCAGTGTGGGACTTGACATTGTGCATTTCTAACTAGCTCTCAGGGGATGTCTGCCATGCTGGGGTCTGCAGACCACACTTTGAGCAGCTGTGCCAATAGAACTCTCTGGGACAATGAATATTCTGTATCTGTGCTGTCAGACAGGTAGCTACCAGCCACATGGGGCTTTTAAGCACTTGAAATGTAAATAGTGTGACTGAGAAATTGAACTTCTAATTTTATTACATTTAAACATAAACAGACATGTGGCTAGTGGCTACCTGATTGGACAGTGCAGCTCTAGGATAAGACTAATGTCAACTATAACACTGCCAGTGTCCTCTCCCCCATTAAACCCTCCAAGAGGTTCCTTCTGTATTTGTAGAATAAAGGAGGAGCTAGTCTACAAGACTCAGCTGTCACCTCAATGGCTTCTTCTCACAATCTGCTTCCTGTTCCCTGTTGATATCACGCCCTGGGCTTTGTGCCATTAGTCCTTCTCTCTCAAAGCTCCTTTACCCCCCGTGTGATTTATGACATCATTTTTCTCTTGGCTGGAACACAACCGCCTTTTCCCCTCTTCCTGAGTTCATTTATACTCAGCTTTGGGTTTCAGTTCAGAGATGCCTTCCTTGAAATTCCTGCCCAACTGTCCGTATTTCTGAATTTCTCTCCTTCATAGCCCAGATCCCAGTTGAGAGTCTGTGCTTGTTTGTATGGTGGTTGTTTACAAATATCTGGCTCCTCACTAGGCTGGAATTTTATGAGGACAGGGATTATATCTCTTTCTGTTTATTATTATATTCCCAGAAATCAGTATAGGAAATGGCACCTAGTAGAGGCTGAACATTTATTTGTTGAATAATGTTTAATGTATATATTATACACACACAAATTACTTGGGGGCACTTGTTAAAAATGCAAACCCTTTTGTCCTACCTCCTCAAATTTCAGTTCACTAAAAGGTCAGGATGAGGGGTAGTGGACCTCCTTTTTTAACAAGCTGCCTGTGATGCAGTTGTTGTCTGTGGGTTCTATTTTGAGAAACTGTTCTAGGTAGTCCTAGAGGACAGCTAAGTTTAAGTGTATTTTTGTTTCCTTTTGGTGAGAGGGGCAGTGAACAGTAGTTTCTGTCACTCCCTTTCAAGAATTAAAGGAGAAACCCTCCTCCCTCCCTCATATGACATACTTAAGCAAAGCTAGAGCAGAGCTGAGCACAGCTAGAAAGTATTGCTCTCGTAATACAGCCCTGTGGAGTTTCATAATGCATCCAGCAAGCAACTCGTATCCCAATAAAAGAAATTATATTAAAGGGCAGTATGTATAGAGTGACAAAACACAGTATTCCAGTGAATTGAACACAGTTATGATGTAGTTGCTCAAAAACTGCTGCTATTAATAGTATACTAGCAAGTTGTGCTATAATATTTATTTAAAATAAAAAGGTAACATGCCCAAGTTAAAGGGAAAACACACTGGCTAGCAAAGGTTATTTGCTTTACAGATGCAAATCATTAATGTGGAGCTGAAAACTGAGTGAAGGTGACGAAAATAATAAAGGAAAATCCAACATATTTGGACACTCAGCCAACAGGAAGGTGGCCCATCTCATGTTGAAGGTGAGATGAGAAATGAAAACCTCACTATTCTACCTTCTTGCCTGCATTCCTCTGGTGAGAAAAAGATAATATTAGAAGAACTAGAATTCACTTTTTTTCAGAAGGAGGTAGGGACTATCAAAGAAACGTGATCCTGTTGATATGACAGTGCTTCCTTCTTTGGTAGGTTCATTTCATTCAATCGATACATATTCAGTAGAAGCATAGCATAGTGATCAAGAATATTCTGTCTGGAGCCAGATTGCCTGGGTTCAAATTCTTTCACCACTTACTAGCATTACCAGTTGGGAAGGTTGCTTATGTATTTGAATGTCCCAACTTTCTTATCTATAAAATGGAGATCATAATAATAATCCCTATTCCATGGGTTGTGGCAGGAGCAAATGATTAATATATTTTAAAAGCTTAGGACAGTGATGGTATTCTAAGTTCTATATTAGTGTTAATTTTTTGTGTATATGGGTGTATTTTTTAGTGCAGTTTTGTTTGAGGAACACTTCAGGGTGAAAACCTACCTTTGTAGAATTTACAATCTAGTGAGAGGAGATGAGACAGTACACAATAAAAATAATATATCAGTAAATTATAATAATAACAGTAATAACCAGTAAGTAATAGAGTATGCTATGAAATACAAATGACTGTGGAAAAAATAGCATTAAAAAAAGAGCTGGGGACTTCCCTGGTGGTCCGGTCCAGTGGTTAAGACTTCACCTTCCAATGCAGGGGGTGCGGGCTCGATCCCTGGTTGGGGAGCTAAGATCACACATGCCTCATGGCCAAAAAACCAAAACATAAAATAAATAGAAGCAGTACTGTAACAAATTCAATAAAGACTTAAAAAAAAAAAGAGTGGAGTTTGGGCCCTGAGAATAGTTATTGTTATTCCCCAAAGGACAGAGAGGTTCAGCGGCTTTCCCAAGGTCACACAGCTAGTATGTGAATTCTGACTCCAGAGACCATGACCACAGTCACCTGATAGGTCATGGTGCATCCCACAGAACTTTGCCATTTGGAGGAGGAGGTGGAATGAACCATGCACGTCAGGAGAGGAAGGACTGCAGACCAAGGGGACAGCTACTACAAAGGCATTAACTTGGGTCCATCATGGCATGTTGGAGGAACTGCAGTGATTTGTTGCGACCAGAGTGAAGTTAAGAAGTGGGAGGTAGCTGGGTCAGACAGATAATGAAAGGATGCAATTCACGTAGACCACTGTAAGAATTTGGCTCTTACTTAAAGTGAGATGTATGTTATTGAAAGTTGTTTTTTTTTTTTTTAGCAAATGATTGTCATAGGAAAATATCAAATATAATAAGTGTATATTAAAAAAACAAGATGCAGACAATTATATATAAAATACAATTCTAGAAAATAAATTCTGGAGAGAAATACAATACACTGTTAACAGTAATAACTATCTTGTGTTTGGAACATGGCACGCTTTTATTTCCTTAATACCTTTCAGTATTTTCCAAATAATATAAAATGATATGCATGATATAGGCAGAGAAATAGAATATTATTTTCTAAAATATAGGTGTGGGCTTCCCTGGTGGCGCAGTGGTTGGGAGTCCGCCTGCCGATGCAGGGGACACGGGTTCATGCCCCGGTCCGGGAAGATCCCACATGCCGCGGAGCATCTGGGCCCGTGAGCCATGGCCCCTGAGCCTGCGCGTCCGGAGCCTGTGCTCCGTGACGGGAGAGGCCACGACAGTGAGAGGCCCGCGTACCGCAAAAAAAAAAAAAATAATAAAAAATAAAATAAAATAAAATATAGGTGGCTGCTAAGCAACCAGAAGTGAAATATTAACATCTGATAATATAATTATCAGGTACTTGGCCACTTTACTGACCGTCGCCAAAGAAAACTTTTCACTGTGTCGAGGCAAGCTGATTAAGTTTCCTTTACTCGATTACAGAAAAAACCTTCACCTGTATTATCTAGAAAAATAGATTTATGTAGACTTGACTCTAGGACAGATAAAATTTATTCTCTCCGTCATCTGAGGTGTTTTTGTGTCGTGTTTATAAACCTGGTATTAAATTTGTTCATTTTAAATTTAGTAGAGTTTTAGATAGTCTTTTTTTTTTCAAGTTAACAAACTGTAATTGTTTCCCCAAAGTTACATTTTCTTTTCATACACATCCATCATACACTGTAACCAAAAAAAGCAGTGAACATGAAATAAGGGAAAATAAATTAAAAATCCAGAGCATAGGTAAGGAGGCTCTAGTCTGGAGCACAGCTGAGTTTCCAGCAATATAATGAGGCTCGAAAGTTTCTTTTATAAGAATGCCTGCTAACAAAGGTTCCAGCCAGATGGTTGGTTGGTCTGTCAGTCAGTCTTGAGTACTTGAAACAGTTCTGTGTCTGTTTTTTTTTTTGTTCCTTAGCATTTAGAACAGCCATCATTGTCCTGCAATAGGCAGAGCTACCATGTCCAGGAAAAGTGAGGGAGGGAACCACAGAGGCAGCGGGAGATCCAAATACAGCATTCAAAGGTAATTGGTCCAGTGATGCCTGGGGAAGGAGGAAGGGGATGGCACTCCTGGGTTAGCCATCTTCCTTCGGGGGTGTGTACCAGCCGTTTTTTTCGTGGATCTACACCAAGGACTTGTAGGCCTGCTTTATCGGGCTGTACTGAGATTTGTTGGCTCTAAACTGCACTCGTGCTTTTCCCTTCACCCGTGTGGCACTGATCTGCATGATCATTGACTCTATTGAGTAGGAACTGCTCCAGCCCTGCTTGGTGAGAAGTTCCATGCAGATGGCACCTCCGCTCAGAACACACCTTCAGAGAGGACTGGAGACACAACCCTGACAAACGGCACATCAAAGGGAAAGTTACCTTTAAAAGAAAAGCTAAGTAGGATGAAGTCGGCTCCTTTCTCTGAGGATCTGGAGATGGTTGTGCAAAGCGCTGTCCTGGTCAACTTTGAGGAGTTTGACATTCCAATCATAAAGGCTGTCATTCACGAGTTCGACTGTATAGTTTCCGCCTTTGAAACTCAGTGATCGGTATATATCCCTGAGCTCCTTCATCACCTGGTCAGTAGCCTGCGCCGAACCAGACACCGCACCATTTAAGTAATCTTGCCTCTGGCTCTTTTTAATTTTCTCTGGTATGGCCATGTTTTCTTTTCCGATGCTGTCATCTTCAGATTTCTTGCCCTCAGCTGGCTCTTCTTCTTTCATTTCAGAGTGATCTAGGTCTTCTGTGTCCTCAGGCATCTCTTCATCTTCACCTTCCAAAGATACATCTTCCTGTGTACACTGCTCTTCTGGCAAGGGCTGATCCAGCATCTCCACATCTGGATGCTGAGGGAGGTTATAGAGTTTACACAGGTCGGAGATGATCCTCTTCAGATGCTGCAAAAGCAGAGTATTATTCCCTTTCTTTATGTCCACCAGCCTCTCCAAGACAGTAGCCAAGTTAGGGTCATCAGACTCCGCTGACCAGATGGGGGGCACAGCTGGGTATGACTCCGTGATGTTGCAGTGGATGCGGACGGGATCCCCAGGCACCGACCCCTGTGGGGAGAGATGCAGTCTGGGCGCGGCCCTCGTCCCGGCCCCTCTGGCCTCAGCCAGCGGGAACTCGCATCTCAGCTGGTCCAGGCAGGCGCTGGCAATGTGGAAGCGCTCGTGGCCACGGGGGAGAAGGAACTGGAGCAGCTTCAGCTCCCCACGCAGGCAGGGCCCCGGCTCCGGGCCCCGCCCCCCATCCCAGGACTGCCCCCCCCCCCAGGCTGCTGCCCCACCCCGGCTGCTGCTGCTGCCCCAGGGCTGGCGGGCGGTAGCCTCTGGCCTCTGCTCCAGGCTCCAATGCCGCCCCGGCCGTCCGCACTTCCTGATCCCCCCTTCGACAAGATGGCGCCACCGCCATCTCCGGGACAGGGCCCCCCCGCCTCTGCTCGCAGGAGCCCCCCAGCCGCCGGAAGCCAGGCGCCCCTCCTCCTCCTCCTCCTCCTCCTCCTCGGCAGCCCCACCTCCCTTAGATGGTCTCTTATACTTCCTGTGAAGTTTGGAAGATTATAAATTTAGGTTGAACTGATAAAATATTTTGGCCTGCAGGAAAAATATTATAATTCTATTACATCTTTGAAATGTTAATTTTACATTGGGATTTGGATAAACTATAATTATGTCATAATGATACTTTTACAAGAAAATTATATGAATAGAAGATTTAGACATGTATTTTGCATATGCTTTTATAATTATTCTCTTCCTGCGATAAATTCTTCTTTTTATACACATTACAGAATAACTGAGTGTTTCAGTTCAAATAAAGGAAAATTGTGTTTAAGAAAAATATTTTCTCTGGATAAATGCCCAGAAGTGGGATAACAGGATCATATGGTAGTTCTATTCTAAATTTTTTGGGAGGAACCTCCATACTGACTTTCATAGTGGCTGCACCAATTTACATTCCCACCAACCTCATCCTCACCAACACTTGTTATTTCTTGTCTTGTGAGCACATTGTAGGGTATACAGAAGTAGAAGTATAATGCTGTGCACATAAAACTCATATAATGTTATAAATCAGTGTTACCTCAATAACCAAATTAATTAATTAATTTTAAAAAAGACAAAAAATATTTTCTCTATTTCCTATCCTTTAAATTGACACCATAGGTACTGTATCCATTATGAAGCTCTCTGTGGTCAGAGACCATTAACTCAATTAAAATTAGATTAAGGAATAAATGGAAATTATCAACACATATAAATATCCAGAGCTAGATTAATTTTCAGGTATAGTTGGGTTCAGAGATTGGGCCACCTCCTCAGGATTTGTTTCTTTCTGTTTCTTGACTCTATTTTCAACTTTGTTGGCTTAAGTCTAGGTAGCACTAGATTTCTCCTTGTGTCAGGAAGATGTCGGTAAGCAGCTTAAATTTCCCATTCTTCTGGTAAGAGACTATAAGGAAACAGTGAAATTCTTTTCTGGTAGCTTTTCCAGAAGTCCTGAAATTTATTGTGATTGGCCCAACTAAAATCTTATGTCCATAACTGAATCAAATTACAGTGACCAGAAAAATGCCAAGACTTGGTTTACCCCAGAAACTCCTTCCTAAAGATATGGAATGAAGGTGGATCTTTGATTAAAAATCAGAGAGACAAATGCTAGGACGGTAAACATGAAACATCCATAGTATAAACATTTCTGGAAAAACCTTTATTAAGGGATTTCCCTTAATAGTAGTTTCTGCTGTTAACAAACAAGTTCAAAAATCTCACTGGCGGGCTTCCCTGGTGGCCTAGTGGTTGAGAGTCCGCCTGCCGATGCAGGGGACACGGGCTCGTGCCCTGGTCCGGGAAGATCCCACATGCTGCGGAGCGGCTGGGCCCGTGAGCCATGGCTGCTGAGCCTACGCGTCCGGAGCCTGTGCTCCGCGACGGGAGAGGCCACAACAGTGAGAGGCCCGCGTACCGCAAAAAAAAAAAATCTCACTGGCTTACAACGACAAATATTTTCTTTGCTTTCAAGTCGTGGGTCAGCTCTGCATTTCTCTAATTAGTTAATAGTCAGTGAGGCATGTTTCTCTAATGGCAAATGGCATGAAAACAAAAAAGGTGAGCAGAGTTATGAAATGCCTTTAAAGGCTTCAGCTTGTGTCTAGGGCCCATCACTTTAATCCACATGCTACTGGACAAAGAAGTCATGCGGCTAAACTCAACATCAGTTGAATGAGGAAACATACTCATTAGTGCGAGGTAATGCAAAGTCCTGTGACAAATGGCATGGAGTAATTCGAATACAGGACAGAAGTGAAGAATTGAGAACAATGAACCTATTTACCAGAGGACGTTTCTAGTGCTCACTTGATGACAAAGTCAGCTGTCAGAAGATTTTTCTCCAATTCACGTCTCCGTAGAGTTTATTATTAAGATCCAAGAAGGTAGTGTTCATCACCATTACATTTCTGTTCAGATTAAATTATACACAAATATCTGTATATAAATTTGTTTTATAACAGATAAGTAACCAAAACAGTAACAAATGTAATTTACTTTAAAATTATTATTGACATTTTCCCATATTATAGTTTTTGAGTACCAAACTTTATTGAAATCTTTTATACTAGTTCCGAAAGAATTCTGATGTCAATTTCAGGTTTCCAATTAAGATTTTTATACTATCTTTGGTTTATTCCTGTGGAGTATATTTTCTAAATCCCCACAAAGGAAAGTTAGGTCAAATCACCATTAATTCTGAATATGCTTGTGTTTGGTTAGTGTCATAACTTTAATATGAGCTAAGTGTATTTTTATGCAGTAATTTGGTAAATCATCTCAGTAGATGATAGCAAATTACCCACCTTTGTTATGCCTGATGGATAATATGTTCTAGTTGAGTAATTAGGTATTAGTTAGACACAGCTGCAGCTTGTGTTCGACAAGTACTTTTTCAGTCACACATTTATCTCTCTTTGTGGATGAATTGGCAACATGCCTCATATGGGTCTTTAATGTACTGTTTTTATGTAGCTATAGGCTGGTGGTCCAAAGGGTATATGTATACAGTTTGATATATATGTAATACCATCTTTGAAGAAGAGGACAACTTTTTCTTAAAAATCATACATGGTAATATTGATATATTATTATTTTTTATATAATACAATATTTTTAATCTTTCAATCATCCCTACATATTTCTTCCTTTTAGGCTGTCCTTTCCAACTGTGAGAGTTTAAGGGTTATATTTCATGACTTTTCAGATAACATTTGCCTATGCATAATCAGTATGTCTGAAATGCTGGAGACTATGCCATTGGCTGGAATGCCATTGTGCTACAGTGGTGCTCCTTTGAAGCATATGTCAAGCTGGACATAACTGAAACTGTGGGCCAGCAGATAATTTGTTGCGGGAGGCTGTCCAGTGCTTTGTGGGATGTTTAACAGCACCCTCGCCTCTACCCACAAGATGTCTGTAGTACGCTGCCCTACCCCAGGTTGTGTCAATCCAGAATGCCTCCAGACATTTCCAAATGTCCCTGGAGAGGCAAAATTGCCCCCATTGAATGCTACTGCTTTAAAGTAATTTCTAATTAATGGTGACATATATTATAGCAACCTCTCCTCCTATCTGCCTATCACACTTAAAATTGTTGGCCTGAAAACTGATAAAGGAATGAGGAAGAATGAGGCTAATATGTCTCATTTAACATAAATCTCTGAATTTGGACAACAGTGAATTACATGTTAGAAAAACTTGTTTACATTCTTTTATTCAGGTTTTTCATGTAGACCTTTATAGGATAGGAAGGTTCTGGTCTACCAGTTTTCTCTTTCCTTTCATTAGAAATGTCTCTCTCCATTGTTATTTGTTGTTATTATTGTTCCCTTAATGGCTATTAATTTAAAAGTTTGCATTTATTCATTTCCTTTGCTGTGCAAAATACTTTAGAATAGATGTTGTAAGCGAATTCCATTATGTCTATGAAAACTTACTCTGAGTAGGTGGTTTCTGTAAATTAGGAGGATCTGGGGAGTAAGATTTTTTTACATTTGGAGACAATGATTTGGGGTTAATTGAACATAGTTATTAAACAGTCTCACTCCTTCAGTGTGCACGTTGACAGGGATAATAGATGAGGTTTCATCTCATTTCTTTGCAAGAATATTTTGCCTTCTAAGTTCACGATTTTTGGAATCTAAAACAATTTCATGAGACTTGAATTCTGGGCTCTCGAACTTAAATTCTAGGGAAAATCCAATCTAGCAGAAAGAACATGGGTTTTGATTAAATAGAACTGGATTCCAGTTCCAACCCCTAAGTACTTGCTGTGCAACTTTGGCTAAGTTACTCAAAATCTCTGAAACTGTTTCCTCCTCAGTGAATGGAGATAATACATTTTATTGCTGAGACTGGGGCAGGAATGAGTTGGTGGTGGGAAGGTGACTGCATTTATTCTCTCCCCTTTTTTTTATCCTATTCTTTATATTTAGCATCAACTGTTTTACTGAAAACTCCACTCACAGAGTCTCCCAAAACCTACTTGCTGATAAATCCAAAGGACTCCTGGTAGTCCTATTTTTAATCAACTGCTCTTTTGCTTTAAAAAAAAGGACTGGCAAACATTTTCTGTAAAGAGCCAGATAGTAAATATTTTTGACCTTATGAGATAATGTCTGTCTCAATTACTCAACTCGGCCATCATATGTAAAAGTGGCCATAGACAGTGTATTAATGAGTGGACTTGGCTGTGCTCCAATAATACTTTATTTACAGTAGTAGGCTGTGGGCTGGACTTGTCTCACAGGTGTAGTTTGATGATCCCTACTCTAAGCTCCTCATTGGCTTCTCATTTCATTTTATATCCTCTCATTTTCTGGCTACAAAGGATTCGGCTCTTGTCATTGATAATTCCTCGTCTCTTGTCATTGATAATTCCTCCTCTATCTCCTTCACTGGGTTTTCTTTTCTTGCTCACATATTAATTGTTTAAATTAAGATAGTGCCGGTTGGGAAGAGGAAGCAGATGTGAATCAAAATGAGACCATCATTTTCTCTCAAGCCTTTATCCTCTGTGTGAAGGCCAAATCTCAGAGGCATAGAAGGCTCTTTATTATTTAATTTCTGCTCAACTTTGCATCTTCTTCTCCTTAAATTCCTCAAAGCTGTTACCCTCCCAATCTATTTACATTTTCTCAATTTGCCTGGTGCTTCCTCTTATCCCTGAGCTCGGCACATATGACTTTTTCCTCTCGAAAGATTTTTTTCTTTATCTTTTTTTTTTCCTGGATGGAAAAGTTCATTCTTTATACTCTACCTTAATTAGCTTCTGCTCTCAGCAGATTTCTTTAAATCCCCACCCAAGATTGGATTAGAGCTTTTACTACATGATTTCTTTGAGTATATTTTAAATTATCTAGAAATAAAACTTTAATGAAAATATCAATGTAGTCTGTTCCATAATAGAGTTATGGTTGGATTGCTACGGGACTGCACAGAAAGGGTACTAACCCTATTCTTGGAGACCAAACTGCCAGGGAAGGCATAAGGGGAAAGTGATTTTTGAGTTGGGTCTCGACACAGAGGACCAGAGGAGGAAGGTTCTGCCAAGCTGATGGAATGTCAGAATTCAAGACTGTGGGGCACTGGGCAGTTCATGGGACAGTTCATATTCTGGACGACATTCTATGATTCATGTCTGTTCTCTGCAGTAAAGCTTCACTTAGATAACTGACGCTCAGTAAATGTGCGTGGTCAGATAACAAATTTATTCTTAGAAGTTACAAGTTAGACTAATTTTTTTTAAGGTAGGCATTTACTTTTGATTGATCTTAATATATACATCAATTAAGATAATTTAAAATGCACTGACCTTTAATCACAATACTCTAGGTGAGCTTTCATAGATGTATGTATGACTAATTCATCTCCCCTCCACCCATTCATCTCCCCTACATCAAAACCCAGCATAGTGCACAGAGAAGGTCTTCATAAATATTTGTTGAATGAAAGAAAAACGCTGAATGTTCCAAGGCGGTGGCACCAGATAGAAGACAAAGAGTAAACAATTTGCCAAACTCAAGAATGCACATGTAAGGCATAAAATAGATCTTGGTACTACTTGTTTATAACAAAATAATTACCTTTTAATCATAAAATGTAAAAGCAACTAGAATATTAAGCAAAGGAGAAATACAATAAAGAAAAATGATTATGAAAATTCTAAACTCTGAGTTGAGATTTACAATAAACTTCCATTTTAACTAAGGCAGTCCAGTGATATTCATCATTTTCTCTTGACGTTCATTCATTCATGCATTACAAATATATCTACAGAATACTACTTACGCAAAGGCACTACTATAGGCTCTCATTACCCTTCTTATTAAATTCTGAAATCTTGGTATTAGCTGTGTATATATTTACACACACATACACAATTATGGATACACATATGTGTGCATATACATGCATTCAGTTTCTTTAACTAAAAAGCTGGCTATTCAGGATGAAATTGTTTCTCAACACCTGCAACTACCATGTCTCCTGTACTGTACATTCCTTGACTACTTCTGGCAAAATGGCCTTATATTTCACGCTAAGTTCTTCTAAAAGCTCTTCATGAAGTTATTTATGCTGGGAATAAAGTTTATGAGAGAAAATAGCATTAAAAAATAATTCTTATTGCAATGTGACCAAAATCCAGGAAAAAAAAAAAAGAGGGAAGCTGGATTTTCTTACAGACCCCCTTCTACTTATTCTCAGAATTGGAATTAAGAGATATAACTTATGGAGAACATACACCATTGAACAGGTGCCTAGGGAGTTAGAGCCGAATTCTCGTTTCAATGGGTGAACGGTCAGTCGCTGCCATATGGGCAGAACACGGTTTCTTCTCAGATGTTTCCTAGGTATTTTGTGCCCTATCAACCGTGGCTACATTTCTAGGCCCAAAATATTAAATATAGTTCAAGTATCTTTTGCTGTATTTTCCAAAAGAATGTTCTGATAAAACAATGCATATCATATATATTCATAACCTATTAAAGAGTTCATCACAGACTAATTAGTTGCTTATTAAATATTTGCTGAGATCAAAAGAATGCATTATAACTCTATTAATGTAAAAGATTTGTCAAAGTCCACAAATGAAGCAGGAAGTTTTCACTATTTACAGACATATAAAATAACATGTGACTGTTGACAACTTCTTGATAATTCACAGGTCACTCATGCTCAGGAAATAATAAGGGAGTAGACACAGGATGATTTGATTTAGGGTGATTAAAAAATGAGGATGTGGGGCTCCCCTGGTGGCACAGTGGTTGAGAGTCCGCCTGCCGATGCAGGGAACACGGTTCGTGCCCCGGTCCGGGAAGATCCCACATGCCGCGGAGCGGCTGGGCCCGTGAGCCATGGCCGCTGAGCCTGCGCATCCGGAGCCTGCGCTCTGCAATGGGAGAGGCCACAACAGTGAGAGGCCCGCGTACCGCAAAAAAAAAAAAAAAAATGAGGATGTTCTATCCTAGGATAGATGTAATAGTAGAACTCGGTGTCTAATTTCAAGTAATTCTGCCAGCTAGCTGTAATCCCTCTGAATATAGGAATAATAATAATTTCCTCAAAAGTTTTTAGTGAAATTTAAGTGAAACAATGCAGCTAATGCGTTTGATTCAATACTTATCACATCATAGAATCTTATATAAGAGAAATACTAAGATGAAATCATGAAATCAAAATAAAATAATAAAAATAGTGTTCATCTGTAAATGTTTGTACTACAATTTCCTGTGCTTTTAATAATTTTCTATAAAATAAATTTGTGCTAATCATTGTCAGGTTCGCAGTGTTCTGATACTCTAGGGATGTAACAGTAACCATATAATTTGAGAAAAGATAACAATATTGGTTATAGCCTTTTCTGTAATTCTCAATGGCTAATTCTTTCTTTGCATCAATCTTGGGACCCATGAAGAGTGGGGATAAGGAACAAATAAAATCTTTAAAAATGTTGTCAGCTTGAAGGTTCTCCTTTTTCTATATTATTCCTTCAACACCCTAAGTGATCAGTGCTGGGGAAGAGGTCATGATCTGACTAGGAAAATGAATTATTTTTATAAGTGTGGGGAGAAAATAAGTTAAATTGTTATATAGAGAATGATAAAAGAAATTCCTTGAATATATGAATATTTACTATACATTTTTCTTTGAGCCCTCTCTTTCTATTCTTATTTTTTAAAGAAATGGTAAACAATTATTTTATGTTCTTCTTCTTGTTCTAATTTTCCTTAACCTTTCTCAATTCTCATTTTCTCATTTCCAACCACCCCATCACCACAAGCACCAAAAAAGAAAAAAAAGGAAGTCAGACTTGTCAGACTTTGTTATCATTGTCCCAGAAGGGAATTACTTATCACAACTTCTTTTCTTTCTATTCCACAGCTAGTTATTTAAAATTTCTGTTGGAACCAGAGAGATTACTTTATTCTAGGATTTCCCCTAAGACAAAAACCCTGGTAACCATAGCAGCATTGCCATCCAATCTCTTGAATCCACAACAAAATGCGGCTAGAAATGCTTAGCGCAGTCTCCCAAGGCAAACATTGCTGTGATGAGTGACAAACTGAAACAGTAGGAGCTGCTCATGTTGCCATGGAAACAGGCCTTTCCATCTGAGAGGTTCCATCTCAGGATTCACAATCTAAAGCTTTGCAAAGGTATGATGATCTTCACTCCCCTACTGGTTAGCACTTACCACCAGACTAACACTGCTGAGATGACTGACATGGAAAAACGAGGGCTATCCCTCATTGCCACAGTAACCCAGGCTTCCAGTAATTTGCCTTAATGGAAAGTTGAAAGAGCTTTGTAGCAGATGTCTACAGTAGCTAAATCAAATGACAGTTAAAGAGAACAAATGTGATAAATTCTTAAAAGTTAAATGCACACCTTTTGGGGTGTCACTGGGGCTGTGCTTTCTTAAAAAATATATGCTCCACCATGCTTTTAAGGAATCACAATTTAGATCATGAAGTACTGGAACAAAGTATGCTTTATCCACTTGCAAAAATGTTTATAGATAATACAAAGTTCTCTGAATATAAATAGAAAGCACTAAGTTATTAAACACTTTTTCTTTGGGAGTCCTTCAACAGGAAGGACTCTGTTGAACAACAAAGGACAGAAATCTCATTGAATTAACTGGCATATTTATGACTAATCATATATCCTAATGGCATTTTTTAGCAAATGGCTAGTCAAAATATTAGATTTGGAAAGTTATGATGAGCTGATAATCCATTACCCTTATTTTAAAAATTAAGATTAAAAAACTTTAAAAATTAAGATTTAAAAAATACTTCATGTGTTATAGATTATTTCAGGACTTGTCAATAAGATGATCTATGAGGCAGGCATTATAGTGATCCTCATTCACTAGGTGAGGCAAACCCACCTCTGGGAGGTTAAAGTGACCTACACAAAGTGACACGGTAATGGTGAAACTTAGCCTTGAACTCAGACAGCCTGGTTCTATGTTCTCCATTCTTTTTATTTTACCATCTTACTTTAATCTGCACAACATGTACTTATTAAATATCCTCAGAGAATTTAACTAAACTATAATTTTGGTCCAAGTTCAAAGAATGTATACTTTCAGATGCTGCAGGGCATACCTCTGTACGTATTCTGCATTTTTCGCTGTGGTATGCTTTGTAGACATGAACGTGGAGCCCATCACAAGTTCCCTAGAACTAATATTATGACTAGACTTTGAGCTTTAATCAAGAAACCGCTGTGGAGTACGTAATAGCATAACTTATCTGACAACCTGTTACATAGGCAGATACAAAACTCAGAACTCTAAGATGAGGGGAAAACTCATGAAAATATGGTTTGAATCCTAGGAAATGTGCATAAGGTATAGTATGCATTGGTTACTTAGGATACCAGATGCACTGCAAATTGTACATAAAGCTTCCACAAGACTATAGGGCCATATGTATGTGCTATTGACAATAAACAGAATTCCTGTCATTGGTATGAATCGAATGTTTTATAAACACTAGTATAGGGATTATAAATAATGAGTTTGAATGACAGTTCTAACATTTACTAGCTGTTTGACATCTGGCAGGTTACCCAACTTCAATACTTCCTTTATAAAATGGGGATAATACTTAATCTATAAAGTTGGTATGAGGATTAAATAAAATACTAAACATACACACATCTAACACAGCAACTGGCCCATAGTAAGGACTCAGTAAAAGTTAGGTTACACTTATTTGTTCTTGTAGAAGTCAGAGGTCAAGTAAGAAGGGATCTTTTGCAGCTTCTTCAATGACAAAGCAGACACGGTTTACTAGAAAAATGTAAGAACTATTACTATTTTACTCAATATGAGGAACATACTTTGTAAAAAGAAAAAAAAGAGCCTTTGCCTCCTAAACAAAATAATATGTTACCTTGACGGAAAGTATGAAAGGTAATATAGAAGGGTGAACTCTTTTGGCTTACTATTGTTGAAGAGGTATTTACAGCTGATGGTATGCATAAGATCTTCAGATTTTATTTTATTTTATTATTTTTTATTTTTTTTGCTATACGCGGGCCTCTCACTGTCGTGGCCTCTCCCATTGCAGAGCACAGGCTCCGGACGCGCAGGCTCAGCGGCCATGGCTCACGGGCCCAGCCGCTCCGCGGCATGTGGGATCTTCCTGGACCGGGGCACGAACCCGTGTCCGCTGCATCGGCAGGCAGACTCTCAACCACTGCGCCACCAGGGAAGCCCCAGATTTTATTTTTTAAATCACCTGGCAATGAATGACAACTCCTTTTCTTCTTTTCTACTACTTGCAGTATCACTGTTGCACGTTGTAAGGAGCCCTACAGCAAACACCATCAAATGAGTACAGCAAGGCATGTGGAAATGAGACTTGGTACTAATTAGGTAACTTTGAAGGAAAGGCGTTGTGGAATGTGAAATGCAGAAAGTAGTAATGCCTTAATAAAATCACCAAACTTTAAGTTAGGAACTCAGAGGTGGTTTAAAGACAGCAGGAGAGGCAATGAAGGACATTTGTCCTTAACACACCTCCAAATAGTGTGGAATAATACTAGAAAAAAAACTCTCCATGTTATGTTCCTATCTCTTTTCTCTAAAGTTATTTCCTGCTGTTTTTCTGAACACACTCTGATCTCTGCTGCTCTGCAAACATACTCAACCTTTGCTGCCTTTATTCCATTGTTTATGCGCTTCTGTCACCAAGAATGCCAACCCTCTCAGGAAAAAACCAATAGTGTTAAATTTTTACTTTTCCGTTAATGCCAATATCAAAAGGTAGCTTCTTCATAAACTGTCCATGATGCTTCCCACTGGAGTATGTGCTCTCCCCTGCCTTTCTTGCAGCCCTTCAGATTGTACCTTGGAGTCCAAGTGTAAACTATATTGCACTCAATGGGGAGACATGCGGGAGAGATGGAAAGAAAGAAATGAAAGAGAAGCTGAAGAAAAACCAACTACAGTTGTCTCTCCATATCTCTGGGGAATTGATTCCAGGACACCCTCAAAATACCAAAATCTCTCAGATGCTCAAGTCCCTTGTATAAAATGGCATAGTACGGTTTGCACTCCTTCTGCATTCCGGGCCTGCATCTGTGCACCCTGGGGTTCAATCAACTTGGGATCAGCTGATTGAATCAGCAAATGCACAGCCTGTAGCTACAGAGGGCAGACTGTATGTAAATTGTGCAGAAGACTCTGCCTCCCATTTCAGTTCGTAAATGTAGGGCCCAAAGTAAGCTGGGATGTGGAGCATCTGTTGCTCCTAAGATGAGCCTAGTTTCCTGCCTGCATAGCTTAGTTTGACCATTTCACTCCCTTGTAATCAACTATACACACACACACACACACACACACATATATACACACACACAGACACACACACACTCATATATACTTGTACTACATTGCTCCCCAACTCAACCAAATGTTAGAAGAGGTGATCCACTGAAAAACAGTGAATTTGTGGTGTTATGGTTCTTATTCCTGATGTTGGCTGCATTGGACTCAATGCTGCTTTATGTTTGAAGCAATTTGTTTTCAGGCTTTGGAGTTATTTAAAACCCTCTAAAAATAGCTGAAGCTTGAAATAAAATATACTGACCTCAAATTGCAGAAATTTGAAAAATTAAAATGAGTCAACAATTAAATGTCTACAAAACACATGAACTCAATTTTTGTAACTGTACATTTAGTATTTGTAATAGATTTTCACAACTGAAAAGAATTTTGTAATACATTTTCTCTCTTTGCATCAATTCATAAGTATGTATGATCAAAAAAAAGAGAAAAATTTCAATTTAGTCAGTTGTAGCCACACCTTATCCAAGTGCAAAAAATGCAAATTCTCTCATTTAAAAAAAAATTCACAAGATATTTAGTTTGGAAACTGAGTGCTTTATAATGTATTAGATAATCTGTAGGATGGGAATTCTAGTGACTAGAATCCTAGGACTTTGTAAGATTGCCTTAGTTTCCCTATGGAGAGTTAAAACAGGAACACCACAGTTGCCTTCCCAAGGATTTTTAGGAGTAAATTTGACTATAAATCATTTTCATCTCACCTGACTATGTAAGACATGGCTCAGTACTGTCTCTCTTATGACTTATGACCCTCCTTTACCTCCCTTTATGGATGTTTGTTTTTGCTATGACATTTTTATGGACCTTCCCTATTCCTTTTATTTAATTCCTCCTTTTAAATTGTATTTATTTTCTATACTTTAGATCCAAGTTACTAGGCTTTTTCCAATGTAACTGGATTGTCAAAGTGTACATATAGTCAGATGTGCATGAAAATTATAGCTTAATCATTTTATGCAACTGACCTAAACATTGTCACAGACTCTTATCCTTCTAGGCAGTGAGGAGACACATGTTGTTTATCAGCAATATTTCAGCATCTTCCAGTTTTAACAGCACCTTTCAGTTTTAAGTAGACCCTCTATGTTAAATATTTAGTCAGGTTAGAAGTCAAGGTTCTATCAGGGCTGCCTCACCTTTCCCCTTCAGTCTTCCCTCAAGTGGCATCTGGACGTAAGTGACAGGTCTTCGCTATGTTTCATGGAGGAAAAGCTGTCTGAGGTTTTACCTACTACTGGTCTACTCTCCAGGGCGACGGATCTGGTATTCGTGTTTTCACTGGTGGTGTCTGCTGAGGTACAGTTAGTTGAGCTTTATTCCAGGACAGCTAGCTCTTTCTGCTACTATAGTCTATGGTTGGTGACCTTGGGGTCTGGTTTCTTAGCTCAGCCTTGATGATTTAGCCCCACCTCAGTAACTGCTGGTGTTACAGATCCACCCTGAAGGTGGCTGTGACTGCCTCCGAGCTTCATCCTTAATGACCAACCTTCTTGTTCTTGGCTACAAGGCCACTCTGGCCACACTGTTCTTAACAGTGATTCTCTTTTGGTAATTCCCCCAGCAAGATTTTTAATTCCTTATCTCACTATTATTAATTTGTGATCCATATCACATATTTCTAACATTTTTGTTTACCTTTACATTTTTTCTAAACTCAAACTCAGTTTTTGTTAAAAAAAAAAGCGAAATGAAAAAGACATACACACAGACAAAAGTTAGCTTAAGTTTACACAGCTTATATCCATTGAACAAGGTAACTTTTGCAATGCCTTTCAGGCTCTGTATGATCTATTCATCAATACTTTTACCTATAGGAATAGGATGCTAGTTAACTTTGAAATAAAAGACTACTCTCCTGGACACATGTGATTATGTCCAGGAAAGAAGATGAATGACTTAAACTGGGCCAATCATATTCTTTTTCCAAAGGTGCCCTTTTTTTTTTTTTTCTTTTTGCGGTATGCGGGCCTCTCACTGTTGTGGCCTCCCCCGTTGCGGAGCACAGGCTCCGGATGCGCAGGCCCAGCAGCCATGGCTCACGGGCCCAGCCGCTCCGCGGCATATGGGATCCTCCCAGACCGGGGCACGAACCCGTATCCCCTGCATCGGCAGGCGGACTCTCAACCACTGCGCCACCAGGGAGGCCCTAAAGGTGCCCTTTTTTATCAATCAGAAGCAAAAGGAAAAATGGGTAGTTTCTCAAGACAAAAAAAAATAGAGATCAAATAATTCCTGTTTTCCAGATACTTTTCTATTCCTTGTTACCATCCTTTTCTGAGGCCTTGCTACATCCTCACCCTTGGAAAATGCAAAACACTTTGAATTTCATAATGAATTCCCATTATATCTCTATAAGCTAGCTCAAGTTGATTTCTAGAATATTTAATTAAAGAGTTATGATGAACACATCTGTGGGGTTTATTTCTTTCATGGCCAAATTACCTCGCTGAAAATGAAATGGAAATTTTGGCCTTTATTTTGGATTCTATAAAAGAACAATGGCTCTAAGAATTTAAGGCAGGATAATCTCCATTTGTAATTCAAAGGTGTGACAACTCAAAACAGTCTTCTCACAGTTCCAGCGATGAGTAGAATCTTTCTCTCTTCTTCATCTGTGTCTCCATATTGTCTGCTTTATATTACCATATGGAGTAATTCAACCAGTTACTACAGGTACAGCAAAAGAGAAAATCTATTTCTGTTGGCTGATGTTTGAACATTTCCTACCTGTCCTTATTATGGGTATGCTGGTGAACATTTTGCTTTAAC
This sequence comes from Mesoplodon mirus, assembly GCF_964341445.2. Classification (NCBI taxonomy): domain Eukaryota; kingdom Metazoa; phylum Chordata; class Mammalia; order Artiodactyla; family Ziphiidae; genus Mesoplodon; species Mesoplodon mirus. Next base: position 16,236,951 of record NC_138988.1, on the reverse strand, counting down.
TACTGCTGGAATTTTTTTTTAAAGCAAAACAGTATTATTATTATTTTTTTATTCTTAATGTAGTCTTAGCAATGATTTCCTGCTGTCTTGGATGGTGACACCTAATAGCTTTTCCTACTTGCATCTGTTTCACTTTCTTCCAGTTGCTGCAACTCTATTTTCCTTTAGGGAACTGTTCCTCCTCATTTCTTGCAGCCTTGGTGAGACTGATAATCCAGGTACTCTAGCTTGATCTGAGAAAGTCTATCAGCTCTCCTTCTCTAGATCCTGATGTACTTACTGGACTTTCTGAGCCCAGGTTGTGCTAACTTTCCTTCAAAATTTGTTACTTTCCATTTATTTGTGTCATCTTCAATTTCTTTCATCCATGTCTTATAGTTTTCAGAGTACAGGTCTGTCACCTCCTTGGTTAAATTTATTCCTAGGTATTTTATTCTTTTTGATGCAATTTTAAGTGGAACTCTTTTCTTAATTTCTTTTTCTAATAGTTCATTAGTAGTATATAGAAAGACAACAGATTTCTATATATTGATTTTGTATCCTAAAACTTTTCTGAATGCATTTATTAGTTCTAATAGTTTTTATGAGATTTGGGGGGTTTCCTATATACAGTACCATGTCATCTGCACACAGTGACAGTTTTACTTTTTCTCTTCCAATTTGGATGCCTCTTCTTTTTTCTGATTGCTGTGACTGGGACTTCCAATACTATGTTGAATAAAAGTGGCGAGAGTGGGCATCCTTGTCTTGTTCCTGATCTTAGAGAAAAGCTTTCAGCTTTTCACTATTGAGTATGATGTTAGCTGTGTGTTTGTCACGTATGGCCTTTATTATGTTGAAGGATGTTCCCTCTATATCCACTTTGTTGAGATTTTTTGTATCATAAATGGATGTTGAAGTTTGCAGATGCTTTTTCTGCATCTGTTGAGATGACTGTATGATTTATATCCTTAATTTTGTTATGTGGTGTACAGCTTGATTTGCAGATATGGAACTATTCTTGCACTTCTGGAATAAATCCCACTTGATCATGGTGTATGATCCATTTAATGTATCGTTGAATTCAGTTTTCTAGTATTTTGTTGAAGATTTTTGTATCTAGGTTCATCAGGCATATTGGCCTGTAATGTTCTTTTCTGTAGTGTCTTTATCTGCTTTTTAAAAATTTTTATTTATTATTATTTTTTAACATCTTTATTGGGAGTATAATTGCTTTACAATGGTGTGTTAGTTTCTGCTTTATAACAAAGTGAATCAGTTATACATATACACATGTTCCCATATCTCTTCCCTCTATCTGGTTTTAGCATTAGAGTAATGCTGGTCTGGTAAAATGAGTTTGAAAGCATTCGTTCCTCTTCACCCTGTTTTGGAGTAGTTTGAGAAGGATATGTACTGACTCTCCCTTAAGTATTTGGTAGAACTCATCTGTGAAGTTGTCTGATTATGGACATGCTACTCCTGAGTTTGGTTAGCATCTTTATGAGGTATTACTTTGAAGTCTTTATCTATTAAATTGTTTATCTTCATTTTGTTTAGTTCTTGTTCTGAGGTTTTGTCTTGTTCTTTTTTGATTGTCTTTTGTTTTGTTTTTTTCTTTTGGAAGGTGGTTCGTCTCCTCATTTTGCCCAACCTTCTGCATTTGTTTGTATGTACTAGGTGTTATCCACTACCTCTGTCAGTCTGGAAACAGTGGGCTCATGTAGAACCTGCTCTGTGAGGCCCACTGGCACAATACCCTCTGGTCTCTAGAGCCAGCTGCTCCAGGGGTATCTCCTGTGTGGACTGTGTGTGCCCTCCTGTTGTGGTTGGGCTGCCATTGCTACATTCGTGCTGGTGGGCAGGGCTGGCCCCTGGCTTTAGCTAGCTGTGTGGCTTGGCCTCAACTGCTGTGGATTCCCTGCTGGGCAAGTCTGGCCCTCGGCCCAGCTGGCTGAGAGGGCCAGCTATGACTACTGCAGGCATGCTGATGTGTGGGACTGGCCCTTGGCCCAGCTGGCTGTGAGACTTGGCTGCAATTCTTAGGGGCACACTGGCATGCAGGACTGTCCCCACAGAATGGGAGCTGCTGTGGAGGGGTGCCAGTGCTGGTGGAGATGGCCCACTGGGTGAGACAGGGCAGGAGCCATGTTGGAGGGGCAGGCCTGGATGGGCAAGTTAGGCAGGTTGGGTCCTCGGGGGAACGCTGGGGTGGGGCACATGATATTAGCTAAGTTGATGGAGAGTGACAGATATGCACCCACTAGTGCCAGGCCAGCTAGGTGGAAGGAGAGTAAACAAAAATCATAATGGCACCTGCAAGCACTTCCATCTCAAGAGAAAGATCCATCAGATCTCTGCCTCTCTAGCACACCCCCTAAAATTAGTCAAGGAATTTCCTTCTCATATAAACCAGGTGCTTTTCAAGATGCTGCCTCTGCACTGTGAATAGGGGCTAGTGAGTTTGTGCAAGAGTCAAGTGTGGTGTCTCAGTCTCCCACAGTCTTCCAGGTCTCCCAGATGCAAGCCCTACTGGTTTTCCAAGACAGACTTATGGGGGCTTATCTTCCTGGTGCAGGTCCCCTGGGCTGAGGAGCCAGACATGGGGCTTGGAGTCCTTGCCTCTTGGGGAGGGGGGACCTCCACGGTTGTGATACCCCTCCTGTTTATGGGTCACTGCACCAGGGGTGTGGGTTCTGGTTAGACCATGCCCGTGCTCATCCTCCCTGTCTTGACATGGACTTTGCTTTATATCCTTAGTTTCAGAAACTCTATTCTGCTAGTCTTCAGGTTGTTCTCAGAAATAGTTGTTGTGTATGTAGTTGTAGTTACGGTGTGTCCATGAGCAGAGAGAGGCGAGCTCAGAATCTTCCTACTCTACCATCTTGATCCAGACTCTACTTCTGTAATATTTTGAAGCAAATCTCAGACATATATATTTCCTTTGTAAATATTTCAGTATACATTTGTCAAAATTAATAAATGTTTCTCTTCTTTAGATATAACATTATCACATCTAAAAACAAAATGGAGTTTCATTTCTGGTAATGGTGGAATAGCTGATATCAGACCTACCCTCTTGATGAAATAATTATAAGCTTTGGACAAAACACATTAAAAAAAAAAAGAACAATTGTTTCTGGTCAGATGAATCTAGAGGGTATGCTCCATAGTGAGAGAGACCGTGACTCAGCAGCTTGCCTGGATATGGGAAGGCCAGGCTCTAGGGTCAGCAAAACTCCTCATTTGAGGATTAGAATACATAGGATCTGCACCCTGTCAAGTTCCCTGGTCAGGGGGTGCCTATAACTCGGTTCTGCAGGTGAGTGAAGCTGCTGGTTGGGATTACAACTTGGGCACTACAGAATAAGAAACAAAGATGTAATAATGAGGAGGTGCTTGCTGTACTAAGCCATGAACTGGGGCACTGGAATTTGGGACACACAAAAATATCATTATTAACCAGATGAATTATTTCCTGTGTTTTTTCTTGTTTGCTGTATTAATTGATTGAAAAAAGAGCTTTTTGCTGCATTTGGTTATTATGGCAGCCATTATGCTCTAATTGGACTACTGATCATCTTCCACTTTATTTTTCCACCTTATCATGATGGTCTTTCTTTTCACCTAACAGCCCTAAGCCACAGATTTGACTTTCAAGCGGATGCATTTGCTAAAAAACTTGGAGAGGCGAAAGACGCATTCTGCTTTAACCAAACTAAACAAAGGTAACTTGGGATTCCCTGTTTTTGACTGGCTATTTTCAATGTCACATTATTCTCATCCTGTAGTACCAGGGAGACTTCAAGCTTTGGAAAATTCAAAACAAGACTAGTTGTCCAGAGTCTGTGACTGAAGACACTTCCGATCAGTTTTGTCCTGGTGGCATATTCTAGCTCTTCCTGTTTTTAATTTTTTCTTTAAGAAAAATTATTAAGTACAGAAAATCCAAGATTTAAATAAATTTAATATCTCATTTCAAAAATGATTTTAATAATCCATTTCTTAAAGAAAATGGATGGAATTTTTAGGCTTAATGTTTTAAAAGGCATAGTTTTTCTTGAAGTATAGTTGATTTACAATGTAGTGTTAATTTCTACTGTACAGCAAAGTAATTCAGTTATACATATACATACATTTTTTTTAAAGTTCTTTTCCATTATGGTTTATCACAGGTTATTGAATATAGTTTCCTGTGCTATACAGTAGGACCTTGTTGTTTATCCATTCTATATATAATAGCTTACATCTGTTAATCCCAAACTTCCACTCCATCCCTCTGCCATCTCCCTTCCCCCTTAGAAACCACAAGTTTGTTCTCTATGTCTGTGAGTCTGCTTCTGTTTCGTAGATAGGTTCCTTTGTGTCAAATTTTAGATTCCACATATAAGTGATATCATATGGTATTTGTCTTTCTCTTTCTGACTTACTTCACTTAGTATGATAATCTCTAAATCCATCCATGTTGCTGCAACTGGCATTATTTTATTCTTTTTTATGGCTGAGTAGTATTCCATTGTATATATGTACCACGTCTTCTTTATCCATTCATCTGTCGATGGACATTTAGGTTGCTTCCATGTCTTGGCTACTGTGAATAGTGCTGCTATGAACATAGAGGTGCATGTATCTTTTTGAATTACACTTTTGTCTGGATATATGCCCAGGAGTGGGATTACTAGATCATATGACAATTCTATTTTTAGTTTTTTGAGGAATCTCCATGCTGTTTTCCATAGTGGCTGCACCAACTTACATTCCCACCAACAGTGTAGGAGGGTTCCCTTTTCTCCACACCCTCTTCAGTACTTGTTATTTGTAGACTTTTTAATGATGGCCATTCTGACCATTGTGAGGTGGTACCTCATTGTAGTTTTGATTTGCATTTCTCCAGTAATTAGCAATGTTGAGCATCTTTTCATGTGCCTCTTTGTCATCTGTATTTCTTCTTTGGAGAAATGTCTATTTAAGTCTTCTATTTTTCGATTGGGTTGTTTGATTTTTTTGTTGTTGACTTGTATGAGCTGTTTGTATATTTTAGAAAATTAAGCCCTTATTGGTCGTATTGTTTGCAAATATTTTCTCCCATTCTGTAAGTTGTCTTTTCATTTTGTTTATGGTTTCCTTTGCTGTGCAAAGGCTTGTAAGTTTGATTAGGTCCCATTTTTTTTTTCTATTGCCTTGGAAGACTGACCTAGGAAAACATTGGTACGATTTATATCAGAGAATGTTTTACCTGTGATCTCTTTTAGAAGTTTATGGTGTCAGGTCTTATGTTTAAGTTTTAAAGGAATAGTTTTATCTTTAAAATCAAATTTGTCATCAACTTGTAAAATTATTTGAGAAAATACAGAATTTGTTTTACTTACACACTTATATGGAATTAGGTAAGTTTGGGGTCATATGTTTAAAAGAGGGAGCATCACCTCTAAGTCCTCTCTCTAAGACAGAAATAGTAGTCCCAAATCATTGTGCTCATACCTGAGTTGAGACTTCTTTTTACTTTCATGCTTTTATGATTTAACCTGCCAATCAGTGTTTTAAATGAAAAGAAAAGTAACAATTGGTAAGGCTGATGTTATTTAAATGAAAGTAGCTAGAAATATGCTCTACTGTTATACCAAATTTCTCTGTTTGCTTTCTTGCTACAAACTGATCAGGAGTTTCTAATGATGCTTTGAAATTAGAAATTATGTGTAGAATGTTTTAAATCATTGGGCTTTATTTTTGTTTTTAAGAAAATCCCAGTCTTTATTTTTCCTTCTACATACTGGGAATGATCCCATTATGGGTAAATTAGTATTTTTAAAAAATATGCAGCTTTCTCCTCATTCATAATCTTTTAGTCAATAAACAGTGCATCTTTTCACTTAGCAGAAGTTACCATATTGAACAGCTTTTACTGTTTTTAAAGTGGCAGAATATGGCTAGAAGAAGAAATGACATTTTAAGAGACACAGGGTGAAACACTGGTGGTTCTCCTATAATACTGCAGGAAAAAATAGAGTCTTCTATCTCTTTCAAGGATAGAAGAGTTTCACTTTTTATTTATAATCTTATCAGTAAGTTGTAAGCACTGTTTAAGCAGGCCTGATTCTGTTTTTGAAAATTATAGTTTTTGATATGCAGATAATTTTTATTTTCAAATCAAATGTCATAAAATTTTTCTTATTCAGTTTTCAAGGCTCCATATTTGACTGCTTTAAATTTCTGTCCACTTTCTGAATGAGAACTGACTTTGTCCCTAGAGCTCCCACCCATTGGTGATATTTGCCTTCTGGGGATTTATTCCAAAGTAAGATCAATGATGCATCCTTGGTATCTGCCCAGAAAGTCTGTGGCTCAGCAGATATTTGGGTGATGTCTTTACATGGAAATATAATTAAAAATAAATATCTAATTTAGTGCCACATTATTTATTTTCCTAAGGCTAAAGAGGAGCAGTCCTATGATTTTATCCAGCATCCTATATCTGTGAATTCATGCTGTGACAACTGCCTTTCCTTCCTTCTGTGCCTTTAAAGACAAATTTCAGTTGTGCACAAGTGAAACATTAAAAATTGCCAATGCAAATTAAAAAAAAAAGTTTGAAGGCATTAAAGAGGCACCAGAAGCAGAGAAAATAGAGAGAAATAGAACTCTTGAAATGAAATAAACTAGGTGAGATCCACATTTAACTGACTTTTCCCTGAGGGAATTCTCCAGTCTGTGTGAGCACCCCAGATTTCAAGGTGAAAGATGCAGTCTTACTTGACTGTAGAGTTAGATATCACAGTGTGAAACTGACAGAGATATTAAAAATTGAGAGGAAAATGATAGAAAGTAGTTAGACACAGAACAGGAAGACCTAACTATGCATACAGACTCCTGTAAATTTTTCAGTTTATTCCTAAAGTGTAAATGTATAGAGCAAGACTTCAAGGGACCCAGCAGAAAGCAACAAATAGAATCCTTAAAATGTGAGCAAAGATTTCATCAGCTTCAACACTGGAGAATAAGAGTTTTGTGTTGGAGTCCTGTCAAGTTGGGGTGGTTTGATAAAAACCTTGCTTTCTGTGTAAAACTTAGAAGGGGCATACTTTAGGAATGAAGTCTGCAGTAAGGGCCATGCCCAAGGATCAAGGGCAAAAGCAAAAGAGTCCTGCCCTAACAAAACCTAGTAAAAACTTTCACAGAATTAAAGTTATCTGTAAATAATATAAATGTGTGCTAGAAAAAATTCTGAGATACCTAACAATATCTAGCATTTCTACAAAGCATTATATTCAATTTTCAATATAACAATACTATAAAAAATTACTATACACATGAAAATATCAGGAAGTGCCATCACATTCAAGAGAATAAAGAGTCAATGGAAGCAGATCCAAAGGTGACTCAGATATACACAGGCTTTATAACTTATTAGTATGTTAAATAATTTACAGGAAAACATGGACATAATGGGTGAAGGCATTTTCTCAGGAAAGGAATAAAAAGTGTAAAAATGAATCAATCAGAAATCCCAGAACTAAAAAATACAACATTTGTAGAAAACATCATTAGGTGGGATTATGAGCAGGTTGGACATAGTTTAATAAAAGCACTGAACTTGAAGAAGGGTTAATGGAAAATTTGTGTTTTTTTTAATCTTTGTATTTGTAATTTGCAACTCGGAAACTCTAACTCATGTTTAATTTAAAATCCAAAGCAAATATACACATACAAAAATTAAAGTTTGAGAGTTTTAAATGTTAAATATACATCAAACTTAAGTTTTTAAATTTGAAGGAATTTCCACTATTTCCCCATTTCTTTTGATGTGTTCATGACTGCTTCAGTCACCAAGGCTTAAACTCTACTAGACATGGCTCTTTTGACAAATTCATCTAGTGAATCATTAGGTCAGTCTCATGGCAAAAAATTTCTGTTCATTCTTTCAGTTTCTTGTTTTTTTTTCTGCTGAAACTACCTTCCTCCCTAAAAATATGCCCCTTCTCCAAATATGAATATAAATTGGTAGGTGAATGAATGGGATTATCCAGTACTTAAAAAATGAACAGTTTTCCCATGGCATTGAGTAAATTAATATAAAGGAAGATCCTTTTATTCTGCTCAGGGAACGGAGAGCTCCTTCAAGGTTTATGTGAGAGACCTTACTTATTACTTATCCACAACTCCCCCTTTCTTGCTGGCTATCAGAAACACAGTTATTTATTTTTTTTTTTTTTTGCGGTATGCAGGCCTCTCGCTGTTGTGGCCTCTCCCGTTGCGGGGCACAGGCTCCGGACGCGCAGGCTCAGCGGCCATGGCTCACGGGCCCAGCTGCTCCGCGGCATGTGGGATCTTCCCAGACCGGGGCACGAACCTGTGTCCCCTGCATCCGCAGGCGGACTCTCAACCACTGCGCCACCAGGGAAGCCCTGTTTTGTTTTTTTGAACAACAGTAATATGTCCAATATCAGGGGGTAAATCATGACTGATCTAAGTGAACCCCTGTCTCCATCTTTCCTATTTGCCATGTACAAATTTTCCAGTGTCACTTATAGCCATGTGAACATTTTCTGGCCCATAAGATGTAAGGAGAAATCTTTTTTTGGGGGGGTCTTCAAGTAAAGCTTTTATTTCCTGATAAGAAGAGATAGACTCAGGAGGAGAAAACCCTCCCCTCTCTTTCTAATTTTAAATATAATTGTGACATCTGGAGCTTGCAACTATGAGGCAATAAGCCTAAGACAAACAAACTAAGGCAATAAAAAATACAAAACCAAAAGAGCCAGTGTGTCAAAAAGAATGGGCAAATGGAAAGAGTCTAAGTCACTGATGATTACATTAAAATTTGAACTAGTCTTTAACTTCATATCTCTGGACTTCCTACTAAGTGAAATAATTATAGCTGTGATTTTAGCAACAGTTAGTTGGATTTTCGTTATTTGCTGCCCCCAAACCCTTGATGAATAAAGATTAACTACATGAAATAGTTTAATACCAATGCAAGAAAGCATATGATTGTTACCAAAAATCATGATGGATTATTGTAATATGGAAAGACAAATTTGATAAATGTGCACTTTTGACTCAGAAAAACCATCACGGAATGTTTGCCTGTAATGACCATGAGTTGTGCTGATTCTTAAATTTTTCCTATCTCAAAGAACGTGAAGAGTACGTGAAAGTAAACTCAAAACTTTTCCCATGTTCTATTTTTATGGTTGAATTTACTGGATAATAAAGTTCTGTGTATGAAAATTACCTTTGCTATCATTATCCATAGTAAATGTGTAAAATGAGGTAATAGTGTATTTATGTTTTTCTCACAAAGTTTCTGGATTGGAAAAAGATCTTCTGAGCACAATACCTTTCCAATTGTTCAATTCCCTTTACACATTGCTGTTAAATGTTTGCCAGGCCTGTTCCTAAGTTCCACTGGTAATGAGGAACTGGAATCAGTACACTTTATCTTCTAGCAGTATTGGACTTATGACAACTCTTTCCTTCTGTGGACAAGAAATACATATTCTGTAGTTTCTTCCCGTCAGTGTGAATTAGTATTGGAAATCTATAAAGATAGCTATTATTTCCTCCCTGACACTTTTCCAGTTTACTCATCCCCAGTTCTGAAGAGCAGTTTTATAGTAAAGTTTTATAAACCTTAGTCATTTGTGGGCTACCTTCATTTTTTTTTCCATATCAAATAAACTATCATTTATTCAATAACTTATTAATGTGACTCCTCGTTTTACTTAAAAAATTCTAGCTCCCCCCATGCAGTAATAGACATTAAATCACTAGTTTGATTCCTTAGTTATATTTTTCTAATAGGCATTATAATAAATAAATATTAAAATAAAAATATTCATGTTTAGCCTAAGTAATATGTGTAACACATATTGAGAAATACTGCATTAAATATATTCCTATAAAGATTTTGTGTGTCTTAAAACCTTTCTACTTTCTCTGCTGACTATGTTGAAGCCTCTTTTTCATTCTTCTTTTCCCTCCCTCCCTCCCTTCCTTCCTTGTGACAAAACAAATTAAACTTATTTACCATGAAGCTAAAAAGTATAATGAGTTTGAATCTTTCAACTTGAAGAGAGCTCTCATTTCATGATTACAGACAGGTAGGTTATTTTTTTCTCTTAGCTACCATAGGAATATTCAGATACCCTATACTTGTTGAAGCATGCGTTCTTTAGGACTGAAGTAAACATTGTTTTTTATTAAAAATTAAGAAAAGTGAGATAATTTTAATCCATATGTTATTTAAATTGATATAGGAATACCTCAGTTGGAAGGATAGCTGTTTTAATAATAGAAGTTCATCCTACTTTTAATAAATATAATAAGGTAGACATGGCTGTAATTATTTTCTAGGAAACAGTTATGGCTATATCAAGGAAATTAAATAAATCTTAATGTAACATTTTCCAACATTTTTAAGAATTAAATTCTATATTTAAAAATAAGAAAATACAGTGTACATTATAGCCATTTTCATGTGTGAGATGGTTCCTTATTTCTTTTTCTCTACTCAAGCTTTCAGTTGCTTCACATTGTCTGGCCAATTTTAGGTATATGCCCATCAATGCTTGGCAGCCTCCAGCATGTCATACTCTCATTTTATGAAGACCCTAGACAACCATTCAAACGGATTGTGTGATTGCAGAGAGGGCTGAAGGTGAGATTTAAAAATGTCAGTAACTCAGATTTATTACACTTCAAGAGGGAGGAGGAGTAAGACGTGGAGATCACCTTCCTCCCCACAAATACATCAACAATACATCTACATGTGGAACAACTCCTACAGAATACCTACTGAACACTGGCAGAAGACATCAGACTTCCCAAAAGGCAAGACACTCCCAATGTACCTGGCTGTGTGCTGAAGGGTCTTGGTGCTCCAGCAGGGTGTCAGGCCTGAGTTCTGAGTTGGGAGAGCCAAGTTCAGGACACTGCACCACCAGAGACCTCCCGGACCCATGTAATATCAAGTGGCAAGAGCACTCCCAGAGATCTCCATCTCAACGCTAAGACTGAGCTCCACTCAACGACCAGCAAGCTCCAGTGCTGGACACCACATGCCAAACAACTAGCAAGACAGGAACACAACCCCACCCATTAGCAGAGAGGCTGCCTAAAATCATACTAAGCTTACAGACACCCCAAGACACACCACTGGATGCAGTCCTGCTCACCAGAAAGACAAGATCCAGCCTCATCCACCAGAACACAGGCACCAGTCCCCTCGGCCATGAAACCTACACAACCCACTGAACCAACCTTATGCACTGGGGGCAGACACCAAAAAAAATGGGAAATACAAACCTGCAGCCTGCGAAAAGAAGACCCCAAACACAGTAAGTTAAGCAAAATGAGAAGACAGAGAAATACGGAGCTGATGAAGGAGCAAAGTAAAAACCCACCAGACCAAACAAACGAAGAGGAAATAGGCAGTCTACCTGAAAAACAATTTAGAGAAATGATAGTAAAGATGAGGGGCTTCTCTGGTGGCTCAGTGGTTGAGAGTCCGCCTGCCGATGCAGGGGACATGGGTTTGTTCCCCGGTCCGGGAAGATCCCACATGCCGCGGAGCAGCTAGGCCTGTGAGCCATGGCCGCTGAGCCTGCGCGTCCGGAGGCTGTGCTCCGCAATGGGAGAGGCCACAACAGTGAGAGGCCCGTGTACTGCAAAAAAAATAAAAATAAAAAAAATGATAGTAAAGATGATCCAAAATCTTGGAAATAGAATGGAGAAAATACAACAAATGTTTAACAAGGACCTAGAAGACCTAAGAGCAAACAATGATGAAAAACACAATAAATGAAATTAAAAATTCTCTACAAGGAATCAATAGCAGAACAACTGAGGCAGAAGAATGGATAAGTGACCTGGACAATAAAATAGTGGAAATAACTACCACAGAGCAGAATAAAGAAAAAAGAATGAAAAGAATTGAGGACAGACTCAGAGACCTCTGGGACAACAATAAATGCACCAACATTCGAATTATAGAGGTCGCAGAAGAAGAAGAGAATAAGAAAGGGACTGAGAAAATATTTGAAGACATTATAGTTGAAAACTTCCCTAATATGGGAAAGGAAATAGTCAATCAACACTAGGAAGCGCATTCCAAGGAGAAACATGCCAAGACATATATTAATCAAACTATCAAAAAGTAAATACAAAGAAAAAATATTAAAAGCAGCAACGGAAAAGCAACAAATAAGAACAAAGGGAATCCCCGTAAGGTAAACAGCTGATCTTTCAGCAGAAACTCTGTAAGCCAGAAGGCAGTGGCAGGACATATTTAAAGTGATGAAAGGGAAAAAACTACAATCAAGATTACCCAGCAAATATCTCATATAATCGATGGAGCAATTAAAACCTTTACAGACAGGCAAAAGCTAAGAGAATTCAGCACCACCAAAGCAGCTTTACAACAAATGCTAAAGGAACTTCTCTAGGAAGGAAACACAAGAGAAGGAAAAGACCTACAAAAAACAAACTCGAAACAATTAAGAAAATGGTAATAGGAACATACATATTGATAACTACCTTAAATGTAAATGGATTAAATGCTCCAACCAAAAGACACAGACTGGCTGAATGGATACAAAAACAGGACCCATATATATATGCTGTCTACAAGAGACCCACTTCAGACCTAGGGACACATACAGACTGAAAGTGAGGGGATGGAAAAACATATTCCATGGAAGTGGAAATCAAAAGAAAGCTGGAGTAGCAGTTCTCATATCAGACAAAGTAGACTTTAAAATAAAGACTATTATAAGAGACAAAGAAGGATACTACATAAAGATAAAAGGATCAATCCAAGAAGAAGATATAAGAATTGTAAATATTTTTTTTTTTTTTTTTTTTTTTTTCCGTACGCGGGCCTCTCACTGCTGTGGCCTCTCCCGTTGCGGAGCACAGGCTCCGGACGCGCAGGCACAGCGGCCACGGCCCACGGGCCCAGCCGCTCCGCGGCACATGGGATCCTCCCAGACCGGGGCACGAACCCGTATCCCCTGCATCGGCAGGCGGACTCTCAACCACTGCGCCACCAGGGAGGCCCAAGAATTGTAAATATTTATGCACTCAACATAGGAGCATCTCAGTACATAAGGCAAATGCTAACAGCCACAAAAGGGGAAATCAACAGTAACACAATAAACGTTGGGGAATTTAACACCCCACATTCACCAATGGACAGATCATCCAAAATGAAAATAAATAAGGAAATAGAAGCTTAAAATGACACATTAAACAAGATGGACTTAATTGATATTTATAGGACATTCTATCCAAAAACAACAGAATACACTTTCTTCTCAAGTGCTCATGGAACACTCTCCAGGATAGATCATATCTCGGGTCACAAAACAAGCCTTGGTAAATTTAAGAAAATTGAAATCATATGAAGTATCTTTTCTGACCACAATTTTATGAGACTAGATGTCAATTACAGGAAAAAAAACTGTAAAAAATACAAACACATGGAGGCTAAACAATATGCTACTAAATAACCAAGAGATCACTGAAGAAATCAAAAAGGAAGTCAAAAAATACCTAGAAACAAATGACAATGAAAACACAATGACCCCAAACCTATGGGATGCAGCAAAAGCAATAATAAGAGGGAAGTTTATAGCAATACAATCCTACCTCAAGAAACAAGAAAAATCTCAAATAAACAACCTAAACTTACAGCTAAAGCAATTAGAGAAAGAAGAACAAAAAACCCCCAAAGTTAGCAGAAGGAAAGGAATCATAAATATCAGATCAGAAATAAATGAAAAAAAAATGAAGGAAATGATAGCAAAGATCAATAAAACTAAAATCTGATTCTTTGAGAAGATAAACAAAATTGATAAACCATTAGCCAGACTCATCAAGAAAAAAAGGGAGGAGACTCAAATCAACAGAATTAGAAATGAAAAAGGAGAAGTAACAACTGACACTGCAGAAATACAAAGGATCATGAGCTATTACTACAAGCAACTATATGCCAATAAAATGGACAACCTGGAAGAAATCGACATATTATTAGAAAAGCACAACCTTCCAAGACTGAACCAGGAAGAAATAGAAAATATAAACAGACCTATCACAAGTACTGAAATTGAAACTCTGATTAAACATCTTCCAACAAACAAAAGCGCAGGACCAGATGGCTTCACAGGCAAATTCTATCCAACATTTAGAGAAGAGCTAACACCTATCCTTCTCAAATTCTACAAACATACAGCAGAAAGAGGAACACTCCCAAACCATTCTACGAGGCCACCATCACCCTGATACCAAAAGCAGACAAAGATATCACAAAGAAAGAAAACTACAGGCCAGTATCACTGATGAACATAGATGCAAAAATCCTCAACAAAATACTAGCAAACAGAATTGAACAGCACATTAAAACGACCATACACCATGATCAAGTGGGGTTTATCCCAGGAATGCAAGGATGCTTCAGTATACACAAATCAATCAATGTGATAAATCATATTAATAAACTGAAGGAGAAAAACAATATGATCATCTCAATAGATGCAGCAAAGCTATCGACAAAATTCAACACCCACTTATGATAAAAAAAACCTCCAGAAAGTGGGCATAGAGGAAACTTACCTCAACATAATAAAGGCCATATATGACAAAACCACAGCCCAAATCATTCTCACTGATGAAAAATAGAAACCATTTCCCCTAAGATCAGAAACAAGACAAGGTTGTCCACTCTCACCACTATTATTCAACATAGTTTTGGAAGTTTTAGCCACAGCAATCAGAGAAGAAAAAGAAATAAAAGGAGTCCAAATAGGAAAAGAAGAAGTAAAGCTGCCACTGTTTGCAGATGACATGATACTATACATAGAGAATCCTAAAGACACTACCAGAAAACTACTAGAGCTAATCAATGAATTTGGTAAAGTAGCAGGATAGAAAATTAATGCACAGAAATCTTTTGCATTCCTATAGTGCTGAAAAATCTGAAAGAGAAATTAAGGAAACACTCACATTTACCATTGTAACAAAAAAAATCAAATACCTAGGAATAAACCTACTGAAGGGGACAAAAGACCCATATGCAGAAAACTATAAGATACTCATGAAAGAAATTACAGATGATACAAACAGATGGAGAGATATACTTGTTCTTTGTTTGGAAGAATCAACATTGTGAAAATGACTCTACTACCCAAACAATCTACAATCTACAATCCCTATCAAACCACCAATGGCATTTTCTACAGAACTAAAACAAAATATTTCACAATTTGTATGGAAACACAAAAGACCCCGAACAGCCAAAGCAACCTTGAGAAAGAAAAACAGAGCTGGAGGAATCAGGCTCCCTGACTTCAGACTATACTACAAAGCTACAGCAATCAAGAAAGTATGGTACTGGCACATAAACAGAAGTATAGATCAGTGGAACAGGATAGAAAGCCCAGAGATAAACCCACTCCCATATGGTCACCTTATCTTTGATAAAGGAGGCAAAAATATGCAATGGAGAAAAGACAGCCTCTTCAATAAGTGGTGCTGGGAAAACTGGACAGCTACATGTAAAAGAATGAAATTAGAACACTCCTTAACACCATACACAAAAATAAACTCAAAATGGATTAAAGACCTAAATGTATGGCCAGAGACTATCAAACTCTTAGAGTAAAACACTAAGAACATGTAGAACACTGTTTGATGTAAATCACAGCATGATCTTTTTTTTTTTTCTTGCGGTACGTGGGCCAATCACTGTTGTGGCCTCTCCTGTTGTGGAGCACAGGCTCCAGACGCGCAGGCCCAGCGGCCATGGCTCACGGGCCTAGCCGTTCCACGGCATGTGGGATCTTCCTGGACCGGGGCACGAACCCGTGTCCCCTGCATCAGCAGGCGGAGTCACCACCACTGCGCCACGAGGGAAGCCCAGCATGATCCTTTTTGACCCACCTGCTAGAGAAATGGAAATGAAAACAAAAATAAACAAATGTGACCTAATGAAACTTAAAAGCTTTTGCACAGCAAAGGAAACCATAAACAAGATGAAAAGACAACCCTCAAAATAGGAGAAAATATTTGCAAACAAAGCAGCTGACAAAGGATTACTCTCCAAAATATAGAAGCAGCTCATGCAGCTCAATATCAAAAAAACAAACAACCCAATCCAAAAATGGGCAGAAGACCTAAATAGACATTTCTCCAAAGAAGATATACAGATTGCCAAGAAACACATGAAATGATGCTCTACATCACTAATCATTAGAGAAATGCAAATCAAAACTACAATGAGGTATCACCTCACACTGGTCAGAATGGCTGTTCAAAAAATCTACAAACAATAAGTGCTGGAGAGAGTGTGGAGAAAAGGGAACCCTCTTGAACTGTTAGTGGGAATGTAAATTGATACAGCCACTATGGAGAACAGCATGGAGGTTCCTTAAAAAACTAAAAATAGAACTACCATATGATCCAGCAATCCCACTGCTGGGCATATACCCTGAGAAAACCATAATTCAAAAAGAGTCATGTACCACAATTTCATTGCAGCCCTATTTACAATAGTCAGGACATGGAAGCAACCTCAGTGTCCACTGACAGATGAATGGATAAAGAAGATGTGGCACATATATACAATGGAATATTACTCAGCCATAAAAAGAAACAAAATTGAGTTATTTGTAGTGAAGTGGGTGGACCTAGAGTCTGTCATACATAGTGAAGTAAGTCAGAAAGAGAAAAACAAATACCGTATGCTAACACATATATATGGAATCTAAAAGAAAAAAGTGGTTCTGAAGAACCTAGGGGCAGGACATGAATCAAGACGCAGACATAGAGAATAGACTTGAGGACATGGGGAGGGGGAAGGGTAAGCTGGACGAAGTGAGAGAGTAGCATTGAAATAGATACACTACCTAATGTAAAATAGATAGCTAGTGGGAAGCAGCTGCAGAGCACAGGGAGATCAACTCGGTGCTTTGTCACCACCTAGAGGGGTGGGATAGGGAAGGTGGGAGGGAGACACAAGAGGGAGGGGATATGGGGATAAATGTATACGTATATGCTGATTCACTCTGTTATACAGCAGAAACTAACATGACATTGTAAAGCAATTATACTCCAATAAAGATGTTTAAAAAAAATGTCAGTAACTCAGACATGAACCTCTCTAAATCACCTGTCATTTCATTTGCAGAAAGACAGTTTTGAAACTTGATTTCTAAGGATTTAACAATAAGGAAGCTCACTGCTCTCAGGATCACATGAGATGGACCAGGGAAATGCTCACATTAATATATCTTAACGTAATGTTTTTCAAACAAAGATCACTGTATATTTTTAATGTCATATAAATGAGAAAAAAATATCCTCTGATGTGAATTAATATACATGAATGCAAAGAAAGTCAACAGAAATTTATAGAGATTGATAAATTGGAATAAAGTAATGAAAACTTTTAAAAAATAGCTTTATATGAAAATTATAATATGTTCTTAAAATGAAGAGAAAGAAACTCACATAGTTAAAAAGTGAACTGGTTTGGCTGCAGATATTTCAATTGGAAGGACACATTTTAGTAGATAAAATTATCTTTGATCCTCATTTATACTCATCTTGCAGGTGAGACTATTTGGATATATAATATATTGAGATGAAAATGTTCAACGTATGTAGTTAAGATACATGGATTAGCCTCAAATTCAATTCCTTTTATCTAGATTTGTTGTGGGAGATAAATAAGTGATAACTATTCAAATGCTTGAATAATGAGACTTCAAGTCAACAGTTTCTTTTGATACTACTTATTCTCCAAAAGTAATCACGCCTGAACACGGACTAAACATGAACATTGTCTAAACCATGAAACACCAAACGCTTCATTCTCCCATATAGTATGCGTGACTGTTGCTCTAGAGCTGAAGGATTTAGTCTTCCCTTCTTCTAGATAAGATTTATTAATATATCCATTCATAGAATTACCCCACCTCCTGAGAATATTCAGTCCAGACCAGAGCCCCACATCCTTAAACTCTCCCCCAGATCATTTAACACGATCCCAAATCCTTTAACAAGAATATAGTGTTTTCTAATACTCTCTTACTGAGTCATCACATGGTTCCCATGGCAAGTATTGTCTCTCACTGCTGTGGATAATAAACCTAACTTGTTCACCTACAGCTGTAACACTGGTGGGCTTTGGCTGGAGAGCACTAGCAGCAGATAGGTGCCTTGGACAGTTTTGGTGCGATGGTGCTTGTGGTAAGGGTGGGAGTGAATAACCCTCTTACAATTTTAACTGACACCATCTTCCTAGCTAACACTGGGAGGTGTTTGAGCCATTTGCACTGCCCAAGTGCTCTACACTTAAAGCATATCTAACAGATGTAAAGACAGATTTCTACAATAGTTAAAGCAGATTGTGTGTTACCTCCAAGGATTACTAGTTGTGCAGTTCACTCTTAACGGAGAGTCCTTTAAATAACAAATTCTCCTAGTGCTTTTGAAGTGTGATTGATGATCAGAAATTTGATTTAAGAGAAACTTTTCATGAACACATTGAAAGCAGAATACAGCTGTAAGGGGAAATATTAGAACTTGTTGGTCTAGACAGTAATTCGATTTGCATTCATTTTTTAGTATCTAGGTGCACTATTCTAAACTTAGTTAAAGCCAACAGGGAAAAAATTCACTTGAAGAAAGGATGTTTCTTAAGGGCCCATGCGAAATATGAAAACACTTCTGATTTTTTAGACGAATATTTTATCACCTGAGGTAGAGAGAAAAATGGACTTTTTCTATATTTCCCAGAGAATAAGTTGGCATAAAACATTTGTAGTAATTCAGTTTTTAAAAATAATTCCTATTTTCTTTCCTATGTATCTTAATTCTTTTTCAGTGTTATGTAAAATTAAGACACTCTTCACAGCAGATGCCTTGTATGAATGAAACTGGCTTTATTTAAAAAATTCTATTAGACCTTGCTTTACAAGGATTTTATTGGAAATATGTATATATTTTTAATATTGCTGAAAATGCTTCATTGCTTTAAAATAGTTTCCTTTCAAATTGTTGCCATTGTTCTGACAGAAGCTCACCAGCCAGAAAGAGCCACATTTCTGCTCTTTTCTACTATAATATACCTGCTGAAGAAGTGAATTCTCATGGAATCTGTGCAAAACTTGGTCACTGGATTTCATTCATCCTATGAATGGCGAAATACAATGTTTTAAAATTTTAATCGCAATTTCTACCTGCCTTTACTGTCACAAAAATAACCATACAGTTCATCTGAGTGAGCCTATAAAATGTAAGAATAGAAATGGCAAGGTGAACCTCTTAAGTTTCATTTCTATTTAAGGTCAATATTTTGTTCTGAGGAGGTGGCTGAAGGTAGTGGTGACTTGAAGAATACCTAGGATGGCAAAGATGCATGGAAGTAGCTGGTACATGGTGCACAAATGCCTTGGGGGGAAGCATAACTTGGTTCACGTATGCAATCGTTTGTGCCTTGAACTTTCTCTACCTTTATGTTCCCATTTTTTTCAGATAAATTTATTTATTTAAAAGTGATTTAAACTAATGATTTAAATAAAATAATTTAACCAGTGATTTAAACTAGTCATGCTAGAACATCTGGAGATTATCATTACCAGTTTATTTTTATTTCATCTTAAGAAAATAATACTTTTAATCTTAGTTTTGAAGAACATGGATTTTTTTTAAAATTAATTAATTAATTTAATTTTGGCTGCATTGGGTCTTCGTTGCTGTATGTGGGCTTTCTCTAGTTGTGGCGAGCAGGAGCTACTCTTCACTGTGGTGTATGGGCTTCTCATTGCAGTGGCTTCTCTTTTTTTTTTTTTTTTTGCGGTATGTGGGCCTCTCACTGTTGTGGTCTCTCCCGTTGCGGAGCACAGGCTCCGGACGCACAGGCTCAGCGGCCATGGCTCACAGGCCCAGCCGCTCCGCGGCATGTAGGATCCTCCCAGACCAGGGCACGAACCCGTTTCCCCTGCATCGGCGGGCGGACTCTCAACCACTGCGCCACCAGGGAAGCCCTTGCAGTGGCTTCTCTTGTTGCGGAGCACAGACTCTAGGTGTGTGGGCTTCAGTAGTTGTGGCACTCAGGCTCAGTAGTTGTGCCTTGTGGGCTCTAGAGTGCAGGCTCAGTAGTGGCGCACAGGCTTAGTTGCTCCACGGCATGTGGGATCTCCCGAACCCGGGCTCAAACCTGTGACCCCTGCATTGGCAGGCAGATTCTTAACCACTGCGCCACCAGGGAAGTCCTAGAACATGGATTCTTAAACTGCTGTTTGAAGATGGAGTCTTCAAATCAACTAGTCCAATGGTTTACAACATCATTTTAGAGACAGAACCCATTCTTCTGTTAAAGCTCATTTGACATCCCAAAATGTAAAATACATAACATCAGAACTTACGCATTATTTATATGTATTGAAGTAGGAGAAAGAGACATAAAGCTCTTCCTGCTCCAATATCCTTTTTATTCCCTCTCTCCTTCCCCAGCTGGGTAGTCACTGAGGCATTCTATGAAATTCTATGATCTTCAGGAACGTGGGTAGGAAACTTCAGAGGATAAAGGTCCTCATTGTATCAGGGAGGTGATTCAGTTCTTTCAAGAAGAATTGAGTTTTTTGAGAGGTAACGGCCATTGAATGATAAAGATTGAACCAGAATACAAACACCTTCATTCCAAGCCGGGTTGTTTTCGATAAATCTTATTACACATTAGTGTAATTCTTTAACCATTAGGTCATTTTTAGAAAAATAGGTGCATGTCAGAAGGAATTGAAAAGTATTTCCATTTGAGTAGAAAAGAGAATTATGAGGATAATGATTTACACTCTTGTTCTTAAAATCTTCTATTATATTTCTTCTTGAAATTATAACTATAATTACTTTGAAACCAACATATAATCAGTTGCCTATATCATAGAATCTCCTTGTTGAGCAGACTTTGATCTGGGACCATAAGAACAAGTTAAGATCTCATAAAATAAAATTTTTGCTTCATGTCTCACTCTAACTACTACTAACATATTTAGTAAAGAAAATAATAAATTGGTGTCTTTGCACAGCTAGCTCCTTCTTATCCTTCGGGGACCAAGTTAAATTTCATTTCCTCAGAGAGACCTTTCTGCAGGTTCTGCTTGTCATTTTCTACAATGACACTTGTTTATTTCCTATAAATGAAATAATCCAGATTTATACTTTTTGTTTTTTTAAAGGGTTTCAAATGCTTGGCTTTTTAAAAAAAAATCAATCAATCAATTAATTAATTAATTTTTGGCTGTGTTGGGTCTTCATTTCTGTGCGAGGGCTTTCTCTAGTTGTGGCAAGCGGGGGCCCCTCTTCATCGCGGTGCGCGGGCCTCTCACTGTCGTGGCCTCTCTTGTTGCGGAGCACAGGCTCCAGACGCACAGGCTCAGTAGTTGTGGCTCACGGGCCTAGTTGCTTTGCGGCATGTGGGATCTTCCCAGACCAGGGCTCGAACCTGTGTCCCCTGCATTAGCAGGCAGATTCTCAACCACTGCACCACCAGGGAAGCCCCAGATTTATCCTTTTTGTATGTGCTTCCTTAGTATTTATCTTTCTGTACATCTGTACTGTAAACTCCATCATACCAGAGTTCATGTCTTTTGTTCTTGGTCACTTTTGTATCGTTAGCAACTAGTATATTTCCTGTCACATGGCAGGTCCTCAATACATAATTTTTGAACAATAAATGAATATATTATATAGATGGCTATCTCATGTGTGTAAAGTGATCATATATAACACTTTCTAAGATGCATATCACATATATTTATGTATACACATTCCCAAATTGATACTCAATTTTGAAAAGTTAGAGTTGTACGTGTTCCTACACTTGTTAGTGGCAATTTTTGGATGATATCTTGATGTGCATTTGTGGTGCTTATATTCACTTACAGAGTTCAGTGAACAAACTTCATGAGGAAATATTCAGCCATATGCTGCTTCAGAATTGCAGTAAGAGTGTGACTAATCTCTGCAGCTCTTTCTTTCAAGAACTGAATTTCCAAATGGTTCAGTTACTTTCATTTTAGGTTTCATTTTTGGCTTTCTCTCCAACTGCCGCAAAATTACAAGGAAAGATTGGACATAAATGGAATGTTTTCTATCCCTTGGGTACTTATAACTTTGAAAATAATAATGTACAAGAATTACTGGATTGTGTTAAATAAACATCTCAGAGTGTTCTAATCAATCAATCAAGTAATCAATTTAGCATCTCTTTATTGAGACCCTATATGGGCAGCACTGTGATACAGACACATAAATATATAAACAAAGGTCCTTTCCTTTAGAGAATATAGTATCTATTAATGATAAATATCATCCTACAAACCAATTCATTAATTGCTTAAGCCAACTAGCACTAATTATGTGTGTAATTGAGGTAACTAAAAAATGAATGATCACTGTGAGCTGGAATAATGATGAAAGGTTTAATGGAAGTTAGATTTAATCTTATCTTTGAGGTATGGGTAGTATTTGGAGAGGTTCTTGCCTTTTGGCTTTCTCATGACCTGGTAAGGGTGGGAGGGAGCAATGCACAAAAGTTCAAGCTTCAAAGGCTAATGGAGACAAAGAAGGTTGGTTGAATATAGTAGACCCAGCATTCTGAGAAGGAGGGAGAAATGAACTGGTGTTTTTAGGGTAAGAAAAGTTTATGGAAGACCTAAAATGTGAAACAGTCTCATGTAGTACGTAATAGAGAAGCATCTTTTATCCCTAAGTAATTCAGTGATGTGATGCAAAATGTATTTTTAGAAAAAGTAATGTGGCAGTGATATGCAGAATTAATTTAAAATCAAAAATGGAGTTAGGGAGAGGAAAATAAAAATATATGCTTAACTATTTTCTCAATACTTTCTAGTTTTTTAAAAACACTCTTTAGTCATCCAAGACATAATTTCTGACTAGAACAATATATGAATAACTCACAGCTTAAATATGACAAGGTGTGTACTAAACAAATCCCAAATTGCAGATGTATACTTTAGAGACATTTTTGTTTATGAAGATATATCCATTTAAGTACTTCTTACCTACAGTTATATTGAAACAAAACACTCATAGACATCTCTGTGACAGCTCTATGTAGATGAAATGTTTTCATTAGGTTTATAATAATAAACTAAACTCAGAACAAATTCATAGTGTGTGTTTAATGGTAGGAGATGAAATGAGAAGAAATTCATAACAGTATCTCAGTAGCATTCAAATTGAATGGTAGATAGCAAGTGGGTGATTACCATTGATCTACTTCATATGCATGTACAACAGATATTATTTTTAAACACCTCCAAAATTATGTTTCTTGCTGAAATCCACAATCAATAGCTTTAAAAATACTGAAGATTTGATGCCAGGGACGGAAAGCTGCTGGCAGCATCTGGGGCCGTGTTGGGAGAATGAGCATTTCCAAAGGTGACAAAAAACACTTCAGTCAATTTGTTCTTGGATTTAATTCCAGGATTTAAATGTAATTTTTTTTTTTTTTTAAAAAAGCTACATTAGATTTAGCGACATCAACAGCTAGGATGATTTTATTGCCAGGATTAACCAGTTACCTATCTATCCAGCTGAGCAAACCAGAAACCCCGGACTCATTCTGGATGTGTTTTTTATTTGCACAGCCCCCATCCATTCCCTTACCAAGTGCTGTTGGTTTTACATATACCACTGTAATCAGTCAGCTTCTCATCATCTCCACTGCCTCACCCTTGTCTGAAATAGGATCATCTCTTCTGTGATTATGTACCCTGCATTCATGCTGGCCCTTGTCTGGTCTGTTCACGACACAGCAGCCAGCATGATCTTTTCCATACCTCTCCCCATTCCCACATTTAAAGCTTTCCATGACTTCTTATTCTCAGGAAACAATCCAAACCCTTAACAGTGGCTAAAGGCCAAGTGTGTTATTATCACTGCCTGTCTCTGCAGACTCCCTGCTCACTACCCCCTCCCTCGGTCTTGTCCTAAGAGCCATTCTCTTCCCCCACATGGGTTCTGTGCACATACTGTTTCTTATGTTTGGAGGGCCTTTTGCCTCCTCTTTTCCTGCTTGACTATTATCCGTTCCTTGAAAATTAGCTTCAACATACT
Source organism: Mesoplodon mirus (assembly GCF_964341445.2). NCBI lineage: Eukaryota > Metazoa > Chordata > Mammalia > Artiodactyla > Ziphiidae > Mesoplodon > Mesoplodon mirus. Next base: position 16,212,828 of record NC_138988.1, on the reverse strand, counting down.
TCCTGAGGGAAGACTTCTGTGAACTCCTAGTTTAGAACAAATGATATTATGTGTTATATGATGTCCTAGGATCATGTTTCTTTTATTCAAATCACTCAACTTGTCTATAATTATAAACTTGTCAATGTGACTTTTCATTTTATTGATACAGTTGTCTCCTGTACTATATTTTGTGTGCCATGAAAGCAGAGGTCATGGCACCTTTCTCTTACCATTTTATCCATAACACCGAGCAACATGTCTTGCACACAGTGGGTATTTGATCTGCTTTTACTCCCACATTTATGACTGGCACTTCTTAGATCCACTGACAAGTCCCTTAACCACAAGTCATTGTTTTCCAATCATAAAATGGGTAATAGCACTAAGTCCAATTTCTGTCAAAATATTTTCCTTTTGACAGTATGTGCTTAAGCTAAATAGATGCAGTCTGACTCAGGAATTTCCCAAGACCCTCTGACTCATGAATTCCACTCCTAGGTATAAACCCAAAAGAAGTACATACCTATGTCCCTTAGTAAATATGTATAAGAAAATGTTCATTGCAGCATTATCATACTAGCTAAGTTCAGAAAACAGCCCAAATTTTCATCAAGTACAAAGTGAATAAATAAATCATAATGGATTCATGCAGTACAATATTACCCACGATGAAAATGAAGAAAACAAAAGTGGATGCATCTCATGAGCATAACAATAAGCAAGAGAAGCCAAAAACAAAAGAGTACATACTGTGTACTGCCAGTTACGTAAATTTGAAAAATATGCAAAACTAATAGGAGTTAGAATGGTGATTAAATTTAAGGGGCTACTGACCAGGAGATGGTGTGGTAAGAGCTACTGAGGTGCTGGTAAAATTCTGTTTCTTGATCTGAATGGTAGTTACGTGGGGGTTTTTATTCTGCAGAAAAATTAATGAGTTTAAAATTCATCACTGTGTCCATTTCCTGTATGCTTGTTATACTTTAATAAAAAATTTAATGTAAAAAATCCATGATTATAGATAATTTCAAGTCCTAATATAATGGGTGAATATGAGAAAATAGGTTTTACCTAAGGTATGTCAGGATATTTATGAAGGTGTTAAAGTAATTTTCTCAAGAAAAGACTATATGAGATGTACAGATTAATATACTTGAAAAATAAACAAGTTATTGTTCTGGATGGAGTAAGCTATTTAAATTTTGAATCATTTCTATTTTGTTATACTATATTACCTAGAAAATGATAATTTATATTTTCAAGATATTAACTTATGTACATTCTCCTGATTGTTAACTGAGACAAATATTTTTATTGTTCTGCACTTAGACACTGGCTAAACTCTGTAATTATGGCCAACATTAAGTGAGCACTTATTATATGCCAGACATTGGGCCAAATACATTATATACAATATATTATTTAATCTCCATGACAACCATGTACACTTGGCACTATTATTTTCTTCAACTTAAAGAATGAGGAGGGACTTCCCTGGTGGCGCAGTGGTTAAGAATCCACCTGCCAGTGCAGGGGACATGGGTTCGATCCCTGGTCCAGGAAGATCCCACATGCTGAGGAGCAACTAAGCCCATGTGCCACAACAACTGAGCCTATGTTCTAGAGCCCCGCAAACCACAAGTACTGAGCTTGTGCACTGCAACTACCGAAGCCCGCGTGCTCTGGGGTCCGCGTGCCGCAACTACTGAGCCTGCGTGCTGCAATTACTGAAGCCTGCGTGCCTAGAGCCTGTCCTCCGCAACAAGAGAAGCCACCGCAATGCAAAGCCCACACACTGCAACGAAGAGTAGCTTCCACTCACTGCAAATAGAGAAAACCTGCGGGCAGCAACGAAGACCCAACGCAGCCAAAAATAAATAAAATTTTAAAAAAATGAATGAGGATGCTGAAGTTGAGAATTTAAATACCTTGAGGAAGGTGACAGAATGAATAAGTGATGGAGCACTGAAGTGAACTGAAATTGAGGGTTCTAGTTCCAGTATCTTAACTGTTACTCTGGCTCTCAACAGATGCTGAATAAACTCATCAATATTTGTTTAATATAAGAATTAAACTGAAAATTTTTTGCATAGTTATATTCATTAAAGACTTTCTTACACTGCCTAAGAGATAGACCCTTGCAATCTAAGTGTTTATATGACTAGACCACTTACGAATTTTAGGGATTTAAACTAATGTAATTTTTAGTTCAGTCAGAATAGAATAGCTAGAGCTGACAAGATCTTTAAGAATATGGGCAAAGCGAAGACAACTTATGGGATGGGAGAAAATATTGCATATGATGTGACCAAGAAGGGATTAATTTCCAAAGCATACAAACAGCTCATACAGTTTAATATCAGAAAAACAAACATTCCAATCAAAATGTGGGAAGAAGACTTAAATAGACATTTCTCCATAGAAGACATATAGATGGCCAACAGACACATGAAAAGATGCTCAGTATCACTAATTATTAGAGAAATGCAAATCAAAACCACAATAAGGTATCACCTCACATGGGTTGGTGAAGCCACTATGGAGAACAATATGGAGGTTCCTTAAAAAACTAAAAATAGAGTTACCATATAATCCACAGATCTCACTCCTGGGCATAAGTCCAGAGAAAACTCTAACTTGAAAGATACATGCACCCCGGCGTTCACAGCAGCACTATTTACAATAGCCAAGACATGGAAGCAACCTAAATGTCCAATGACAGATGAATGGATAAAGAAGATGTGATATATATATATATATATATATACATATATATATGCAATGTATATATATATATGTATGTATGTATATGGACTATTAGTCAGCCAGAAAATAGAAAGAAATAATGCCATTTGCAGCAACACTGGTGGACCTAGAAATTATCATACTAACTGAAGTCAGATAGAGAAAGACAGATATTATATGATATCACTTATATGTGGAATCCAAAAAATGATACAAATGAACTTATTTACCAACAGAAATAGACTCACAGACATAGAAAATAAACTTATGGTTACCAAAGGGGAAAGATGGGGGAAGGGATAAATTTGGAATTTGGGATTAACAGATATACACTACTATATGTAAAATAGATAAGCAACAAGGTCCTTTTGTATAGCACAGGGAACTATATTCAATATCTTGTAATAACCTACAATGGAAAAGAACCTGTAAAAGAATATTATATATAACTGAATCACTTTGCCATACACCTGACACATTGTAAATCAACAATACTTCAGTAAAAAAAAAATTTTTTAAGAATTTAAAAAAGAATATGGGCAAAGCTATAAAAGAATCCCAATGTTTCTCTAAAAATGAGAAATAATATTTATCTGACTCGTGCTACTACATTTTATGAACAGAATAAGAAAATAAATTACATATTTGAATGAGTAAATGTAATTTACCAAATTGCTAAATTTTAGTAGCCTCTTATAGAATTAATAGCCTATTCTTCAGAGCAAGTATTTTATGTCTGTAAATGTACTCATTATATAAATTTTGGTATACTCCCACCAAATAACTTTTATGATGATACATCTGAAATACATAAAATAGTACTCTTCAATGATTTTTGCAACTGAAGCAAACTATTTAAAATCTCCATGTAATCTATAAATGATTAGGAGCATAAAAAGACACAGAGAGAATAAAACTGGATGCATTTGCAAAAGATTTGTTAGCTCTAACTTTATAATCAATCATATTTTTTATCCCGGAGAACATTCCAAAATGAAGTAAAGTAATTTGTTAAGTTTTTAACCATAAGAAGTTATTTATAACTGCTTGTATAAAAAATAACTATAAAATATTTATTAGAAGGTGAAAACTGCCAACAGTGATAGTACAGTGATCTGTGTTGATATTAATGCAAAAATAATAGTAACTTTCTGCTGAAAGTTTCCTCCCATCAAATGGGGGAAAAAATCACATGAGCTAAAATAGTTACAGATAATGCCTTGCAGGCATTGAAGACAATAACAGTTAATGTGACTTTCAGAAATAAATCTTGGGAATTCCCTGGCGGTCTAGCGGTTAGGACTCCTCACTTTCACTGCTGAGGGTGCAGGTTCAGTCCTGGCTGGGGAACTGAGATCCCATAAGCCAAGCTGTTCAGTGCAGCCAAAAAAAAAAAAGAAACAAATCTCCTAATTCTGATTTTCTTTCAATTTGCTATTGATCCAGAAGTCCCCTTGGATTTAATGAACAACCAGTATTCATGCTAATAATCAACATATTTCCATCACTATCTCTAAGAAGTGAACTAGCCCTATCGTCCTTTCATTGCTAATAGAATATATCATGTATGTGTATGTATATATATATATGCACACATATATCATATGTTCTACTGAAAAATTATTTCAATATTTCCTTGACTACATTGATAAATCAGGAAGCTAAAAACTTCAAACAAAATGGCATTATTTTTATTTCATTATATTACAAGTTTGGTTTCATATCAGGACTAATGTTATTCAGATTCTTACTGTGGCAAAACACTTCAATGAAATTATCTTTACTTTCCTGAAACTCACTTCCCTGGGATTGATGATGTCTGCTGGATGGTAAATAAATTTCAATGACCATGAGTTAAGTGCACAAAATAGATGCTTCAAGGATTCACTGAAGGGAAATTGGGACAAGTATTGCAATCCCTAAGGATGGGATGACTTATCATTCATCTGTCTCTTGGGATAGAGAGGTAACAAAGAGACAGTGTGTCCTGCCTTCTCTTCTTCTTGTAGGTGTTTTGTCTGGAAATAATCACTGTTATTTGATTCAGCATCTGCTGTCAACATTAGAACTTAAAAATCTTGTCACTGATTTCCTCATTCTGAGACCTAGCAGGAAGGAGCGAAACTCTTTCTCCTGTAATCCTTTAATAGAAGCTGAATGTAATAGCTACAGTGATGCAGAGATGAAGAAAGGAGAGACTGCCTACAGAGACTCCCATTCTGGGGCTGGCCAGTTCCTTCCTTATTTATTGTGTGACGTCCGTGAGCTAGAGTCGATTTGAATAGGAGGGTCTTGGCCCTTATTATTCTTCCCGCTCAAATAACTCTAACTCCTTTTGACCAGCTCATATCTGCCTATCTCTAGCTGATGCCCTTTTGCTCTGCTCATATTTCCAGGATCCCTTTTAGAAGAATGGTGCCCAAAGGCTCTCATTCACGTCCTTGTTCACGGTATTGCCATTAGGCATAGAAGCTGCTTCCCTTGGAGGGGCTTGGGAATGAAGCCCCCCAGCTGACCCAGAGCCAATGACTACATGGACAGGAGATACAAAAGCTCAGCTATTTGCTTCCAGGCAAAAGAGATTTCCTATGCAATTTGCACTCCCTTGTGGAATCAGACTGTGGCTAGACATCACCTGAAACCACATCCTTACTTAGCCTCTTCCTTTCTCCGGAAAGGAAAGCACTACTTTAATGAATTTCTAGAATGAGAATCCTCATCTCAGCCTTTCTTTTTTAGGGAATCTGACCTAAGATAATACGTAAATTGTATTTGTATATTTAAAACCTAGTACAAATGGCATTTTGTCAGCAAATCTTTCACTAATCGCAGAGAAGGAAAAAACTGCTTTCTCTCTGGGAACTTAGAGCTTTTATTACTTCCTCTCATTAATTAGAGCTACCAGTAATGTGGGTTTGCTCCGCACTAGAGTGGGAGCTCCTTGAGACTAGGAAGTGGTTACAGCTGTGTCATGTTCCCCTCTTCTACCTCTTTTTTTCATGCTGTAATAGGGAAGAGCCTTTTGTATTCTATTACAAGTTAATTACTAAAGGGATGTTGCCTATAAGCTTAAATTATCCATAACGGCCCATCTCTGGGAACCCTGCCTTCCACGTATTGAGCATTAAGCTGAAATACCTTTGTTTAGCTCTCTGGGAACATCCTGACCAGACCTACCTTTGAATGACTGCAGCGAGGAAGAAAATCCCCTCTGGAGTCTGACCAGAACCAGGAAATGTCTGACTTTACTCCCTCCCCTTTTAGTATAAAAGAAGCCTGAATTCTGACTCAGGCAAGATGGTTCTTTAGGGGCGCGAGCTCACTATCTCTTGGTTTGGCCTGTTGTGTGGCGAACAGTATGAGCTTAGACTCAGTAACAGTGCATCTCAATCTCTTGGTCTCTCTCTTTGTCTCTCCTCCAGCCCCCACTGCCTTCCTTTTAGTTCCTCCAGCTCTTTTCTGATTCTAGACCTTTGTTCTTGCTATTTCTCTTGTGGCTGGCATGTTTTTCCCCTCTGCCTTTTTCACAAGCTGATTCATACTTCAAGTCTCCCCTTAAAGTCACCCTCTGGCAGATGCATTTTTCCTGACCACCCTGTCCTACAGCTCCTGCCACATTGTTTTCTGTTATACTCATCTGTTTATTTCCTTCAGGCCTTTTGTATTAGTTTCCCACAGCTGTCTTAAAAAAGTACCACTAACTGGTGGCTTAGAACAACAGAAATTTGGACTCTCATAGTTCTGGAACGTAGAAGTCACAAATTAAGTGATGGCAGGGCCAGGCTCTCTTCGAACAGTCAGGGGAGGACCCTTCCTTGACTCTTCCTAGATTCTGGAGGTTGTTGGCATTCTTTGACATTCCTTGACAGGTGGGCACATCATTCCAATCTCTGTTCTGTCTTCGTATGACCTCATCTCTATGTGTCCATGTCTCTATCCAAATTTCCCTCTTTTTATAAAAGCAACAGTAGTATTGGATTTGGGGCCCACCCTGATTCAGTATGATTGAATTAGGTGCAGCTTGATTAGAATGAGAACCCATTCAGGGGTTCTCAGCAAACATGAATTTTGGGGGGACACTAGTCAACCCAGTACCTCTTCCCAACATTTAACACAATCTCTACTTTTGGGGATTAGTCTCCTGTTTGTTTCTTGTTTGTCTCTTGGCTGTGTCTGCTATGTTCACAGTTTTATCACCTGCTCCTAGATTGAGTACCAGACATATAGTAGGCACTCAATAAACACTGATTGAATGATTACAAGAAAGCACTTTTGGGCTTCCCTGGTGGCGCAGTGGCTGAGAGTCTGCCTGCCGATGCAGGGGACGCGGATTCGTGCCCCGGTCCGGGAGGATCCCACATGCCGCGGAGCGGCTGGGCCCGTGAGCCACGGCCGCTGAGCCTGCACATCCGGAGCCTGTGCTCCGCAACAGGAGAGGCCACAGCAGTGCAGTGAGAGGCCCGTGTACTGCAAAAAAAAAAAAAAAAAAAAAAAGCAAGCACTTTTCAAGCACCAGTTGATTCCTAAATAAAAATTGTCATACTCACTAGTTATACATGCAATGAGTTGATAATTCAGTGCCTGCATTATAACAAATAACCTTCTGCAGGCATGAGTTTTGTCTACCTGCTTTTAGAGAAAGAACAGTTCAGTTTCAATCACAAAACACTGAAATTTAAGTGATGGCTCATCAGCTTACTGATAAATATCATTTAAAAATCCGCATCTTTTGCTTGGAACTCAATGTTTCTTTGCTTGCATTAAATACACATATTTATATGTCTCTAAAAACAATGGAATTTAACCAATAGAAGTAAAGGCAGCTCAAAACATCATAAAGGTCTGTATTCTGGATAAGTTATCAGACATGTGATTGTTAGTTGCCCATAATCTACATATTCAGTCTACTCTGAGTATGAACTTTTTTGGAGAATGTATCTTCTTTCAACACAGAGAATGATTTCATAGATAGACAAGGGCTGTAATTTGCAAAAACAATGAGATGTATTCAGAAGCTCAATGGGGCTGGTGCTAATGAGGGAAAAAACAAACATAAACAAAAATCTTTGCATATAAATGATGTTTCAGATATTAATTTAAATTAACTTGATGGGATTCAATATATGGGGTACCACTAGCCTCGAACTTTTAGTTTTTTTAAACAATTCTAAGCCCAAAGGGTATATTCAAGTTAGTACCATCAAGGTCACTGGGTACATACAACATAGAATTAGTTGCATAAAACACATGGATTCAATCCACAGAGCCCAGAGACCTATTGCAACAGTGTTTGTTGGTACTTGCAAGTAATGGTAGAGCTGTTAAGCTATAGAACTGGGAGTGTAGCTGTGTGACCATTAACAAGTCATATAACCTGTTTATAACTCAGTTTCCTCTTTTATAAACTGGAAATAATCATAGTACTTCCCCATAGGGTTGTTGTGAGGATTTAACAGGTTACTTCCTGTAAAATGCTCAAAGCAGTGCCTAGGAATCAGAGCTCATATGAAGCTATTGTGATCATTATATGGTAATGATGATAAATAACATTAGAAGTTATTTTCAAGAGTGCAAATATTTTTTATCTTGAGGCAGGATAGCTTTTGAATGTCCATCTGGATAAGACCTTTCTTTTGCTTATAATTATTTTTCTTTTTTCCACAACTAATTGACTGATTTTTTTCCATTTAGTGAGCATGACTTCAGATCTTTAGTTTCAGTTTTAGCCTTTGGTAAATAACGGTTCTAACTGAGTGGCAAGAGTGAAGAATAACTGTTTCCCTTCCTGGTGTACAACTATCAAGAATTCGGGGTTTCTGAGGTTTACCATGGGGCATCAATGGACTAGCAAATGACAGGATAAAACCTGGAAGACAAATGTGAAGTTCCAAATCCGTGAATGGATGTGCCAATGTAAGATAAATATGATTCGAGGTGAGTACATTTAGGAAGCTCTAAATTTGTAGCTTCCTAACCTTTGTGAAAAGCTTGTGTAGTGGGGGTTGGCAGCCAGATTTAGATTTAGTCTGCAATGCATCCTGACCATGACGGCATGGGATAGCTTCACTCTAACGTTTGCTGGTCAACAGTGTGTCCTCAATGGTATTATTCTGAGAACCCACAAGTACTGAGCAAGGGGCTTGGGAGCAAGGGAGGAGACATCGTAGTGTATTCAGTTCTGTTCTCTCCATCTGGAGCTAGCCTACAGGTTGATTATATTTTAATAGTTTTTACATAATATTAGAATGGTACACATTGTCATCGTTTTGATGGGAAGTTTCACTAATCTGGCAGCTATCGTGTTTTTACTCCTTGTACTTTTCCCTTTTAGTTCTATTCTTTTCAGTTACAAAGATGAAGTGTTTAATACTAAATGTGGGGGAAAAATAATCATTTTTGATCTATTTCTTCCTCTCACCCATTGCTTTTCTTTCAAAAATATTTTTGTACTTTCTTTTGCTTCTACTATTTTCATGACAATATATTGTATCTAAGCTCTTCCTGCTGTCTTACATTGTTTGTCCTTAAATCATCTGAGATTTGCTCCCAAGAGCAAATTTATTTATTTTATGGCATTCGCTTCCAATAGCAATTTGTTACATTTATCCATTCCATTGTTAAACAGTTCTTATTAATGAGAGATTCTTAAACTTAATGTTTTGAAGGACTTAAGGATCCTCTCACAATTCAGACTATCTTAAGTGTAAAAGTTAATTTATTTGACTTATCTAATGCAAAAACCTAGGAATAGATTTCTTGTCTTTAGGCATGGCTGGAACAGGTGCTCTAAAGATTACCTGGTTTCTTTCTTATTTTTCGAATCTGCTAAATCATTATCAGAGTCATGTGGTCATTTAAAACAGGCTTCCATTCTCTCATGTGCAAATCTGTTGAAAAAGAGATTGCTTCATTCTCACCAGTTTGAACAAAGGCATTGGGCCTAGTTACATTGGTCTAGTGGGTGATATGCCTAGCAATAGGTATCATTTGAATTGCTGCATCTCACTCAAATATCCACTACAAAAGCTTCATCTTTCAGATTGTTATGAGTTTTCTCATTGAACATCTAGGCTTTCCAGCAGTTACCCAATAATTCTAGATAGGCTTTCTTTAAGTCCACAACTAGATGGAAGCTGCATCAGCAAAGGCTTGATTATACTATACTATATGCATAGTCTATTATATACTATAATATACTGTACTATAATATTTGAGGAATAACACGTGCACATTATAGTATTCTTTTTGTTATGGTCTTATATTTTTGCATTTAATATGTCATAAATGTGTTTATAATATTAATGATAATTGTAAGATTTTTTTTTTTTTTTCAGTACACGGGCCTCTCACTGCTGTGGCCTCTCCCGTTGTGGAGCACAGGCTCTGGACGCACAGGCTCAGCGGCCATGGCTCATGGGCCCAGCCGCTCTGTGGCATGTGGGATCTTCCCGGACCGGGGCATGAACCCGTGTCCCCTGCATCGGCAGGCAGACTCTCAACCACTGCGTCACCAGGGAAGCCCGTAAGCTATTTTTTAATTGGTAAAAATGGCCCACTACTTTGTTTCATCATGATGTATTCTATGGAAGTCCGAATAGTCTTTGGATTCAGACTTTTGAGAGTCAAATTTCAGAGTCAAACAAATTTGTTTGAGAGTCAAACAAATTTCTGTTTGTTGAGCTCCCTAAATATCTGTCATCAGAAAAATGGACACAAAATTATTGGGATTAAATCACTAATTGAGATAGTGACTGAAAAGGATCAATGTGGTATATATAATTTTCTGGCTTAGACTTTATGCCATGCTTCCCAATGACCATTCCTCTACTTCGAATATATGAATTCTTCATAGTTTCCACTTTATAACCAGTATAGATATCTAAGGTACAAATCTGAATCAGATCAAAAAGTTCATAATTTTAGAAGAATGTTCGTGGTTGAATAACGTGTACTTTTGCTGTTATTTGCTATCATCTGTCTTTTCAGTGTATTCTGTTTTGTTTTTTTATTTGATTTTGTTTTTAATTGAGGATTCTCCTTCTATGTTGAAACACGGTGGCTGGTAAAGTGAACACCGAACAGACCAGGTGCTGTTTTTTGGATTCTCCAAATTCTAGAAGCTAAGATTAAACTTTTACCAGAGTGCCGTAGTACTTGTTCAATAGGCCTCTTTATTTTTTACAAAAATGTCAGGGCTCTGAAACATTTCTTTCTCTAAGCACCTGTCAAAAGTCAATGAAGAAAAAGGATATAAAAACAGATGGTTGACTCATATTTATAATCTTAACAACTTTGATAGTTTGCTGAAAAGTATCTTGCTCTTGGTAAAGACTGACAAAAAAGAGAACACCAAATGCTGGACATCTGGAGGCCAAATAAAAATAAAGACATATATGCCCTTTGTGGGCCCTCTTGCCTTTTTAAGACACTGTTTGTTTCTTTGGAAAAGATATATAGTCCATGGGTCACTATTAAACATGTGCTATAACTTTTATTTCCTTATATTTGTGAAAAATGAAGTGAGGTCTGATAGCTTACAGGCAACCTAAACTATCTGGTGAGACGGAATGATATATCTTGATGGTAGAAGGGGAGTAAAACAATATTCAACCACCCCAGTGATCTGCTTTGTCCTATATAACTCATCCTCAGTCTTCCTCTCTTTGTTATGAAATAGAGGTTTTCAGAGAAATAATACTTTGATTCATAGGTTTATTATGTGATCATAATAGAAGTTGTCAATAGTTACAAGCAAAGATATGAAAAACAGTAATACCTAAAACTTAAAGAATACTTCATTGCTTTAAAAACTGTTTCAGATGCACAGTATAATTGATACACTCTGCAAAATTTTAAGGGCTGTGGGGTATACATTTTCTCATATTTTAGGTAAGAATGCAAAAACTAAGAAAAGGTAAGTGTTTTACCCAAGGCCATCCAGATAGACAATGGCTAGTTGGGAGCAAAATTTGATTATTTTATTTCTTACCCAATGTTCTATTTCACAGAACTATATCCCAGAACATGTAAAGTGATATTCACATAAATGAATTCAAAACCTTAAAAAAAATCCTAAGAAATTGTTTTCAAATGTGTAACAATCATTAGCCAATGTGAATATTGGCAAGCTGCAATCCCTTTTTTGTTTAAACTTTTAGAGGAGGGTTTTCACCATATCCAACTAATAGAAATCAGATTTAAGTTCCTAAGACTATTTCATTTATGTTTCCAAAAGCATGGTGAGCTTCACACAAAACAATTTTCCATCTTTTAAGTCTTGCTAATCCACTTTAAGCTACGGAAGAGTCACACATCACCTCAGCTGCTGTGATCACATACAAACCACTTCTGTTAATCTCTTCAAACGGGATTTTCCTCTGCACAGGCATACTGCACAGCATGTAAGTTAAAGGCAGTACCTTGCAAAGTTTCACAGGTTCATTTATAATTCAGTCCTTATCCGAAAACTATAGCACGGAAGATCTCTTCCAAATAATTCCAGCCCCTTTCACTGCTGCCTTTGGTTTTCTCCCTAGCTTTTTAATAACTGATGAAGTCAAGGATGCAGTCATTACAGCAAGGATTAACTGTGATCCACATCTTTTATTTGCAAATGGAAATAGAAAACTACCCTGATATTTGACACATCAAGTTTACAGGGTGTATCCAAGGGTTTTGGTCGTTGGCTTTTCTTAGCTTAGTAAATTATTTAAAAAAACACAGTAATTCTCTCCTGTGTCTCTGAATTCAATTTCCATTTTAGATCAGGCATTTGAAAATCTTAAGCACGATTTAGATAGCTTCTAGTACATAATGAATAGTATTATAAATAAATTTGAACACTTAGGCAAAAATACAAGCACAATTTTTCTTTAAAAATTCAACACAAATCTAAAACTGAAAGAAGTTAATAAATACTAGCTACACACTTTAAGACAAACAAAACTACACAACTGACATATTCCAGGAAAAAAAGTAAGTGTAATCAGCGAATTCAAGGATATGAAAGTAAAATCTTATTTTGCAATTACATTTGTAATGATATTCTGCAACTATGTGATTTAATTCCCCAAATTGTAGCTTGGGAGATATACTTTCATAGTCCTGTGTGTTACAACTTTGGAAAAGTTTATGGTTTAGAATTCCTTCATAATTCAATGTAGCACATCCCACAGGAGTCAGTTCAATTCCGATGGTAACTCAGCAAAGCATGCTATCATTAACAGGATGGTCACACATCCTTTTGTTGTTACTTGGCAAAATTTGTGGGGTTCTAATTTTAATTTAATTCTGCTGAGAACTGACACTTTAAATGCTGAAAAATGAGGCAGAAGGTCATTAAACATCCTTTCTAGAGGACCTAAAATCATAACATTGCAGTCTCTTATTTGTCTAGATAAAATTCAGAAAAAGTCTTAGCAAGATGGATCCTTTGGAAAAATTCACACAATCTTTAAGAACCTTGAGCTGGGAAATGTATTTTTCTTGGGTTAGTTTCTTTTTTGGAACATATATTTCCTATCCAAAGAACTACAGTTGGTTAAAGAAAGAACAGTGATTTTTTTTCAAAATTATTGATTGCAATATTTTAAAAAGAAGTTTCTTCTTCCTTCCTCTCTCTCTCTCTTCTCTCCCTCTGTATATATATATGTATCCCTCTCCCTCTCTCTCTCTCTATATATATATATGTATCCCTCTCCCTTTCTCTCTCTCTCTCTCTCTATCATTTAATATCCCTAAGAAAAGAAGTGAAGTGGAATCCCTACCTTGGAAAGAAAAAAAGGGGGGGATAAATAATTATCTCATAATTTTATATTCTTAATCCATCTTCTTTGTGACCAGATTTTAGATATAAAGCTGAGGATGTCAGAAATGCAGATTTTCTGAGACATTCAGTTAGTAAGTGACACAAAACACCAGGATTTGATTTCTTTAAACCTAGGGCTTCTTAGATTGTAGGAAGAAAAATAATACAGAATCGCAATTCAAATCTTAATCACTCCCTTGCTTGTCTCTTGTGGTCTGATCTGAGAATGTAAGAATGGACATGGTACCTTCTGAAGCCTTTTCTAGTCCTGTGATATTTTCATTTTCAAATGTAATAAGTGTCTAAAGAAGATAAACATGCCCAGCTTTTATTTTTTAACATCTTTATTGGAGTATAATTGCTTTACAATGATGTGTTAGTTTCTGCTGTATAACAAAGTGAATCAGTTATATGCATACATATATCCCCATATCCCCTCCCTCTTGCATCTCCCTCCCACCCTCCTTATCCCACCCCTGTAGGTAGTCACAGAGCACCTGAGCTGATCTCCCTGTGTTATGCAGCTGCTTCCCACTAGCCATCTATTTTACATTTGGTAGTGTATATGTCAGTGTTACTCTCTCACTTTGTCCCAACATGTCCTGCTTTTAACAGGTGCTTTGTGGTAAGTGCCACAGTGATTTTACTTTACTATCAATTCTCCTTCCTGTCCACACTGACCCTCCTCTTTCCAGGAGGCAAAAAAGTAATAAAATACATAATAACTTTTCTGCTCTTTACCATCCACTCCCTTTAAATTGTTACTTATATCAGCAAATAGTTCATTGGAAAGGGAGATTACTTTGTGGAAAAAATGTAGAACAGAATGATGTAAAAAACTCAGTTATTGCTTCCTTGAGCTGAAAGAATGGCTAGTACCTTTGGTCAGTTACCTTTGCATGTTTGGATATAGTAAATATCACTAGCTTTTTTTTTTTTTTAATTTATTTTATTTATTTATTTTTGGCTGCATTGGGTCTTCGTTGCGGTGTGCGGGCTTCTCACAGCGGTGGCTTCTCTTGTTGCGGAGCATGGGCTCTAGGCGCGTGGGCTTCAGTAGTTGTGGCTCGTGGGCTCTAGAGTGCAGGCTCAGCAGTTGTGGCACACAGGCTTAGTTGCTCTGTGGCATGGGGGATCTTCCCGGACCAGGGCTCGAACCCATGTCCCCTGCATTGGCAGGCGGATTCTTAACCACTGAGCCACCAGGGAAGCCCCCACTAGCTTTTATGTGAGGGGAAATATCTCTTAATAGAACAGCAGTGCATTGTGAGCATCTCATATAATATGTCTTTAGAAAACCAGGTCAGGTTAGTTCAGTTACATCACCAAGGAGAAAAGCCAAGTGACCACAGAGGAGTGTCAGATGTTTTGCCTAAGTTCTTAGTTCAGTAGCTGATAATTCTCTGGGGATAGGCAACTAATCTCTTGATTTGGAGCGTAGCTCTTTGGTTGCATCCCCACGCATCTGCATTCCAAACTTCAAGCCCCATTAGCATGTAGAATACTAGGTAGAGTCCTGATGAAGGTTTAGTTGGCACAGTGTGCATCCGGTTATGCACAAGTGCCTAGAATTAAAATAATAATTTCTAGTTGATTTCATGCTTCCATAGCTTAATGGTCTCCAATGCTACATGTCTTTGCACAGAAAAGATGAACTGAAAGGAAATGGCAGCTTTTGAATAAACCTGTATCCAAATTTACTCCAAAATGAAATTGAAAAGAAAATTGGAAATATGACTTTATGAAGGATTTACTACTCTCTCTTTTCTGGGTAATTTGATACCATGGTATTCATAATGATCAGTGAAGTACTAAGGACAATTTTGTGCTCATCTCTACACCAATCTGACATCTCCTGTTTTTCCTTTAAGTGTAGTAGAATATAATTAGCCAAGAGCTTGGGGCTTGATTAAAATGTCATATTTTATAAATTTATGGTCATCTTCTGTGCCTTCCTGAAACTGAAAGACTCAGAATTCGACTTGACCTACGTGCCTGGTAAAGGTATTCCTTCGTTAAACAAAAGGGAAATGTACTCCCTGGTGGTATTCAGGAGTTTCCATAAACTTCCTTATAATGTACATGTAAATGACTTATAAAAAGTAAGCTCTTACATTATTAAGTGTATTTTGATTGCTAATTTTTTAAACCAAAAGCTATCAAATTTATCTTCCCAGTTATTCAAAAGTAATGTTAATAGAACTAATAATAAAATTAGAGCCTGCTTTCTGATGGCTCTGAGCCTCCAAATATGAAAGCTAGAGATGGTATGATAGATGGAGTCTTTAGGCTGTGGAGTGTGCTTTCCACTTCTTGGCCTTTGTGTATTGCATGAGACTTGCTTTAGCCAGTGGAATGTGGAAAAGTGACCATGGCCAGTTCTGAACCTAGGCCTTAAGAAGACTTGTCTATTTGCACTGGCTCTTCTGCAATCAAATGAAAAGATCTTTCGCTGGGAAATGGTTGCTCCTTCATAGGGAGCAGACCTAAGTGAGGAGTCAAACTCAGCCAGACCTACAGCTTGTTGTGGAGTCACTCAGGCCGTCTCTCTCTAGCTGAGTTGGCCACCAACCAGCTGACCCAGAGACGTGTGATAATTGCTTATTGTCACCAACAAGATTCCATGGTTCTTGGTTAAGCAACAACAGTTGACTGGTACAGAAATGGAGTAAAAGGATATTTGGAACTAACTAAATAGTGCTGCTCATGGATACCAATTCTGGTATCTAGCAGAAACAAGTAAATTACTCACTTTTGGGGTAGATGTTTTAAAAATTTAGCACACGTTTTAAAAAGGGTGCTGGGAGCAGAAATTCTCTGCATCGAATTTTATATCTATATCTATATAATATATATCTACATAATTTATTGTTTGCTATTACTAATTAGTATGTATTATATAAATATATATATTTGTTTACCTATTATATATATATATGTGTGTATATATATATTTAGAAGTAAGCACTCTTGAGATATTAGATATTTGCTTGATTGAACAATAGGACAGCTTATTAAAGTGAGCACAGACTAACTTCAGGATTTTCTTCACCTGTATCATACTATATCAGTCAAGGTTCCCATTTGAAGAAACAGAATCCATACATTCTTACTAGATTAAGCACCGAGGGATTCCTTAAGGGGCTTCAATAGCTGATAGAATGTTTGGGAAGATTGAAGAAACAAACTCTGTTCTGAACTTCTAGGAATGATTCTCAAAACTCATTATAGTACTGGGCCCCCAAAGTAGCTGTTGCCTGAGCCCTGACCAGGAAGGTGCTGCCCTCACTGCCAGCTCCAAAACCACTCACCCCAAGTGGTGAGTCACGCAAATAACACAGTTGCCTTTTTCTCCACCTAACTGTTGTAATCAGAGTGATTTGTGGAGCACAGAGATAGATGGAAGTCAGTATTTGTAGAACAACTACAGTGCCTATGATGTGCCAGCCACTGGCTTAGGTCCTGTCCTCATGGACTTTACATTCTGGAATGGAATTAAATAAAATATAAAATATATAGTGTAATGGATGATGATAACTCCCCCGGCTGAGTGAGGGTACACAATTTAAAGTCTTTGGTTAAAAAAAACCCCAAAACTCACTTTAAAAGTAACAGCTGAGGGGCTTCCCTGGTGGCGCAGTGGTTGAGAGTCCGCCTGCCGATGCAGGGGACACGGGCTCGTGCCCCGATCCGGGAAGATCCCCCATGGCGCGGAGCGGCTAGGCCCGTGAGCCATGGCCGCTGAGCCTGCGCGTCCGGAGCCTGTGCTCCACAACGGGAGAGGCCATAACAGTGAGGGGCCCGCGTACCGCAAAAAAAAAAAAAAAAAAAAAGGAACAGCTGAGCAGAGTTTCAAAAGAGGGGAAGAAGTGAGTCAGGCAGACATCTGGAGGAAGAGCATTCCAGGAAGAGGGAAAAGCAAGTTCAAAAGCCCTGGGGGTAGGGGTGGGGGTGGGGGTGCGTATATCTGAGTGTTTAAGGAATGGCAAGGAGACTGGTGTGAAATGAAAGAGGAAGAAAGTAGAACACAAGGGCCAGAGAGAAGTGACAGAGGAGCAGACTGTGTGGGTTCTTTGCAGGGCATGGTAATGACTTTGTGTTTTACCATAAGTGGGTTGGGAAGTTATCAGAGGGTTTGACCAGATGAGTGATTTGAACTGCCATTTTTCCCCCGCTTAGAAAAAATGGTAAAATCCAAATTATATAACAGTCTTAAAGTCCACAATTCAGTGGCATTTACTACATTCACAATGCTATACAACTGTCACCTCTATCTAGTTCCAAAATATTTTGTAACCCCAAAAGAAAACCCTTTCCCTATTCAGCAGTCATCCCCCAACCTTCCATGGCATGGAAAACACCAGTCTGCTTTCTGTCTCTATGGATTTACCTGTTCTAGAGATTTTATATCAGTAGAATCACACAATATATGACTTTTTGTGTATGGCTTCTTTCACTTAGCATAATGTTTTCAAGGTTCATCCACTTTGTAGTGTCTATCAGTGCTTCATTTCTTTTATGGCTGAATAATATTCCACGATATGTGTAGTCTGAATTTTGTTTATCCAGTCATCAGTTGATCCATTCATCAGTTGTTTCCACCTACATGTACAAGTATTTGTTTGAGTACCTTTTTTTCAGTTCTTTTGAGTATACATGTAGGAGTAGAATTGTTGGGTCACATGGTAACTTCATATTTAAATTTTTGAAGAACCACCACCCTGCATCTGCATCATTTTACATTCCCACCATTACTGTATGGGGGTTCTAATTTCTCCCATCCTCACCAACACTTGTTATTGTCTATGTTTTTATTATAGCCATCCTAGTGGGTGTGAAGTGGTATCATTTTGTTGCTGTTTTTCCAAAACAAAATCGCTCTGGTTGTTATGTTGAGAACAGGCTGTATGAAGGCAAGGGTGAAAGCATAATAATTGGAAGAGTATATATCCTTTTCAATAAAACCTACTCTAGTAGAATGGAAAACAAATTTGCATTGTCTGTTAAAAAGATCTCTTAATATATAGAATGAAAAATCATGAACTTATAGATTTCCATAAAGGGAAAATTATGTGTAGTGTTAAAAGAAAGAAAAGTAAATGTAGGAGATATGGGGATGTATGTATATGTATAGCTGATTCACTTTGTTATAAAGAAGAAACTAACACAACATTGTAAAGCAATTATACTCCAATAAAGATGTTTAAAAAAAAAAAGAAAGAAAAGTAAATGTAATAACATCCTTACAAAATGACCCCAGAATGTTGTACCCTGCGTGTTTGAAAGAGGTCACACAGTTCTAGAAGACAAAGCCTGTGACTGCGAGAGAGAATTTAGGCCTCTGTATTAGTCGTTTTCTCTTCAGTTGTAAGAAACAGAAAAGTCAAACAAAAACTGGATTAACTAATAATGGAATTAATTGTCTCATGCAACTGTTATCCTATGGGAGTAGGAGTGGTGTTACACTCAATTCAGGAAGAGGATCAAGAGACGTCCCCACAGGAACCAGTTTCTTCATCCATCTTGTCTGCATCTAGTTCTTCTTGTGTTTGCATATGATGTTAGCACTTGCAAAACTTATCTTTAACTCAGATTTAAATCCTCCAGGAAAGATGTGAGTTCCTTTCCCAGGTGTCCTAGTACATGTGCTATGGCACCCTGTTGATTCCAGTCTATCATGAGCCATCATAGGCTGACACTGTACCACATGCTCTCCCCATGAAGGCCCCACACCTTCTGTACAGATGATGAGTGGAAGAGAGGTGGATTGCTAAATGACTGTGAGCAGAAGGCAAAATGGATGCTAAGTTACCAAAATACAGCAAAGTCAGATATATCTGGATATATTTCCTGACTCTACCAGTTATTTGTTCTCTAGATTTGCATGTGTTCATATTTCTGAACCTCAGTGTCCATTTTTAATAACTGGAGATGGAATTCTCTGTCCATATGTTTATTGGGAAGTTGAAATGAGATAAAATATGTAAAATCCTTTATATATCTTAGGAACTGAACAAATGTTATCTGCTTTTATTTTTATAACAATGATTATAATAACCACAGTTAAATTGAATAGCACTTAATGTTTTACATTTCATCACTTATCCTTGTGCTGTGCCCATAATCTACACTGAGTAGGTACTGTTGAATTGGAAATTCTGTCTTTGCTTCTTTTTATTTTTTCCACTTTTATTGAGAAATAATTGATATACATCACTATAAGATTAAGGTATATGGCATAATGGCTTGATTTACATATATTGGTAAATGATTACCACAATAGGTTCAGCTAACATCCATCTTCTCATATAGATACAAAAACCATTCTGCTTGTGATGAGAAATCTTAGGATCTACTCTCTTAACAACTATCCTAAATATCATAGAGTAGTGTTAATTATAGTCATCATGTTGTACCTTATATCCCTAGTACTTATTTATCTGAAAACTGGAAGTTTGTACCTTTTGACCATCTTCCTCCAATTTCCCCTGACCCCATGCTGCATTTCTGATAATCAAAAATGTGATCTCTTTGTCTGAGTTTGGTGGGGTTTTTTTAAAGTATTTTAGACTCCACATATAAGTGAGATCATGCAGTATTTGCCTTTCTCTTTCTGACTTATTTAACTTACCATAATGCCTTTAAGGACCATCCATCCATGTTGTTGGAAGTGGTATGGGTTCCTCATTTTTTATGGCTGAATTATATATATATATATATATATATATATATATATATATATATATATACACACACACACACATACTTACACACATACTACAAGGTCTTTATCCAGTCATTCACTGATGGACAAAACTTAGTTTATTTCCATGCCTTGGCTATTGTAAATAATGCTGCTATAGACATGGGGGTGCAGATACATTTTCAAGTTAGTATTTTTGTTTCCTTTGGATATATATTCCTGGAAGTGGAATTACTTTATGGTAGTTCTAGTTTTAATTTTTTGAGGAACCTGCATACTGTTTTCCATAGTGGCTGTACCAATTTATAATCTCCCATCTTTGCCTATTTTAACTAACACTGACAATGAATTTATTATATATATTCACTGAATGGAGCTCAAAATCCTCTCTCTACAAGTACCTTACAATAATTTCTTCTATTGTGCTTGTTATTCTTATTCAAAAGACATGATCAGTTTATCAACTACGGATTTCATCCCATTCTTAAGTTTATTCCTTGATTTCAATGTTTATTTCTAGGCCACTAAAATAATTTTCATTTGTATCACTGTTTCATGGAGACCTTTTTCAGAGGGTATGTCTTAGACTGCATTCCCTCAGAGCAGAATGTAAGACAAGGATTTGAATGCAACTGAACTCCTGGGAGATGATTTTAGGAAATGCTGAAAGAGTGGAGAAGTATGAAAGGGAAGGAAAGGCAGCCAATAAATGTTGCATTTCAAATCATCTACCACATGAGTAAATGGAACTTGATGCTTCTGTGGAAATTCTGAGACAGGATGAAACACACAGCTCTGAGTTATCCCACCCAATGGGCAAGGATTTATCCACCAACACTCATGCGTATGTATACCAGATCTCATGAGTCACTGGTTGAGGATGCTCCCAGTGGGGGTCAATTTTCGGCCTATGGTGTATGTAGCGAAATGCACTCCAGTGGAAAGAAAATATTCTCAGGGAAAGAAGAGTAGGAACTAACAGTTAGAAGGAAACAGGTTCTTCTAGGTGATAAGGGTCAAAATATGAGTGGGGCACAGAGAGCAACTGCTGCTGATATATCTTAGAAAATAAAGTTAGAGAATTTAGTCATTTGTGGGACTTAGAAGGGAAACCTCTTGCAGTGGCTTCCTAAGCACAGTGTGACCACTCACTGATGGGCTACAGGAGAGAGTGCTGAGCCTGTCACACTGAGATGTGGACCATGACAAGGACAGAACAGTGATCAATTGCCACACTGTAGGTAACTTCAGACGGGACACTCAGAATCTCATTTACTCATTTTTTTCCAACAAACTGAACCAACATATTCAGAAGTTACTGTGTGTCAGATTTTTCCGGATTTGGGCTATCTAATGCCAGTATCAATAGCCATGCGTGGCTGTTGATCACTTGAAATGTGGCCTGGGCCATATATAGAAATTATAATATTTTAGAGATACATTAGATTTTTACATGTAATAAATACATTTTACATTTATTTCACCTGTTGCCTTCTACTGTTTTAATGAAGCTTCCAGAAAACTTTAAATTATATATGTGGCTCTCATATTTCTCTTGGGAGACTACTCTTCTACACATCTGCAAAGACTCTGTCCTCTTAGACTTTCAATTCTAGTGGAAGAAATGAGATAATCAACAATAAACCTAAGTGAATTATACGGTGTGGTACAAGTTGGTGAGTAGTATGAGGCAAAATAAGAACTAAAGCAGCATGAGAGGAATCAGGTGTAATGTAGTAGGCTGTTTTTGTCAATGTGAGTGTGAGGGCAGGTTGCTTTAAGAAATTTGAACATTTGAACAAAGAATCATGCAGGGAGAGGAAGAGTTGCACAGGAAGTACCAAAGACCTTAATGTGGAAGCTTGCCTGACTTGTTTGAAGAACAGCAAAGAGACCGAGGTGTATGGAGCAGAGTGAGATTAAAGAGAGCAGTAAGGACTGAGGTCAAGAAGGCAAGAGGTGTAGGATGCGGGACAGACTGTGAGTGTTTGAAGACCTAGACATTGATTCTGAATGAAATGGGGATCCAGTGGATGGTTTTAAGAGGAGGAATGGCCCAACTTACTTTCATTTTAAATGGATTGCTCTGGCTAGTATGTTGCCGCCCATTTAAAGAAGAGTCAACTGTGGAAGCAGGAGACTCATGTGCAGGCTCTGAAGTAATCCAGTTGGGAGATGAAGATGGCTCAGATCAAGGGGGTAGCGGGATAGACTCTGAGAAAGGGTCAGATCTCCCAACCATTCAGCTCACCAGAAAAATAATTTCTAACCTTCAAGCTTAGGACAAACTAGAGAGATCCTGAAGTTCTAGAGGGTATCTCTGCCAAAATAATGTGGAATTTATTTCTTGGTCTGCTTGTGTACAGATTTGAGCTCTGTTCCTTTTATCCCAACACAAGCTTTGAGTTATTTATATGTTACTTAAATAGGTTCAAGTGTTTCTCTGGGAAACGATTATCGTTAGGAGTCAGGAGCTTTGCATATTTGATTATCAGACATGCATTTCCTGTTCAGTGTCTTTCTATTTTCTATGAAACCTCAGATGGATGGTAATAATAAATGTTTGTTCAGCAGCAGCTGGTCCCAGATTGTTATTCTGTCTTGAACATATTTTATTTATTCATCTTCATTTTTTAAACCTCTTTTGGTAGCCTTTCCTTTTCTCTAGGCATTACATGTGAAATAAAAATGTGTAGCACTTAATGCGTTCACTTTCACGTTTCTCTCACTGAACTAAGTACAACTGTATTTATATAAAAGGCCTTAAGATACCTGCTGTGCATCATTGTGGATTTAAATAAGAACCTGAAAAACGAAGAAAAGGTCTTTCAACATTGCATAATGTTAGGACAAATTTTCCAGTTTTTAAAATGTCTTTGTGGGGAAGTCTTTAATGTTGACTTAAGAGAATCAGCTGCTTTCAAAAGAATTAATCTAGTATTAGATTTGAAAGAATTTAGGGAAACAATGAAAGAAGACCCCATATCCATAAAGCCTACTATAGCATCAATACTCTTAACCTTGTACTAAGTGAAATGAATTTTTTTAACTGGAGCATAGTGTTCTGTTTATGCTTATTTCAACTGGATTGCAAGCTTTATCTTATAATCACATTATCCAGGTCAGTTTTAGATAGCATTTAGCAGCCAAAAACCTGGGAAGTCATTTATTCTAATGCCTGTGTGATTTATGGATTATTTTTTCCTAACTAGACGTATCTAATCTTAGTATGAATGACTCAATTGTTCAAATCCATTAGGAAATACCACCAAATAAACCAATAGATTAAGACAACTTGCTCTAGACTTCTGACAGCGTGCTTTTGAAGGCAGGATTGAATAGGAGGTAAGGCTATGGTCTTTGGTGGCAAATACCTAAATTCTGATCCCAACTCTCTAACGTATCAACTTTGAAATCTTGATGAAGATATTCAGTATTTCTAAACCTCCGTTTTCTCAATTATGGAGGTAGAAAGCCTTCCCTTGAGTGTTGCCATGAGCATAAAGGGAAATATTGTTTGTGCATTATCTTCCAATTGTTGCATAATAAATTACCACAAACTTGGTATCTTAACACAGAACGCATTTTGTTACCCCACAGTTCTGTAGGCCAGAAGATCAGGCAGGCTCAGTAGGGTGATCTGCTTAGGGTCTCATGAGGCTGAAATTAAGGTGTCATGTCTTGGCTGGCCTGTGCTCTCATCTGGAGGGTCTGGGGAGAATCTGTTTCCAGGCTTATCCAAGTTGTTACAGGAATTTGGATCCATGTAGTTGTAGGACTAGGGTCCTCATTTCCTTACTGGCCGTGAGCCGGGAAACATTCTCAGCTTCTGAAGGACACCTTCATTCCCTGGCTTGTGCCCCGTTCATCTTGAAAGCCAGAAACAGCACACAGAACCCTTCTTGTGTTCAACATCTGTCTGACTTCCCTTCTAGTTCTACCTGTTAGAGCTCATGTGATGATATTGAGTTCACCTGGGCATCCAGGCTACCATGGCTATTTTAAGGTCAACTCATCAGTAGCCTTCATCACATCTGCCAACTATATTATGCATGTAACATATTCATGAAGGTAACACCAGAGGGCAAAGTCATGGGAGCTAAAATTCTGTCTGTCACAGTTTGCAAAGTACTTAGCATACCCTGCTTGAAACAGAATGATTGCTGACTGTTGGCATTTACAGCAGCAGTGAGAACAGCACATCCACCATGTGCGGGTCTATATATTCTAAATGAATATGCTACCCTGAAGTAAATTCCAAGGCACATTAGTTACTATGTTTGTATTCAAGGTGCCTTGCTATAATGTTGGATGATACCACAGAATTTCAATGGCAGCTTTATTCACCTGAAACTGAGGAACTAAAATCAGAGAGGAGCTATTAATGCTTACACCTTTTCTGAAGTTTATAGGAGCTGGGAACTGAGCGGATTGATGATTAGACAGAATCCCACTCACAGGGAAGGGAACTCACATTCCTGAAGGGAGCCCTTAGGTTAGAAATCGCTAGATAAAACATGACAGGAGACACTGGGATGGTGACAGCAATTTTAGCTATATACAGCAAAGAAAGATAAGGGATTTCCGCAAGAGCATAATGTCTCCCTCAAGAGAAAAGGACATTCCAAGGAGACTAGTCGAAGAGCAGTGAAAACGAAGCTTACTGAGTGGAAGTGTCTTACCAGAGTGAAAAGACATAAGGCAAACAGCAGTGTGTACATGAAATATGGATGGATTAATTGGCTGTTTTTGATGTTTGCAATATTGAAACCACAACAGCACTTGGAAGAAAATTAAACAAACACACAAAAAAGTGAAGCTCGTAATATGGGAGCTACTGTTGATGCCCTGCCCTTATTTCTTCATCACTCCTCATTCACCTAAACCAAGATTTCTCAGCCTTGGTGCTATTGACATTTTAAGCAATTTAAGTCTTTATTATGGAGCTGTCCTCTTCTATGTAGGGTGTTTCACAGAATTCCTAGCCTTATCCACCAGCCAGTAGTACTCTCCTTCTCCAAGTTACGACAACCAATAATGTCTGCAGACGTTGACAAATGACCCCTGGGGAACAAAACTGCCCCTGGTTGAGAACTCCTGCCTAGACCAGTGGCTCACACACTCGAGTGGCATCAGAGTCACTTGGAGGGCTTGGTAAAACACAGATTGCTGGGTCTCAGCTCCAGCCTTCCTGTTCAGCGTCTTGGGTGCTGCTTGAGAATTTGCATTCCTAGTAAGTTCTCAGGTGATGCTGATGCTCACAGCCCAGAACCACACTTTGAGAACCAATGCTGTAGAAACCAAAAACTTCCTGCTACAAACACCTGTCACTCTCCCTGGGGGCTTTCTCTGGCCACAGGGAATGCCCAGACCCTCCATAAGGCAGGCATTAAGTGCCAGAGAATCAATGACCTCAGGAGTAGCTGCAAGCAACTAGGGAGGGAAATTGGTGAATAAATACCTCAGGTCCCTCACTTTTAGGGGGACAAAACTAAAGCATGCTCTTCACAGTCTCCCAGGGGTCCTGGTAGGATTAAGCCCCAGTGGCATATGGCAGAAATCTGTTCATTAACTAACCTCTACTGGCTTCTTCCCTTCACTGGCTCACTTTCCTCCTCCTCTTCTGGTACTTTCTGGGACTACCTCCCAAATAAACTACATGACATCAAATACTTGCATTAAGGGTTGTCTTCTAAGAAGAACCTGAAATAAGGCAATATTATAACTATAATTTCTAGGTTTTATTTTTTAATGGCCATTACTTTTTCCCCTTTTAGCTCAGGGGTTCTCAACTGGGGGCAGATTTGCCCTTCTCTGCCAGAGGACGTCGGCAATATCTGGAGACACTGTTGGTTGTCACAAATGTGGATGGGAAGTGCCACTGGCATCTAGTGGGTAGATGCCAGGGATGCTGCTGAACATACTACAATGCACAGAACAGTCCCAAATAATAGCAGGGCCAAGGATGAAAAACGAACTCTACTCTAAAGGATCTAAGGAAGATGCATTCTCGGCACTATGCACTTATCGTTTCTGGAATTACAGGCTTCAGGTTCAAGTTCAGGGACTGATAAGATTCTGAAATTGTAGCCATTCATCTGCCTCAGAAATAGTAATCACATTTATTCTGTGGCATTTTTTCTTACCCTGTGAATTGGACTATTCCTAGAAAAACTTCCAAAAGATCTCTGAACTCCTTAAAATATGTTTCCAAAAGTAAATGTTCAGTTTTCCATGGATAAAATTTTATGAAGGATGAAAATAATGCAGTTAATGTGTTAATAGTTACTTTTGAAAGTCTTACCTTTTCTGTCTTTCTCTCATTTTCCTTTAAGGAAAAGTAATCAGCTGCTTCTTATGTGTGCTTAAAGTACATTCCAGGTCAATGTATTATGCAATACATTGCATTGTATATGTGCAGCAGAGTGTCCTATAAGATCTCCTATAAGGACAGTGATCACCAAGTTGTTTCTACAGAAATATCAAGCTAATTTCTGGCAGAAGATTGCATTGCCATTGCACAGCTGGAAGTTGGTATATTTGGATAACTGTCTGCAAGTTTTCTCATCTGTTCATATTGTTACCATTCAAAGATGTTTCTGGATATCTGACACATAGGGCTTTTTTTTTTTTTGTCACTGTAATCTTTTGGAATATTGAATGCTAATGAAAATGTTCAAACCAATCAATGCAAAAAGTTTAACCTTGATAAAAGTGTAATAAAAGATAACTGAAGAAAGAAAAGAATTATTGCATAAATTCAAGTGCTTCTTTTTTAAATACAAAAATTTGAGATAAGTAAATTAACTTGTGAGTTACTGATTTTAAAAAAGAGAAAAAATAGCAGGACCAAAATTATTATTTTCAACTGTTATCAGTGTCTTAGTAATCTAGACACTTTAGATTTAACTGATTTTTAATCCTATTTATCAGAAATCTGACATCAGTAATTCAAGGTTTAAAATTCAGTTTAGTATTTCTTTTTTAACATCACACAGCCTTTCACACAACTGTTAAATAATCAGCTACAAGTAACTCCATTTGCAATAACTATTAGGAAAAAAACCTTCTTAATAACATTTGGTTGCAGATTGAAAGAGAAGGTCATTCTATGTCACAGTACTTGATTCAGTCGACTTTTTGTTATAAAAATGTAGTCATAAGACAGCCACTATATTTAAAACCATGGATTATTTGTGCTCCCCCATATGGAAGACAGTGTTTTACATTATAGCTTTTCTAAAGACTATACAGTGAAGTAATATGAGTGCATGAGCAAGAGAGAGGAGTGGGGGAGGGAGGAAGAGAGAGAGATAATGGATGAGAGATGTGGTTTGAAGTGTCTGATTAGGCACAAAAATTTTAGGCAGTACATTTCTGCAAAATACCTTAACAATACAAGTTTAAAAAATATATACAAGTTTTACTCTGTGGAAGACGTTACTTTTTTCCTGTGTATATATGAATCAAAATGAAGTGATTATGTATCCAATATCACTCAGGAATTATGAATAAGTAATATCAAATCAGGTCTTATTTAACAATTGAAGAGAACAAATGAAAACATTTTTTAAAACCTATATAATTTAGATGAATAGCTATTCCATATACACATTTTTATTGTGATTTATTTTTTATTAATTAGAATAAAAAGATTTAATATCAAAAAATGAATTTCTGAAACTTTGACATAGGAGTGGAATAAAAAATTAGCATTCTCTGTGACAGAAGACAAACAAAAACTTAAGTATTCCAACTTGGACATGCCATTTCACTTTCTGTTTTTGTTTTATCCTGAAGAAAAGGGATACGTGTCCCAGGCTCTTTGGGCATGCTTTTCTCCAAGTCCACCCAAAATCAGAAAGACGATGACCATGTTTATAGCTTTACACAACAGTAATGCAAGGCAGTTGCTCTGGGAGGGACCATATCTAATTTGAGGATGTACAGTTGATGAATGGAACACAGCATGGAAATTTTGAAACACACAATAACCATCAAAAAAAAGTCCGAGTAAAAATGTATTTGGTATGATTCCTATGTCACTACATGAAGTCAGCTCATAGACTGGGGG
Organism: Mesoplodon mirus; assembly: GCF_964341445.2. Classification (NCBI taxonomy): domain Eukaryota; kingdom Metazoa; phylum Chordata; class Mammalia; order Artiodactyla; family Ziphiidae; genus Mesoplodon; species Mesoplodon mirus. The sequence continues at coordinate 16,184,517 of NC_138988.1, read as the reverse complement.
CATAAATTAATACAATTTATCACCTCTTGAAGGCTGCTTTGGAAATCCGCATAGCTCTGTCTATCTAGAATAGACTAATCTAAACAAATGTAAATATTTGCCCCCTTTGAAAAACCATAATCTTCAAGTGAAGGGTGGAAATTTAGTCTTTGGCAGGGAAAATCTGTTAGATCATGGGTGAGCTTTGTCTCAAAAGAGTTATACCTACAGCAAGTCAACCAACCATTCAGAGAAAGAATATTACCACCTGGAAAATTATATGCTAAAATTTAACATAAGGTTACCTTGTTAAACAAGCATGATCAGATTCTCTACTACTCAGGGCTTATGCCAGCCCTCGGTAAAACATATGCCAGGAGGTATGCCACTTCAGCAATCACACACTGAGTAATATCTGCTGCTTACGAAAGTAATTACACATTTGTAAGCATTCAATATCTATTGGAAAACAGAGGGAAACACTGACTATATTTAAAGAAATGGTTTGAACACTGTGAAAAAGGAGGCAAGGTGTTGTTATTGTTTTGAGTATTACTATTCATTAGAAGCTGCCCTTAGTGGATCAGGCTTGTATATGAGGCAAAGGTCCAGCTAACACTGCTTGACTGATCTTGTGAGGACACATTCAATAAAGTGAAAATCCAGTATGGAGATGTGAACACAATGCTTGTCCACTCCTACCTAATCTGCAAATTAGATGTGGTTATGGTTGACTTTCTCTGGTGTAGAACTATATTTAATGTGGCAGAAGCCATTGTTGAAATGTGTCCAGATTAGTTGCTAAGAATTATTTCGAATTTCTTCCTTTGAGGGTTCAGTGAGAGAAAAAGATGACGGATAAATAAGAGACTGGGTGGGGCTGGGGCAGGGCAGAAATTGAGGTGTTACAAAGTCAGTGGAGATGAATGGAAAAACTGCAATATGTTCTGAATTAGTCATTTTCTTCAGTCATTATAGGAGTCAATTAGGTCAGCCTCTTCAATCTCTAACAGTGTTGTTTCTATTTAAAGGGAATCCAGATGCATCAGAGTAAAAGGGACTATCTAACAAGCTGGCTAAAATGGGATCTAATAGAACTATTTTTATACTGTAGGGGAGAAAAAGTAATTTTCCCTCTACCATTCTGAGATTCCTGTAACAAAAAGAGAAATTAACAAAAAAACAAAAACAAAAACAAACAAAAAAGTCATTAACCCCTGCAGCTCACATCCCATGGGAGAAACCGAAACCGAGATTAACTCAAAATGGTGCTTAAAATTGCAGCTTATATAGCATCTTCAACAAAGAACAATAAATTTGTAAAGAAATGACAAGACAAAGGAAAACAGTTTTAGGCTTCCAAGGGTGGCAACCTTTGGGCAAAAATATGGGAGGAAACTAATAGAGTAATGTATGTCTGCAGATTCCTCCGGTGCTATCTCTGGGCTAGTAAAAATGTCTTCTTTTCTCCTGTACTGGGAGGGTGCCTTTCCCAAATAATATATGGGAATATTATTTCCTGATTTTTAGGAAGAAAAATGAGGGTCAGAGTGAACTTCCTGAACCTGCTGTTTCAAAAGTGCTTTTAATTCAAAATAATCAGTGTTCCAAAATAGCATATTTTGGGGTGACACATTCTGATTTCCTTCAGTACCTTACCTCATCTATATTAAAAAATAATACAAATAGCCATGGCTTTTTCAGATGTGAGAATTCAGAGAATTACGAAGTATTCTGGTGCTTTACCTTTATGTCTTACACTTTACTAGTTTTAGGCTGAAATAAAAGTAAATTTTTTGACACATTGAGCCAAATTTTTGATGCTATCGTTCAGTGAGTGGAACAAGAGGACTGAGATAAAAATATAACACGTTCTTTTTTAAATGTAAAGCATGAGACCCATTTTCAATGTGAAATATAAAACCAACCCTTTTGGCTAGCAGATATCACGCAGCTTCATTTTTATTTCAGTCCTTTGGCTACAAACAAACAAACAAAAAGCCAAGTAATTTTATTTCTTTTTTGATTCCCAGCTTGAAGGGAAAAAGGAGATGAGGGTATTAGAAGCAGTATTTGGACTGAGTTTTTTGTTTGTTTTTTGTTTTTTCTTATGAAAAGACTGCAACATATTCTGAATAATAAAGTGAATAAGGTTGGAATACAAAATGGAAAGTATTTTTCAATCATACAATTCTCTTTCAAAGCCAAGACAAGCCTATGTGGGATACTGAGATCTCAGCCTGTGTAATCAGAAGCCATTAGAACTAAATGAAATTGATTTGAAGAGATGAGAATGTTGTTATTGCCTAGACCTAGGCTTGTGTTTTTTGCTCCTGCCTTATAACTACCCTTAATACTCTGTTTGCTCGGTTGTAAAACAAAACATTTGAATCCGTGAGACAAAAATTAAAGAAGCAAAACAAAAAGCCACAAGAGTCAAACCTGCTACTGGTTGTAATGTAGATCAAGCAATTGTTTAGATAAATCCCAAATGATAAATAACATTTCAATGGACAGCTTTTCTTGGAAAAAGCCCTCATTGATTTATGTTTTAGTATGCTAATCCAGTTCTGAAAAATCCAGGGCATAAACCTTTTGTTGAACTGAAAGAAAGTTAACTGCTGTTTTAATTTTAAAGGAAATTGCAAAGGTTAGTGGTACGTTTTAGGAACATAACATGCACAATTACAGCAGGCATGACTGGCCAGAGTGGGTTATATTGTACACGTAATTAGTCTAGACACATGGTGGAGCCATGCGTGAGGGCAATCTGGCTGGTTTTGCTAGCACTTTCTTCACTTCTTGCACACTCATTTTTAAGAAAGTATTTGCCTTTGATTTTTTTATAGTAAAGCAGTTTTCGTAATAATATTGGGTAAATAAATAGGTATTTTCCAAAGCCATATGTTATCATAAGTAACCTCAGCCATTGTTGATTTATTTTCCTATAATAAGAAATTTAATAGTTGGGATTGTATGTAGTTGCTATAGTAACTACACAAGTCTATCTCTTGAAGGGGAAGCATACGATTAATTTGTCTTTTAAACTATTATATTTTATTAGGAGAACACCCATGAAGTGCAGTAACAGAGATCTGTAGGCCTAATAATTTAATCTTTTTATTGTAACCCTCTAAATAATCCTTTCTGATTAAAAATCTTAATTAGTAGAACTATTTTGAACTTGAGGAAAAATAAGTGTATCTTCTGTTAAATAAAACTTCTAAAATATTCAGAGTCCTTTGTATTATTTTACATTTTATGGAGTTCATTAATGTTCTCCCCAAACAAAATTTAAATTTATTAGTCTTTTATTACTTCACATAATGCTTTTATTTAAAGTAAAAATATCATTCAACTTAAGGTGGAAAATGTACCATTGCTTCAGAGTATATTAACATATTTTTATATCATGTATCATTTGGCTTAAATTTTCATGGGCACATGTCTCTGTTTCTGTGTACATATACAGAGTTCTCTCACAAATACCCCTTGCTGTAGTCTTTATAATCTAATGGTAAGTAGTTCTCTAATGTTTTTGATAATCTGATATAAACCTCTACTTCTAAGCCAGGGTTGTAAACATAAATGGCTGTAGGAGCTAGCCTGGCAAAAAAAGCAAGTGAAGAGGACCAGGCAAAAAACAGTAAGGAGGAGTGAGGATGGGAGGTCAGATACCCACGAGAAAGATGGCAGCTCCTTCTCAAACCCTGGTGAGTACTGATGTGTGGAATGTGTACCAGTGTTTTCCCAGTTTTTAAAGAGAAGCCAGAATTCTGAGTGTTGTGAAATCTGTTTGCATATAAATCTAGGAAACAAAAGGCATTTAATTTTTGAAAAATGTCCCATGAAGAGTCATTAACATCTGCAGTGTTAATCTGGATCATCAGCTGTCATTTTGCATACTCTATTTCCCTCCAGGGGCAACTCCAGCCTTGGGAACACAAAACCCTGAGCTGGTGATATATGTTGAGTCACTGGAAATTACCAGAATTTACATTCTTGGTTTATAGATGCAAAAATCATCAATGATTGCTTGAAATTCACATCATAAATCAGAAGCAGTCTTAAAACAATGGATTCCCTGTTGCTATTATAAAGTGAAATATGATATTGGATCTGATCATTAAAATTCTATGTTGAGATGAATGAAGGCCTCTGGGGTGGGGCAGAAATATTGAGGAACAATAAGATGGTTTGGGTTTGTGCTATTGGGGCAGACACTTGAACAATGCAAAGGGACTCTGATGAGTGGAGCTGTGTAGAGTGACTGGGCAGAGAGTGATTGTGGGGGAGAAAGGAAAGGAGGTGAGGATGTCACTGGAGGAGGAATATTGAGAGGGGAGTTGATTGAGGAAGATAAGGAATTTTACTATTACTAGTTCAGGTTAACTTCCTCCTAGTCTTCTAATATCACCTTCCATAAAATCCAGATTATACTTCAGTGCTTTCAGAGGTGGGTATAGGTTGGTAACTGTTTGCCTAATTAATCTTGTAGTTGCTTGATAGTAGAACATCCTGAAATTAGCCTCATGGAAAAAACAGGTTACCTGAGAATGCCCAATTATGCCAGAGTTGCCTTGGGTTCTATATCATGCTACTTTATTAAATAAGACATTACTTAGAAAGGAATAGTTTTGAAATGGTAAGTAACAGAGATACAAGGCTAGAGACTTACTGTAGCAGCTGGGTATATGGGGAAGGAAGGAAGGAAAATTGAACAGAGAGGGTGGAAGGAGTCTCACCATATGGCAGAATTTTAAGAGTCACTGTACCAGCCCTGGATGGAGGTAACACCTGCAACTACTTGTTTTTTTTTTTGCTTCTATCTATTATGGTTTTCTTAAACCATGTTCCTCTCAGACTGATACTTTAGTTCATAATATATATCCCAACCTCTGAGGATGAAAGTTCATTCTACCATCCCTTCGTTCTAATACTGAGTAAATACAGTAATATGCAGGACTCCAACAAGAAAAAATGTGATTGGCAATGGAGTGGGGTGAATTAAGTCCTAGGATAGTGTTTCACTAAATTTGTTAAGGTTAAGAGTAAAGACTTTGGCGAGAGGGGGATCAAGATGGTGGAGTAAGAGGATGAGGAGCTCATCTCCCCCAACCAACACATCAAAAATACATCTACATGTGGAGCAATTCTCATGGAAAACTAACTGGAAACTGGCAGAATTCCTGTACAACCAAGGCTGCAAGAAAGCTAGCCACATAACTGGGTAGGACGGGAAAAAAAGCATCAGGTCTGGACCTGTGCCCCTGGGAGGGGTCTAAAAGGAAAAAGAAAGAACACATGAGCAGAGACTCACCATGCGGAGTGAGTGGGTTGAGCCACAGACTGGGCATCCCAACCCTGGGGTCCTACACAGAGGAGACAAGCCCCTTTGGATACTGGGAGAACCACGGGAACAGAAAGAGGGGCTGGAGAAGCCTAGACTCCACTTGCCAGGAGCATGCAGGTGCTGGCTTGTCAACAGGCAGGATGGAGAGAGCTCTGCACTAGCGGCTGCTGCCTCTCCGCACTGGGGCGAACTGGGTGAACACGCTGGCTCCACTCACTCCACATCAGGGCTTGGTGTGGGATCTAGGGCAGCCAGGTCCTAGGGAAAGACTTGATCTAGCAACACAGAGTCAACAAGGGGGGCCTGGGGTGTGGTCCGGGTGGGGAGGCAGCAGCCATTGCTGGCACGCATGCAAACAGCGTCACAGAGGCAGCCCAGACCCCCTAGTGGCAGCCCAGTCGCTTGAGCCCCCATGACCAACAGGCCACAACCCCCACACTCAGCCCAGCAAACACTCTAACGCTGCCCACTCCACGCCACAACCTTGCACTAAACCTGGGGGCTTCCCGGGGCTTCCCTGGTGGCGCAGTGGTTGAGAGTCTGCCTGCCAATGCAGGGGACACGGGTTCGTGCCCCTGTCTGGGAGGATCCCGCGTACCGCAGAGCGGCTGGGCCTGTGAGCCATGGCCGCTGGGCCTGCGCATCCAGAACCTGTGCTCCGCGATGGGAGAGGCCGCAGCGGTGGGAGGCACGCGTACCAAAAAAAAAAAAAAAAAATTATTTGTACACCTGAAACAATGTTAATCAAAAACAGACATGTAATTCACTGCATTTAACAACCCAATTTTAAAAAATGCTGAAGAAGATAAGCTTGGATGAAAATATATAAATTATAGATGAAATATTAGCCCAAAGTTAAGGATATAATGTATAAGATATATTTTTCTGGGAGGCAATTTTCTTTCATTTAAAAAAAATGTAACAAACTAAATTAAAATTTTTCTTCCAAGTAGACACACTTTATGTTTGTATATATTTTAAATGAAATTATGATGATCTATTTAAGAATGCTGACAAAACTGCTTTGACAGCTGAAAGGAATAAGACAAGTTTAACTGAGAAAAGTCAGCCCCCACTCAGTGACACAGGAAGAGAAGAGAGTGTGGGGGTCACCTCGAGCTTAGCACCCTTCACCATGTGGAAACTTGAATTCCTTTTTATTTTAAATTCTCCTTTCAACTTAGGATGAAACTTCCAAATAACTCCATTTACTTATCAATCATTTGTGGGCTTCTTTTTATCCATCTGTGTACTCACATGTTATTTGAGTCTCTGTGCTAGATGTCATTCTCATATTAGAAGCTTCCCCATACTTGAGAGAGAATCCAGAGAACAAAGTGATGCCCTTTTTCTACCAGATGACCCATATTAATAGACATTCTAAAAGGAGAGCATGACAGAAATCACTGGTTTAAATGAATGATACCCTGTCTTAAACACAAAGACTTTCAGCTACTTCTATATGAATTCAATAGACCTCAATTACTACACACTTGAAAAATTTCAAGTTGTTAATCCTATGGAACAAATATTTTCAGACTTTCTACCCCTTTAAAGTCTTCTACAATGAAAATTCTGATAGTTAGCTATTTGTCAGAAATCAGTGAAAAAGTGGCAGTGTTAGCATGATTGTTCTTTCTTTATAACACTATTTTGAAAGTTGTTCATTCATGCATTCATTCAACTAGCAGTGTTTGAGAACTCAATCTATGCTTGGCATTGTACTAGACACTAGTTATGGATACGAAGATTAGTAGGCAGAGTGTATGTCCCCAAGTAACTCAAAATTTAGTCTGTTACAAAGAAATATTCATGGTGTTTCTTATATGATGCTTTAGGCCACAAGAAACAAAATCTCTGAACTTCTGCACAGTAAAAATCCAGTCGCTCAAAGGTGAGAGCAATGCTTAAGGGTTGTTGTTTTTCTTCCCATCTTTTCTCTCAGCCATACTTAGTGAGCTGTCTTTACTCATAGACTTTACATTCATAGCATCAATGTGGCTGCAGCACCTCCAAGCATAACATCCTCACAAAACAGCATCCACAATCCAGAAGGGAGAGGGAGAATCATGAGTCATAACTATCTTACATTCTTTTTAAAAAGTAAATAAAAATTGCTCACACATCTCTCAGCAGACATCCCTCATTTTTCATTGATCAGAATTGTATCCTATGACCATTTCCAAACTCATCATTAACAAGGGTGACAGAAATACTAACTGTTTTTCAAGATTCAAAATTTCAACACTCAAAATTTACCTTATGAGTTTGCTGTGGGGTTGGGGAGGGACTTAACATCAATTGAAGCACACGACTACCTGATTTTTGAACAAGTATTAACAAAAAAGAAGGGTATGCAATGTGTTTGCATGGCCAGCCAGAAGTCTAGTACATGGAGATAATTGTAATCAAGATGATTAGTGCTTTAGTAAATGTATGTACAAGAGCCTCTGAAATTCTGCAGAATAATATGAGGATGCAAAACCTTAAAAATTTTTTTTTTGCTAAGTTGATTAGTACTGACGACAAGTGCAATAACAATTCACAGGAGGCTGAACAAATCTAAAATCCTAGCCAGTTTTTATCAAAACATCATTCCTTTGTTAACAAAAACCTCAATTCCAGTGGAGTGGAAAGAACATTAGAAAAAGAAAAAAGAAGAAACAGATTTTCTAACTCAGCTCTATTTCTGGGTCTGTATCAGTGGTTAATGTCACTTAACTGTCTCTAAAGTCTGGATAAAAATTCTTACCTCCTGAGTGGATTATGAAACTTAAATAAGTGTATAAAAGCAATTTGTGAACTGCAATTTGTGAACACAAATTTTCTTTGTACATATGATATTAACGTGAATAGATCACATCTTTCCCTATGTCCATTTTTCCATCTTTCTCTCTGCCCAGCATATTCAGTCAATATCAAGGTGATGCCACACCTGTTTTTACAATATCCTCTTGTTAGTTAATGCCATGTAATGAATTCACAAAGCTGCCCGCAGTCAATTCCATCATAATTTTCAGAAAATCAAAACTGTTAAGAGGGAATAAAATCAAAGTATCTTTTCAGCCAGAGAAAACTACTGCATCTAAATGGTATATTAACAGCTCCGTGTTCCACAGACAGGAACATGATTCTCTGCTGCATTACAGTGCCTTTAAAGAAAATAAGAAAGCACTCTGTAGGTAATTAGATACTTGTCCTTGCCTTGCCCTGTGCATTCTTGAAGTTTGGGTAAATTTTTTTACAGCAGTTTCTAACTTTAATGCTAAGACAATAAATACTGGTCAAAGAAACACTTAATGAAGAGCCCTCCAGGCCCTGTGTTATGCTTTCAATTATCCAAATCCTTAGAATGCATTTTATTTACATTTCTCTTTTTTCTAAGGAGCCAGAGTTGTCTGTTGAGACAGATTCACTTCTTCGATGAATCTGATAGGTTTTATTAAAAAGACAAGGGATTTACACATGTGAACTGGATGTCTATAGTAACTGTGTAAAAACATCATCATAAATTCATCCACAACATATTAAGGTTCAAATCCCATTCTTTTCCTTTTTCAATTGAGGTATAACCAATATACAACATTCTATTAGTTTCAGGGACACAGGATATTACTTGGTATTTGTGTATACAGTTGACCCTTGAACAATGTGGAGGTGGGAGCGCAGGCCCCCATGCAGTCAACACGGCGTTGTAGTCGGCCCTCTGTATTCTTAGTTCCACATCCTTGGATTCAAACAGCCATGGATTCTGTAGTAGTATAGCATTTATTTTAAAAATCTGAGTAGAAGCGGACCTGTGCAGTTCAAACCTGTGTTGTCCAAGGGTCCACTGTATTGCAAAATGATCACCACAAGTCCAGGTAACATCTATCAACATACATAGAGTTTTTGTGTGTGTGATGAGAACTGTTAAGATTTATTCTCTATTAGTATTCTCTTTAATACTAATACTTTATAGTATTATTAACTATAGTTGTCATGCTGTATATTACATCCCCATGACTTATTTATTTTATAACTGGAAGTGTATACCTTTTGACTTCCTTCACCCATTTCACCTAACTCCCATCTCCCACCTTTGGCAACTACTGATCTGTGCTCTGTATCTATGAGCTTATTTTTATTTTTTATTTTCAGACTCCACACAAAAGTGAAATCATACAGTATTTGTCTTTCTTTGTCTGATTTATTTCAGTTAGTATAATGCCCTCAAGATCCATCCATGTTGTCTCAAATGGCAAGATTTCCTTCCTTTTTTTTTTTTTTCCCGGCCGTGCTGCACGTCTTGCAGGATATTAGTTACCCAACCAGGGATTGAACCCAGGCCCTGGCATTGAAAGCACCAAATCCTAACCACTGGACCACCAGGGAATTCCCAAGATTTCATTCTTCTTATGGCTGCATACTATTCCATTGTGTATATATACCACATCTTCTTTATACATTCATCTACCTGTGGACACTTAGGCTGTTACCATATCCTTGCTGTTGTAAATAATGCTGCAGTGCACATGGGGTTAAAGTTAGTGTTTTCAATTTCTGCGATAAAATACCCCAAAGTGAAATTGCTGGAGCATATGGTAGTTCTATTTTTAATGTTTTGAGGAAATTCCATACTGTTTTCCATAGTGGCTGCACCAACTTACAGTCCCACCAACAATGCACAAGGGTTTCATTCTCTCCACATCCTTGCCAACACTCCGTATTTTTTGACTTTTTGATAATAGCCATCTAACAGATGTGTGGTGATACCTCACTGCTATCTTGATCCGTTTTTCCCTGATGATTACTGATGTTGAACATCTTTTCCTGCACCTATTGGGCATCTGTATGTCTTCTCTGGAATAAATGGCTATTCAGATCCTCGATCTACTTTTTAATAGGGTTATTTGGTTTTTTTCCTGTGGAGGTGTAGAGTTCTTTATATATTTTGGTTATTAACCCCTTATTGGATAAATGATTTACATATATTTTCTCTCATTCAGTAGGTTGCCTTTTCATTTTGATGATTTTTCTTTTTTTTTTTTGCTTTGCAAAAGCTTTTTAGTTTTATGTAGTTCCACTTGTTTATTTTTGCTTTTGCTGCCTTTGCTTTTGGTATCAAATTCAGAAAATAATTGCCAAGGCTATGTCAAGGAGCTTATGACCTCTGTTTTATCCCAGGACTTCTACGATTTCAGTTTTACATTACTCTTTAATCCATTTTGAGTTAATTCAAATCTCATTCTTATTTGAAAATAAATTTTTATAAATCCTAAACCCAATAGCTTTTTTGAGGTGCCTAAGAACTGGTAAGAAAGAGAGAGGAGCCTGAATTTATTGGCTCATGTTTTAAAAATATCATAGTATACTGGTCTCAGGCATGGTTGTATACATTTAAATGACAGTATTAGAAATTTTTGTTTCATTCTCTGCACCCTCATTTCCCTTGTGTTGCCTTCACTCACAGGCAGCCTACTTTCATGTGCTAATCCTCAGCACCTCCACGCATACATCTTCCTAGCTTTAACACCAGAAAATCTTCTTTTCTTGACACTATCAACGAAGGTACCTAGGTAGAGACTGGCAGTGAATGGCCAGGTCTGATTCACTCACTTCTAGAGCTTGCTGTGGCTTCAACCCCAAACTAATCACAGGAGTTGAAAGTGGAGGTTGAGGATTTCCTCAAAGTAATGTAGATTCTGTTATGAAGGAAGGTGCATAGATTCTGGGAAGTCCCTAAACAGATTTAGACCAGTGTACCAGATACCACTTGTAGGTCACTACCAATTACTTCACCACTTTTGTGGTGACCAGTTCCCTTACAAACTTCGACAAGGGGCAACCTAAGAGAACCCCAGCTCACACACTTGTTTCATGTTCTTGAAATAAGCTCCTCAGCACTCAATCTGGAGATGCCAAGAACTTAACCCTCCTTAGGTTACTCTTGATCAGTGAGGTGCAGGAGTTAATAGATAATGCTTTTTATCTTCCAGCATTCTGCATGACTGAGTATAAGTCACCCTCAGTTCTGGATTCTTATATTGGCCTTCCCTCCTGTTTCTGAATCATTCCTGTTACCTGAATCATTCTCCCTGCAAATTACCTTAGCACCTGCTTTGGAGAATCCCAGCCTATGAATGGTACCAGAATTGGCCCTAAAAAGAATAACTTTCAAATGGATTTGGGGACTGGATCACTCACTGGGCAGATGGCAAGTGTGGTTGTGAGAAGTGAGGGAGTTACTCCTGGCCTGTGCCAGTACACTGGTTACTAAGATACTCTTGCCTGGATTGGGAAGAGGTGAGAGAAGAAGCAGCAGCATTAAGTTCTGAAGTAGCTGTGACAATTAAATGATGTGAAGGCAACAATAATTGTATGAACTGTGTTAAGAATTTTGGAAATCTTGAAAAAAATGATAGCCTAACATCATGATTCAGTAAATATCTCCACCCAATGCTAGAAGAAAATGCCCACAAATGAAATATATGTCTTTGGTATTTTTCTTTTTATTTTGCTTGTTTGTATTGTAAAATAAATACACACACACACACACACACACACACACATAGACAGCACTAAAATGCATATATCGGGTATAAGAATAGATATATAGTGAATGATTTTAGTGTAATAGAATATTAACAGCTCCCTAAAAGCCCTGATTACCTATATAATACTGTGTGTTATCACCTTTTAAGCCACTCTCTCCCTTCTTAGTAACTACTACCCTGACTTCTGTGGAAATAATTTATTTTTAGTTGTATCAATCATGATGCTTCCCTAAAGAGTGAAATTAATTGTTTCTGAACTTTATAGAATATATATTTATATATTCTATATAAGTATACTTATATAGATACTTATATAAATTTATACAAGTATTTATTTTTTCTTTTGAGCAACATGATGTTTCTTGAGATTTATCCAGTGCTCATTGATATTCTTCCAGCAGATTTGTATGAGTCATTAATATCTGGCATGTTTTCCATCTGTTCAAAACCAATGTCATATCAATTATTAAATATTTGCAATATAATTCCTGGACTTGATTTATCCATGAAGTTTTGTGTACCTGTTGCTCATTTATTTTCAGTGCTATATAGTTTTCTTTCATATGAGTATGCCATAATTTTATGTTCCCTCTATTGTCATGGACATTTGGGTTATTCTTGTCTGGTACTATCATGCATAATGTTGCTACTGACCTTCTTACCTGGTCCTGGTACAAATGTACAGGTGTACTTCTAGAGTGTATACCTAGCACTGTGTCTTAGGAGATATATATATATATATATATATGTATATATATATATGTATATATATATATATATATGTATATATATAAAATCAACTTTAATGGTTAATGTTTTTTTGTTGTTGTTGTTAATGTTATTTTTTAAAGTACAACTTATTTGTATAATGTAATATGCTGTACAAACAATATATGAGTTCTCAGATGTTTCATGTGTTCACAAACACTCACTGCTTTCAGACACTTTAATTTTTTGCCCACTTGATGGTGTATATTGATAGCACATTGCAATTGCAATATTTATTTTCTAATTTGCTAAGGAGGTGAGCAGAGTTTAATTAGCTTATTGGCCATTTGGATTTCATCCTTATGAAATGCCTTGTCAATTTTTTGTCAATTCTTTTTCTACTAGGTTACCTGTCGTGTTCTTATTTATTTGGAGAGCTGGTTTTTATATTTTGGGTGAGGCTTCTTTGTTTCCAAGTTAAAATTATATTCTGTTATTCTGTGGCTTGTCACTTTACTCTTGACTTAGATGAACTTTTTTACTGAAAAACTTAATATTAGAGCTAGCATCAATGACCATATGTTCCCACTAACAATGCAGATAAGTTATCCTTATTTTGAAAGAGTTGCACACCTAAGGGTCAGCTTACCTGCAGGGTGAATAATGAGTCCTTAGCTTAAGAGTCTTCATAAACCCTGAATGATGGGCTTAGTGAGGAAAATAGATTTAAATAATCCCTTGTCCATATTCCATGAATTTAATTTTGCCTCCTACCTCTGGATAGGAATAAATATGCTATTGCTTATGGATTAAATGAATGGTTGTGCATGTGTCTACGGGCTTTGTTTTGCTGATTTACTTTAGGAGGACGATAATCTCCCGTGCCTAAAAATGAGTATGCTTCATTATTTGGCCTCATATATTCTGTTTCCTAAAGGGAAATAACTGGGTTCTCTGGAGCTGAAAATTGAAAACTGAGTAGCTCTTTAAAGAAGCAAATTGGTCTCAAACCTCACATGCTAGGTTTTTGGATGCATCACAAGATCTGCAAGGGGAAGTTTTGGCATCCATATGGGTATATTAGTGCTCTTTTTCTCTTTCTGTAGCTACTCAAGCAAGTGACAAGTAGTTATGTCATGACCACGTGACACATAAATTACAAGTTCTCCTGCCCCTCTAAAACTTTAGTCAGCATCAACCTTTGCACAATACACTAAGGCGTAATAGCTGATAATTTATGAGTGTAATTTGAAGGAAGCAATTCTCTTTTGTGATTACAGTAGTAAATAAAAGATTCAAATTCTCATTGACCCAACATCAAATTCAACTGTACCTTTTTTTTTTTTCTCCTGATGTCATTTATGGAAGTAAGCAAGCAGAGACCAAGAAGGTGACAGATTAAAGAAATGCAGTTGATTGCAAAGGACAAAGACTGTGGTATTAAAAATGAAGGAATTAGAAGAAAATAAATGGGAATACATCCAAATTTTACAATTTTGATTTCTTTTTTGCTGTTGAAGGACAGAGCTTTGGACATGAAGGTATGATAGGTGATATAATTGATAGAAGCAATGATGAGAGCCTAGATGAGAGCCTAGAGGGAAGACTTGGATAGAACTGCTTTATGATTTCATGATTAAAATACTTGGAAGAATTCACTTCCTTGATAAATGAGATATACTGGTGTGGGCCAAGGGCCTGAGACTCTCAGTAAAATATCTGCCCTTCAGACTACAAGAGCAGCCAAAATTTGGCAGCAATTAATTATATTTTCCTTGGAATTTTAAAAATAGGTTTTTCTCCCCAATTATTCTTTTAGTCTAGAACTCAAGTAGGAATGATAAAACCTTTGTGAATATGAAAAGGTGTGTAAATACTGAGCTTGCCCACTGGATCCATCCCAATTTGCATTAGCCTGAGGCCTGGGTTCAAGTTCAGATCAATTTAGAGATGAAGTGAGATGAATGTGAATCTACCCACAGATGACAGCATGATCTGACGTGGAAACCATGAGCACACATGCCTTGACAAGGGCACTAGGCTTAGTAGTTGACTGATAAGCGACTTTGTTTAAAAGTCTTAGAACCCCATCTTAGTAGCACTATATTTTGCTTCTCCATGAGAATTAAAAATAAGTGGTAATTAGTAATAATTTTGTTACATGACATTCCTGCCAAGATGAACGTTTGGCTTACCTCAGTTACTCTATAATAAAACAGTGCCTTGCATAAAGACTTGCTTGTTAAATATTTGTTTAAGCAGTCATTGCATGATAATAATTTGCATCTATCCAACATTATTTTATTTTCTCTTGAGCTTTAACATATACTCATAACAACACTGTGAGGTGTGGAAATTCAATCAGAGCTATGTAGTAATTTGCCCTATGCAACACATGTACTAAATGGCAGAACTGTGACTAAAAGGCAGAATTATTTTCCTCTAAGCCAGTGTATTTCTTTACTATGTTTCCCACAGAAGATGATTTTAGTAACAATAAAATTAGCTAATGATTAGGCTACTATAGCCAAGTTAAAGATGAATTATAAAGTATCTGCCTAGTAAGTATTCAGTATATGGGAATTATCTTTCCATTTGGTGTTTTGCTAAGTCTCCATCTTGGACCTCTCTCCATATATTTTTCCACTTTCAACCCCTCCACTTCCCAATTCTGCCTTCCATTCTACCAGCCACATACACTCAGATATCAGTCAACTAACTGTTCCTCAAGGATCACGTAATAAGTTCTCTCCAAAGAGTGTTTTCATTTAACAGGAGCTTAAGAGAAACTTCAGGATACTCAGGTATCTGTGAGTTTGTCAGAGGGGCTTTCAAGTTCCACCCACATCAAAAATTTTATGGAGACAAACCATAGCACAGTATTTTACTCTTTCCTGTCTATGAAACAGGTGAAAGGGAGAGTCTGATGGTTCCTTTCTCCTTTCTCGCAATTTAATGTGTGCGTTTGCAGCATGGTGCAAAGGAAAGTCCATGGGGGCCAAAACTCTGCCCTTTACTGAGCTCTGTGACCATGTGTACATATATTTCTTTGTCTAAGGTAAGGCTGCAATAGTGCCTACTTTGCATAGTTGGTGTGAAGGATAAGGATCACTTGTTGAACGTGGCAGATGGGAGTACCATGTTTCTTTTGTCTTTGCAGTTGATGCTCTGGTTTGGTCAATCAGACAAACACACCTTTTGGACTACATCCAGTGGAATCACTATACATATGACAGAAAGAACAAGTGTTCCAAGGCCTCGGCATGTACAGCAGTAGCAAATCACATTTACTGAGCACGTGTCATGAGCCAGGAATGGGCGGTGCTAAGTGTTTTACATGTATGATAATATTTAGTGTTCACAAAACCCTATTGTAAGGCCAACTGGCCCGAAGCAGGGGAACGCAATCAGATTCACAGGTTGCATCAGACTGAAACTCTCCGGACCACCCAGTTCCAGAAACTGACCTGGAGACTTTCCAGACCACCCAGTTCCAGGAACTGACCTGGGGACTTTCCACCCGGCCCAGCCTTCCCGCCTTTCGAGGGGCGGGACTAATGGTCCCAAGACTGATGCAACCGGCACCAGATATTGCCACGATACCCGAAGAGACCACCAAATAAGGAATACCCTGCGCCCTCCCAGATTCACCACACCCCTTTCCCTTCTTCCCCTATAAAATCTTGCCCAACCCTCACCCGGGTGCGACTTCTCTGGCCCCTTTCTCTCGGACCAGTGAACCTCGCCCGGGAGCGCCCCCTAATAAAGCTCACTTGAAGCTTTCCTCTGTTTCGCGGTGCCATTTGTTAAGATCCGACCTTACACCTATCATGCCCATTTTACACAGGAGGAGGCAGGCCTAGAATCTTAAATAATTTGCTATTTGTCAGTCAGCCAAGAATTGGGTCTTGAACTCAGGTTGTCTGACTCCAAATCCTAGAATTCGTTAATACTGGAATTATTAAAAACAAGGTTTCATTCTAGGACACAGTGTGTAAAAGTTCAACATTTCTGAAAATTTTCGGATTTTGTGATAAAGAAATGAAAGCTGATCTCTATTTCTCTCATGATTTTAGAAAAGATTTAAATGTTGCATTATTTGTTGCAAAATCTATATCATATTACCTAGTCACAAACACGGATACATTGTCCCCAGCAGATATCTGTATTTTCAGGTGAGTTTAACTGATTGACTTTCCCATTGTAAATTAATTAATATTAGAGGAAGTTGTTGGGGGTTTGAATTATTCTTAACATATAAGTCCAGTTATTTCAAGGATCATTTCAAGATCAGTTATTTCAAGATTCAGTTATTTCAAGATCAGTTTAAAGATTTTTTTTCTCTTTCATGTCCACTAAAAATAATCTTCATGAGTGGTAATGATTATTATCATTATTTAAGTAATAACTAAACCTAGAAAAGACACTAACAATGTCAGAAAACATGAGGGTGAATAAATGCCTTTTTAAATATTCTGGAGTATTTACAGCATAAGATAAAACTGCTGTCCTTTTTTAAATGGAAAAAGAAAAGTGTGCCTAACATGGAACGTCTTACCATTTGATTTGCTCAAATGCCTCCTCTATTTGTATTCTTTTTCCTTTATAAAAATGAAGAAGAAAATCTCAGGGAAAAACCATTTCCTAGGACATTATTTTGGAGATTGGTTTCTTTCTCTAGAGGAGTAAAACTCCATTGTCATCTTTCATGGGATAATTTTTTGGAATATAAGCCGGAGACTTTAAATTTACTGCATTTTTTGGCTTTAGGTGGGAAAAAACCCTTTATTGATATAAACTGGAAATAAATTTGGAATGAGTTGCATTAAGAAATGAGAAGGTGAGTTTGCTGGTTATAATATACATATGTATATATTTATATTTGGTAGCTGGATGTACATGTTGTTAGATGATTTAAAGAGAAGAGTTTTTGAAGGACTAGGGAGTTAGAGGGCAAATGAGGATTTTAAATTTTATTCTGGGATTTTTTGGGAAAAATATTTTCAAAGAATAGTTAGGCAAACTGAAAAGAATTTATATATATAAAATTTTGAAGCTTGTGAGTTTTTCTTACATACTATCTAAAAGCAATAGAACGTAAAATAAAGTGGGCAGAAGATACAAAGTCATATAAACCTGGATTAGACAGAATTAGGTAGGATGCATGTATTTGTCCATAGGAACTCACATATGCATTACAGCCAAGAGAACAAATGATGACCAGCTTAAAGCCAGGGTCTTACTTTCTTTGGTTAATGGATTTGTCAAGGGTAAAGACTGTTTAGTTATGAAGTGTGACTGGCTCATGATATACAAAGTGAAAATAATGTAAAACTCTATGGATGAAAGATGGAAGAAATAAGTAGGTGAAAGATAATGCTTTCCAGAAAAGAAATTTATTACATTAGGCAGTTTGTGATTCTACAGTGTATTAGAGGTTTATCTTCTGTGGTGAGGATACCAGCTCAAAAGGAAACTTATCATTCACCTTGCATTTTCATCCTAGAAGAAAATTTTATGTAAATAACAATACTAGATGATATGGCACAATATTATTCTACCTGAAAAGCAAAGCTAGGAAAGGAAAGTTTTGCCTTTCTTTTATAGGCTGTATCATTTGTTCAATGGCAAATTAATATAAACATATTTTTTGGAAGACTGGTGGGCATGTATTTCAAAGATAAAGATGCTAGGACATTTAGACAGCACTAGTATTTTAGCAGCTAAATATATTACTTTCTGTATAAAATTAACAAAATAGTGCACTAAACCCAGAGGCAACTCCTTAAAAGATGAATTGTTACATAAGTGTTAACTAGAATACAATCATTTCTCAGTGATATTTCATGCATTTACATCTTCCTTCCTTGATTTACTCAGCAGTGGTTTTCCATTCTCTCAAAATAGGAATTATTTAAATCTTAAGTAACTTAAGCCATTGCTTTTAAATTAACATCATTCAATCCTTGCCACTCTCACCATTTGGAAGGCCATAAAATAATTTAAATATGTGACCAGCTAAAATGAAGATGATTTTATTATTCATGAATAATTTAATATGAACACTTTAGAGCCTGCATTCCTCCATTACGTTGAATTATGGTACAACATAAAACTGTCAGACTAGGTTGCAGACTAGTCTCCATGGAGTTTCCTTATGTTTTCTCTTCAGATTTCTTTTTCTATAAATCCAATTTTTTGTTCATGTTTCCTCTGATATTCTAAAGCCTTGTTTCATTGACCTTTTCCCTTTCCTTGGATTTGATGCCAGAAACTAATAGTATCTTAGAAATAACATTACTATAATAACATAAAAATCCAATAGAGGTTAATAGGCCAAGTTAATAAACTCTTAGACTTGGAGCAGATTTTGGGGATCAACCCTGGTAAAATGTCTCCCCAGGGTGAGGTGGCCTTTTCAAAGGAAACTTTCCCTGTAACCCAGCACTCAGGGTAATGTGATACCTACAGACCTCCAAATATATCTACTGCCATGAAGAATGGTAGTTACAAGCATTGGCCTTGGAGTGAGACAGAACTGTATTTAGTCTCTTTCTAACTCTGTGATCTGGGACATACCTTCTGAGCTGTGGCTTCCTCATCTATATAATGAAGCAGATTGCAGCTCACCTACATAGTTGTGATCTTTAGATAATGCAATTCAATCAAAGCATCTAAAGTGGCTCCTGGTACATGGTTTTTATTGTAAGTGGATCTATACGCTATTGAGCTGAGACCACACCCTTCCTTTCTCTCTAAAAAAAATCTCAAAGTCTAGAATTATTGGTTAGAACCCTAGGAGGATTTGCTGGAATGATTATATGTTAACCCTTTATATGATGATGTTATAACATAAAACCCTTCAGGTGTTTCAGGTTGGTTTCAGGTTGTTCCCCTGGTCCCTGGGTCTACAGAGTTCAGCACGCACATGCTGCCTAGACTTGCCACTCATTGTTGAAGGGCTCAAGGCAATAGTCCCTTACACAATATACCAAGAGGCTCACCTACCATAGTTCTAAATGTTTAAAAATTATGAAATAAAGATAAAAAAATGTCAAATGCAAAGTTCTATCCTCTTAGCTTGATAAGTATACCTTCAATATCACTAGGAATGCCAAGTTAAATTTTAAAATGCTTCTTGAGTTCCTTCTAAACTCCTTGAAGTCCCATCCTGAAACATAGTGGTACAGGAAGGACTAAAATGTGGCATGTAGCCCATCCTCCTTCCCTGCCTATCTCAGGCTCTGTCCTGGATGGTGAGGAGCTTTGCATGGTTACAAAGGATTCTTGTATGCACAATTAGGTTTGGTTCACAACTTTGCAGGTGGTGCTCTTGGTTGAGTTTTAGTAGCTTGTCATACTTGAAGACTTGGTCAGTTTCTTTTAAGTTGTCAAAATCATGAGCACAAAGCTGTTTGCTGTATTCCATTATCTTTTTAATGACTGTAGACTCTGTAGTGATATTCCCTATTTCATAGCTGATATTGTTAGTTTATGTTTTCTCTCTTTCTTTTTGTTATTTTTACAACACGTTTCTCAAGTTTAGTTAACTTTTTTGAAGAGCAAGTTTTTTGCTTCACTGATGTTCTCTGTTGTTTTCCTATTTTCAAACTCCATTGAATTCTGTTATTATTTCCTTTATTCTACTTGCTTTAGGTTTAGTCTTCTTTCCCTAATTTCCTATGGTAGAATCTTAGGTTATTGATTTGAAATCTTTCCTCATTTTCAATATAATCACTTAGTCCTATAAATTTTCCTTTTAGTACTGCTTTAACTGTGTGCCACAAATTTTGATATGTTGCAGTTCCATTTAGGCCCTTTATCGTCCCCCTTTTTTTTTTTTTTTTCTTTTTGCGGTATGCGGGCCTCTCACTGTTGTGGCCTCTCCCGTTGCGGAGCACAGGCTCCGGACGCGCAGGCCCAGCGGCCATGGCTCACGGGCCCAGCCGCTCCGCGGCATATGGGATCCTCCCAGACCAGGGCACAAACCCGTATCCCCTGCATCGGCAGGCGGACTCTCAACCACTGCGCCACCAGGGAGGCCCTCGTCCCCTTTTTAAATACTATTATCTTGAGTATCAGATGGTGTTATAATTGTTTCTTTTCACCTCAAACATTATTTATAAAACTCACGAGGAAGAGGAGAGTCTATTTTGTGCCCATAATTATGCTCTCTTTGTTGTTCCTTCTTCCTTTCTGATGCTCCTAGATTCCTTATTTTATCATTTTCTTTCTGTTTGAAGAACTTTCTCTAGTCAGTCTTTAAAGAAAGATCTACAAGCAACAAATTCTCTTTATTTTCCTACATTTGATAATGGCTTTATTTCCTCATTTCTGAACAATAGTATTGACAAATATAGAATTCAGTTGGCAGGTTTTTTTTCAACAATTGCAAAATATTGTGCCACTTGCTTTTGGCTTCCCAAGGTCTCTGATGTCATTCAATTTGGTCTTTGCCTACTGGTGATTCATCATTTTTCTGGCTGCTTTTAAGATCTTTAGCTTTATTTTTTAAAAGTTTAAATACAGTGTGTCTTGGTACAGATTTCTTTTAGGTTTGTCCTCTCTGGAGTTCATCTGTAACTGAGCAGGACCCTATGGAGTCTTCGTGGGATAGACCCCTTGCCGCATGTCCTCTGCCTGTTCATAAAAAAAGTTGTAGTCTCCTAGGCCAAGTCACAAAAGCCTGGCTCAAGAATTAATGATTGAAAGGATGTGAACATGCAGTGACGAAAGTAGCAGTTGGGCCAGGAGAACTATTACAATTTAAACAGTAAATCAGCCAGGTGGCAGTCACACAATCTTTGTTCCTCCCTGAAGTATCCAGATAATAGTTTCTGATGCAAATATCCTTAGTTGTTTTACAGATGCTAAAACCCCCATCAAATAGAAGAAGTTAACTACTTGATGACCATCAGCATGTAGCCCCCAGACCTACTAGAGGCAGATGATTGATAATAATGAATCCTGTGACACCACCCTGTTACTTCACCATCAACAAATCGGAGAATCATGCACAAGCTGATCACACACCCTGCAATTGCTCTCTACCACCTTGCCTTTAAAAATGCTTTCCTGAAACCCATTGACAGTTTGGGTTATTTTGAGCATTAGCTGCCCTGGACTCCTTGTTTGGCACCTTATAATAAATGCTGCACTTTCCTTCACCACAAGCCGGTGTCAGTAGATTGGCTTTACTGTGGGAAGTCAAGTGGACCCAAGTTTGATTCGATAACACATTCAACTTCTTGTGTCTATAGATCTGTATTTGTCAAATTTGGGATGTTTTTAGCCATTATTTCTTCAAATACTCTTTCAGCCTCAATCTCTTTCTCTTCTACTGTTCCAATGAAATGAAGAATGGTTCTTTTGTTATTGTCCTACCTTTTTTTGTCCTGAGTCTGTTTTTTTCTTCATTATGTTCTATCATCATGTTTTATCTTTCAATCACTTCATTTTTAATTCTCTTTACCACAGTAAAAAAAAAAGAGAAATCAAGATAAGATCAATAAAGTTTTTTTTTTATTTTTAAAATGAGGCCGTTGAGAGGTTCAAAAGATGTTTAGGACTAAATACTGCATTATATTATAGTATAAATATTATCTTCTTAATTTCATGGTAAATATTTTTTGCAAAAAAAGTAGGAAAACAAAGAAAGTTAAAAGAAAAAAGTACAGATAGCCTCATCCACCAGAGGGCAGAGAGCAGAAGCAAGAAGAACTATAATCCTGCAGGCTGTGGAACAAAAACCACACTCAAAGAAAAATAGACAAGATGAAAAGGCAGAGGGCTATGTATCATATGAAGGAACAAGATAAAACCCCCAAAAAACAACTAAATGAAGTGGAGATAGGCAACCTTCCACAAAAAGAATTCAGAATAATGATAGTGAAGAGGATCCAGGACCTTGGAAAAAGAATGGAGGCAAAGATCGAGAAGATGCAAGAAATGTTTAACAAAGACCTACAAGAATTAAAGAACAAACAAACAGAGATGAACAATACAATAACTGAAATGAAAACTACACTAGAAGGAATCAATAGCAGAATAACTGAGGCAGAAGAACATATAAGTGACCTGGAAGACAGAATGGTGGAATTCACTGCTGCGGAACAGAATAAAGAAAAAAGAATGAAAAGAAATGAAGACAGCCTAAGAGACCTCTGGGACAACATTAAATGCAACAATGTTCGCATTATAGGGGTCCCAGAAGGAGAAGAGAGAGAGAAAGGACCGGAGAAAATATTTGAAGAGATTACAGTCAAAAACTTTCCTAACATGGGAAAGGAAATAGCCACCCAAGTCCAGGAAGTGCAGCGAGTCCAAACAGGATAAACCCAAGGAGAAACACACCAAGACACATAGTAATCAAATTGGCAAAAATTAAAGACAAAGAAAAATTATTGAAAGCAGCAAGGGAAAAATGACAAAAAACATACAAGGGAACTCCCATACGGTTAACAGCTGATTTCTCAGCAGAAACTCTACAAGCCAGAGGGAGTGGCATGATATACTTAAAGTGATGAAAGGGAAGAAACTACAACCAAGATTACTCTACCCGGCAAGGATCTCATTCAGATTCGATGGAGAAATCAAAAGCTTTACAGACAAGCAAAAGCTAAGAGAATTTAGCACCACTTCTCTAAGTGGAAGACACAAGAGAAGGAAAGGATCCACAAAAACAAACCCAAAACAATTAAGAAAATGGTCATAGGAACATATATATCAATAATTACCTTAAACGTGAATGGTTTAAATGCTCCAACCAAAAGACACAGGCTTGCTGAATGGATACAAAAACAAGACCCATCTATATGCTGTCTACAAGAGACCCACTTCATACCTAGGGACACATATAGACTGAAAGTGAGGGGATGGAAAAAGATATTCCATGTAAACGGAAATCAAAAGAAAGCTGGAGAAGCAATACTCATATCAGATAAAATAGACTTTGAAATAAAGAATGTTACAACAGATAAGGAAGGACACTACATAATGATCAAGGGATCATCCAAGAAGAAGATATAACAATTATAAATATATATGCACCCAACACAGGAGCACCTCAATATATAAGGCAACTGCTAAAAGCTATAAAAGAGGAATTCAACAGTAACACAATAATAGTGGGAGACTTTAACACCTCTTTACACCAATTGACAGATCATCCAAACAGAAAATTAATAAGGAAACACAAACGTTAAATGACACAACAGACTAGATATATTTAATTCATATTTATAGGACATTCTATCCAAAAAGAGCAGATTACACTTTCTTCTCAAGTGCACATGGAACACTCTCCAGGATAGATCACACCTTGGGTCACAAATCAAGCCTCAGTAAATTTAAGAAAATTGAAATCATATCAAGCATCTTTTCTGACCACAACACTATGAGAAGAGAAATGAATTACAGGGAAAAAAAATGTAAAAAACACAAACACATGGAGGCTAAACAATACGTTACTAAATAACCAAGAGATCACTGAGGAAATCAAAAAATACCTACAGACAAATTACAATGAAAACACTATGATCCAAAACCTATGGGATGCAGCAAAAGCAGTTCTAAGAGGGAATTTTATACCTATACAAGCCTACCTCAAGAAAAAAGAAAAATCTCAAGTAAACAATCTAAACTTACACCTAAAGGAACTAGAGAAAGAAGAACAAACAAAACCCAAAGTTAGCAGAAGGAAACAAATCATAAAGATCAGAACAGAAGTAAATGAAATAGAAACAAAGAAAACAATAGCAAAGATCAATAAAACTAAAAGCTGGTTCTTTGAGAAGATAAACAAAATTGATAAACCATTAGCCAGACTCATCAAGAAAAAGAGGGAGAGGATTCAAATCAATAAAATTAGAAATGAAAAAGGAGAAGTTACAACAGACACCGCAGAAATACAAAGAATCCTAAGAGACTACTATAAGCAACTCTATGCCAATAAAATGGACAACCTGGAAGAAATGGACAAGTTCTTGGAAAGGTGTAACCTTCCAAGACTGAACCAGGAAGGAATAGAAAATATGAACAGACCAATCGTAACTAATGAAATTGAAACTGTGATTAAAAATCTTCCAACAAACAGAAGTCCAGGACCAGATGGCTTCACAGGCGAATTCTATCAAACATTTAGAGAAGAGCTAACACCCATCCTTCTCAAGCTCTTCCAAAAAGAGCAGAGGAAGTAACATTCCCAAACTCATTCTATGAGGCCACCATCACCCTGATACCAAAACCAGACAAAGATACTACAAAAAAAGAAAATTACAGACCAATATCACTGATGAAAATAGATGCAAAAATCCTCAACAAAATACTAGCAAACAGAATCCAACAACACATTAAAAGGATCATATACCATGATCAAGTGGGATTTATCCCAGGGATGCAAGGATTCTTCAATATACACAAATCAATCAATGTGATACACCACATTAACAAATTGAAGAATAAAAACCATATGATCATCTCAATAGGTGCACAAAAAGCTTTTGACAAAATTCAACACCCACTTATGATTAAAAACTCTCCAGAAAGTGGGCATAGACGGAACATAATAAAGGTCATATATGACAAACCCACAGCAAACATCATTCTCAATGGTGAAAAACTGAAAGCATTTCCTCTAAGATCAGCAACAAGACAAGGATGTCCACTCTCACCACTATTATTCAACATAGTTTTGGAAGTCCTAGCCACAGCAGTCAGAGAAGAAAAAGAAATAAAAGGAATAAATTGGAAAAGAATAAGTAAAACTGTCACTGTTCGCAGATGATATGGTACTATACATAGAGAATCCTAAAAATGCCACCAGAAAACTACTAAAGCTTATCAATGAATTTGGTAAAGTTGCAGGGTACAAAATTACTGCACATAAATCTCTTGCATTCCTATACACTAACAATGAAAAATCTGAAAGAGAAATTATGGAAACACTCCCATTTACCATTGCAACAAAAAGAATAAAATATCTAGGAATAAACCTACCTAGGGAAACAAAAGACCTGTATGCAGAAAACTGTAAGACACTGATGAAAGAAATTAAAGATGATACCAACAGATGGAGAGATATACCATGTTCTTGGATTGGAAGAATCAACATTGTGAAAATGACTACACTACCCAAAGCAATCTACAGATTCAATGCAATCCCTATCAAATTACCAATGGCATTTTTTATGGAACTAGACAAATCATCTCAAAATTTGTATGGAGACACAAAAGACCCCGAATAGACAAAGCAGTCTTGAGGGAAAAAAATGGAGCTGGAGGAATCAGACTCCCTGACTTCAGACTATACTACAAAGCTACAGTAATCAAGACAATATGGTACTGGCACAAAAACAGAAATATAGATCAATGGAACAAGATAGAAAGCCCAGAGAGAAACCCACGCACCTATGGTCAACTGATCTATGACAAAGGAGGCAAGGATATACAATGGAGAAAAGACAGTGTCTTCAATAAGTGGTGCTGGGAAAACTGGACAGCTACATGTAAAAGAATGAAACTAGAACACTCCCTAACATCATACACAAAAATAAACTCAAAATGGATTCGAGACCTAAATGTAAGACCGGACACTATAAAACTCTTAGAGGAAAACATAGGAAGAACACTCTCTGACATAAATCACAGCAAGATCTTTTTTGATCCACCTCCTAGAGTAATGGAAATAAAAACAAAAATAAACAAATGGTACCTAATGAAACTTCAAAGCTTTTGCACAGCAAAGAAAACCATAAACAAGACGGAAAGACAACCCTCAGAATGGGAGAAAATATTCGCAAACAAATCAATGGACAAAGGATTAATTTCCAATATATATAAACAGCTCATGCAGCTCAATATTAAAGAAACAAACAACCCAATCCAGAAATGGGCAGAAGACCTAAACAGACATTTCTCCAAAGAAGACAGACAGATGGCCAAGAAGAACAGGAAAAGCTGCTCAACATCACTAATTATTAGAGAAATGCAAATCAAAACTACAATGAGGTATCACCTAACACCAGTTAGAATGGGCATCATCAGAAAATCTACAAACAACAAATGCTGGAGAGGGTGTGGAGAAAAGGGAACCCTCTTGCACTCTTGGTGGGAATGTAAATTGATACAGCCACTATGGAGAACAGTATGGAGGTTCCTTAAAAAACCAAAAATAGAATTACCATATGATCCAGCAATCCCATTACTGGGCATATACCCAGAGAAAACCATAATTCAAAAAGACACATGCACCCCAATGTTCATTGCAGCACTATTTGCAATAGCCAGGTCATGGAAGCAACCTAAATGCCCATCGACAGACGAATGGATATAGAAGTTTGGTACATATATACAATGGAATATTACTCATCCATAAAAAAGAACGAAATTGAGTCATTTGTTGAGATGTGGATGGATCTAGAGACTGTCATACAGAGTGAAGTAAGTCAGAAAGAGAAAAACAAGTATCGTATATTAACGCATGTATGTTGAACCTAGAAAAATGGTACAGATGAACCGGTTTGCAGGGCAGAAATTGAGACACAGATGTAGAGAACAAACGTATGGACACCAAGGGGTAAACTGCAGTCGGCTGGGGATGGTGGTGTGCTGAATTGGGCGATTGGGATTGACATGTATAAATTGATGTGTATAAAATGGATGACTAATAAGAACCTGTAGTATAAAAAAACAAGCAAAGAAGAAACAACTAATACTAAATGTTCTTTGGGTTATTTGTAGGGTAATATGTTAATATAAATGTTTCAGACGTTACATGAAATTTGTTAAAATCTTCTACATTCTGGTATAATGTTATAAGTCATAATTCTAGTTATTACTTTAAAATGTATATCTCAGAAATAACTAAATTTCCTTGTCAATGAACTTTCATCAAATCTTTAACCGTGGTCATTTTTAAGTATTTTGTCACTTACAGACGGTTCTGGGTGTACTCTGATGCTTTTGCAAAAATGTTCCTATAAAAGGGTTTCATCTTCAAGGAATTCATGGAAAAGACTGACAAGTACAGGTTTCTGGTAACTGACTATACTGTTGAACTGAATGAATAAGCATTTTCAGAACTCTAATGGAAAACTGATGAATTCATTAAACTGCTAACAAAAGATCAAGATGAAAAAAAAATTAATTACATGGGACTGAGTGAACTGATGAGGATGTTTATAATTTTTGTGACTTTCTGTTTGAATAAAAAAAAATCCCACAAGGACTCAGAGGCAAAAAATATACAAATCAATTTTCACTGCAAAGTAAAGGAGCTGTTACAGTGGAGGATTACTGGACTCAATGTCAATATTATGACATAGTATGGGTGTGTTTCGTGTTTGGTAATTGCAATCGTTGCTTTTGTTGTGGTCATCCATTTACAATGCTTAGTGTAAGTTTATTTCTCTCTTATAAAAATAAAATACAGTGTGTGTGTGTGTGTGTGAAAAAAAAAGAAGTATATACTTTTTAGTCACAGTTTCATCACTTAGAGGTGACCACCTTTCCTTTTTCCTTCTAGAAAATACAATTGACTGATTTTTACCTTTCTTACACACATATACAAACACACATTTATTAATACCTTTGAAAGAGTATTCTATTCTTTTGGATTTCATCATACTATAAATCTCCATGTTTAAAGCAATTTATATGAGCCAATAATGTTAGTAAATGAAATAATTAGAGGTAAAAATCTGAGTTAATTATCAGAATGTCATGATAGGGACAGAAAAGAATGAGATTCTTTATGTTACCTAAATGCCACATTAATGCCTATGCCTACCTAATTAATTCTAAATTTAAATTTATGGAAAATGGAAGTTAAGCTATAAGAAAATAAGGAAAATAAATGAATTGTAGTTCACAGAAAATAATATTAAAATTAAGTAACGAGCATTCTAGAAAGAAGCAAAGTAAAGTTTTGGGTGCAACTGTAATTCTTTGTTGGAAGGATGAATTGGAATTGATGGTAATGCATTGTCCTTTGGAACGTTTGGCAAATGTATAGTTTTCTCTATTATTATTGTATTTCATGTGGCCCTGGTGAGAAATATAATTATAAAAGTATTCCTCTATATTTACAGTACCTTGTTTTTATATTTCTTTTCTGCCTTTTTATGGATTCTGTGCTTCTACTGAACTTATTCAAGCATTATAATGATAAGGTTGGAGTGAGTCATTCATGCAAAATATAGCTACCTAGATATTTATGACTCAGTATTTGATACATATTTTTGTTTACCACTGTGTTCCCTAAGTTTAAAAAAGGGCAAAAACCTTTAAGTTGATTGTTTTAGAATATCTTGTCAGCTGAGTCAGGGTTTGAGTTAGGAATACAGTGCTCTCTAACCTGCCGAAGTAAACTTTACAGGTTGTTTTCCTGTGTCCTTACATCACCTACATAACTTGGAGAGATGCAAAGACATCCAACTCGGTTCCTTTCGTCCATTAGTTTATTCACCCATCACACATCTATTCAATTTCTACTGTTTTTCAGGCTCTGTGCTAGCTGCTAGAGATATAGTAGATAAATTACTAATATTTTATACTCATAGATTTTATACACACACATATATCCATTAGCATATAATTTTATTTTATTTGGACACACACATGCACCAATATATATGTAATTTTAGCCTGGTATCTTAGATTCTTATAATGACCTCTTTATCCTGTGCCATCTTGGACATCTATCAGATCATCACATTGAAAAGTACATTAAGAAAAGATAAGTCAGAGCAGTTTCCTTCTGGAGCTTATTAAGGTCTGGTATTTCTGATGCATCTTCCAATGATTATTCTCAAAAGTTGGAAATTCATATTTTAAAATGGTAAACTACATCTATAGTTTCTAGTACCATTTGAGAAGAGGTACTGGGTGGAACCTTGCTGGACTAAATTGTGGCCTTCCAATCTTATTATTTACCTTGAGCTTATGACAGAATGATCATGTGATGTGGTGGACATCTGTCTTTTTTTTTTTTTAATATGCCCAGTGTTAATCCCCACCCCGCTTCCCATCACAAACTCTTCATGATAACTTTTCTTTGTATACAACTCCTTCTATACTCTCAGTATGTGTTGCTCGGGTAGGGCCAATTCATTCCAGACCTGGCCATCAGATTACCTTATCTTGTTGGCCATGGTTATTTGTTCAGACATGTTAGCATGACCTTACTGAGAACAATGTAGCTCAGTCACAAGGAGTTGCCTGAAACTATTGGGGAAAAGGGAGGCATATTCTGTTTTCCTTGTATTTTTAATTTAGTAGATATATGTGAGAAGTTGCTGGTTTCCATCTTTGATCCCTTGAAGGGTTGTGTGCCAAAGGATAGAGGAAAGCAGACTAAAAAATGAGAGGGAAAGACAGCATCCTGATGACATTACATAAGATCTTAAATCAAGCCATGACTTAAACGAGCTCATCCTTGAAAGGCATCTTTTAATTGCCTTTCTATTATTTGCAACTACCAGAAATTTTACTAATACAATGTCTCTCATCCACCTCTGTCTTAGTCCCTAGATAAAGGGTCATGGAAGTTTATGTTTTAGTTCTGTTGGTACTCATAATTTTTGCTCTAGTCCAATGATTGTATATTTATGTGTCTGCCTATGTGTCCATATACAACATACGCACAAATGCCTACACAGGCACATGTATAATTTCACAAAGGAAATTATAAATGTCTATATCAAAGAGAAATTGTGGTCATCTGTGGCTCTGATATAAGTAGACTGTCCATGGCAGTTATAGTAGCATCATTATGTCATCAGGCGTCAAGACTCCTTCTGTCTGTCAGTTTGGCACATAGTTTAGAGCTCATTCTCATGCTCGTTTGATGGATGCTAGATCTATCACCATCACAATTATGTTCCAAGCAGGAAAAGGAAGAAGGGTGCATGGTAAAAAGGACAGAAAAAAGAAATATGGGAAAAGAAAATCAGATTAACAAGCCAAAATTTGTCATGTTTCAAGGATTTTTTTTCTCAGAAGCTTCTGTTAAATCTCATTGACTAGGACTGTGTCACATCATGACTCTTGCATGTAGAGACTGAGAAATAAAGTGTTTTGCCTGCAAGTGAGGAAGAAAGACAGAAAGGGTGCTGAGTAGGCAATTATCAGTCCTGCCATAGGGTATATTTTATTAACTGGTGTTTTCTCATTTATAAGATGAGTGGTTTGCACTGACTAGATAAACAAACATAGCTGGTTTACAACCCTAGTCTCCAGCAAAGGCCCTGATTGAATCAGAATCTCTAGTGCTGGTGGTCAAGAATCTTTATTTTAATAAGCTCCCACAGTGATTCTCACTATAACCCCAATTTGATGGATTTGAGTAGGTGAGGATTAACTTTCCATCCAGTACTTAAATGTAATTCTGAATATTAACTTTCTAACTATCTGCTGTTGTTTCATATATATTGTATTATTAAAAGAATAAAAACACCCATAGTAAACACCCTAAACAATCCTACAATTTCAAGCTTGTATCATTGTATTGTGTACTATTTATTGCTGTATCCTGGCTGATCTATCTTGAAATCTAGTAGGATGTCTGAAAGAAGATCTAGCTCTTTACAATCAATCTGTGAAAAGTATTTATTTCTCTTAACAGAAAGAAACAGACTGAGGTAAACTCCATGAAAGCAAAAAGAACAGGTTGCTCAGGAGGCTGTATCTGTTTTTTCTGTCATTGAAACTAGATTTGGAAATGGAGGAGACTCAACAGTCCCACAAAATCAGCAGTGTAGGCAGAGGTGGGAATCTCGTGCTCTGTGGGACACCTCCAGAGCCCAGGTGGTCTGATGGTCTCACCCAATGAGAACAAGTGACAAAGCTCATTCTTTTCATTTGGAAATAGTTTGCATGTCAGAGGAATATCAGAAAGAGAGCTAGTTGTTCCTTTTGAGGCAATAGAGAAAAAACAGTCAAAATGTGTAATGCAGAACCCCCAAATTTGTCAAAGGAAAATGTATCCTTTTTAAGAGTGTAATTCACCTAGCAGCAGGGATGAAAACCAGGGAAACAAGAATGTCATCTAGTAGTTTTGGCATACCTTAAGCTCAGAACTGTGGCCTTCAGAGAGGAACAAGAGTTATTCAAATGCTGTGCTCACTGAAGTACTGAGAACAAGTTATGCTGTTGCTGTTAATTCTCATTTATTTTGCATTTATCCTTTAATAATGTGCAGTTGGTTAATCTGTATAGATATATTAAAATATTTAGGAACTTTTTAAAGCCATAAACAAGGGTGACTCAAAGAACTAAAGACATAAATATGAAGTATAAAACTCTAAAGGTAATAGATAATTTAGGTGAGTATCTTTATGACCTAGGAGTGACAAGGAGCTACTTAAACAACACCTACAAAACATATATTACAAAGAAAATAATAGATTAATAACTGGCCAAAATTAAGGATTTCTGTTCAAAACATGTCACCATCCACAAAGTTAACAAATAATAGATTGGGACATGATATTTGCAATGTCTATATTTGATAAATTGATTTTAAGAATGCAAGAAAGTCCTGAATGGAATTAGAAAAATAGGAAAAGGATATGATCGGACAATTCACAGAACAGGAGACCTAAAGGTCATGAAGAAATCCCAATTCATTAGTATTAGAGAAATTCAAACTAAACCATCAATAAGTTTCAAACACTTAACAAATGTATAAAGTAGGGCTGACCAAGATGAGAGTATCTAGAAAATCATGTGCATCACTTTGGAGAGAAATCTAGCAGTTCTTAGTCTGTTTACATATGAGCCCAAGACCCAACAAACCTGCCACTGTATATAACCCAGAGAAGTTATCTCATACGTCAATAAGGGGACTCGTCTGAAAACGCTTATTATATTGTGTTGAGTAGGCAGTTATCTGGAGTTCATCACTGGAATCCATCACTAGGGTAATAGGCTAGTATAATGAAGTGGATGGAATACTCTCTTAGTTTGGGATCACCTAGATGCAGACTATGGGACAAAGATACTCTTGGGGGATGTGTAAGAAACAAGTAGGAGAGCAGAGAAGTGCCACATGAATGGGAAGGCAGCGGCCAATAATGAATGAATCATTAAGTCAACAACCAGCTACTGGAGCTTAACTGTTTAGGGAAACTCGAGGTTGGCCTAGAATACCATACGGACAAGAGAAGAGGTTGCTGGAGAATTTATACACCAACTCTGGTCACTGAGGATTGCTTTCAAGAAGCATAATGTCCTTAGCTCTTTGGGCATACTGTGGACAGCAGTATGGTCTCTGGAGGCCAGGCCCTCAGGCAATGAAATGCAGGTGCAGGTATTTGCAAGTTCACAGATGTGCACTGATACAGTAAGAATAGAGGCCATGAGTAGGACACTGTGTCTGCAATAAATTCTAAGCAGCAGTTAAAAGCAGTGAAGTACATACCTACAGTAACACGGAAAGACCTTGAAAAGAGTGATAAGTGAGAACATACAAAACAGAATAAGATCTATGGCACAATTCCATTTATGTAAAGTGAGGACACTTGCAGAGGAAAAAAACCACAGTAATACAAACTTCTTAAGAACACATATAAATATGGGACAGAAATCTGAAATAAAATGGTTACCAGGGAACAGAAAGGGGAATGAGAGTGGGGAATGGAGAATAAAAGAAAGGGTCTTTCAGCTTGCTATTGTGCCATGAACTGAGAAATATAACTAGCACAAACATCCTCTCTTAAGCCCCCCAAAAGGAAAAAAACACTAAGGGTTTTAGTTCCATTGTTTCAAAATCTCTTTTTCTGTACTGTTTACCTAAGTAGATCTAAAGTAAATGGGTCTACTCTTGGTATACAAAGTAGCTGGAGATGATTACTTCATATTTAGTACTAGGTTTCAGTATAATAAAGGTAGAAACTTATGATTTTAATGTGTACAAGGAGAAGAGATGCTATACCTATGAATAGTAATAATAATAAGAAGAATATTACCATTTTCAAACATTTACAAAGGGCTTACTAACTTGACATTTCTGAACTACATTGCATTATACGCTTATAAAAACCATAACAAAATGAGTACAAAGATAAATTTGCCCCCTAAATTTAAACTGTTTCTGTTGCCTAATTAGATACAACAAACTGCATATATTAAAGTGTTATAAAATATCTTTTTGCCTCAAGAGACTCTCCTAAAAAATTTCAAGAAACTTGACGTTTAAAGGAAAGAGATACATTTACGTAAATTATGTCAGAGGTATATACACATTCATATAGGTAAGAATATCGTATGTGTCAAATGAATAAATCCATTAACCCTTTCTTTTAACAAGGGAGTTTAATACATCTATATTTATTGTCGTTACTGACATATTTGCTTCTTCCACAGTATGTCTCATTCCAGTAAATGGTAAACTCTGTTTTCCATTTCCTTAGGCTGACAACCTTAGAGCCATCTTTCATTTTTCTTACTCCCCATGTGCATTCTCTCAGCAGCTCCCTCCAGAGAATAATCTGGCTTTTATTCTCACTCTGCTTCAGTATCCCCATCCTCACTCTGCTCAGCCACACTCATCTGCCTCTGTCCTTTGGATTTGTGTAGCGAACTCGACCAGTTCAGAACTTTTGCACTTGCTGTTTGCTCTTTCTGGTACTATCTTATTTTGGATTTGAAACTTCACCTCTTCAAGTATTTTTATAATGCCATCTACTTAGTGAGTTTTTTCCCGGACACCTTGTTATAGATACTCCCTCCCTCTGGCACTTTCTATTTCCTTTCCCTGATACATATCCTCAGTGTTTAGAATAGTTCCTGGAACCTGGTAGGTGCTCTATAAACATTTGCTGGATAAGAAAAAATCACTGTCCCCTACAAAATATTTTATCTGCCTTGCTTATTTACTTGCTTTCTATTGAACTGATCAAGTTTTATAAACTTACTTTACTCCTCTCTAGGTTTGGAAGTTTCAGATTTTACTATATTTTAAATGATTATTTCTATATTTTTTTGTTATTTTAACATAAAGCACTTTGACTTACACACATAGAATAAGTGAAACATCTGGTTAAATGTCATGAAGTGAACACATATGTGTAACCAGCATGCAGATGAAGAAACAGAATATTCCTAGAACCCTACAAGCTATTTTGTGCTCCCTTCCAGTTTCTACCTGCCCCCCAAAGTTAACATTGTTGGGACTGCTCAACTCCATAATTAGTTTTAACTATCCTTGAACTCCATACAAATACAATCTTTTAGTATGTGCCCCTTACTGTCTGACTTCTTTTGCTTAACAGTGTCTGTGAGATTCATCCATACTACTATGTTTATCATTAGTTTATTCTCATGCATGTGTAATATTCCATTGTACAGATATAGCACAATTTATACATTTGTCTCTGGGTGGACTTAGGTTTATTTGGAGTTTTTTTATATTAATAGTGTTTGAACATTATTGTGCATTTATATAAAAACATGTGTCCATTTATGTTAGATATATAACTAGAAATTGCTAGGTCATAGGATGTGCATATATTCAGCCACACATTCATTAGACTTATGAACATATTTTACTGAATTCTATTTTTACTATTTTATCTTTCATTCTTTCCTTTAATTTGTGGATCACTTCCTCTGAATAAAGCACATCCTTTAGTAGTTATTTCTTTTAGGTCTGTGGATGGTAAGTTTCCTTGGCTATTATGTATATGACAAGTTTTTAATTTTATTCTCTACTCCTGCTTTAGCTGGTATAAAATTCTAGACAGTTTTTTTTTCTTATGTTTGATGATATAACTCCCCTGTCTCTATTGTTCTGATGAGAAATCTGCTGTTAGTCCAATTGTCATACCTTTCTAAATAACATATTCCCTCTGGTAGCATTTAAAATTGCTCTGTATTACTGATGCTCTGCAGTTCAACCAAAATATTTACAGGGTTTAAATTATTTTTATTTATCCCACTGGAGTGACAAAGTGCCAACAGCCCAGGTTTATTTTTGCTAATTTAACAACCTCAATTAAAAGAGTTCCTTTTTCTCTAGTGTCCCAGCAGAAGTCCTAGGATTAGTGCTCATTAGATAATTGTATTGTCTTTGAATAATACCTGTAGCCTGGGAGTTGGAATACAATCATTGGCAAGACCTGAGTCATGTACCCACCCACACCTGAGGTGAGAAGGTTTGTGATCAGCCGGCCCTAACTGCATATATTAAGAGATAGGGAAGAGACATTCCACAAATCTTCTTGGGGTTCTGAGTGGAATTACAGATACAGGAGACTGTTACCAAACAATGGGGATATGGATGTTGCTCAAGAGTCAATGGATAGCCCCTATAAAGAAGGATTAAGGAATATTTGGTCTAGGAGTTATTAGCATTTGAGTAGGGAGCAGTGTTAAGCAGAATCATGAATCAGATGTTTCTTCCAGGGTAGAAGAGAGACCAATTCTTTTAGTTGTTTTGCAGATCAGATGTAAAGATGATATTGTAGTTGGAAAGGTAGGCCGGAAAATAGAAGGATATGAATGTCAAGCTATACATTTGAACTTCTCTTTGGAAACAGTGGAATTCACTGAAAGATAATCAGCAAGAGAATGATGTGGTCAGGAATGTACTTGACAGAGGAGAAAATTTTGTTTGGAAAAGGGGTTTGGCATAAAGAGAAAACTGGATAGTGTCTGTGGCAGAATTTTGTTTCCTAAAAATTTGTATGTTGAACTGTTAACCCCTAAGTCCTCAGAATGTGACTGTATTTGGTGATAAGGGCCTTTAAAGAGATGCTTAAGTTAAAAAGGTTAAGGTGCATCCCAATCCAATCTGACTAGTGTTTTTGGTGAAGAGGAAATTTGGACAGGTAAAAAGGTACTTTAGAGGCCCATGTGCACAGAGGAAAGACCATGTAAGGACACAGTGAGAAGGTGGCTGTCTGCAAGCAAAAGAAAGAAGAAGGAACCAAACCTGCTAACACCTTGATCTTGGACTTCTAACCTCAACAACTATGAGAAAATTAATTTCTGTATTTTAAGCCACCCATCTGTGGTACTTTGGTATGGCAGCCCTAGCAAACGAATATAGGGAATGATTTCACAATTTCTAATATTGTAGTAGTGATAGCAGGGAGAAGTTATTTTCGAGGTAAAATCTACCAGACATGCCAACAGATTGGACGCTAGGCATAAGGGAGAAGCAGCAGCAACCCTCTGTTAAATATCCTTTAAAATTAAATTATAAAGCAAACTCCCTCATATTGTTTGGTTGATAAATTCTTAGGGTAAGTATGTAAAATCTGTGGTGACACACCATGTGGCAGTGCCAGTCCGTTATATCTCTTAGCGTATATGAAAGTTTGTTGATTCCTAATCTTGCTTAAAGGCAGGAGAGATCCATAAAACAGCACTTCACATTTATGATCCTAGATTCACCTCCCTTGAAGAGTAGGCTCTGCCAATGCCTGGAAACAAAAGCAAGCTGAGTAGTTTTACAAAGGCTCAGGGTTGCTCCTATAGCTGCAGCTTGATAGTGGCACAGGGAAATGAAAACTTTTTAGCTCTCCCTAAGCTGTTTTCTTACAAATGGTACTGGGAGTTGATTTTTGTATGTGTGTTGTATATGATGGTGTTTCTGGCCAAGAAGAAAAATCTCATAAGACTATCTACTCTCTCATTCAATTTCTGAGAGCAAGAATCAAATTAAAAATATTAACAGGTAACTGCAGTTTTTTAAAATTGTAGGTTTGAATGGAGGATTTTAAGTGACTTCTTTGGGGTTTACTTACTTCATATACATTCAGTAAATCATGTAGGCATTTATTACTACTGTAAAATGGAATTTGTAGAACTGACTTATTTACTCATAAGTTTGAAGTATACATTTTCTATAATATATAGACTGGTTTATAATCTAGTGTACATAAAAATGACATAAGATATATAATGAAAGAAAACTTTCAAAATCTGTGATTTCTTCTATTGTAGATCTTTTTATTTTTGTGGAGGGATTACCGGATAATGCAGTAAAACACTGTGTACACCTTTCATTTTATACTTGGATATACTGGCCAACT
Source organism: Mesoplodon mirus (assembly GCF_964341445.2). Taxonomy (NCBI): domain Eukaryota; kingdom Metazoa; phylum Chordata; class Mammalia; order Artiodactyla; family Ziphiidae; genus Mesoplodon; species Mesoplodon mirus. The sequence goes on along the minus strand of NC_138988.1, from coordinate 16,146,904 downwards.
TCTCAACTGAAAATATTTTTCTTCAGAGGAAAAAGACAGGCTTTAGATTTCTTGTTTGTACTCACTCTATAAAAATCAATGCCAGGTTGGCAGGTTTGTAAATATTTACTCTGGGTAGCAGTTCCAAGGCAGCCATTCTCCCCCCTGCACAATGCTCTCTATCTGTTAAGTCACTAATAAAAATCTGCATGCACGGAATTCTGAAAAATTTTATGAATGAGGGAATAGTATTTGTTGAGAGGCCTGTAGTAAGGATTTCTATTAGTCTTCTAATAGTCTTAATAAGAATCTGCTCCTGTGCCATGCTTTGGGTTTATGCTTTCAAACAATTTTCATGTATCATTAGTTTTACATTTACCCCTTTGAAATAAGGTATCCATGACAGATTTTCTATGGCTTAGGAAAAATAAGATTTTAAGAATTCATGAACTATTTTTTAAAAATGAAAAGGACAGGAATCAATAGCATTGGAGTGGGCCCTGCATTTTTAGGGTCCAAACATCAAGTTTAGAAACAGAAAATAACTGCACATTTAAAAGAATGCTAGAAAATATAAGAACATTATTTTGAATCAGATTTTTAAATTGGTAATACATCTAGAATTCCTAAAATTAACTTATTTATACTATTTTTCACATTTTGAGTATATAATTTCAATATAAAATAAAGAAGTGGTTACTATTTTAGAGTGTCGCACTGAACTACATGTTTCTCTTCCCTTCCAGAATAGTCTGTTTCGTTATATGTATTTTCAGAGTATATGCTACTAGAAGACATCCACAATAATCTCTTTCAAGCAATAAAACATTCATTCTCTTTTTTGTTAAGTAATGTTATTTCTCCTGCCTTTTTTTTCTTAAATAATATTTAAAACATAAACTTGCACTTCAAAAATTAAGATAAGGGCTTCCCTGGTGGCACACTGGTTGAGAGTCCGCCTGCTGATGCAGGGGACACGGGTTCGTGCCCCGGTCCGGGAAGATCCCACATGCCGCGGAGCGGCTAGGCCTGTGAGCCATGGCTGCTGAGCCTGCGCGTCTGGAGCCTGTGCTCCACAACGGGAGAGGCCACAACAGTGAGAGGCCCACATACTGCAAAAACAAACAAACAAAAACAACAACAAAAATTAAGATAAAATTATTCTGTAATGTGTAACAACCCATTACCCTTATTAATAGCCTGGCAGTTGCTGAAATGTAGTCTATATTATGCATCGGATAATTATGATTTTTAGGGACCATGAATGAAATGCATGCTGACTACTAATTCTTAGTGAACCCATAATAATCACCAAAATCTAGTTCTAGAGGGCAAAGTGTGAAATATCAATTTTAAAAATGTAATATGGGAATGAGAAAAGAATCTTTTCACTGACAAGAAAAGCAGTAAGAAAGGGCTATTAGCTGGGTAGAGATGAATTTCTGATTGGGGCTCCTGGAGCTCTTTGATGTATGTTAGATATAAGATGGCTTTGAGGATATGTGTAACCAAATTGTCCCTTTTGCCTGTTTAATGAAAAAGGCATAGTGACGTATTTGTGCTGTTTTCAAACTGAGGGCCTTAAATATCTGCTCCAGTGACCAGAAATCACATGTAGCTCCTTAAATGCTAAATGTAATGGTACTTAGGAACAAAAGAAAAAGTGGTTCAATTTTACTGTTTTCTGAAAAGACTAATGGTCTTGTAACTGGTAAACTGATGCCCCTAAATAAATAGTTATAATGAGAGAGCTGACCTAACACAGAGCAGTGGATTCTCATGGAGGTAAGCTTAATGACAGATATTTGCATTGATTACTTGGGTCAGGATTAAGTCAAATCCTGTTGATCAAATTGACTAATAGTGGAAAATGTGGAGGGATGAGGCCTCTAAGTAACACTCTGGGTAATAATTTGTTAATTTGTTACTCACATGTGGTGGTGATCCTGAGGGTGTCCAGTGACATGACCCACCCTCTCGGTCTCGCTTCTGAATGTATTTTAAAATAAGACAAAGGAGTTATGCAGATGGGGGTCAAAATATATCCTTTTCTTGTTGGTGAACTGATATTGGAAAATGTGTTTTTAAATTTGCAGAAAAATGAGATTTCTAATACAGAACCTCTAGCTTAGGCTGATTTCCCTCCCAGAAACAGGAGTTGACAATCCCAGGCTGTCCCTTGTAAACTTGCAGAATTGCAGAGTAGGAAAGACGGAAAACTTTATGAGGAAAGCCCTGCTCCCAGAAATGCTGGGACTGGTACGCACATTCCCACATTCTTCCACAACCCTCAAAGCAGAAAATTAAATATACTCCTCTAGGACAGAGGGAGTGTAAAGGAAGAGAAGGGCCAGTTGTGTTACATGAAGGAGCTCCCTCCTCAGAGAGGAAAAATAGAGGAGAAATAGTTTGCTTAATAATGGGCTCTATCTAATAGTATTTTGTTACTCCAGATAGGAGGATGTATAAGGTTATTGAAATTGTGTCCAGAAATATCAGATCCAAATTGAAAAGTACACAATGTGATGGTGAACCACAATTTCTGAGAAAGTTGGTGGGGTGGGTAGGGGAGATAAAGGGGTGGAGTTATTTGTCCCTAAACTATTAAAGCCATTGTTTTATGGTAATGGTTAAAAGAAAACCCATATATCCCTACTCAGAATGTATGGAATGAGACATTCCACATACTCCGTGCATACAGAATAAGATTTATCTTCATTTCTGGATTGTTGTGTTTAACTTGGGTTAAGAAGACCACTTATAAATTGTATTCAGACAAAAGTGCTCTAGATATGGCATCACCTTAAAAATAAAGGTATATTATGATGACCTATTTCAACAGGTGAACCTTCAGATTTACACACACACTAGGCAGGGAACATAAATGAGTGAAGAACTCTGTGTTAAGAAAAACAGCAGCATGTATGTGATGCAAAACGGCAATTGACACTAAGCTTCATAATAGGGAAGGCAGTGGGGTGTGAATGGTAAACTCATGCTCAGTGTAAATGGATCAGCCAGTAGTAAGGCCTCTATGCTTTTCTTAATTTTTCAATCTAAAAATTTAAATTTTATATAAAATTTGCATTGTCAAACTCATTTAAAAAGAATCAGAGCTCCAGAAATGTGAGAAGCCCAGAGTACCATAATGTTGTTAAGGTAGGAAAAATCTGGTCAGCACACCCCACTGTTACAATGGAGGGCTTCCTACTTTCTTTAATTCCTTGCATTACTTGCTCCAGATTCAAAATCCAGATGAACTCTGGCAACGTTCTGTAAACTCAACGCTTTCCATTTATCTTAGAGAATGGAGTTGAAGTTTCTGATCCCTTTAGCTTCATTAGTAAGAGTAAGCAGTTGAAATTTTACTTACAAGTTCAAACACAAGGTTTGGCAAACTGTGGCCCATGGCCACATCCAGATCATTGCTTTTTTTGTTTGTTTTTTTGGTAAATAAGTTTTATTAGAGCATAGCTATGCATATTCGTGTATGAAATGTCTACGGCTGCTTTCCGGCTCCAAAGGCAAAGTTGATAATCGTGGCCTGAACCATTTGGCCTACAAAACTGAAAATATGTATCACCTGGCCTTTTATAGAAAAACCTTTGCAGACTCTTGCGAAAGAAAAGGGGGATTTAATAATTAGCAGCAAAAAACTACATATACCCATTATACACCCCAAATACGACGTGGCTTTAAAATCTACTCCTAATACATTCATGCAACACATAGCAAATATATATGTAAAATGTCTTTCCTTTGCAAAACAGTGCTAAGCGCTGAGATTAAAACCAGGTGTTTACATTCAAAGACCTCATGAACTAGTGTGAAGAATGGACTGAAACAACTGATTATAATTAATTCTATTTCAGGTAAGTGGAGGAGAGTCAAAAGGGCACATCAAAGACGGGAGGAGGATGCAAAACAATCTAGTCTCTCAGCAAACACGAGCATATTTGTGTTTTTACCAAAAATATCACACCTTTGCCAATAATTAAAGCATGAATAATAAAAAAAAATTTAAACTATACCTTTTCATTAAGTTTTTTTCCTCAGCTTTTATCTTGTTCTTTCACTTGGAACATATTCCTGTTTCTTCACGTTCCTCGACTCTCGGCGCTGGTTTCCGTGCATTAGATGAAGCAGCCACCTTCCTGGTCTGCAAGGAGAGGCCTCGGGTAGACGGACTTTATCTTGCAGCCCTGCCCCGGCTCTTGGTTGTCTCTCAGGCTTTGTGACCGTCCAGGGGCCTATTTTATTTTTCGCGGCTCCCAGTGGGTGAGGCTCTGCCCAGCCCTGTCAGCGTCCTGAAGGGAGGGGCGGTCTCAGCCCGCACCGACTCGGCTGACTGGAAGCCCAGCCTCTGACGGCAGCTCTTGAAGAAGCGCACATACGCAGAGCCCGTGCAGAAGCCGCCGGAGCCAGGCCGTCTGGAGGTGTGCCCCGTGCGGCAGCGGCAAATATCAGAGTTCCAGAGGAGCGTGGAGGCTCCCGTGTGCGGGACACGGGCGAACTACGGGGGCAGAGGGGGCGCCAAGATGGCGGCGTCTGTCAGCAGCCTCTGCTCGCATCAGACCTGAGCTGCCCTCAGGCCGCAACTCCTCACAAGCAAACAGGCCTCTTTCTTAGAAAGACGGGGCGTATTTTAGTCAGCTGTCTGTGCCGAGCCCTGGGGGCGCTGAAAACTATCTGCAGTGATTCCTGTCCCGTGGGACTCGGGAACCCAAGCTCCTCTAAAAGATAGTAGCGGTCGGGAGCGCAGCTGTGAGAGAGCTGCAAACAGCCTCCAAGCTCTCTAGAAAGGATCACAGTCGCCCTTAGCGCGTGTTTAATTAGAAGCCGCCCCTCAGGCTGCAGCTGAGGAGAAACAAATAGGACGCTTTCACTGAAAAATGGGGTGCATCTCGGCCCGCTGTCTTGCTGAGCTCTACCGGAGCGGCCTGCCCAGAACCGTGTCTCTGGTTGTTACAGCCCTGTGGGACCCAGGAACACAACCCGTCTCAGTCTCCAGAGTCCAGGGTTCCAGGTGCGTCTCGCGGGCGGCAGTCGCAGAAACCGGGGTTATCAGTCAAGTCACGGAGAAGAGCCACCTGCCGCGAGACTCTGGCGCTCAGAGAAGCGCGGGAAGATGGCGCCCACCGGCGGGAGGAAGGCAGAGGGAGAGGATAGATGGCACCTGTCCAGGAAAGGAAAAAGGAAGAAAATAAAGATGATGCCCACCATCCAGAGCACAAAGATGGCGCCTGCTGACTGGAAGGAAGCAGAAGCGGGTGTGTAAGTGGCGCCCACAGGAAAAAAGTTTTGGAAAAAAAAAAAAAGAGGGCTTCCCTGGTGGCGCAGTGGTTGAGAGTCCGCCTGCCGATGCAGGCTGGGACACGGGTTCGTGCCCCGGTCCGGGAGGATCCCACATGCCGCGGAGCGGCTGAGCCCGTGAGCCATGGCCGCTGAGCCTGCGCGTCCGGAGCCTGTGCTCCGCAACGGGAGAGGCCACGGCAGTGAGAGGCCCGCGTACCGCCAAAAAAAAAAAAAAAAAAAAGAGATGGTGCCCTCTGACAGAGGGGGACGTGAAGATGGTGGCCACCAACAGCAGGGCCCTGGCTGTGGGCTGTTGAGAGGCCTGCCCCTCAGGCCGGGCTTGAAGATGAGAGAAGGAGCCTTCTTCACAGCAAGTTTGGCACCTCTGGGATGTGCAGCCGCCTCTGCCTGGGCCCGAGGGCAGGTGAGTCCCCGCACCAGCACTTAGAGAGCCTTTCTCTGATGGTCACAGCCTTGTGGGTCTCGTGGACGTGAGCCCCACTGGTTTTCACATTGTGTGTGTGTGGGGGGGGCTCATTTCTCAGGTGCAGGTCTTAAAAGTTGGGGCACCTGCTGTGGGGTTCAAGCCCTTTGCTCCTCAGGGAGAAGCTGGGGGTTTTGAGTCCCCTGCCATCTGTGGGTCACTGTGCAGGGGAAGGAGTTTACGGTGAGGGGTGTGTCCCAGCCTCCCCTACTCACCCTGATGTGGGCCTTCTCTAGAGGCACAGGAGTTGCTCAGGTTTTAGGTTTTTTTCCCAGAGGAAATTGTTCCATACGTAGTTGCAGATTCACTGTGTCCATGGGAAGAGGTGAGCCCCAGATCCTTCTCTATCGCTATCTTGAACCCCAACCAGTTTGTCTTTAATGATACCTTATTTTGAACTTAAGCATTTTCCACCATTAGAATCTCTCTTGGATTACCAAAAATGGCCAGTAGTCCCATCACATGTAAATTTAACCCAAACCACTAAACCTGGCCATTTAGTGGTTTGGGTTAAATTTACATGTGATGGGACTACTAACTTGAAAGAAAATTGCTAAAAATTAGAATAAAACTGTGTGATAGCTATAGGAAATGCATGTGAAAGCAGCGAAAAAAAAAAAAATCTGACAAATAACGTCAAAAACAGTAGAGTTAATTTGCCTTGGGCAACCGGAAGTCCAGAAATCGGAGTCCAGCGTTGGCACAGTTGTTCAATGATGTCATCAGAGATCAGAGACCCTGGGCACTTTATCTGTCTTCACCCACTTGTCTCTCTGGTTCACAGGTTTTATCTTCATGGTCTCTTTATGACTGCTATACATCCATAACTCACATTTGTGTTTCAGCTGGAAATAGTCTGGTAGGACCAGAGGGAAAAAAGGACCCTGCCAGCCATGGTCTCCCTCTCCCTCACTCTCAGCTCTCTCTTGCTTCCTCTCTTTTTCTTCATCTTTCTCTCTTTCAGTAAACTTTAACTTCAAGTATAACATAATTCTAGTCTTAAGCACTCAGACAGTTGAATGTTCATAGATTGAATGCACCTGTGTAATCAACACCCAGATTGATTTAAAACATTACCAGCCCCTGCAAAGATCCCCATTTCCATTCCAGACAGTGGTAATCACTGTCTTGACTTCTAACGGCATAGCATAGTTGTTCATAATTTTGAACTTTATATAAATGGAATTATACACTTAGTACTCTTTTATGGCTGATATCTTTTACTAAATATTATAGTTCTGATATTCATCCTCTTTGTTGGGTATAGCTGTAGCCTGTTCTCATTATAGTACAGTATTCTGTTTTATGATTATTCATAATTTATCCATTTCACTGTTGATAGACATTTGGGTTGTTTTCTGTATTGGACTACTATGAATTGTGCTATAAATAGTCTTGTGTGTTTTTGTTCGTGTTTTGATAATCAGATATATGCATTTTTGTTGGGGATATACCTAGGAGTGGAAGGCCTAATTCATACTTAATGGTAAACATTAGTAGATGCTGCTGAACAGTTTTCCTAAGAAGTTTTACCAATTTATATTCCCACTGAGTGTCTGTTCCACGGCTCCACATCCTTGCCAACATTTGATATGACCACTTTTTTTTTTTTTTCATTTTAGACATTATGGAAGTAACTAACATTTTTGCCTCTGTTGTGGGTGAAAACTGATTAGAATATGAATAACTTCTGGGATGCCAATCCTCAGAGACTTTCAAGAGGGAAGATTCTGAGAAATGGACCATAGGGTCACCACTGGAGTGTTAAGCAAAGAAGACATTAAGTGCTATGATTCACTTTGCTTCTCCTTACTCAGTCCTAGTGAGAGTGTGACGTCTCCTATGAAACAGGGATGTTGAAAACTAATAGTTTAAACATTAAGTATTTGTAACGGCAAAGGATCATGTACAAAGATGCTAGAATCTTACTTAAATGAAAAGGAAAAAGAAAAAAGCTAGGAATCAGAAAAGAGATTGAATGTCCATAGGGCCACGACAGGAAAATTCTTCTATTATTGCTTTGGGATAACAGTAGTTTTGAACTTCATTTATTTATTTATATTTTTTAAAATATTTATTTATTTGGCTTCATCAGGTCTTCGTTGCAGCGTGCAGAATCTTTTAGTTGCGGTGTGTGGGATCTTTAGTTGCAGCACGTGAACTCTTAGTTGTGGCATGGGGATCTAGTTCCCTGACCGGGGATTGAACCTGGGCCCCCTGCATTGGGAACATGGAGTCTTAGCCACTGGACCACCAGGGAAGTCCCTGAACTTCCTTTAGTATAGCATGAAAGGTACTCCATCTAGTAAGAGTAGTTTAGATTCCACTCATGGAAAAAATATATTCAGTGAACACAGATGACATACACTGTATTGATTCAATCCTGGAGCACTTCAGAAGTAGGACACTTACAAAAATCCCACCACCATGAAAACAGTTGGAAAGTGAGTTGATGATCTGAATCATGTTATAGGAAACACACTTTCCTTCTGAAGTTGATCTTCACTTTAATATGGCAGGGAAGCCACTTGGAATAATACACAAGTCACAGACTCAAATGTCTGCAGTGATGAGAGGTGTGACCCAACTGAATCAAATAGGCCTGACGGGGACAGCCATGTATTCAGAACGGCATATCTCTTCTAAAGTTGGTAGGACTACTTAAACCAGAGACCTTTTTAGAAATTGGGGTCCATAGTTGCTAGATTTTCTCATTTTTTTTCCAGATTTTCATCTTTAAGTATCTAAATCTTAGCATATAATTCAATTTGTTAGAAAAAGAAAACACCACCAGCCAAATAAACCTGTCTGCAAGTGGAATAGGAGCTCCAGTATGTGACCTCCAATGAAAGAAGAGAATCCAGAGTGAGAAGCTTGGGTTTTGCTCTCTACTCCATACCAGTTATGTGATTCTGATAAAGGCCTTAACACTCTCTGATCCATCACTGGTTTCCTCCATGTCAAATGAGTGATTAAACTAGTTCATATCTAAGGGCCCTCCTAGTACTTGAATATGATGATTTTGAGATGCCTGATATTCTAGTTTGAGGCTTTCCAGAAACATAATGGTCTCTTTCAAGTTTTTTGGCCCACATTTTAAGGAATATTTTAAGGGGTTTCTGTCAAGCTTCACTTTAGCTTGGTGAGAAGGTCATTATCCCAATACTTCCAGGATAAAATTAAGACAGTGTCATTTTCTAATTGTTCTGTACATGATAACCCCTTTTGGACATCAAGCAGAATATGCAGGTTCTTGGGCAAAAAGTGTGGAGCCTTAATTCTTTGAAGTTGGCTTCTAGAGACAGACAGTCTAAAAGAAGGGAGTAATGGGATGTTTGCAAGCATATCAAAAGGCCACTCAGGAGTTAGGCAAAAATGCTCAGGTTGTGTTCTCTTACGTCTGTTCAGAGATCCAGAAACTTCACTCTGTAGGAAATGATACTAGTAGGATTGCTATATATACACACACATATCTATCTATCTATCTATATATATACACACACATATCTATCTATCTATATATATACACACACATATCTATCTATCTATCCATCTATCTATATACACACACACACATATACATATCTATGCTTAAATGTATAAATATTTATAATGCTTAAAAGTATGATGGTAAGTATGGATAACTGCTGCATGTAGGTGTATATATGTATATATATACATATATATAAAGCATTTAAACGTGACTACAGTTTGTATACAGTTATGTATGTGTATATATATATATATAGAGAGAGGCAAACACAGATGTGTAAATATTTTTAGGATTTAGAGTTATTTTCAGTTTTATCTTCTGTGTATGTTTGTCTGTGGTTTCTATATTTTCTGGTTTGTTTAATGAGTATACATTACTTTTAAAATTAAGAAATACTACACAGTATGAGATATATTTAAGTTATCAGTATAGCTTATGCCACATAACATGTAATGTCACATTTTTATTAAAGATCAAGATGAAAAGAAATCCCTATATTAATATTAGTAATTCCACATGCATTTATTGACTATTAGCAAAGCCTACTATATACTCAGCTATAATATTTTCATAAATATACTAATATTGCTTTAAATTACAAGCAAGAGTTAAGGTAGAGAAAGTAAATTCAGATTCCACACACAGGTTGCTAACTGTATAAAGAGTGGCATTTGTTAAGTGGGATAAGCTCAATGAGAAATAATAAAAGTATGTTAGATTTCTCTACAATGTCTAGACATACGAAGGGGACAGGGGTGAAGAGAAAAGTGACTGTGGATAGCACATTAGATGTGAGTTGCAGTCTGTGCTGCCAGTTAAAAAGTGCTATGTGATTTGGGGTTGAAAAGGCATCCTGTCATGAACCAAGAGGAGAGGCAATTGCTTGCCTGTCTCAGCTGTTGGGCAGGCTGTACTTGGAATACCGTATGTATCTCATAAAAGCATAATACCAAAACCCTGAAATTATAGCAGTTTTAGAAAAGAACATAAAAGTATGAGAAGAAATAAGGCCTTAACTGAAAATTAAAAACTAGTTGAATTAAGTATGCCTAAATAAATTAGTAATAAATTAGAAAAGAATTATGAGAAAATGATGAAAGAGAAAATAAATACAGAAAAATCTGATGAAAATGTTTACATAACATTTTATGACAATTATAAAATTAGTCCTTGGCAATTTTAGAAAAAGTACTGATCATGAGTATTACTGGCCAATATGCTGTTTTGTATGTGTAATTTGTTTATTTATTGATCTTTGATATACTTATATTGACCGAATGTGTTGAAAAGATTATATCCATGTAGCATGTTAATGGAGAGAATTAAAGAAACCCTTTTGTTCTCCCAGTATTTATAAACAACAAATACAATTGAGGGTTCTGTACTATCAAAATTTCAGTTGGATAAAATGATAGCAATAGGATTATTGTTATTTTAAATTAGTAATAATCAGTATATTTACAGTAAAATGAATGACCAAGAGCCTTCAGGTATTGTTCAAAATATATTGGCTACAATGCCTGCCATTCTGAAGGTAACATGCTAAATAAGTGAAAATATAACGAAAATTGATGAACTTCAAATAACATAACTCTTAATAAAACATGGAAAACTTATATATCACCCTGGCTGCAGTGAGAATGTGTCTCTCAGACCTCCAGTTAGAAAGATTTTAATCTAGGGACTCAAGCATCTCACAATTTCATGCCTGTAGTGAAGCTTCATGTCACATGGGCGACTCCCAGTCAGTCAGTGAGCACAGAGGGATACCAAGGCATATGTAAGGACTCCTCAAAAGCCCTGCGAAGGTTTTTTTTTTTTTTTGAACTTGCACACCATTGAGGATTCTTTTATTTAACCTTCCTCCTTTCTTCCCTTTATTCAAGGTTAGTCTTGTTCACAGTTTTTTGACTCTTCCAGCTTTTTCCAGCTTCCTCTCCATTTTCTCTCTTTAGTGTTGCCCTTAATCTTCGCATGTTTAATCTGCCTCATGGAGATATCACATTTCTTAAGTCTACACCTTGCTGTTGTTTTCTTTAAATAGCTCCCAGGTGTGGTTTTTTTTGCCAGTTAGTGTTTTTTGCATTCAAAAATGTTTTTGCAAAATTAAGAGAGGTTAGATTAAGATAATGGACGAAGCCCAGAGTTACTTAACTGCAGCCAAAAATTTTAGAATTCAGGGAAAATAGATAAAATATGTCCACTGCAATTCTGAAAAACATTAAGACCAGAAATCATGAGGAACTTAAGGAGAGAAATTAGATAAGAGTAAATTGGAAAATGCTGAAGAAAATGTAGTCCGAAATTGTGAGAAGGAAAAGTATTTGACAGTGTGAACAAAAAGTATGACGGTATAAACTTAAACAGATTTAAGAGAAGTTTGGAATGAATTGTTATAAAGACAAAAATTTGTTTACACGAGTATGTTAAAAATTACGTATGTATCTTAGAAGAAGACCTATACAATGAAGAACAAATTAAAGAAAAATATGTCACTTTGATAAAAAATGCAAGAAGATCTAGTGTGATCTCTATAGAATAAAAGATACCATGACAGGGTTTAACGAAAAACAATGATCTGGGTGGAAGTATCCGCAAAAGACTTATAGTGAGAAAATATAAAGAGCTCTTAGTAATCAATAGAGAAATGCCAATAAAGAGCAAAATGGATGAAATTTATGAGTAAGCAGTTTGAAGAAGAAACATATACTTATTGAGTAATAAACATATTAAAAATGTTTAATCGGGCTTCCCTGGTGGCGCAGTGGTTGAGAGTCCGCCTGCCGATGCAGGGGACGTGGGTTCATGCCCCGGTCCGGGAGGATCCCGCATGCCGCGGAGCAGCTGGGCCCGTAAGCCATGGCCGCTGAGCCTGCGCGTCTAGAGCCTGTGCTCCGCAACTGGAGAGGCCACAACAGTGAGAGGCCAACGTACCGCAAAAAAAAAAAAAAAAAAAAAAAGTTTAATCTTACTAATTACAATGGACATGGAAATTAAAATAACAATTTCGCAGTAAGTAAAAATTAAGAAAATTTTAGATTTTTTGATTATGCAATTTAACTTCCAGATATCTATTCTAGAGAAATATCTGTCCATGCTCCATGAATCAGGGCTGATATTGAGCGAGTACACTCTGTTATAATACATTTTCTTTTTATGGCTAGCTAGTTCTGAGTGGTAAAGCATGTATTCTTATTGGGTAGTATCCAATTATTTTGAATATTAAATATTTTGAATATCATTCTTGGCACCAAAGTTATTTACAAAGATATTCATTACAGCATTGCTTATAATAATAATAATAATAATTTTAAAAACAGAAAATAATCTAAGTATCCCTCAGTAAGGGAATGAATAGATTATGCATATTTATATGAGAATGTGCTATCTAGTGCAATTAAAATAAATTAACTAAATCAAGATATGACAGCATGAATAAATCTTAAAGCCAATACTGGCTTTTTGAAAGTTACAAAATGATATATATAACTTGATTTTATTTATTTAAAGTCCTGAATCATAAAATAGCAGCTTGTTAAATAAATTGTAATATATAATAATAATGTAAAAAGCAGTCTGGAATGTATTCATACTACCTTCACAATAGTGGTCAATTTTGGTTAATTAGTTTAAGCAGGTTTTTCCAGAGAAAGAGAACCAGTAACATAATTTTATGAGAACGTGGGGTGCCTGTTTTGTATTTCCCAGTCTGAGGTCCTGAGTAGATGAGATGAGATTTCTCAGCTAAAGCAGGCAGGCAGGAAGAAAAGGGGGTGAATTTCTCCTCCCTCTTCCTTTTCTTATATTTAGACCCTCAACAGGGTTGAATGATGCCCAACTACATCGGGGAGGGCAATGTACTTTACAGAGTCCACCAACTCCAGTGCTAATCTTATCTGGAAACACCCTCACAGATACACCCAAAATAATGTTTAATCTGGGCATCCAGTGATCAGTTAAGTTGACACGTAAAATTAACCACAATTAGATTACCTTGGGCTTTAACTAATTATGCAATATTTAGTGTTTTATTGCTTAAGCTAAAATGGAGCAATTATGGCAAAGTTTGTCTTAAATTTTATGTAATTTTCATATATTTGAGATATTTCATCATTTAGAAAAAGAAAAATGAATGGTGAAATGCTTCATTTTTGTTTTTAGAATTCTAATTCTTTGCAAAATTTGTTCAAATATTTAAGCATTTTAAAATTTAAAATATTATAAATATTATTCTCCAGGGACTTCGGTTTTGGAATTTATGTTGATGAAAGTAGTTTAAAGCAGATGCTCCTACATCACAGCCTTCCTGTTATTCCTTTGGATGTGAAATGAAATTCCTATTAATTCTTTTTTTTTTTTACATCTTTATTGGAGTATAATTGCTTTACAATGGTGTGTTAGTTTCTGCTTTATAACAAAGTGAATCAGTTATACATATGTTCCCATATCTCTTCCCTCTTGTGTCTCCCTCCCTCCCACCCTCCCTATCCCACCCCTCTAGGTGGAAGTGCTTTCAGAAAACACCTGTTGTATCTCTCAGCGGTATATATTTAGAATAGGAGACCTTTGAAATTCATTGTTTACATAAAGATTGTGACACAGGTTGTATCAGTAGTTTTTAAAGACTTGTTAAAGAGATTTTTTTCCCTAATAAAATTTCTTAGCACTGTCATAGTATGTATTTTTAAACTGATGATAACGGGGAGGAACCAATTCAGAAACAGTGGCATGTTGGCGAATAAAGCTCTGCCCTGAGAAATATAGACAAGTAAGAATTATTGCATGCTTAACTTTATTTTAAAAGAGAAAAAAACTTCCCCATATGTTTAAAACCTTAGGCAGAAGTCTTACAAACATACTCAAAACAAAATTAAGCATATATGTACCTAAATTTTAGCAAATATCTAAATTTGCTTATTAATCTTAAAAGAATATTTGATTTAGAGCAAGATGAAAAAAATCTAAATGCCTAGACACAGATCGGTGCCTTCCCTAGGAAATCAAATGAGTAATAAACACTTAACTCAATTTTTGGTTTATGTTCTATTTCTCTTTGTGTTGAATATATTTATAACTTTTGACTATTTCAAATGTTGCTTGGTACACAAAACTCAATTGTATCTTCTCCACAGTTAATGACTTCACTGTAACTAATTTGGACTTATTACAATCTTCACTGCTGTAGATGTCGTTTTAGAAATAAGATGTATCTCTAAGTTTACAAAGTTTCTCACTTTTTAGTTTCAAAAATGGAACCCATTTTTGGACTTCTGACATTCAAAATATTTTTTTCATTTCTGTTCTTTTTCCCTATATTTCAAACAAAACAGACATATATATACACACATATATGCGTGTGTGTATGTATACACGCACCCCAAGTCAGAGTGTTTACTTTGATGTATTTTCTATGTAAGATTCTTAAGAATCATTAAGACTTGGTTTGATCATAGTATGGTGAAATGCATTTATGTGATATTAATTTATTCAGTAAGAACTTGTTGATCACCTGCTATGTACGGGAGTCAGTACTAGATGTTAGGTATACAGTGATGCAGAGAAAACTACACAGTTCTAATAAACATAAGAGCTATGTTACTTCTTAAGAGAGTCATGCTTGGCTTGTATAGAATAATATATAATTGATTCTGGGAGTGATTTTGGTTTATTAGAAATAGAAGATAGTATTTTTCACTTTCTAATTAGCAGTATTACATTTCTTAAATTTGATAAGGCTAGACTGAAATGATTACTAATTATACTTCCATAAAAGCTTGCTGTTTCACATTTCCAAATGAGGTGTGCGTATCACAAAGTCCTCATGTCTTTCGGTTCTCTGATTTGGCTATTCAACTTCTGGTCCCAGCTGGAACTAAGAACTTTATGTTTGTTCAAAAATGAATAATGAATTTTTACGTTTGCTTCAGATAGACTTGGAGTAACGATTTGAGTTTGTTCCCATATTATTCAGTCCAAATTTGTCTTCCATTACGGAGGCCCCTATATTTCAGTTCAAAAACCAGCTTATGTTTACAGGTTCATCACTGGTATTTTTATTGTTTGCTTGCTTTCTCTGCTTTGCTTTCTGAGAAATTACTTGCTTTGGAAGTACTAGCAGTTCAGTTCAGAAACAGCAATCGCCAAATGTCATATTCTACTTGTTCTCTGTTTTTGTAAATCTTTAGGTGGGGGAGCTTGCCAAATTGTCAGATTGCTTCATTGTTTTCTTGTAATGTACTTGCCAAGTTTAAATATTAATAGCTAAGGAAGTGGGATTTTGTGCAATGCCTACCTAGTAGTAGCTGACAAGTAATTGCTACTTCTTTCATTCAATTTCTGTTCTTTTTTGCTTATTAAACTATTTGACACTTTTTGGGAAATCCCTTTGTCTTTCGACTAAAGATATTTATCTTGATAATGTGAGGAAACTAATATGTAAAGTAGGCTTCAAGCCCCAGTAAATCCAAGAACAGCCCCCTTTATCAATGCAGCAGGGTGGCTCTATTTCAGTTAGTTATTTACCTATTTTTCCTTCAGTTTCTAGCAGCATATTTGCTTTGCCATATTTTCTCACAAAGTGCAGCAAGATCAAGAAGGTGGGACACTCTAAGACGCTATTCCCCTTGGGTGCTTCCACTTCCACTAAGGAGGGTTGCTGATTTGCACGATTACTGCTTTTATTCTTCTCCACTCCGCTGCTTTAATTTCCCTCCCCTGCTGCTCTGCATATTGAACAATAATGAATGTTTTCTGAGCTCCCACTGTCCTCTCACCTACTCTCATTCCCAACAAAAAGGGAAAGTTTTTGAAGCCGGTTTCATTTTATATTAAATTCTACGAAAAATGTGCTCAATTGTATGTGGATTTCCAATGATTATTTATTTATCTTTCCTTGAAAACGTGGATTCAAAAAAGAATAATCACTTTAAATTAGCTTTGGCTGAAACATTGCAGAAAGGGTTCAGTAATGTTGTCTTGATTGTCTTTTTGTTTATGTAAACTAAAGTGATATATAAATGTTGCTACCTAGGTGACTCCCAGTCTGCTCATGAGGATTGACTGGAAAGAGGCTGGATGGAACTTTCTGGGGTGGAGGGAGCGTTCTACATCTCAATTAGGAAAGTGATTACATGATGTATGTATCATATATATATTTGTAAAAGTCATTGAAGTCTATAATAAGATCTGCAAATCTACCATATACCAAGTACTGTCTTCAAATGATTAAAAAAAGGAGGAAGCTGAGGACACAGACATTAGTCCTAAACAATTAAATATGTAATTAAAATTCAATAAGTAGTTTGAAGGCATGAGAGGATATTGTCAGAGAAAATATATTATAAGCCTTGTTTTAATATAATTAAACATGAATCACAGCCAAAATATGAAGCTATGATCCACAGCAATTTTATCTGTGAATATGATATGTATATAGGTACATTGATGGGGTTGGTGGATATATAGGATTGATGGAGACTATGAAATAAGATTATGTTCTGCCAAAATTCACTCAATTGCATATGGATTTCCAGTGACATTTGTATTTTTTCCTAAAAAGCAAAAAACAAAAAACCCAACAGATTTTAGTAGAGTATGTACACATTGAAGCATGAGAGTGAAGGACCTGTGGAGGGAAAATAAAAATTGAAGTGATGTATTCTCCAGTATGTTTCAACAGTTCTTTATTTAAAAAAGAAAGATAATACTGATAGGCATTTGCAAGATATGATGGAAAATTAATAACTTTAGGAGGTACTAATTTCAATGCAAAAGAGGAAAATTTATTAAAGTACAGTATTTGGCTTTGCAGGAACTATTTACTAGTCATAATATATATTTATAATGAATTTACATAAGGAATGATAATTGTTATGAATAAATAATATCAGGAATTGATAAACCAATAATTTATCAATATTATATTAATTATTATATATTATATTAATATTAATCATATTAATAAAGTGGAGATACATTTCAGAAGGAGCAATGGAAAAAATTATGATTTATATTTAAACTATTTACATATATTTATTTGGTAAAAATAAAATTTAATTTCAACAAAGGGTACTGAAATACCTGAACATCCACATGCAAAAAAAAAAAAAAAAAAAATCTAGTTACAGACCTTACACTTTTCACAAAATTTAACCCAGAATGGCTCATAGAACAAAATGTGAAATGCAAAATATAAAAATCCTAGAAGGTAACATAGAAGAAAACCTTGGGTATGATGATATTTTAGATACAACACCAAAGATACAATCCATGAAAAAAAATTGGTAAGCTGGACTTCATTAAAATTAAAAACTTCTGTACCATGAAAGACAATGTTAAAAGAATGAGAAGACAAGCCACAGACGGTGAGAAAATATTTGCAAAAGACATATCTTATAAAGAACTGTTATCCAAACTGTACAGGAACTCCTAAACTCAACAATAAAAATACAAACAACCCAATTAAAAATTAATAGACACCTCATGAAAGAAGGTACACAAATGGCAAATAAGCATATGAAAATATGTGTCACATCATAGGTCATCAGGGAATTGCAAATTAAAACAATTACGAGAGATACCACTACACACCTATTAAATGACTAAAACGTACTACGCTGACAACAGCAATTCCGGACTCTCATACATTGCTGGTGGGAATGCAAAATGGTACAGCCACTTTCGAATACAGTTTAGCAGTTTCTTACAAAACTAAATATACTCTTACCTTATGATCCAGCAATTATACTCCTGATTATTTATCCATTTTTCAATGAGTTGAAACCTTTTGTCCACATAAAAATCTGCCTAAGGATGTTTATGGCAGCTTTAATCATAATTGCCCAAACTTGAAAGCAGCTAAAATGTCCTTCAGTAAGTGAATGGATAAACTGTGGTACCTCCAGACAATGAAGTATTATTCAGTTCTGAGAAGAAATGAACTATCAAGCCATGAAATGACACGGAGGAATCTTAAATGCATATTACTAAGTGAAAAGGGGCAGTTTGAATACACGCTGTATGATTCCAACTATGTGACATTCTGGGAAAGGCTAAACTCTGGAGACAGTAAAAGGATCAGTGGGTTTCCCAGGAGTTAAGGGGGACTGAGGGATGAGTAGGCAGAGCACACGGGATTTTAAAGGCAGTGAAACTACTCTGTATAATACTATAATGGATATATGTCATTACATATTAGTCAAAACCTATAAAATATACAACACAAAAAGCAAATCCTAATGTAAACTATGGACCCTAGGTATTAATGTGTCAATGTAGGTTCATTGATTAGAGCAGATGTGCCACACTGGTGTGGGCTTTTGAAAGTGGAGAAGACTGTGTATGTATATTGGGCGCAGAGGGTATATGGGAAATCTCTGTACCTTCTGCTCAGTATTCCTGTGAACCTAAACCTAGTCTAAAAAATAAAGTCTATTTTAAAAAATCAATGAAATAAAATTTAATTTAAAAATAAAGAAAATGCCTATCTTAACAGGAGCATTCTTGAAGCTGGAGCTCCCAAGTTTTACATCTCTCAATATCTAAGAGAAGTTCCTAAAATTCATCCATAGGTGTCTTTTCCTTTCCTTACACAATCTATACCCACTCTACTTCTCTCATCTGCCTTTATCCCCAACTCTAATTTATTGGGACAAAGCACAGTTGGCTGTGTTCTCATGGACAAAGATTTCAAGGTATTTTCACAACATAAAAAAATGCTTATTTATAAAAGGTAGAAAATATTTTTAAAGCTATATCTGCATTGTCATATGAGCTAAAGAAAAAGCTTGTACCAGAAAAGAAAAAAAGACAACAGTGCTTATAGTAGTTGTTTTAACGTGGCAAAAGCTATCAATCAGACATATTTTTTTTTCTTTTGTGCTATACTCTGAATACACTATAACTGAAAAAATAGCCTTCTTTATTAGCACGAACAAAGACAAAAACGTCCTTCAGTGTTTTCCACTTGCTTCTCCTTGGTCCCTCAAATAGCCACTAGGCATAGACATACAGTCCTAGTTTTATTCCCCATTCACATTATTGAAAGTCTCCTCCACTGCAGTGAGATCTCTTTGCAACCATCTTTTTTTGAGTCATGTGCTTATTGCTATCTTCAGACCCCAGTGGCAATCCAGACCACAAGTGCTGTTGTCACTGGACTTCATCCTTTCCACCTGGTTCTATTTCACATGTCCGGCCAGTTTTCTTGGCCCTTCTGACTGGGAGGGCAAGTTCTCTTATCAGCCTGTGAGCCTTTTCTGCTATGAAGTATAATCATTGCAGGGTGGGAGGTGGTATTCACTTTTACCAAAGGTCTCTAGAGTGTTTGCTGCTTTATTGTTTAATTATATTCATGTATATTATTGGTAGCAAGTGTTACATAAAAAAGAACAAAAAACAAACCAAAACTTTCTAAAAGGGTGCCTTTTAACCGATGTCATGGGCATTTGAGACTGTGGTAAAGTTAATTTAATGTAAGTTTGAAACTTTCTTTCCTCTTGGGTACCTCATTTCTTTGGCAACTTTTCCCCACTAGACCCTGAGGAAATGGTATCATTGTCCTTATAAGCTCTGATGTTTAGGCTGCAAATTGATTTATCTGCATATACTTTTAATTCAACTTGGATATAAGATTGTGATAGTCTAGAAATATTAGCATCATCTAAGAAATAAACTGGTAAGAATTCTACTTTTCCTTTATGGAAATGAGATATTGGTTTGATGTAAAGTAAGTGTCAGAATAAAAGCAGATTTTTACTCTCTGCTTAGAAGCAGCAGTAAGTTGTTATGTTTTTAATCACCTTTCATTCAGGTGACTTGGGTGTCAGTTGTATTTTGGATGAATCTGATTTATGTACACAATGGCATGTTTTAAATATTTTAATGATTGGAAATTACATAATGCATTATTTTGTGCAAGTTGCAAATTCTGTAGCTTGTTATCTTGCTAATTTTGTGAGACATATAGTCATAAAATAACAATGTGGCCCAGTGATTATTATGCCAAAGTTATTTTCTTCTCCCTCACTTTTATTTCTTGCTTTCATGCGAATATGAACAGATAATGATTAAGATTATTCAGACTTCCACAAACAACTAGGAGAAAGGCAACACTTCCACCTCACCCAGACCAGCTCTCCCAATCAGCGCTTGCATTACAAAGTAACCATTTTGACAACCATATTTATTTATGAGCATATTGTTCTGGATTTTTTGCTTTGTTTCTCTTTGTAGCAGTGGCTGTGGGTGAAGGAATGTCTGTTTAATATGCATGCTCCTGGAGAGACTGTCATTTGAACTAACTTTTCAGAGTTCCTGTCACTCTGCCCAATTTTTAAGGTGACTGAATACTTTTTAATAATAGGTAACATTAAAAATACAGGAATGATCCTACTGTATAGCAAGGGAACTATATTCAATATCCTGTGATAAAATATAATGGAAAAAATATAAAAAAAGAACGTATATATGTGTATAACTGAGTCACTTTGCTGTATGGCAGAGATGGGCACAACATTGTAAATCAACTATACTTCAATAAAAAAAAATACAGGAATGAAACAATCCATTTCTTCCCTAGGATACATGAGGTAGAGGAAGTAACTCACAGGATAAGAATAAACTTGGCACTTGTTGCTATAACCCTTAGAGTGAATCCTTTTATCTTCCAGGGTGATCATGCTAAATAAAGTAAAACAGCTCCCATTTAAAATAGATCCACAATCCGTTCTTACCCCTTCTCCTCCTTGGCTCCACATCTATTTGGAGCTTCTATGGGCCCTACTAAACACAGATCCAGACAGTTTTGAGGACTTATGTAACAATCGAGGATCTGATGAGCTCTATGAATCATCTCCCCAAGTACATGCACCGATGCATACAACACAAAACTTTGCACATAATTCCATTGTATCAGAAGTCTAGTCATGGAGTTCCATGACTCTGGCTTAGCTAAAACTGGGTTGATAACTATATTTACCAATATCTACTTTACCTTTTTTTGGAAATAGCTTCTGAGTTGTGTTCTGCAGAATCCCATTTTTCTGCTCTGTAGGCCTTAAGCTTTGGGAGAGACTGATCCAATCTCTGGCTCTCTGTGGCTAGGTTGCTCAAACTACTATAACAAAACACCATAGGCATGGTGGGTTAAACAACAAAAATTTATTTCCCACAGTTCTAGAGGGTGGAAAGTCCAAGATCAAGGTGCTGGTGAGTTCTATTCCTGACTCGCAGTTGCCTGCCTTCTTGCTGTGTGCTCACATGACAGAGAAAGAGGTGGAGGCTCTCTGCTGTCTTTTCTAATAAGGGCACAAATCCTTTTGGATCAGTGTCCTACCCTTATGACCTCATTTAACCTTAATTACGTCCTAAAGACTCTAACTCTAAATATAGTCACACTGGTCAGCGTTTCACTGTGTGAATTTGGTGAGGGGAAGACAGTTTAGTCCAGGGCAGGCTGTCATGTGATCCAGGCATGGGCAGTAGATGTATTCCCTCTCTTGACCACGTGATTAGTTTAGACATAGTCATGTGACACAAATCGTGTATGTGAGACCCAGTTTGGAGAATCTGGGGAAACTTCTGGGAAAAAGAAGCTTTTAAAAAATGTTATGGGTCTTCCGTGGTGGCACAGTGGTTAAGAAAATGCCTGCCAACGAGGGGGACACAGGTTCAAGCCCTGGTCCAGGAAGATCCCACAGGCTGCGGAGCAACTAAGCCCGTGTGCCACAACTACTGAGCCTGCGCTCTAGAGCCCGCAAGCCACAACTACTGAGCCCGTGCGCCATAACTACTGAAGCCCACGCACTTAGAGCCTGTACTCTGCAACAAGAGAAGGCACCGCAATGAGAAGCCCGTGCACCACAACAAAGGGTAGCCGCCGCTCCCCGCAACTAGAGAAAAGTTCACGCGTAGCAACGAAGACCCAACGCAGCCAAAAATAATAAATAAATAAAATAAATTTTTAAAAATGTTATGATCTGTTATTAGTACAAGTGAAATAAGTTTGAACATGCTGGCAACTGCCTTTTTGGGTCTAGGATTAAGCCAAGAGAGAGAAAATAAGAAAGGAAAAAGAGGGGGAAAGAGAGAAACAGAGGTAAGATGCCATTATTTAAGCCCCTGAATTGAGCAATACCTAGAATAAAATATCACTTATAACTTCTAAACTGTATAAGCCAAGGCTCCCTTCTTGTGTTTAATCCAATTTAATTTAGATTTCTGTCTCTTGTAACCAAGATTCCTGAACAATCCACTCAGCTACTGGTGGAGAAGTGTGATTGTGTACCAGAGAAATGGATACAATTGTAAATGGAAAGGAAATACCTAAATGGAAGATGGCTTTTGACTATGTAATCTTTTTTTTTTTTTAATTATTTTATTTATTTATTTATTTTTGGCTGTGTTGGGTCTTCGTTTCTGTGCGAGGGCTTTCTCTAGTTGTGGCAAGCAGGGGCCACTCTTCATCACGGTGCCCGGGCCTCTCACTCTCACGGCCTCTCTTGTTGCAGAGCCCAGGCTCCAGACGCGCAGGCTTAGCAGTTGTGGCTCACAGGCCTAGTTGCTCCACGGCATGTGGGATCTTCCCAGACCAGGGTTCGAACCCGTGTCCCCTGCATCAGCAGGCAGATCCTCAACCACTGCGCCACCAGGGAAGCCCCTGACTATGTAATCTTGAAGGAGAACATGAATCTCAATATATATTAATTGATTTATATAGGCCTGTTTAAAAGCATTAATCTTCAGATTTCAGAATCTATTTGGGTAAGTAAAAATGAAAAATGAAACACATTTCATGGCTCTTATACTATTTTTCATTAAAAAATATGAATAGAATGATTAAATTTCTATCCAACTACTTAAAATATATAAAAATGTCCAAAACTCAGTATGAGTTACAGCTGATATAATGCATGCCTTTGAAAAGTCGAATGGTCATACAGTTTCAAACAGTAGCTTTTTGTCTAAAATATCATGGGAACAGGTATTCAAGAAGAGGGATGCCCAACCATTTTAATCAACTTTTAGGTTATGGCACATCAAAACTGGGGTATAGTGTAGAGCTAAATTAAAAAATCAAGTTGGGAAGCAAAGGAAGTAACCCATACTTATGTTTCAGATACAAAGTAGGAATCAAGATCTGAGATGACAGAAGTTTCAGTTAGAAGTCACTCACAGCAAAGAGGAAAATGATTATTGGGAAACAGTAAATATAGTAGACAAGAATGCAGACTTATTTTCAAATAAACTTGGGTTTGATCCCTGCTTTGCCATTTATGAAGTCCAAAATTCGTGACTTCTACAAGTTATTTTATATTTCTAAGCCTCAATTTCTTCATCTGTAAATGAGGTTAATAGTACCTACATCATAACGTTGTTTGTGAGAATTAATTGAGCTACTGCCCACTGCCTTATTATTATTTGAGTTTAGACCATGAGATGATGCACACAAGGTGCTTAAGAAAGTCCTCGATCAGGGCTTCCCTGGTGGCGCAGTGGTTGAGAGTCCGCTTGCCGATGCAGGGGACACGGGTTCGTGCCCCGGTCCGGGCAGATCCCACATGCCGCGGAGCGGCTGGGCCCGTGAGCCATGGCCGCTGAGCCTGCGCGTCCGGAGCCTGTGCTCCGGAACTGGAGAGGCCACAACAGTGAGAGGCCCGCGTATCGCAAAAAAAAAAAAAAAAAAGAAAGAAAGAAAGCCCTTGATCAAGAGTTAGCACTCAGTGAGTAGAAACTGCCCTTTTTATGATAATTATAGTCATTGTAATAAACCCAAGCAATTAGGTCCTGGTTTGCATAACCCATTCATAATTAGCCCAATTCTTGCTCTAAAGGTCATTATGCTCTCAGCATATGCATATTAGTTTTCATTCATACATCTGCAACCCAGACACATAGTGTATGAACAAAATAGCAAGGTTTTCAACAGTTATAATGATGCGTGTAAACAAGCTTTTGTAGTAAAAACCTGACTATTTATGCTGCCTTTCACATTGTATGTGATGTGAATTTCACCTGAAGTTGCTCTAAATGATAATGATTTCCGTCTGTCTACTGTTCAGGTTTCTCATTATATTTTAAGATTCTCCTTCTTTAAGACTTGGTGTGGCAAACCAAAATAGAATTTAGCCAAAGATGGAGTTGAAAAAGAGAAAAGTCATGTTCCAGACCATCTGCTTTTAGATATGATTCTTAGAATGATGATTTCGTTTGAGGTTCTTTTCAGGTACCACTTTAAAATATGACATTTCACAATTCATTTCTAGTAGCCCTAAGAACATTTAAAAATAACAGTTCTGATTCAAAATAGAGAAAACCAAGATAATATTTAAAAGCTAAACACTATCATTATGATTGCTTACTGTATTTTCAACCTTAAAGTTGAACAATTGAAAAATTTCAGCAGGAGAAATGGAAATTCCATCTAAATAAAAATGAGATACTTTGTGGTTTTAAAGGGATCTGAAAGGAACAATAGCTATTTTTTAAATAAATGAAGGTCTTTATTGGCTAAAATTGATTTAAATGGTATATATGTACCATTTAAGTTAGAATGATGTTTTGACTTTGATACAAACTGATAGAAAAATGATAGTAAAACTTGTTCGGAAATTTGTTATTATTGGCATCTGTACTTTGATAAAATTCCAGAGGTTTCTTACTCTTGATTCTTGATTTTCAACATATGTTGTCACGTATTTAATTAATTTGGTGACATAAATATTAATTTTGCAATTAAATTTTCATGTTGTAAATGTTAGGTTACATGTAAAGTATTTTTGAAGACTGTAATGTTCTTATGGAGCATTATTAGAGTTATTCAAAGGATGATGGATTTGAATGGAAGCTCCCAAAGTTATTTCATATATTTTCTAAGCAAATTATCTAATGCTAAAACAGGTAGTCCTTATGTCACAGTTTGTAATGTTTTCAAAAGAAAATATTGGCTCAAGCATTAGAGACATAATACTTGATTTGTTCTGCACAATTTTTACACAAGAAAATGTCCAAAGTAGATCTACTTGGCACTTTGAATAGTAGTCCAAACAAAATCACAGTTTAGAAAAGAATCTTTCTGAAGAAAGTTCCCAGAAGCATAGAGAAATGATGATGATTTATTTGATTTACAGGAAAGAACTTTCTTGTCAGTGCCCTCTGTTCATCTTTATCACTTTATTATCCCCAAAGCACTTATCAATGGTTTTTATTTTTCTCTCTCCCTCCTTGCTAGAATGTAAGACCCCAAGGGTAGGGATTTTGTTTGTTTTGTTTCTCGGGGTATCCCCAGTGCCTGGAACAGTGACCAGCACATGGTATGTGTTCAGTTAATAATTTTAGGTAAATATGTTACGAATTAAGAATTGCATGGAAGCTTGTCTTTCACAGCAGTGATGGGAAACTGTGGGTCTTCCAGTGAGTCTCTGGTAAGCCATTTAGTGCTTGGTCTGCACATAGATTTTTCTCTCTGTGAGTAGTAAAAATACAGTTAAATGTGGATTTGTAACTTTTTTGTATTGAAAAAGAACACTAAAATCCTGAAATGCTTTTAGATCACCTGTTCTAAAGAAGTTAATACTTAATTGTCACCATAATATTTTAAATGTTATAGAGATAGGCCAAATTTAGCTTTGGGCAAGATAAAAGACTTATGAACAATCAGATTTGCATGGAGAAAAATGTTAGTTTATTTGCTAGAATCAAACTCATGTGATTAGAAAGTACAGGTATTGGAGGGGGGCGGAGATAGTATTTGTCAAGAATCTTCTAACATTCTTCTCCAGAGAAGATGCTGGAATTAGTACACATGCCATGAAATCTTAGATGCCAATGAAAATTTTAAAACAACTTACATGTCTTAAAAGCCAGTTACATTGCCATAGTGCCATATTTCTAGTTTCAAGGTTTAAGTATGTTTTCTCCCCAAGTGATTGTGTGAACAGCAGTATTTACACAAATTTTAGAAATTTTTTAGAAAGTGAGGGCAAAAAATCTTAATCTGCTTTAAAAAACATCTTGAGGAAGCATGTGAACATTAAGTTTATAAGTTGCTTTAGTAAAATTGCATCTTCCCCGATGATATTTAAGTTCAGAAAATGAATTAAAGATGGCTCTACCTTAATCAGTTACTATTATTAAGGGAAGAAAAACAATATCACTGCATTAGCAATACCCCTTACTGGCAGAGCTGGTCAGAAATAACCTCATTCCTGCACAGTGCTAGGTTTCAAACAAGCAAGTAGTTAGTATCGCAGCAGCTCATTGTAGTAAGTATGGGAGCAATCTAGACCAAATAATGATGAGAAGGGGCCCCTCCAATAAAAAGCCAAATGTTTAAAAGTTTAAATAAAGTTAAATAACAAAATGGTAGTAGTAGTAAATGATTAAATAGTGACCGATCTTTTTAAAAGCCATATTTATTCTAGAAGTTCATTCTATGACAGAATTAATCAATTTTGTCCTTGACTTGATCTGAATATTGATTTAAAAGTTTGGCCCTAAGTAATTTGGCCAAAAAAATGCATTTGGTGCATTTCTAGTATATGGAAGTTTTCAGCTGGTATAATTACTACCTATTTTGTTTTAGTACTATTGATAATCAACAAAGTGTTTTTTCTTAACCCTTTTGACAAGAAACCAATTTTCAATTAAGCTCTGTAGAAATCGCCAGTACAATTAATAAATCTGTGATTTCTTTTTTAAAAAGTTAGGGTAGATGAGATACCAATTTAAATCAAAATTATAAGGACAGTTTGAAAACTTCTTTGATAATTGAGTATGTTCCTGTTTTCCTTCCCCTGTATTTCTTGCCAACTATTCAGACTTCCTGTGCTACAGGGTTGGGTAAACTGCGTTTACCCTCCATTTTGTAGTTTGAACCTGTATTACTGTTCATCCTCAGGGTGGCCTGCCACAGCTCTGCTTCCTCTGAGCTAGTACTGAAGTCCTTTGGAGAAGATGTCAAATATAAGTGTTATTCTCTCTCTCTCTGTGTAGGTTGACTGTTCACATTGATCAGAAGCTGACTTCTGTCTGATGATTTTTCTTCAGTTAATATCAAGGGTGCATAAGTAAAGCTGTTATCAGCCTCTTATAACCATATCATTCTTTTATCTACAGGAAATGGCATATGTCCATTAGATGAAAGCAATAAAGTATACCCTCCTTTTTTTGACTAGATATATTATCCATTTTTTCTTGGTGTTTTGTGTCATCTCCCGCCCAACTGTGAAATATGAGGAGATACATTGTTACAAATAAGCCCACTTCACATGTAAAATCTCAAGTTGTAAAGTGATTGAATAAGAAATAACCTTGTGCTCTATTACCCTCATCGGATATAGATTAGCTTGACAATTTTGAATCTGTCCTCCTGCTGTACCCTTGTTTGTCCTTGAATGCTAGCATCTATTCCTATACCCAGTGAACAGGCAGTATAATGCAGAGTGGACTAAAAATAAAAGCTCTAGAGGCTGATGAAATGAGGCCATTCTACTGTGAATATTTAGAAAAAGAAAAAAGTAATGTTGTTGTATTGAAACTTTCCAACTTTCTTCAGCTTTTCGGGTGTTTACTGGAATCTGAGGACAGCGTCTGACTGCCAGAGTTATTTTGGTTTCTTTTGCTTCTGTTATTTCATGGCTGTGCCTGTAATTGCATATTTCCCCAAATTTCTTAAATTCTAGAGGAAAGTGAAATACATGCACTCTTATCCCTCTGTTAACTTCCGTCTTCACTATGGGATCTCATGGATGGGTTATATAGGAAGTAGTAATGGAAGTGACACTATACCACCACAGTGGTTTGTGAGTTGCTCAGGGATCAGGCTACCAATTCCATAAAATAAGCAATCCTATAAAGACAGAAAGTAGAATATGTGTTTTTTTGCAGGGCTGGAGGGTATAAGTGGGAAGACATAGGTACAGGGTTTCTTTTTAGGGTAATGGATACAGTATTTCTTTAGGGGGTAATGAAAATATTTAAAATGAGATTGTGGTGATGGTTGCACAGCTCTTTGAATCTGGCAAAAAACAATTGTATATTTTAAAAGGAAAAGTTATGTGATGTGATTTATACCTCTATAAAGCCATTACATTTATAAAGCAGGTTTTAAATATAATTTTTTAAAAATTGTCAACATCCCTAAGAAACAGAGTTCAAGTAATTATCACTTGATCAATTTACATATATTTCTATTCCCTCCAAAAGATGTTGGCATTCTTACCCTTAATGCTTAATCATGCTATTAGAAAGTGGTATTGCTACATTGCTAATAGAAAAACTCCTTTTATTTTAGAAATGGTGATAAAGTCCTTTTATATATAAAGAATGACATGTTATCGTATTTGATAAACCAGCAGTGTGTATCATGAACCCTTTTCATTATTTTGAAAAAGACATTTGGATCTTACATTCATGCTCTAATTCACAAAGTTAGGAAAAAAAAATAGTCTAAGTGTTTCTGGCCTGGATTAATGAGGTTCAAAAATATGTAAATGACACATTGAATTCCAGAGTCTGTTATTCCAATTCCCTCTAAAGAAACAGCATATTAAAATATTCAATCCAGCATGATCATGTTTTTAGCAATGTGTTTAGGTATTGGGATTTATGTGGTAAAGAAAAATATAGAGTGTGTTTAATGGATACAAGATGTCATTGTATATTCAAATATTTACTGAACATCCATAAAATTTATATTACAATGGGGTTACATAGGATAAGAAAAGCAATGACTCTCTTTTTTAGGGGCTGTTTGAATGGCCAGGGAGATACAAGGACACACACACAAACATACACACAAAAGAACACACAGAAAAAGTACCACACAATCTGTTAGGCAAATATATACCCACTAACATAAACGTACAAATACATAGTAAGAGTATCAACATCAACCACATGTGCATTCATTCATGCACACACACAATGAAAAACAAACAAAAAGGGAGAGATTGAGATTATTCCTCTCTGAAGGGATCAGGGAAAGTTTGAGGAAGTGCCTCTGTTAGTCTAGATGATGCGCTTGGAGACTAGGGAGAATACAGTTTAGGTTTGGGGGGAAATATTGTTGAGAAATCACAAAACTCTTAGGTAAAACTAAAATCAACAACAACTGTGTGTATGTTGGGAGTGGAAAGAGATCTCTTGACTATTAGTGAAAGCACTGTGGTTTTGGTAGGTTTGAGGATGGATGTGATATTCTCAGGCAATAATTTTCGTGATGAGACTGGTTAATTCAGTAACAGTGATTATCCAGAGTTTAAAATTGACAAGGTAGTGATAATGTTAAATTTGGGTGCTAAACTCTCCTAAGACAGCCCTGATCACAGGAAGTCCAAACTGAATACAGAGGCTAAAAAAAAAGTAACAAGGGAAAATGGAAAGACTGAAGGGATGGTTAAGTGTTTGTAGAGAGATTGGGGGATTTATCTTCCTGATGCCATCTGTTATTATTATTTTTGACATCTATCATGTATTGGGGCACTGCGCTAGGCACTGTAAACACATCATGAGCTGTATATTATGATTATTAACCAATTTTGGTGGATGAGAAAGTTGAAGTCTGAACAGACTAGGTATATACTCTTAGCTAACAAGTGGCAGAGCAGAGATTCAAACTGAGGATGATCTGATCTCAAAATCTGCCCTATTTTGAAATTCCCATGGTTTCTCTCTTGTTACAAATACCTTTATAAACATAAAGGTCATTTTAACTGATTTTACAGTGAATCATATTAATCTTGATTTTAATTTAATTCCACTCCCTTGTTGCATCTTTTTTTTTTTTTTTTTTTTTTTTGCGGTACGCGGGCCTCTCACTGTTGTGGCCTCTCCCGTTGCAGAGCACAGGCTCTGGACGCGCAGGCTCAGCAGCCATGGCTCACGGGCCCAGCCGCTCTGCGGCATGTGGGATCTTCCCGGACCGGGGCACGAACCCGTGTCCCCTGCATCGGCAGGCGGACTCTCAACCACTGCGCCACCAGGGAAGCCCCTTTGTTGCATATTGAAACTCTTAGCATAAGACCTTTTATATACCAGTGATTCCATAATATGCCTATTGTTTTTTTAAACTTTCACATCTTCATCCTTAAGAATATTTACCTTCCCTTGGTGAGATTTTGAGGCTGTTATGCAGATAAGCCCAATGAAAGATCCTGTTTCTGGAACTCAGAAAATATGATCTCTTGATAATCTGCATTATATGTATGAACAATGAGATTTAGCTGATTAAAGGTCTTCCCTACAACTTTATTGTGAAGGTGTTGATATGGAAAAAAAGTAGATGAAACATCAACAACCCACTAAGAATAATAGTAGCTCACTTCACTACAATGATTTGTATTTACACAGTGTTTTCATACGATCTGGCCTCTCTGAATAGGTTGTATGATCACCATTTTACAGGTGAGAAAACTGAAACTCAGACAAGTTATATAATTTTTTAGTGTCACACAGCTGAGATTTAAGTGCTAGCACTCTGACAACGAGGTAGGCACATATTTTGATATACTCAGCTGTTCACCTGACTTTGTAAAACCAGCTTTGAAAGTCAGTACAGTGGAACAGTGAAAACTAATGACTAAAGTTTTGAGACCTAGAAAGAAGATCCTTTTCTTATGTGATGTTGATATTAAATTAACTTTGATATCTGTCAGATGTGATTAATAATAATCTTGTGGAGTCAATAAATTGTAAAATCTAAGCAAGCATGGAAAAGTAGAGCACTTATGCCAGATCCAATTTTGTCAAATATTTGTAACCAAATGACATACAAAGGGGTTTCCACTATGTGTGGAGTTGATGAATTATCAATAGCAGTGACTGT
The DNA here is from genome assembly GCF_964341445.2 of Mesoplodon mirus. Classification (NCBI taxonomy): domain Eukaryota; kingdom Metazoa; phylum Chordata; class Mammalia; order Artiodactyla; family Ziphiidae; genus Mesoplodon; species Mesoplodon mirus. The sequence goes on along the minus strand of NC_138988.1, from coordinate 16,115,830 downwards.
CACTAAGTCTTTATTTTCCTAATCCAAAAAAGTATTATGTTTATACTTGATGCTATAAGACAAAAATACTGAAACGTAGTATACTATGTATGTAGATTTGACACACAATTATGAGTTTATAAGATGTCCTTAAAACATAAATCTAATGTATCTACCTCAACATAATTTATTTAATAAATATTGATTATAGGCTATGTTTCGTTTACTGTGTTAGATAGAATGAGTAAAGACCAAGTTTAAAAAAAAATGATGATAGATAACAAATTAATCACTGTGGCAGAACCTGACTATATATCCACCCAATTCATTTTCTCTTCATCCTGCGCACATAGATAGACCACATGTCCCTACCTCCGTATTGTTACAAGTAGCTATGTGACAGAATTGTGGCCAAAGGTTACCAGCCACGCTGTGGACCCACCGTGCTGTGTACGTGCCTTGTACCATTCTTCTGGCTCTTTCCTCTTCTGTGGATGACCTTGAAAGCCAAGTATTAAAGATGGTAGAGTCCCAGGAAGAATCCTGAGGTTCTGAGGTAATATGCCCTTAACTAATATAATCTTCATTATAACAGAAATTATATACAGAAATTGACAGGAATGTCTACAGTCCTGAAGTCCTGAAGGACCTGAAGGTCAGAGAATAGTATGAAAATAGCTTCCAAAAAGGTTAAATGTGTGACCTGGTTTTCCTTTATCTACTTAAAATAGATTAAGCTCATACTATGTATTAAGCTCACACTATGCACTAGGCATTGTGCTAAATGCTGGGGATAAGCTAGAAAATAATCAGATAAAATCCTCTAATTTGTGGAACTGGCACTCTGTTGTAGGGGAGACACGGTTAAGAAAGAAGAAACAAATAACATAATCATTGATTATTTAAATGCTTTGAAGGAAATTAAAGGGGTAATATGATAGAAAATGACAGAGTGGTCAAGGAAGTCTTCTTCAGAAAGTGATAGTGAAGCTAAGGAAAGAAAGTAGCTGACAACAGAACCAGAACAGTACACTTTCTTGACTATTAAACCAAAGTTCACATCTAATTGTAGGAAACAGCTCCAACCCATTGAACTAATCGGACCCTAACTAAACTCCAAAATGTCATTTATGTAAACTTCACTTTGATTGTCCATAACATGGCACTATTGCCCTTTTCAATAATATCATGTAAAATGGAAAATTTCTATCCATATATAAACACCCACAGGAGTTGAAGGTGCTTGACACCTAAAATGACTTTTCTAATTAGCATAGTTTACTATTTTTAAGCTCCTTAAATTTCACATGCTCAGTTATTCAACTGAGCTGAGACTGACAGCAAGATAAATCTTTTTAGTTATTCATGATTAACTTGAATATCATCATAGTTAATATTCCTTAAAGCAGATTTAACTCTAGGGAAGCTGAATTGAACAGAACTCTGGAAGGCACTTTTTTGGTGAAGATGATAAAAGGATACTCTTAAACTTAACCATAGGTGTGTTTGACTAATAAAAGCATTTCTACACTTGTTAGAAAAACTATAGGAGCAAGTTCATGATCTTTCCTACAGTCCCATGTAGGAAGGCATTTATCACTCCTCTCTATGGCTGGTTACAGAAGTTTATCTTAGAGAACTTAATAAAGAAGAAAGTACTAGATAGGAGATATAAATATGAAGTTATATTAAGAAATCTCAGAATCACACTGGATGACGTTTTTAAGATATCAGAATAGATTTCTGATTTACATATTTTATCCAAGATGCTACAGAAGGGAGCTTTTAACTTATGGATAAATGATTCTAGAATCTTTAAGTTGTTGGGGTATTTGAACAATTTATAAATGAGGAGGTAACACTCAGGTTGTGAGTGTGACTTAGGTACTTGGGAGCAAGGGAAGAAGAGGGGAATCGGGTCCAGGATCTCTGAGTATGTGCCCCTGGCTTCTTTCCACCACACCTCCCATATCTTCCCAAGGTTTTATTTATTTATTTACTTATTTACTTTTTCCCTGTGTGCTGCTCTTACTAAGTACTCTAAATGTTGATTTATTTATGATTTATATTTTTGGAAAGTATAATGTCTCCAAATATTTTGAAAATATAACCTTTTTAAAAATTCATAACAAAACAAAGAAAGGAAATAAAAAGGAGTTTCTAGATGCAATTAACGGATATAATATTAAGGTCTACTTGAAGCATAATTTTAGTAACTTAGATCCATAACATTCATGTCTTCCTATTTAATACTAAATATATAAGTAGTTTATTAGAAAAATCTTACCACAGAAAATCAATGTCACTTTTTGTTAGTAATTAATTGTTTTAGATCTATAAAAGACTATGGACAGCTTTGGATTTTATTCAGAGGATTTTCTCACACTGCCAGACACTTATAGCAGTTACATTATCTTATAGTGTCACTTACATATATGTTAATGCTCACAAAAATCCTACAAGTAAGTATTATCATTATTACCCATATTTTAGAGATTAGGAAACCAAGGCTCAGAGTGGGAAAACAAATTATCCAGTATCACACAACTGGTAAGTGCTGGAGCTTCTATTTGGCTTTAGCATTCTGATTCTAGAGCTTATATTCTGAATTTCTAGGTGGTATGATTTCCCAATATGGTTTCTCTGTTGCCTCCAGGGTTATTTATTAACTAAATGCCATTTCTTTCAAGTTTGTCTCTCTCTTTTTTTTTTTTTTTGCTTTCAATCTTATATATGACCACACAAAAACAAACAAATGACAACAAATACAATAACAAAAAAACCCTAAGAACTCAATCAGAAAACCTAAACAAGGATTTTTTTTTCTCACATCATGACAAACATTAGGTGTTTCATTTGACACCTTTTCATTCAGTCTATTGCAAATGCCAGACCATTCATCTAATGGCAATAATACAATGAATACTATCTATTGAGTTTCTCCCATGTGTCAGGTGCTTTACAATCCTTATTTTGCTTTTGGAATCCTCACAATTTTTAGCCCCATTTTACAGATGATGAAACCCAAGAGTTAAAGTAAACAAAGAATTGAAATAACTTACACAAGATCAATTATCTGGGTTAAGTTCTGTGAGTTTTTTGGTTTTTGAGGTTTTTTTGTTTTGGGGTCATTTTTTGCCTCTGAAGTCTGGGTTCTTTCCTCTCTGAACTTGCTAAGGAAATATCCCTCATCTGCACTTTAACATGACTCCCAGGTGCTTCACTTGCACATTGAATTTGAGAAACACTGTATTAGGCTACACATAATGCTGCTTTCCTTTTCTAACCAAGGATTAGAGATAATGAAGGCACATAGTATAATAAACATATAAAATAAACAAAACCCCCAAATCACTCCTAGTTGTTACTACCAGATAGATTAGGAGATATATTTGATCTAAAAAAGGCCAAACAGAATGACATATAAATAATAAGAAAATAGAAAAATAGCTCTTAGAATTTAAAATACATGGTTTAAAAAATCTTAACATGGATTGGAATATAAAATTAATCACCTAAAAATTAGAACAAAAGAACAAATAAATAAAAACAAAAAATAAAGAATGGAACCAGAAACTAAAATACCACATCTGATTACTTGGATTTCCAGTGGGAGAACAGAATTATACAGAATTAGCAAGGGCTGATGAAATAAGAAAGAATAATAGACACTTTGAAGAACAGATTTTATGTTAAAATGCCCCACACAGTGCCTAGTCAGACTGAATAAAGACCTTTACTTGACAAGGCAATGGGAGCTTTCAGAAACTAAAAAGGATGAGAGGGAGAACAATTAAAAGCTTCAAGAGAAAAAGAAGAGACCACAATCAAAACAATGAGTAATAGCATGAGATTCACACCAACGTCACTATATGCTAAAAGTCAGCAGACACACTCCTTCAAAACATTGAGGGAATATTTTCAAACTGAATTCTATAACTAGACAAACTTGTCATTCAAATGTGAGGACAAAAAAAAAGACATTTCAGATATGCAAAGGATCAGGAAACTTTGGAATCAAGAAAGCACAGAAAAGCAGCAAGGGGATTTTGCATGAAGAAAACCACATCACTGTGTAGAAATAGTCAAGAATAGAGCAGAAGCAGAAAGACATCCAAGACAAAGCCCCCCCATGACAATCAAAGGAATTGATAGTATGATAGAGAACTTAAAAAACCTTAAGGAGATAAATAGTAATTGATGGAGTGTAAAAACATGGAATACATTTGAACTGCACTCTATTAAGTGATTTAAAAATTAGGACCTTATAACAAGAGGATACCCTGAGCATCCTAATTGGCTTTATTATGTGTATTATTTTCCTGCTCATAGTGATGTGTAAGCAGTTTTAAGAGTTTATGTCTTCTAAAATCAATGGTTATGGCTAAACACAGAACATGTGGCTACAGTTTCAGAAAAAGGATATGAAATTTAAATTCAGGTAATATAAAACTAAAAATACAGATGAAAGCTGAGAGACCAAAGATGGTGAGCAGAGATGGGTGGGGATTGTTTGGCTAGGGTAAGATTGGTTATGTCCTCATGTTGGAAAAGTTACTTTGTGTAAGTTAATGGAATGAAAAATTGAGGTTTAAGTATTTTGTTTAAAATTCTAGGCAGGAACTAAAAAGTGATGTGTAAATATATTGAGGGAAGATGGAGATGGTGTTGGAATACTTGAGCTAACTTTCAACTATCACAGCAGAAAGACTATAAATGATACCTTGTAAATCTTATATAGTCATATAAGACTTTTATAGGCAACCATAGGAAGAATATAAAACCCAAAAGAGTCAAATTATGAATTTTATTCAAGTGGAGAAGGTTGTACAGTGGGAGAAATATGGCAGGAGACTATTTTCATTATAAACCCCTCTACAGTGTTGGAAAATTATAACCCTACGCATTCATAGCTTTGTTAGAAATAAATCTCTTTGTTTCATATATGTTTCAAACCAAAGAAAGTTAAATCCTTACTGAATATATCTGAAAGATGATTCACTACAAATTAATTTTAGTCAGTGATATTTTATATAATTTTCCTTTATTTGTAGGTAAATATAGTCATGTTCTTATAAAAATGTTTCTGCTACCAGAAACATAGGCATTCAAAAATTTCCATTTGTGACAGAATTTAATATGTTTTGAAATACTTAACAATATTTTGATGTTGCCTTTGTCTTTGAGTTTGCTTTAAGGTACATAATTTAACATGCACCTTTCTGATACTGTATACAAAGATGATAAATAAGGCCATTCCTGTTCCCCAAGGTGTACAGTCATTATATTGTGATGGCAGCATTGACAATAACATACAAGAAGTATTCAAAGTACTGTGGTTTCAAAGATATCTGGATTTTGTTATAAGGCACAAAGTAGAATGAAAGAGTAAGAAAAGGAAGTAGAAGAAAGATCTTTAATGAATTATGAATGAATACCGGCAATTATGAATGAGGACTTGTCTCATTTCTTCCAATAAGATGAGACTAACGTAGGAGAGAAATGAAAATGTGGTAAAATAGGCAAGGTGCCCATAATTTGTTGTCAGCTCCTCATCTTTCCCCTGCTTGAATACTCTAAAGAAAAGCCAAATTACTAAATTTTCTATTAGTACTATTGACTGACAATAAGCACCTCAAGAAAAACTGTAGCAGAAAATACCCTTTCTCAAAGTAATGTTTAGACTGCAGCAAAGTATCCTTAAAATGAATGTTGAATTTAACGTGTAGAACTGACCTCAGAATGTCTCCGTATAACTCCTAATGATACTAAAATGGCAATTGTTTTACCAAACTGTAGTTTTATATGAAATGTCTAATATTTGGTGGCTTTTTACCTACAATGATGGAAGTTTCATATGTTTTAAACTAATGTATGGATCTCTTAAAAGTAATTATTATTGAAATAATATTTTTATTATTTATTTATTTTATTAGTTTCTGCTTTATAACAAAGTGAATCAGTCATACATATACATCCGTTCCCACATCCCTTCCCTCTTGAGCCTCCCTCCCTCCCACCCTCCCCATCCCACTCCTCCAGGAGGTCACAAAGCACCGAGCTGATCTCCCCGTGCTCTGCGGCTGCTTCCCACTATCTATCTACCTCACGTTTGGTAGTGTATACATGTCCATGCCTCTCTTTCGCTTTGTCACAGCTTACACTTCCCCCTCCCCATATCCTCAAGTCCATTCTCAAGTAGGTCTGTGTCTTTATTCCCGTTTTACCCCTAGGTTCTTCATGACATTTTTTTTTTTTAATTCCATATATATGTGTTAGCATACGGTATTTGTCTTTCTCTTTCTGACTTACTTCACTCTGTATGACAGACTCTAGGTCTATCCACCTCATTACAAATAGCTCAGTTTCGTTTCTTTTTATGGCTGAGTAATATTCCATTGTATATATGTGCCACATCTTCTTTATCCATTCATCCGATGATGGACATTTAGGTTGTTTCCAGCTCCGGGCTATTGTGAATAGAGCTGCAATGAACATTTTGGTACATGTCTCTTTTTGAATTATGGTTTTCTCAGGGTATATGCCTAGTAGTGGGATTGCTGGGTCATATGGTAGTTCTATTTTTAGTTTTTTAAGGAACCTCCATACTGTTCTCCATAGTGGCTGTATCAATTCACATTCCCACCAGCAGTGCAAGAGTGTTCCCTTTTCTCCACACCCTCTCCAGCATTTATTGTTTCTAGATTTCTTGATGATGGCCATTCTGACTGGTGTGAGATGATATCTCATTGTAGTTTTTGATTTGCATTTCTCTAATGATTAATGATGTTGAGCATTCTTTCATGTGTTTGTTGGCGGTCTGTATATCTTCTTTGGAGAAATGCCTATTTAAGTCTTCTGCCCATTTTTGGATTGGGTTGTTTGTTTTTTTGCTGTTGAGCTGCATGAGCTGCTTATAAATTTTGGAGATTAATCCTTTGTCAGTTGCTTCATTTGCAAATATTTTCTCCCATTCTGAGGGTTCTCTTTTGGTCTTGTTTATGGTTTCCTTTGCTGTGCAAAAGCTTTGAAGTTTCATTAGGTCCCATTTGTTTATCTTTGTTTTTATTTCCATTTCTCTAGGAGGTGGGTCAAAAAAGATCTTGCTGTGGTTTATGTCAAAGAGTGTTTTTCCTATGTTTTCTTCTAAGAGTTTTATAGTGTCTGGTCTTACATTTAGGTCTTTAATCCATTTTGAGTTTATTTTTGTGTATGGAGTTAAGTAGTCTTCTAATTTCATTCTTTTACATGTAGCTGTCCAGTTTTCCCAGCACCACTTATTGAAGAAACTGTCTTTTCTCCATTGTATGTTCTTGCCTCCTTTGTCGTAAATTAGGTGACCATATGTGCATGGGTTTATCTCTTAGCTTTCTATCCTGTACCACTGATCCATATTTCTCTTTTTGTGCCAGTACCATACTGTCTTGATTACTGTAGCATAGTTTGAAGCTGGGGAGCCTGATTTCTCCAGCTCTGTTTTTCTTTCTCAAGATTTCTTTGGCTATTCGGAGTCTCTTGTGTTTCCATACAAATTGTAAAATTTTTTGTTCTAATTCTGTGAAGAATGCCATTGGTAGTTTGATAGGGATTGCGTTGAATCTGCATGTAGATTGCTTTAAGAATCAATATTGTGAAACTGAAAAATTTTTAAATTTCAGGTGTACGTATATTCTTTGTTTCTTCAAATTCACTTAATTGTAAGGGAAATGTATTAAGTAGAGTGACCCCCAAATAGAGAATTATGAAACACTTCCACCCATATTTTAAGTTTTGCAGAGTAATTCATTATTTTGTACTCTTTATCTTTATTGCATTTTTAATAATAATATTTTAGCATAATTTTCAAAAGATTGAAAAAATGTATTTAGATTTGATAAAACATGTTTACTTTGAGTTATAATTTAGTAGAATTTATAATTTGGCAGAAAACTAGTTTTTTAGAGGTTCTTATTTGAAAGAAAAAATGCATAGACTCTTGGACTAGAAATGAATTGCATGAAACCAGTGTTAATCTAATATTTGAAGCATAAATATCTTAAAGGGGAAAAATTCAATAGAATGTGAAATTCATCAGGAGAAACAATTACACAGGCTATTGGCTATCATTGCTTTCATTTTTTAAATTCATCTAGTTATGTTATATTTCATTTGTGTAGTCTAAATATTTTCTGACAGGTACCCTTGCTATTATGCTACTAATGATGATAGTTTAAAAACCAAAGACTTTTGGATCTGTAATAACCCGAATATCTTTCTGGAATTCCTTACTTCTTCTCTGTTTATTTTTAGGGTAATATTCCTCTGCCACACTTAGTCCAAATGGTTCTGACCACTTTAGATGGGGCTAAATCTTACCCTGCGCTGACTCTTACTCCCTAGGGCAAGTAAATAAAAAAATGTCTCACCAGTTAGCATATTCAGCTTCAGCAGCCATAGGAACTGCTTAAGGCATATGTCTGTGATCCAAGGTACAGAAACTCATTCCTGGAGTTTTGGTGGTACTAGCTAAAGAGAAGTGTTCTGTTCAGTAGAACTGCTAAGTGAAAAGATAGGACAAGGCTAAAGCTGTCAGAGGTCAACATGTGAAGAAAGAGATAGAATGTTGAAACATTGTTTGATCTTCTGGATGCAGCTGTGCCTGAAGCTAGTACTTCTCCAGACTTTGCATTCTATACCAATAAGTTCTCTTTTTAATTTTAACATTATTATTATGAATAGATGAATAAGACATGACTGTGAATTTGCCTGAAGCTCAGAGTCTGGTAGGGGGAAACATACAAATAAAAGACTCTAATATAAATGGATGTAAAGAACTGGGGCCTAATCTTCACCCCATTTTATCATTTAAAATTCTGAGGCCCAGGGAGTTTAAGGTGCTATGACAAGTGCTAGAGCTTTCACATCCTTTCATGGATCTACCCTATTTTCCCAATAAAATGACATTTACCTTATTGGCAAAAAAGTCATTCTGTCCTAAAAATAGTCCTGTCTCATCCAATTTTCACCAAGACCCAAATTGAAAAGTCTAAAAGAATAGTATTGTGCTGTCTTTGTGCTCTGAAAAGGCATATGAGGTGGTAAAAATGATGAAGTGATGATTAGGAAGTGGAAACCCTGGTGTCCTAAGTTGAATTAATATTTGTCAGCCAAGTGGAATTCGATGGCTCACTTATTTTTTGAAAGTGATTTGCACAATTACCAAAATTTAGTCTATTTGGTTGCTAATTCTTTATCTTTCTTTCTAGAAGTCATATCGCTCATCCAGCCAGCATTCCTTTAACAAAAAGTGTATTGAGTACTTTCTTCTGGGGAACTGTGGGAATGACATTTAATGTGTTGATGGGTTAATATTTGCTGCAATGGGATAGCAATAGCAAGAGGGAAAAAATCACATTTACATAGAAAATCATAAGACCTTAGACTTGGGAGGTATCTCGTCCCATGAAAGAACCCCCTGAACTATCTTCTGACAGTCGTCCATGATTTCTGCTTGAGTAAGCCGAGTATAAAAAGCACATTGCCTTGTCAAATAGTAGATGCCCCATATATAAGTGATGGAAATTTGCCACTTCAGAAGGCACATGTGTTCCTTGTTGGCCACTAAAAGGTGCCTTATTTCAAAGGCCCCTACATTGCAAATACACAGGATTACTAATAGATTGGTCTTTGCATTCAACTCATTTCCTCCTTTCCAGATCTTGTGGTCCTCTCTTCCTCTTTGCATTTGCCAAAAGGGAAAGTAACAATTTCAATTACTTAATTTCAATTTACTTAAAAGGGACGATAGTATTTGTTAATCAGCATGCCAGTCCTATCAAAGAAAGACAAGGTTCCAGCTTCATTCAGTTTGGGGATCTCACAGAGAACCTCCTCTTTACTTGTCATCATAGTGTATGCTGGCATCCAGAAAAAAATGTTGGCAGGAAAGGAAACTCAGAGATGATGTTGGTAAGGTGATCTTTCAACCAACTTCTTTTGGGGTGGCTAGTTTTATAGATCTGTAGAGCCTGAAGATCACCACCTCCAAGGGCTCTGGCCAGTATTCATTCTTTAGCCCCAGTATATAATGCTTTTGCTCCTCTAGCTCATAGCAAATGTAGAGAAAATAGGGAAATCACCTCCAATGATTGATTTAAGCCACAGGGAGTTCTGGATTAGCTCTGCTCCCAGGGAGCAACTTTGTTTGACATTAGAAACAAAAACAGGTGATAAAACACAATTAAGATTAACACATAGAGTTTATAAGGATGGGAGAAGAAAGGGGAAAATGTGTTCCTATTCTGTACTTATTGCTAAAATGTCTCCTCATTATCTATCGACCTAAGAATGAAAATCAGTTTAAAAAGGCTGACTCCTCCATGCAAAGGGGCCAGAATGATGTTACATTTAAAGCATGTTAAGTGATAATGTTAGCCTTTTGGGCTGTGGCTACAGTGTGTGCTTTGCTTTTCAAATCTACCTTGGGGGATGCTACATTAGTCTGTTTCCTAATTGAACAGTTCTTTTTTTTTTTTTTTGTGGTACGCGGGCCTCTCACTGTTGTGGCCTCTCCCGTTGTGGAGCACAGGCTCCGGACGCGCAGGCCCAGCAGCCATGGCTCGGGCCCAGCTGCTCTGTGGCACGCGGGATCCTCCCGGACTGGGGCACGAACCCACGTCCCCTGCATCGGCAGACAGACTCCCAACCACTGCACCACCAGGGAAGCCCTCTTTTTTTAAAAAAATTATTTATATTGAGCTGTCATTTACCTCTCATATCTCTCACCTATAGGTCTCAGTTCCACCTTCTACAACCACTCACAGTACATCTACAGGGGCTTCCCTGGTGAGGTAGTGGTTTAGAATCCGCCTGCCAATGCAGGGGACACGGGTTCAAGCCCTGGTCTGGGAAGATCCCACATGACACGGAGCAGCTAAGCCCATGCGCCACAACTAGTGAGCCTGTGCTCTAGAGCCCGGAAGCCACAACTACTGAAGCCCGTGTGCCACAACTACTGAGCCCACGTGCCACAACTACTGAGCCCACGTGCCGCAACTACTGAGCCTGCGTGCCACAAATACTGAGCCCACACACCTAGAGCCCATGCTCTGCAACGAGAAGCCACCGCAGTGAGAAGCCGCACACCACAATGAAGAGAAGCCCCCGCTTGCCACAACTAGAGAGAGCCCATGTGCAGCAACGAAGACCCAATGCAGCCAAAAATAAATAAGTAAATAAATAAATAGATAAATTAAAGAAAAAGTACATCTAAACACTTAGACATGCTTATATTTGTGCATCTGAAGACAGCTCACACTCTTGCAAACATCTCAAATGTATCTTTGCATCATTCCCAGCAAATCATTTTCAAAATAGGAATTTGTGTAACAGTCTTTTTTCTATATTACATTTTACTCATATCAACAAAACAATTATCAGTATATACACACACACATACTCAGCACACAAATAAAAAGTACTCTCTTTTATTCAAGGCTATAATCATAATAATGTTAGTATTAGTAGTAGGGTAACTAACTGTCCTGCTTACCTGTACTGATGGGGTTTTTGTGATGTGGAATATTTAGTTTTAAAACCAGGGCAGTCCTAGGTAAACCATCTCAGGTTGCCTGTAGCTAAGGGTTCCTGGAACACGGGGTCCTTAGTGCTATAGCCAGGAAAATCTCAGGCAAACTTGGAGGAGTTTGCCTGACACACAGTCTTGTCTCTAACAGACTGAAAGTGATAAAGTAATTTATCCATGGGGATTAAGGTCATCTGTAATTTGAATACCCAGATTTCTCTGACTATAAATTCTACATACTTTCCATTACAATTAGAGACCGCCTGAATCAAATGTCTTCCTTATTTTTGTATTTTCCACTTTTAAATAATGGCTCAAATAAATTATGTAATAAACTCTAAGGATATATGTTCACTGAAGCTTATATGGTGTAGCATATAGCTTTAACTAATTAGATTATATTCACCTCTAAGGTGGCATCCCAACTGATTCTGTACTTTCTTTATATTTTTGTTCTTATTTTCTTGTTCCTTTATACATATAATATGAGGAATCTAGAGGAATAAGTGCTATAATTCACTACCCAGAAAGTAAAGAAGTAATTGTAGATTTTATTTTTATCAGAAATAAGAACACCAGCAAAAGCTTTACAACAGTTCCTCATTTGGAGCTTCTGTGTATTCAAACATTTCTAAATTAATATCCAAATGTATAATAATTGTTCAAATCAAACGTGTGGGGGTATGACATAGCACATGAGTATATACATGTGTGTATACATATCTGTATATGTATACAAACATATATGTGTGGGGTTTTTTTTTTGCTTATTTATGCAATGCCATTGCTTCCAGGTATGAGTGCCATTAAATTAAAAAAATTTTTTTTTAATAAAATAAATTAAAAAAACAAAAAACAAAAAAACAACTTAATCCATCATACTTTCTCACGTATTCCCAGGAAGAACCAAGGCATGGAAATAGTCATTTTCTTCCATTTTTCCGTAGCATCTGATGCTCCTTTACATAAAAATTTAAACCTCTTTATTTGCTTTCTTTTTATGTCATTGTACTCTGCTGATGTCTCTGAATGCTTCTTTCCATCAGTAGTATTTGATGATTTTTATCTCCTATTTGTGTTGTTTTTCATCCCATCTCTGGAATAATAATGATAATTACCATTTCTGAGGTCAACGAACAGGTTGTATGATAATCTCATTTAAACATCCTACTACCATCAAATGTAGATTTTATAACCTCCATTTTACAAATAAGTAAATTTAGGCAAGGGGGAGGTTAAGCAAAGTGCACATAACCCATAACTAATAGTTAGCAGAGATGGGATTTGAATTTAGATCTTTGTGACTCAGAGTTTTTACATTTAAACAGTAAAGTAGATCCCTTTACTAAACTGGCTGGTAAACAATCAGTTCTACACTGACCATCTTTGAGTCCCTCTCAGCGTTAACACAGGGACTTATATAAGTAGATAATCAGTAAAGATGAAAGGATGGATTGATGAATAAGAGGATGGAGGGATGAATAGATTGTCAGTTGTCTGGATGAAGTGATCAGTGATTGTGTTTAGCTGGTTAGGAAACATTAGGAGGAATGACACTTAAAACTATAAAAATGACAGATGAGGGATAATTTTCTTGGAAAGATCATTTATAATCATTCAACATTATGGCATATCATTCTGAGTTTCACATGACCCTTTGTTCTTCTTTCTTTGTGATGTTTTTCTTGATTTCCTGTTTGTAGTTCAACCAAGGGTCAAATGATATCCTTTTTCATGTAATGATTTAAGTAATTATTCCAATATATGGATGACCAGTGTCTTGGCTGAAGTAAAGTTATTAGAACTAGAATCAGAATTGTGGGTTTGGCTTACGTTAATAAGAATATTTTTTTCTTACCGTATAGTTTCTCATGGTTATATTTCAATATTTTGAGAGAAATTAGTTTAAGAAACAAATGTGAAATTCTCCATGTTTCCTAAAATTACACTGACAATATGGAAAACGTTTCTACCTACTGTTTTAAAAAAAAAGAAAGAAAGAGTCTCTTGAAAGTGAAGGGACTCACAACTCACTGGGTTTATGTTGCATGCCAGATATAACAGTAACCTGCATGGTAAAAGCAAACCTCATAACCTGCATGGAAAAAATAAACCTTATCAAGTATAGAAAAGATGAAACACAGTAAGTGTGAAAGACAAGAGATACTCTGGAGAATGAGACTGATTTTATGAAAGCTAGAGACCAGAATTCACATGTAATCTAGCAAGTTTTCTCTAGTGCTTTTACAGGATTCTGAGATATTTAATCTGTAGGATACACAGAGAGCCTGTCCACAGGAACCAAGAGGCCTGGAAAAGGAACCCATTCAGTGGCCAGAGGTAGATGGAATCAGAAATATATTTTGTGATTATTACAAAACTAAGTGGGAAATGGACAATCATATTGGCCCAAGCCAGTGCCGGAAACCAAAGGTGAAGAAATGTCTGCTGAGGATATTTGTTGACAATTTATTTTGACGTTCAGTGAAATCTTAAGAAGTCTAAGGTGTTTTTCTAAAGATTACTCTATTTGCATTTAAGCCAACATGTGGTATTTTAAAAAAAATCTTATTTGCTGATAGTGGAACTTGAAAAACCAGGCTTTTTTTGTTTGTTTGTTTGTTTTGTCCCCTCACCAGTAACAGTTTTTGTTTTTGTTTTTAATTACCTCAAAATAACTTGTCAGCTGAGTTTATGTTAGAAAGCATCATGGCAGAAACTAACATAGCTAGTCAAATAACATGTCTTCCCAGTAAATGTTCCTTACATTCATTGTGTTCTTTATTAAAGTCAGAGTGACTGGGGCATATGGTATTCACTTTTAAACTTAGACTTAACAGAGGAGCATTAGGAAACTTTTGGAGATGATGGATATGGGAATTATCTTTTTTTTTTTTTTTTTTTTTGCTGTACGCGGGCCTCTCACTGCCGTGGCCTCTCCCGTTGCGGAGCACAGGCTCCGGACGCACAGGCTCAGCGGCCATGGCTCACGGGCCCAGCCGCTCCGCGGCATATGGGATCCTCCCAGACCGGGGCACGAACCCGTATCCCCTGCATCGGCAGGCGGACTCCCAACCACTGCGCCACCAGGGAGGCCCGGGAATTATCTTAATTGTGGTGATAGTATTGCAAGTATATGCATACATCCGAATTCATCAAGTTGTGTACATTAAATATACAATTTATATCAATTATACCTCAATAAAGCTGTTAAAAATACTTTCAGATAGAATGAATTTAAACCTGGGTGACTTGTCTTATTATGGAAAAGTACAATTTAGTTTTTTAGAGAAGTTTGTAAGCTTTTCACAGGGTCACTATAAGGCAAATCAATAAGATAGCCATATATAATGAATCATTAAAAACATCAAAGGTTTCAAATAGTATAAAGAGCTAAGAACATATTTAAGTATGGGCTATCTATGACATCCAGTCTGCTATGTCATTGCTTAATTTGATATTTGATAATAACAACATTAGTATACCTGAAATCTAATTTATTCCTGGTCACCTGATTATTTTGGAAAGCTGAAATTGATAATTAAATTGAGTTTAAAAGTCATTTTTTAAAAAACCTCAGAGCACTATTGTGTTATCACAATTGTAAAGTTTTTATTTCAGGCATTCTTTATCTTAATTGTTAAGTATAAACATGGAAATACGTTACAGCATGGTAATGTTTCTTATCTTGGTTGAGGCAAGGATGTGCAACTAGATTTCGGATTGACTCTTGAACTTTGTGTTCTCAAGCTCTGTGATATTTAAAGTGAAGGAGGAGGAGGAACAGAGATTTATGCATTTTGCATGCATTGTTTATGACAGTCCTGAGAGAAAGATATTTTTAATTTTCATTTCGTAGGTGAAGAAACTGTAGGTCATATCAGTTTAATGATTTATTTACAAAAGTTTGCTGTCTGAATAAAGGCATGGCTGGAATTAGATCCCAATCGTCTTTGGCTCAAAAAGTCAGTGCTTTCTATTCACTAAACAAGGCTGCCATGCCAAAGAATATGTTATTGCGCTTCCAAATTTCACCAGAATAATTGCAAGTACGTGATCACAGTGGTTGTTCTTCAGGGTATCCATTGTCAATTTAAACTTATTAGGCCATTAATTTCCATGCTATCTGGAAATAATCCTGAAATATTTTAATGTAAGTCTCTTTTCTTGGGGAGTCTCTTTCATTATCCATGAAGTAACTTATGGTTAACTGATGGAGTTGAATTTAAGGTTGGAGCCAAATCTGTCCGATTCCAAAATCTGCTCTCTTCTCATCTCCAGATTATAATGCCTTATAGTTAAATGTATGAAATACGAAGCCCAATACCCAGGGTTGCTGTTATTAAACTGTGGTGTGGGATTCTCCATGAGGCTTTCTACTCCCAGATGAGAAATGATAGATGGAAGCAGGCAATTCTTTGTTCTGTTTTCTGTTTAGGTTCAGCATCCGTAGCTTTATTTCTTTATGATTCAACAACTACATTTCATTTCAGAATGTGTTCATTTATTCTATGATTTCTTTCATGTGGTTTATGGAATTTTGGTGAGCATTTAAGCAAAACTAAAACAAAGCATAGATTGGCTTTAATTATTAATGAGGTATGCAGTTTTTGTACCCTGTTCTTATTGTTTCTCTTAGGATTATAATTGTATCTTATTTTATAGGAACTGTAAACAAATGTAAAGTTTTCAGCTAAACACAAATTTGTAACATTTCAAGGGTTCATAATCATTAGGAATCGTGGATTTTATTTTGTAAAAGATATTCAGTAGCTAATTATATTATGCCGTGAGCAGTAAAGTTACTTTTAAAGTAAAATAAAAAATGCCTGTTTTAGACAATAAGAGTAAGTGAATCACAAGAATTTCTGCCCTTATAGGTAGAAAATTAGAAGGAGTATTGATCTTGCTCTTAAAATTAAAAAAAAAAAAAGACTAACTTTAAATTCATGACATTTTTTGAACCCATTGGCAGAACACCCAACTAAGCAAAAATCTAAGGAGAGAGAAGTGAGTACAGGAAGGACACTGAGCACTTGCTCACCTGAGCAGACACAACCAAACTGGTTAGAAGAGTTCGGCAAGACTAGATGACAAATTAATGAAGGCAAAGTATGGGAAATTCTTGTGAAAGGACAGTGGGAAGCACTTGTGGGCTACAGAAATTGGCTGAATTTGTTCCTTCTTTGCTTGCAAGATCTTTCTTCATAATCCCCTCCAGGCTCACACACCAAAGATTGGAAAGAGCCCTCAGACTTCATTGTGAGGTAGACCTGGGAGATGAAACATAATATATTGTTCTCTTAAGTGGATGTGGAAAAATTCCACAATCTTGTGCTGAAAGATTGAATTTTTTGTCTTTAAGATAAGACAAAACTCAAGGGAATTTTGTCTCATCGTTCCTACTCAAAATCATTTTTAATAAAGTTTTAGCCATTACAAAATAAACAGATAGAAAGCATACATACATTTTGGGAAAGAAGAAATACAATCATCTCTATTTGTGGATGGCATGATTATCTATGTCAGACATCCCAAAGATCTAAAAAAAAAAATCCCAAAATGAACAAGTGAGTTTTATAAGTTTGTGGGTAGCAAAAATATGTACTTCTATATGCTAGCAATGAGCTACAAAAAATAGAAAATTTAAAAATCAGCATATTTCTTAAAAGCACCAGAAAATGAAATAATAGATATACATCTAATTGAATAGGTACAGAATCTTTATTAAATCCACAAAACACTAATTAAAGAAATCTTTTAAAAAAGACTTAGATAAATGCAGAGTTATACCATGTTCATGAATTGGAGCACTCAGTATCATTAAGATGTAAGGTCTGCCTAATTTGATCTCTACATTCAATACAATCTCAATCAAAATCCCAACAGGCTATTTTTTTATTGCTGTTGATAGATATTTCCAAGCCAATTCTATGGAAAAACAGAGAGACTAGAATAGCCAAAATGATTTCAAAAATTGTGTAAAACCAAGTCTAGCTTATTTTCTCAGAAATATGTAGAATTGTTTTAACTGTAATGGGAGTTTGTGGGAATTCAGTCATGATGTATGTTATATAAGCCAATTTCATAACTTACAGAGCCACAGTAATCATGATTTCGTGGTAGTGCTAAAAGAACAGACACAGAAATTAATGGAAAAAAATAGAGATACCAGAAATAAATTCAGGCAAATATAGTCATTTGATTTTTGACAAAGGTACAATGCTATGAAAAAATAAAGATATTTTATTTTATCTTATTTATTTATTTTTTTAATTTTTTTTATTAGTTTCTGCTTTATAACAAAGTGAATCAGTCATACATATACATCCGTTCCCACATCCCTTCCCTCATGCATCTCCCTCCCTCCCACCCTCCCCTTCCCACCCCTCCAGGCGGTCACAAAGCACCGAGCTGATCTCCCCGTGCTCTGCGGCTGCTTCCCACTATCTATCTACCTCACGTTTGGTAGTGTATACATGTCCATGCCTCTCTTTCGCTTTGTCACAGCTTACACTTCCCCCTCCCCATATCCTCAAGTCCATTCTCAAGTAGGTCTGTGTCTTTATTCCCGTTTTACCCCTAGGTTCTTCATGACATTTTTTTTTTTTAATTCCATATATATGTGTTAGCATACGGTATTTGTCTTTCTCTTTCTGACTTACTTCACTCTGTATGACAGACTCTAGGTCTATCCACCTCATTACAAATAGCTCAGTTTCGTTTCTTTTTATGGCTGAGTAATATTCCATTGTATATATGTGCCACATCTTCTTTATCCATTCATCCGATGATGGACATTTAGGTTGTTTCCAGCTCCGGGCTATTGTGAATAGAGCTGCAATGAACATTTTGGTACATGTCTCTTTTTGAATTATGGTTTTCTCAGGGTATATGCCTAGTAGTGGGATTGCTGGGTCATATGGTAGTTCTATTTTTAGTTTTTTAAGGAACCTCCATACTGTTCTCCATAGTGGCTGTATCAATTCACATTCCCACCAGCAGTGCAAGAGTGTTCCCTTTTCTCCACACCCTCTCCAGCATTTATTGTTTCTAGATTTCTTGATGATGGCCATTCTGACTGGTGTGAGATGATATCTCATTGTAGTTTTTGATTTGCATTTCTCTAATGATTAATGATGTTGAGCATTCTTTCATGTGTTTGTTGGCGGTCTGTATATCTTCTTTGGAGAAATGCCTATTTAAGTCTTCTGCCCATTTTTGGATTGGGTTGTTTGTTTTTTTGCTGTTGAGCTGCATGAGCTGCTTATAAATTTTGGAGATTAATCCTTTGTCAGTTGCTTCATTTGCAAATATTTTCTCCCATTCTGAGGGTTCTCTTTTGGTCTTGTTTATGGTTTCCTTTGCTGTGCAAAAGCTTTGAAGTTTCATTAGGTCCCATTTGTTTAGTTTCGTTTTTATTTCCATTTCTCTAGGATAAAGATATTTTAGAAAAATTATTAAACAAAGCAAAATATTCTTTATGCTAGATTTATCTCAGACAGTTTTAGTTTTAGAATCACTGATCTGGATCTAAGATATTGTGTTAAGAAAGCTTTGGTCTTTGTTAATTTGAAATAGAAGGAAAAAGAATTTATAAAAGTTGAGTCTACTTAGGAAAAAGAAAGATTAATATGTGTAATAAGAGCTTCCATGGAAAACATCCAGAATCTTAAAATTGGATTACTTATCGAGTTCCAGGATATATAGAATACTATATGTACAGAAGTGAGGAAGGCTTTGGACTGGTGTGTTTTACTGCACAGATATGTAGAGAGAAACTCTTGAAAAATCTAAGATGGCTGTAGCTTAGAGTTAGATGCACATTCCCCCTAACTTCAGTGCCTCTTCCAGAGTAAGGGAGAAGGGAACAGAGATGGAGAGATAGAGACAGAGAGGGAGGGGAGGAGAGGGGAAAAGAGAGAGAGAAAAGAATTCCTGACAGAGAAATTGATCACAAAATAAGACAGTCCCTGCTTTTCCTTCTTCCTAGGTCGAATGTCACATTATTTTTAAAAAGCAGCTGGATGCTAAGAAATAGAAAAAAAAATCTATTATATTTGATTTTCAAAAAGACTTCAAAAGTGGCACAGACTACAGTAAGCAGGTATTTGAATGATCAATTGAATTGATCAAAATTAGTATCACACAGATATGTTATATTCTTTATGATTTCTTGGAATCTCCTATTAATCCAATTGTATTCTGGAACAGAGGCCCTGAGAAATGAACTCCTGTGGGATCCACTTTTTTCACCATTTCCAATAAAAATGATTAAAATGCACTTAGGAGTTTTCTCTTGCACTCCCTCTCCAGATATACTTAGCTGAACACAACAGGTGTTGGACCAGAGATTCTCCAACACTGTCTTTAGTTTTGTCATGTTCGAATCTAGAAAAGGACATGTTATTTTAGCAGTTTTCTGTGGAGCCCAGGATTCCACAGAACAGACTTAGGGGACCCCCCAGGAACAGCTCAGAAGGGAGGGATAGAAGGGGGTCTGTTCATCTGCTTCAACCAGAGAGGCCTAGTCTTACCTGCTTTACATCTTAAAACTCTGTGAAATGTATTATGTTGTGCTGTGTTATATTACATTATTTTTTTTATTTTTTAAATTGAAATAGTTGATTTACAATGTTGTGTTAATTTCTGCCGTACAGCAAAGTGATTCAGGTATACATATGTATACATTCTTTTTTCATATTCTTTTCCATTATGGTTTATACCAGGATACTGAATATAGTTCCCTGTGCTATACAGTAGGACCTTGTTGTTTATCCATCCTATATATCCTAGCTTGCATCTGCTGATCCCAAACTCCCACTCCATCCCTCCCCCACCACATTATATTTTTAAAATAGGGGGAAGGGAAGGGAAGGCTCTGTAGGTAAAAAGTCTAGAAAATTATAGGCCTTTGTAACTATGAAGTTTTGTACTTGCAGCTTAATAACATATATCAAGACTGAAATCCTATAATTCCCATTAGAGTTAACATAATTTTGTATGTAATCTCAACTTGGTTTTACTCACATAATGCTGAATTAGAAATTTCAAAAAGTAGTTTTAAAGTGAAGGGGATCAGCAGCAGAATTAGATATAGGATTTAACATTGAGTTAGTGACTGGCTTATTGTGACATTAACTCATACGTGATAGATATTATGTATGAATAAATAATCATAGCTAGACATATTAATGGCTACAGTGTTGTCATGGAATTATTTAAACAATGTTTAATAACAAATTATTTCAAACTTCAAGGTAAAATTACCTAATAGGCAGAGACATAAACTAAGTCCTACTCAGCATACACACGTGTAATAATTTATAAGTGCAATTAGAGGGCTTCCCTGGTGGTGCAGTGGTTGAGAGTCCACCTGCCGATGCAGGGGACACGGGTTCATGCCCCGGTCCAGGAAGATCCCACGTGCCGCGGAGCGGCTAGGCCCATGAGCCATGGCCGCTGAGCCTGCGTGTCCGGAGCCTGTGCTCCGCAACGGGAGAGGCCACAACAGTGAGAGGCCCGCGTACCGCAAAAAAAAAAAAGAAAAAAAAAATGCAATTAGAGCAACATTTCCCTCAGGATATTGCAGAAGTACACTTTTAAGGATGCTTGGAAAACAGAAAGTTAAAATAGTTATATATACAGAAGGATAAAACTTTAACGAATGCATATCTAGTGAAGGGAAGACAGAGAAAATAATCTTAAAGCAATGTAATTTTTAAAAATGTGTTTTCTCTCTAATTATGATGCTGCCAAGACTGACTCTAAAATTATATAAATGTGGAATAATCTATGGAGTTTAAATACTGTTCAAATTAAAGAAATAACATTTATTATGTTAGAGGCATTTATTACAGAATCTCAGGATTTACCATAAAAAACACCACGTTCTCCTCCCCTCAATTTTGTCTTAATATATCCTGTAGGGAAAGACAGAGTAAAAGTTAAGTCCTATTTTTTGGCATTTTTCCAGATTTTTATTTAATAATTATTATGTTTTGACTCTTAAGGAGCTGCCCTGATTCTGTCAGGCTTGCAAACCTGGCAAGGTGTAGATTTTGTTTGATCCCTGTGACAGTTATTGGGATTTAGCTTACCTAGGTAAGAGCAGCCTAGCATGGTCATTATACGAAGGACTGTGAAAGGGACATTCCTGCAGTAGTTTCTCATGCCTCCTCCTTTGCTCACATAGGCAGTTTGTTCTGAAGAGCATTGATTCATGCCCTCATTCAGTAAATGAATAAGAGACACATGCCATTTTCCAGGAACTGAACTAAGGATTCTTCTGTGACATACTTAGAAATTTACATATCAAATATATGTTGGAGTCCTTTTAATTTTTGATATTGTTTATTCTCTGAACTTTAACCAAGATCCTTACTAAATCTGGTAGTATAGCATTCTTACTGTCATTAGCTAGCATTTATTGAACAATTATTATGTGCACGACACTGTGGGAAACGCTTCATGGTCATTATTGCTTTCATCTTGTTTGTTGCCTTCTGAAGTCCTTTCTTAGCAGGATGACAGTCATCCTGTTGGACATTTGGATTGTTAATGGGAAGACCTTGAAAAGAATAAGTTGCCATCGATCCCTTGTGCAACTTTCCAAGCACTGAAATTAGCTGGCATTGACTTTTGAGTAAAAGCCACTGTCCATGACCACATGGTCCATTGTTTTTGTATTGTAAATCAGGCTTTGGTTCTCAACCCTGTCAGAGATTTGTTTTGGAAAATGGCATTAATTAGTCACCAAATAAAACCATAAGATGTAATTTGAGTCTGATGGAGAAACAGTGAGATTGGTTTAGGGAAAAGAGTGAATCACTTAACTTTAAAGTTCCTAGACTAATACTAATGCCTTAGTAGCCCTCACCTCTACCCTGAACGTGATAGATGCTGTAATTAGTAGAATAATAAAATATCTGATAAGTGAACAATACCAGATAGAGTTTACACATCTGTAATTCAATTTGGTCCTTCTATAACAGTGGTAAAATACTATGCACTGAATAAAATAATCAGTGATACAGTATGCCAGTGAGCAAAATTAATGTAGAAGTGACTGTTTTAAAATTATTATAAAAAATAAGGCAATACTCCATTGGTTTAGTAATTGAAAAATGTAGTGAAAAATAGTAATGAACATGACAAAGGTCATTTTTTTATGATAAGAGAGAGAAAAATTATCAAATTATAGGTATATTCATTTTTCAACATCACTTTTATCATTTCCCCCAGTATGTCATTACATCCTTATAAATCTTCAAAATGTTTTAATATGGCATATTAAAATATACACTTTTTCTTCTAATATATGAGATTACTCCTGCCTGTAAAACAAAACACATTTTCTAACAAATGTGTTGACTTTGGAGAATAATGTTCTTTTAAAGATATCTCATAAAGCACCAAGTTTTTAAAGTCATAAGAATGATGGATCTTAAGGTAAATTTTCGCTACAAACTATTTTTTAGAACAGTTGTTTATAAACTGTAGTTTTGTGTTCCTGTATATGCGTGTGTGTGTGTGTGTAAATGTATAATAGATTTAATAGAGTAGTTAAGATATTTCTCAATGATCTTTCATTTTCTCTTATTCTTAGTAGCAGAAAATACTAAAATTTAAGAGGTGGTTAGAAAATTATTATTCAGAAAATTATGAGCCCTAACTATGATGTACTTGCAAGAAGTAGTAGTGCCTTGCTGTGCACTGAGTTGTGTTCCCCTCAAAATTCATGTTGAAGCCTTAACCCCTAGTGTGTTGTATTTGGATATGGGTCTTTCAGAGGTGATTAGGCCATGAGGGTGGAGCCCTTATGATAGAATTAATGCCATTATAAGAAGAGACATCAGAGAGCTATCTCCCTCTCTCTCTCTTTCTCTCCCTCTCTCTCTCCCTCTTTCTCCATGAGCACATAAAGAAGAGATCATATTTGCACAAGGTGCATTGCTGGCCACCTACAAGCCAAGAGAAGGCCTCAGAACAAAACCTATGTTGCTGGCCCCTTGATCTTGGACTTCCAGCTTCCAGAACTATGAGAATAAATGTTGTTTAAGCCACTCAATCAATGGTATTCTGTTATAGCAGCCTATGCAGACTGAGACATGCCTTTAAGGCATTTGTGTGGAGACCCTGTATGAGATGAAATAGAAAGAGATAAGTAGGCTGGTAGAAGCATACTGGTTTTCAGAGAGAATTCTTCAGAGCCTCCGTGGAATACACTCTTACCTTCCTGCTCCTTTCCCACTGGTTGCAAATTGTGAGTGGTTCCTACATAGTTCCTCCACAGCCTTCCGCCTTCATCACAGGCTTTATCCTGCATGTTTTCCCTGCACCTATGGTGCCCATTTCCTGTGAATCAGTTAATGTCTCAGTTTTACATATAGTCCCCTGCCCCTAAGCTCTAAAGTTCCCTGTTTGTTTGTTTGTTTTACCCCCTCACATTGCTTACTACTCTCTGATTTCAGTTGGATTTGGGATGAATATCTTTTTAATTGAAGTACAGTTGATTTACAGTGTTGTGTTAATTTCTGCTGTACAGCAAAGTGATTCAGTTATACTTATATACATTCTTTTTTATATTATTTTCCAGTATGGTTTATCACAGGGTATGGAATATAGTTCCCTGTGCTATACAAATAGGACCTTGTTGTTTATCCATTCTATATATATTAGTTTGCATCTGTTAAACCTGAACTCTCACTCCATCCCTCTCCTACCTTCCCTCCCCCTTGACAATCACAGGTTTGTTCTCTCTGTCTGTGAGTCTGTTTCTGTTTTGTAGATAGGTTCATTTGTGTCATATTTTAGATTCCACATATAAGTGATATCATATGGTGTTTGCCTTTCCCTTTCTGACTTACTTCACTTAGTATGATAATCTCTAGGTCCATCCATGTTGCTGCAAATGCATTATTTCATTCTTTTTTATGGCTGAGTAATATTCTATTGTATATATATACCAGGTCTTCTTTATCCGTTCATCTGCTGATGGTCATTTTGGTTGCTTCCATGTCTTGGCTATTGTAAACAGTGTTGCTATGAACATAGGGGTGCGTGTATCTTTTCAAATTATAGTTTTGTCCAGATATATGCCCAGGAGTGGGATTGCTGGATCATATGGCAACTCTATTTTTTTTTTTTTTTTTTTTGCAGTACGCGGGCCTCTCACTGTTGTGGCCTCTCCCATTGCGGAGCATAGGCTCCGGACATGCAGGCTCAGCAGCCATGGCTCACGGGCCCAGCCACTCCGCGGCATGTGGGATCTTCCCGGACCGGGTCACGAACCCATGTCCCCTGCATCAGCAGGCGGACTCTCAACCACTGCGCCACCAGGGAAGCCCTATTTTTAGTTTTTTGAGGAGCCTCCATACTGTTTTCCATAGTGGCTGCACCAACTTAACCTTTCCACCAACAGTGTACGAGGGTTCCCTTTTCACCACACTATCTCCAGCATTTATTATTTGTAGACTTTTTAGTGGTCATTCTGACCAGCATGAGGTGGTATCTCATTGTCATTTTGGTTTGCATTTCTCGAATAATTAGCAATGTTGAGCATCTTTTCATGTGCCTATTCGATCTATATGTCTTCTTTGGAGAAATTTCTGTTTAGGTCTTCTGTCCATTTTTCAATTGTGTTGTTTGTTTCTTCATTGCTGTTGAGGTCTTTGTATATTTTGGAAAACCTTGAAGTCCTATGTCTCTGATCAAACTGTTTGCCCAAACTTCTTGCCTCTCTTTGTTTTCTATGTTTGTCGTTAACATCACCATTCTTCCAGTAACACAAGCTAGGTCATTGTCACACCTTTTATCTTTCCATTGCCCAGAACTCATCCTTTTTTGTCTTTTATTTATTTATTTATGAGGAGATTGAGATTGGAAATATTTAAGATGTGTGTCTTGGGTTTACATACACAGCTAGAAAGTATGAGAAGCAAAATTTGAACCCACTCGTTTTAATTCCCAGACCATCACCTTTATTACACATTCACTGTTCCCTTCCTGGCCTCTCTACATCTCTTCTCATTCCCATCAGTCTTCCAGAAACACAGAATTGAGGAGGTCATGGTCTTAGAAAAAAAAATCTTGATTTCCATACCCAAACTCCTTTTCAGTCTAATCTCACAGTCTAATCTCATCCTAGTGTTCTGGTTCCATCTCCAGTCTGTTTGACATGAGTCTGCACTCCAGCCACCCCATATTCTTTTCCAGTCCCAGCAAGGGCTCTTTTTCACATGGGGTGTCATCAATCTAGCTCTTTCTTTCTTTGCAGTATTTTTAACTCTTTGCCTTCCTGGCATAATTCTACTTCTCCTTTAAGACATATCAAAAATTATAAACAAAACAAACAGATAAATTAGATAAATAAATAAGTAAATAAATAAATAGATAAAACACTGAATGTTCTATGTATCAGCCACAGTAGAGCTCTCTGTGCCTTGTATGTGTTAACTCATGTCATGGATATAATATAACCACTGGCTAAGGCTTCCACACAAAGCATGAATTATTCTTTTATTTATGTCCTTCTTGCTGTTTATGCATTCTTCTATGATAGCATTTTAAAATTAAAATAGGCTTTATTTCTTAGAGTATTTTAAGTTTTACAGAAAAATGGAACATAAAATAGAGAGTTCCTGTACACTTCCTACTTCTCCCCACCATACCTCCACACAGTTTCCCCTGTTATCAGTATCTTGCATTGGTGTGGTAAATTTGTTAAAATTGAAGCACCAGTGTGGATGCATTATTACTAACTAAAGTCCACTGGAAAAATTAGGGTTCACTCCTTGTGTTGGATAATTCTTTGAATTTTGCCAAATGAGTAATGCCATGTATCCACCGTTCCAATTCATACACAGTAGTTTCACTGCACTAAAAATCCCCTGTGCTCCACCTATTTATCCCTCTTTCCCTCCCTCCAAAACCATGGCAACCATTTTAATTTAATTTTTGTGTATTATAGCACTACTTTGTATCCAGCTCTGAACTTTTTATAACTAAGAAGGTTTGGCTTCTCCTACACAAAATGTTGCATAATTTCTCCTGGAAGAAACCATTTTACTCATTTAAAATTATGTATCACTTTATGTGCTTTTCCTTACGGTATTGATCATGTTAATATATACCTATATCTATATCTCTCTGTGTACATACATTTGATAAACAATACATAAATATATTCTAATTTTTAAATCTGAACATTACTGGTAAAACTATAATTTTATGACCATCTCCCCAGTTCCCGTATTTTACCTGAAGGGAACCACTGTTTTCATTTCATTTATGTCTTTCCAGAACTTTTCCCTAATCATTCCTATACATGTTATATGCCCATAAATATATAATATTTATGTGGCCATGTTATTCAGCAACTTGCTTTATTCACTCAAACTCTGGATATTGGGATTGTTTTGTGAGCTACTTGCTGCTGATATGCTATTACACTTAGTGAATAATTCCTATTATTTTAGCCATTTCTCTTTTTATGGACATTTATGTTCCCTGTAATTTTTTTTTCACATACAAAGCTGCAATGAGCATTTTTTACCCAGTTTTGTGCACATATGCATGGGGTTATCTTTTTTTATATCTTATTCTCTTTATCAGCACATAACTTCCTTAAGAGCATGGTCTTTATCTTTAATCCTCCACAGCACTGAGCCTGGTGCTTTCTACATAGTTGGTATGTATTGATATGTGAATGAGTGATGGACCGATAGATTTTCTAATAAATATCTTGTGGCAGTCTTTCAGTTTAACTTGCTATGTGCTTCAAGATCATTTAAGATTTTTGTAAACATGCGACTATTACTAGAAATTAAAAACATTAATTTAGGTCTAGAAATGAGCTAATTCAAACCTAGTTTTATCTTCTTTTGGTTATAATGCCCTTTTAGGTTTGCTTCCCTTTAAATTGGTAACATATCCCAATGTTAAGCATTGCTTCCTAGTAACAAGCACTTTCATTAAGATAATCTTCTGTGATGCTGGACTCTGTTGGTGAAGAAGAACTGACAAGGGTCCTCAGTAAGCTAATCTACTAGATAATGATACAGGTTTGGGAATTCTTCATTAGAGGTGATCTTTCATCTCTTTACTTCTGGGGTAAGTTCTTTTTAGTTTTATTTTTTGAGAATTATGAGTTAAACATCAAGTTGACTGGACTCCATGACGATAAGAAATAAAAATAAAATTGAAATGAAACTACTGAAGTGTTTAATTCCAGCTTGTTTAACCAGATAGTCGTGAAAAGTTCATTGCTCATCATCCTGTCCCTTCTTGTAGGTCCACTGAGAAATTTTCCCCAGCAAAATCATTGGCCTTTTGCATAATATCAAACAAATGTGAGTCAATATGCTGAAGTATAAAGTAAGTCCAGCCTGCCTCTACACTCTCTTAAAGCACAAAAGCAAGAAAAAAATAGAGTACCGCAATTTTCCTTTGTATTATGTAGTTTCTATTAGATACTTTCTTGAAGAATGTGCTGTTTTTTTACTTTCCTCTGTCAGTTTTGCTTATCTCTTGATGCTGCTATTACTTCTCACTAATGCAAAGAGATGATATATGAAAAATTGACTAGCATAGTGCCTTCAGCATACCGTGTTTTTATTATTTATATTTATTTTTTAATTGAAATATAGTTGCTATACAATATTATATGTTACAGGTGTATAATATAGTGATTCACAAATTTTGAAGGTTATACTCCATTTATAGTTATTATAAAATATTAGCTATATTCCCCATGTTGTACAATATATCCTTGTAGGTTATTTTATACATAATAGTTTGTACCTCTTACTCCCCTACATGTATATTGCCCCTCCCCTCCTTCCCTCTCCCCACAGGTAACCAGTTGGCTGTTCTCTGTATCTGTGAGTCTGCCTCTTTTTCGTTATATCCACTAGTTTGTTGTGTTTTTTAGGTTCCACATGTAAGTGATATCATACAGGATTTGTCTTTCTCTGACTTATTTCACTTAGCATAATGCCCTCCAAGTCCATTCATGTTGCTGCAAATGGAAAAATTTTGTTCTTTTTTATGGCTGAGTAGTATCCCATTGTACATATATATACCACATCTTCTTTATCCATTTATCTGTTGATGGATGCTTAGGTTGCTTCCATATCTTGGCAACTGTAAATGATGCTGCTATGAACATTAGGGTGTATGTATCTATTCGAATAAATGTTTGGGGGGATTTTTGGATATACATCCAGGAGTGGAATTGTTGGGTCATATGGTAGTTGTATTTTCAGTTTTTTGAGAAACCTCTGTACTGTTTTCCACAGTAGTTGCACCAATTTACATTTTCAGTAATAGTGTACAAGGGTTCCCTTTTCTCCACATCCTCGCTAACATTTATTATTTGTGTTCTTTTTGATGATTGCCATTCTGACAAGTGTGAGGTGATATCTCATTGTGGTTTTTGTTTGCAAGACACTGGTAAAAGAAATTGAAGACAACACAAACAGATGGAAAGATATACTGTGTTCTTGGATTTGGAAAATTAATATTGTTAAAATGATCATACTACCCAAGGCAATCTGCAGATTCAGATTCAGATTCATCCCTATCAAAATACCAATGGCATTTTTCACAGAACTATAACAAATAATTTAAAAATTTGTGTGGAAGCTCAAAAGACCCCAAATAGCCAAAACAATCTTGAGAAAAAGAACAGAGCTGGAGGAATCATGCTCCCTGACTTCAGACTATACTCCAAAGCTACAGTAATCAAAACAGTATGGTACTGGCACAAAAACAGACACATAGATCAATGGAACAGGATAAAGAGCCCAGAAATAAGCCCACACACTTAGGGTCATTTAATCTATGACAAAGGAGACAAGAATATACAATGGAGAGAAGACAGTCTCTTCAATAAGTGGTGCTGGGAAAACTGGACAACTACATGTAAAAGAATGAAATTAGAACATTCTCTAAGATCATATACAAAAAAAACTCAAAATGGATTAGGAACCTAAATGTAAGACCAGATACTGTAAAACATAGAGGAAAACATAGGCAGAACACCCTTTGACATAAATTGCAGCAATATTTTTTTTGGATCATCTCCTAAAGGAAAGGAAATAAAAACAAAAATAAATAAATGGGACCTAATTAAACTTAAAGGCTTTTGCACAGCAAAGGAAATCATTGACAAAAAGAAAAGACAACCTACTGAATGAGAGAAAATATTTGAAAATGATATGACTGATAAGGGATTAATATCCAACATATTTAAATAGGTCATACAGCTTACTACCTTAAGTTAGCCTCTTCCTCTCCTATATCTGTAAAATGGGGCATCCATCAATTCAACAAACATTATGTGGCTCCAGTGTGCCACAGCTCGTTTTTAACATTGGGGTAACAAAGACCATAACCTCATGATAAACTCTTGTGATTGAGTTTATATTCAAGAAGTGGCAGTAGTGATGATGAGAGGAAAGATGATGATGAAATGAAGAAGGGAAGAAGAGCAGAGAAAAAGTAACTTGATGTGAGTTGTGAGAGTTAAACAGGATAATGAATTTGAAAATGCTCTGTGTAAAGTAATGTTTACTCCAAGCACTATATACTATGGTGTAATAATGTAATTAGCTCATCTTTAAAATACTACATATAGCTGTTTAAAGAAACGTTGCATAGTGGAAGGAAGAATGGACTGGATTAGGTGGTCTTTGATGTGGTCCTTGCTTTGTCCCTTGCTTGGTCAGTAATCCTGGGCAAATCACTCCACTTTTGTACCATACTTCTTTACTTATGAACATGCTGGTTGGATTAGATCATTTGCTTAAGGCAATATTAACAGGTATTACAGAAGTAAAAGATTGCATGATCCATTGAGTTTAAATACATACGTATATTTTTTCCTATAGTCACCTTTGAAGAGTCATGGTGCCTGTGAGTAATTTAAGGCTCTTAGAATGGTCATGCATAATCAAAGCATATTTCACTCCGTTTAAACCAACATTTCACTGTGTCGTTCGACCTGGATGCTTATAAATCATGGGATATGTCTTATTGAACTAGTTGTTTAGGGAATAGAGTTTGTAAAGGCTGGACTAGAAAAGTCCCTTCCAGCTATAATATTTGTAAGAATTTTCATTTGCTTTTCTCCTTATAGTTGATACTTCTTGTCCTGGTCAAAATGCATAGCAAGAGATATATTCATAAATGTCACCAATACAGAAATATAGTACCAAATCAGTTCCCATGCATTTAAAAGTTCTTGTTCCCTAGTAGGCATTGCTGTTTGTATCCTAAATGGCAACAAAGAAGGGAACCCATCATTTATAGCTTTTAGGTTGGTTTGGAATACCTTGTACAGGGCTCTCAACCTCAGCACTACTGAAATTATGTATGATATAATTCTTTGTCATGGAGGACTTTCAGGTGCATTGTGGGATTTTTAGCTGCATCCCTGGCCTTCCACCCATGTGATGGGCATCACCCCTCAGTTGGGACAATCAAAAGTGTCTCCAGACATTGCCAGATGTCCTGTGGGAAGCAAAATCGCCCCAGTTAAGAACCACTGTGTTGGATCCAGTACAGATGGAACATCCTACTTTAGAACTGGGCCTATAGCACTGTAACTAAAATCCCCAGATGGCATCCTGCTATGGAAAATGTTTGCTTTGTGGTAGCATTAATGACTGTTTTGCCACCTGTGTATTCTTGCTTGGAGTCATGCTTCTGTTTGCAGGTTGAGCTGTAGCACTGACATTGCTGCCAATCGGATTTAGCAGGAAATGAAAAGCAGCTGCAATGTTTCAAAGCACTGGACAGATTGGGCAGAAGGTATGTGGACAAATCCTATTAACAAATAACAGGATTTGTGCACACACAGTGCCTCCCACACTGTGTCTTGGAAACCCACACCAAGCTGTTTCCATTGCTGTTGTGCATAAATCACAGAAATTATAATAAATTGAGGAAAATGTTCTCACACACATGAAGGCTCAACCTACATTCTGATGATGACTAAAGACATCTTGAATCATTTTGTTAAAAAAGATATCTGATAAAACAAACCTTTAATCCAGCTAAGTTTTTAAGCAGCCAGCTCTCAATTTCTAATCTTAACCTTAAAAATAATAATAAATTCATTCATGAGAGTCTTTATAGGAAAGAAAAATTATAAATAATAAAATTCACTGAGTGGGACAGATGCCACTGAGAAGTTTGGACATAATGACCTTTAAGTTCCCTTCCAAACCTGAGCAACTATTAATTTCCCATCTGGATTCCTAGGAGACAAAATTGTTTCAAACAGTTAGTATCGTCTTCCCTTCCATTTTTGTGATGCTCTAGGCTTCCAGTCATTTAAAGTGATACATTTACAGTGTGAAGCTGGTACCTTTCCTTTAATGCTTTGTTATCGCTGTAGACATTGCCTGGTGGAGGGGCCCAGTTTCAGAACTGCATCTGCTAGTTAATACATAAACTATGTGGTGGATGACTTGTGATGGGGCTAGCATGGTTAAATTTTCTGAGCATCTTAGTTCTGAGTATTTGGGAAAATCAACTCCGTGTATTTGGTCTTTACAATCTAGTATAATGAGTCAACACATTAGAAATGAAGAAGTGTGGCTATAAACTGAGTGATAACTGATATTTGATTAAGAAGACTGGGTAAACAAACGTCAGTTCACTCAGCCTCACAAGCTCCTCACTACATCATATGTAGCATGTATATGTGTAGCTCTACATGCATTCTTCCTCCTTCTCTCCTTCCTTCCTCCACTCTTCTTCCTTTTCTCTTACTCCATTAGCCCTTTATTCATTCTATCATTCATTTTAAAGGCAATATAATGTCCTGTAGTGTAACAGATAAAAGCAGGGACTGCTTGGATTAATATCTCAGATCTTCTTCCTACTAGTTGTGTGAAACTTGGGTGACTTCCTTAACTAACTTCTGTGGAATGGGAGTAGTATTAGTATATGGCTCGCTGGTTGCTATGGAAATTAAATGAAGCATTTGGCATAGTCTGTGGCACACAGTAGCTTCTATAGAAGTTATAGCTGTTTTCATCCATTCATTCATCAAGGAACGTATGTGTACCACTCTTTGACATCCAAGAGGTATAATACTGGTGATCAAAATGGTCCTTGTTCTCATGGAGCTTTCAGTTTCATTGAGGAGACAGATATTAAGCACGCATATGAAATGAAATAAGATCTTTGAATTTGAGTAACACCACTCTAAGAGAGTATGCAATAAAGGAAAATGCCTTAGCTAGTAGCAGGGATTCAGTGTGGGGGAAGTAGCTTAGCAGGTAGGAGGAAGATAGAAAAACTTTTAAGTAATTACAGTAGAGATTGAAAAAGTGAATGTAGTAGATGATGTGGTACCACCACTCAAATCTCATGTACTTCACAGTGCACTCATCACCAGCTGCTGTGAAGGTCGGCTGCAAACAACTCATAGATGCATTCTTCTGAGAATTGCCCTTGGTTGAATGTAGCCATCTTGCCCAGGAATGTCTAGGACGTTATCCCCCACTGCAGGGAATTGAAGGCTGATGGATGGGGCTACAAGGGGCCATATAAAAAAGCCTGAACATCTTGTTTCTGCCTCAAGTAGTCCACCTATGTAGTGCCATTTGTGTTCCAGACTCCATATGGGTTGAGACTGAGGCTGGAACTCAGCAGAACCCAGGCCCTTGCCTCACTTCTTACCCTGTCCTATCCTGCTTTCGTCACTCCTTTATAAATCACTTGCTTAGAATTCTTGTCTCAAGCAATATCACTAATGAACTTGACCTAAGAGCAAATACGCTGGAAAAATCTTGGCAAATTGAATTACCTGGCAGAGCTCATGACCTATTGGAAACCGGTGATCATAAGTATATCTGGCTCAAAGCTATCTAGTAGGGGTCTATATCCAGTAAAGCTTGGATTTTAAAATGCAGGCATAGAGAAAGCATTGGTCAGGATTAATTTAGGATGACATTTTGCCAGAGGTGTATGACCAAAAGATATAAGTGCATTGGAGTTTGGGTATTGACATAAGTGTAGGAAAGTGGCCTATGGTATCTTAATGAGTAAGAGAAGACATCAAAAAAGGAAAAGGCTGAGGCATAAGGAAAAATCAGACGGTAAAAGATGAGAAGTTCCAGCAGGGTCAAGAATTAAGGTCAAAAGAGTAAATAAACAATTCAAGGGGAAGGAGTGAGGGCAGTAGCAAAAATGTAACAAATATGAATTTATGATTAAGGAAGTGGTTCCATTTCTGGTAATAACAAAGTCCCAGGTATAACCTCTATAGTATGTGGCTGCAAGGATGTCAGAGACTTAGAGGTCAAGGAAGTAAGAGACCAGGTAATGAAAGGATGGGTTGACTGTGTGGATGTTGAAGGCTTTGCTCTGGTTCCAAAGATTCAGGTCAGTAGATGGAGAATGAACAGGAGGCTTTAAAAATGATCACATTTTCAAAGAAGGGAGAGGAGTAGCCTGTTCAAATGGTTTGGTACTCAAGGAAAAAGGAATTATTTTACAAGAGGCTAAAAGAAATGGTCTAGAAATGGCAATGAGAAACACGGAATACAATAGACCCTCCAAATCCTCAGGCACGTAGTGAGTAGCTGGCAAACAAAGCGCTGACCGTCACCTGAGAGGTGACCTCCCTAAAGAGTGGTGTTTTCTGCTGAGAACCAGATTTCAGTTAAGATAAGGACAAATAAGAACTGTGAGCACTGGGTAAGGGTAAAGCAGAGTTTGCTGGTCTTTCTGTGAGCTAGGTGGTGAAATATGGGCAGTGTAGTATCCAGGTTACATGTGTGTGCAGGACCAGCTATGTAATTTGTGGGGCCAGGTGCAACAAAGAAATGCAGGGCCCCTTGTCCAAAAATTATTAATAATTTCAAGACAATGAGAAAAGAGTATTAAGTTTGGGGTCCTTTTTTTTTTCTTTTTTTTTTTTTTTTTTGCGGTACGCGGGCCTCTCACTGTTGTGGCCTCTCCCATTGCGGAGCACAGGCTCTGGACGCGCAGGCTCAGCGGCCATGGCTCACTGGCCCAGCCACTCTGCGGCATGTGGGATCTTCTCGGACCGGGGCAGGAACCCGTGTCCCCTGCGTCGGCAGGCGGACTCTCAACCACTGCTCCACCAGGGAAGCCCTTGGGGTCCTTTTGTATGTGGAGCTCTGCCCAACAGTCAAAATCACAATTGGGCTCTGGATTCAGACTGCCTACACTCGAATCCAGGCTCTGCCTAGTGTTAGCTTCAGCAAGTCACTTATTTCCTCAGTTTTCTCCTTTTTAAAAAGATAGTCTTCATATCAAAATAAAAGTATTTGGGTGGAAATTAGATGGATTCATACATGTGAAATGCTTGATATGTACTAAGCACTCAATAAATTTTCTGAATGTTATTATTATTGGTGATAGAATACACATCAGCTAGCATAAGCCACTCACCAATAATATTAGTCATAAATTTGTTTTCAGGGGAGTTAAATTGCAAAAGAAAATCAGTTCTCATTGACCATTGACTGTAAACCATGAGGACCAGTTTAAATTTATGTTATCTCTGTATTTTCATACAATAGTTTGATCATTTAAGTGGTCATTACTTGAAAGGGGCTGCCGTATTCAATCTGTCCTCAAGAGAAAAACTTAAAGTGTAGTTTTGTAAGTTCTAAGTCTTCTATTTGTGAGAATAATGGGATTCTGCTGATTTCACAAAAGCAAAAGTTTGGGTATTATGGGATAGTTTTGCCATTGTCACGAAGCTGGTGGCACAAGGTGACTTAACATCCTGCAAATTGGCATCCAGTACTGCCCCTGAAGACTGACCCACTAATGTAAAAGAATGAGCTGCCCACTGATTTGTGTCCCTTCCCAGATCCCCATGAAAACCTACAGATTTTATTTTTTCCTAGTTGTAAAACTCCTTAGCTACTCAAGGGATAACACTGCTGGGAATTTTGACTGTGAATGGAGAGTTTTGTGTGGTCCTTATTTGGGAGAGGAACCTGCCAAAAATAATATATTCACAAATACTCTGAACCATTATGGGCCTGGCAACACTATAGAAACTGTCACACGGCTGGTGGCAGGTGGGTTGATCTTTCAACAATACTAAGAGCTGACAGGGTTGTCTTTCAGAAATCTACTTCCTTGAAGATTTCTAGTTAAGGTATTAGGAGAGGTGTGGAGGGTATAAGGGGAGACAGGATGGGAATTAGATGGCTGAGTAACTGCTGTGAAATATTTGAACTGTGACAGCTGATTTCCATTTAATTGGGGTAGCAACTAATCTGCTTTGAAATCAGAAGTTTTAGTAAGTTTGAATATTTCTTTGCTAGATTTGAACCGTGGATCATTTGGGGAAAACTAATGAGAGAAGAAGCAGGGTAATCTAAGAGAGGATAGAAGGGAAAATAGAGGGAATGTGCCATTTATGTTTTTATGAAAAGCCTGCTACTATTTATGCACAGGATAGTGGCTGATTTGTATGTCACTTTTGTTTCTGTTCTCGTGGAAATCAATGTCTCATCTCCCTTTGCTTCCTGTCCTCATGATAAGTTTTGGCCATGTAGACTGCTCACTGCATCCTGCAAAACTGCAAGTCCTTTCAAGTGAAATAGGGACAAAAATTTGAATGAATAAATACTTGCTGCCATTGTTCCTCCTCCTCCTCCTCCCTAGTTTTAAGGGTGTTTAAACTTGTTTTGTGCCACAAACTTCTTTGGCAATCTCAAGAAACCTGTGGATTACTTCTCAGAATGATGTTTCTAAATGCATAAACTAAATGCATAGGATATAAGGAGAAACCCAGTTATGTTGAAATGCAGTCCTTTCCTTGAATCCCTTGGAAGAGAACCCCTGCCCTAGTTCTTGGACCTTTTTATGCAGATCACGCTAATCAGAGGAGGGAAAAATCAGAATAGGGAATTTGAATTGTGTCAAGAGTAACTTCTACTAGGGATAATAAAGAGAAATATAACAAAGGAAATGAAAAAGGAAAGACCTCTTGGGATGAAGTGTATTTTGATGCTGTGTAGAGAAGAAGAAACATGAAGGGATGCTTCAGGGGAAGCAGAAGGGGGTAAAACATAAAGAATGAAAAGGATGGCAGAAGTAGGTTTTAGTTTTTACTTTATTTTTTTAAACATCTTTATTGGAGTATAATTGCTTTACAGTGTTGTGTTAGTTTCTGCTGCGTGACAAAGTGAATCGGCTGTATGTATACATATATATACGTACATATGGCTTGCTGGCCGTTGGGTGGAGCTGGGTCTTAGTGTTGTGATGGAGATCTCTGGGAGAGCTCTCGCTGATTGATATTATGTGGGGCTGGGAGGTCTCTGGTGGACCAATGTCCTGGACTCGGCTCTCCCACCTCAGAGGCTCAGGCCTGACACCCGGCCGGAGCACCAAGACCCTGTCAGCCACACAGCACTCTTGTTTCCAACAGACCCTGCAGGCAGAGATCCAGGAGACTGACTGATGTGGTAGGAATTCTCACCTTCTGCTGGCTTCTATCAGGTGTCCCAGCATCTCTTACTGCAACAGCTTTGGGGCAAGTAGTATCCAGCCAGTAAAGTTGCATCCCATTCTCATCCCAGCTTTTGGGTAGGAAGAAATTGCCCTCTACCCTTCCAGGTTCTTCTGGCTGGTCAAAATGACTGCAGAAGTAGGTTTTAAATTGAGTGCCTTTGATGTTCTTTGAGAGACAATTAAGAAAATTGGAATTACTTTCTTATTGTGACTGGAGTCTATTTGCTCGAAGACTGGGTCACAGGAGGCTCAGAACTTTATTCAGGTAGTACATGGAATTTACTCTAGTTTTCACAGTCTAAGTCCTCTGTACAATCTTCTCCAATATTAAGAACCGTATATATCTTCTATGATGAGTCTTAAATTCTAGCTCTTAAGTGATACTTTTCCAACACATTTTTCCTTTCTCACATCCTTGGAACTGTCTCTCCTTTAGTAATTGATCTCTTGCTTTGCGTTGTGGTCACGGGTGTTGATTTCCTTCTTGTCACTGGCCCCACTGCCTCAAACATTATAGTGAGTGAATGAATGAATTAATACATTTGTTGAATGCATAATGGATACATGTCAAAATGTCTGCCTACATTTTTGGTAGGAATGCTTGTAAAAGCAGAAGACATTGTCATCATAGGAACTATAATCATGGACTGAGGGCTTTTTAGGTACTAAACTGCACACTAATCTCTTCATAAATATCTCTTACATCACAACAACTGTAAAAGAGAAATTTCATTAATCCTATATTAATGATGAGGAGAATTAATGATTCAAAAGTGTGGCTGTTTTTCAGTTGATCAGTGGAGGTTTGGACCTGATATACATACTTCCTTCTTATTTAAAAACCTAATTATTTTCCACTATATCAAACTGTCTCCCTTATGATAAAATGGACAATAATCTCTCAATATTTTTTCATTAGTATTCTTATTGATAATTGTGCTTAGTATTAACAAGAAACATTATATTTTAATAACTAGAAATATAGTCTTTAACCTGGAAATCACATAATCCTTTTGTGGTCTTTATATTAAAAAAAACTTAATATCCATCTTGATCTGCTATTTTTCAGTAAACCTTCAGAGATGCAATCTGTTACTTTGGACAACATTGATAGGCTATCCAGTTGGACCTCACTTAATCATGGTTTTAAATTTACCTTTTTTTTTAACATTGTTATTAAAACACCATTAACTTATATGGCAGAATTATAACACTTAAAGTCTCTTTTATTAATTGGTTACTGTTCCTGACGTCTGTGGTAGCCACAGGATTTTTAAAATTAAGACCAGGATCGAACCTCCCTAATAACATCAAAATAATGCTGAGTATGCTCATTGTACACTCCCAACAGACCTGTAAGGTAGGTACGAGGCTCCTTATTTATAGAGAGAAGTTAAATGCAGGTTCAGATAATCCAGTTAAGGGAGCACAGTTAGAAAGAGCTGGAATATGGATTTGAAACTATTTTTAAATAGGGATTTCAGATTTTCTCCAGTGACTTTGTCATTTAGACAATCAAAAATAATATCTGTCTTCAAGAATTAGGGTGATAAAGGCCTATCTGTCATTGAAACACATGAGATTTGTAGTTACAAATATTCCCTGACTTACAATGTTTCGACTTATGATTTTTCAGCTTTAAAGATGATGGGAAAGTGATATGTAATCAGTAGAAACCGTACTTCAGATTTTTAATTTGGATCTTTCCCAGGCTTCACAGTATTGTACCCTTTCGTGATGCTGGGGGGTGAACCATGGCTCCCAGTCAACCACGTGATCATGAGGGTAAACAACAGATACACTTACAAGCATTCTATACCCAGACAACCATTCTATTTTTCACTTTCAGTACAGTCTTCAATAAATTACAGTAGATATTCTATACTTTATTATAAAATAGGCTTTGTGTTAGATGATATTGTCCTACTGTAGGCTAGTGTATGTGTTCTGTAAGGTAGGTTAGGCTAAGATGTGATTTTCAGTGAGTTAGGTGTATTAAATGCATTTTGACTTACAGTACAAGCATACCTTTGTTTTACTGTACTTTGCTTTATTGTGCTTCCCAAATAACTGTGTGTTTTACAAATTGATGGTTTGTGGCAACCCTTCATCCAGCAAGACTATTGGCGCCATTTTCCCAACGGCATTTGCTCACTTTGTGTCTTTGTGTCACATTTTGATAATGCTCACAACATTTCAAAACTTTCATTATTACTGTGTTTGGTATGG
Source organism: Mesoplodon mirus (assembly GCF_964341445.2). Taxonomy (NCBI): domain Eukaryota; kingdom Metazoa; phylum Chordata; class Mammalia; order Artiodactyla; family Ziphiidae; genus Mesoplodon; species Mesoplodon mirus. Next base: position 16,076,538 of record NC_138988.1, on the reverse strand, counting down.
TGATCTGTGATCAGTGATCTTTGATGTTACTGTTGTAATTATTTTGGGGCAAGATGAGCTGTACCCATACAAGATGACGAAGTTAATCCATAAATGTTATATGTGTTCTGACTCCTTTATGGACCACCTGTTCCCTCTATTTCTCTCGTCTCCTTGGGCCTCCCTATTCCTGGAGATACAATATTGAAATTGGACCAATTAATAGCCCTACAGTGGCCTCTAAATGTTCAAGTGAAAGGAAGAGTCAATTGATGAGGCAAACTTCATTGTCTTATGTTAAGAAATTCTCACAGCCACCCCAGCCTTCAGCAACCACCACCCCGATCAGCAGCCATCAACATGGAGACAAGACCCTCCACTAGCAGAGATATATGACTCGCTGAAGACTCAGATGATGGTTAACCGTTTTTAGCAATAAAGTATTTTTTACTTAAGGCATGTACTTTTATTTTTTTTGACATAATGCTATTGCACACTTAATAGGCTACACTGTAGTCTATGTTACACTATAGTATAACCATAATTTTATATGCTCTGGGAAGTCAAAAAAATTGTGTGACTCACTTTATTAAGATATTTGCTTTATTGGGGTGGTCTGGAACTGAACCTGGACTATTTCTGTGATATGCCTGTATTTTCCATTTACATGGGCTTATCAGGATGTAACCCCGTTGTCAGTTGAGGGAGATCTGTGTTTGAATGGATGGTTGGGGATGAATGAGGGGTAAAGAATAACATATAATGTGGGTATTATATTCATACAATTACTTTCATAAAGTTTTTGCTAATGCCATAACAAATCTGTTTACATAGTTTTAATGACATAAATACACTACCATGTGTAAAATAGATAGATAGTGGGAACCTGCTGTATAGCACAAGGAGCTCAGCCTGGTGCTCTCTGATAACCTAGATGGGTGGTATGGGGGTGGGGAGGGAGGTCCAAGAGGGAGGGGATATATGTGTGTATATAAGTATGTATGTGTATGTGTATATATATATATATATATATATATATGTATATATGTATATATGTATACATATAGCTGATTCACTTTCTGTACAGCAGAAACTAACACAACATTGTAAAGCAGTTATACTCCAATAAAAAAAAGAAAACAAAATAAAATATTTATATAAATAGATTGTCTCCCTATTTTACTAAAACAAAGTAATATTAACAATGTAAATTTTCCATATAATCGAGCTAAATCGATAATGTACCAATAGAAAAAATATTTTTGTGACCTCAGGAGCTTTGCTTTTCTAAAATAGTCTTTTTGTTGATATTCCAATTGAATTATAAGATGAACATTGACTTCACTTGTTTACAATAGTGCAGTAAATATTAATAATAATTTGAGGAATAATTTGTGTATATTCATTTTTAATATTTTCATGAATATTCTTATTTAATATTTATATAATGTAGCTTAAATGACAAAAGTTGTAAATTCTTTTCAAGGTTGTTAAACACATCCTATGTGCTAATCATAATTTTAAGAAATAAAACTTTTTAAAAAGCCCTGCTCTAGCCTAGCTAAAGTTAAAATTTTTGTAATTCCTAATAGGCATTATTAATTTTTAAAAATGAGACTAAATTTGTGTCCATAAATTTTTACACAGATTTTGATTTATCAATATAGCTGATTTTTAATTAATAATGACTTGAAAACATAGGAAGCAAATAAAATTAAAAAGTCACAGTTAATTACACAATTTAGTTTTTTTAATTTAAGATCTAGCTCTTTTCCCCCCAAATTTTTATTTTTCCCTTAGAACATAATTAGAATTTTACTTTGTATTCTGGTCCTGAAAACTTAGTGGTCTGGATAGGAAAACCCTTTTTTAAAAACTCTGTAGATCTCTTTCTGTATTAAAACCAAACTAAAGTTGGTAGTATCAGATAACATACGGCCAACTTGAGATGATCTAAAATTTCATTTATAGACAAAATTGAGAATTATAATAAACTTAGGGGGAAATAATGAGGTATATCCTGGTGAAATTAAAATAATACTTCAGTTTCTGAGAGACTCTAAGACTTAAACCAATATTTGAAGGAAAAAAAGTAATAAAAATTTATAATAGTCACACCAAGGTAGATGGGTGTGGAAAACAGTAAATTTGTTGTATATTTAAAAGTGGGAGGGGGGGATTTCAGAAATTTTTATTTAGATCATGCACCCATATCCTTATTCACAAGGAAGAGACCACTCTAACCCCTCCAATCAAAATTTACAGAGACATTGCAAACGGAGCTCACTAAAAGAGAAGTTCATACATAAGACTCATAAAAGGAAGAAAGGATCTTTCTTCTCTCAGTAGTGAGCTTGGTGCTCAAGAGGCTAGGAAGAATAAGAACAGAGTCAAGTCTAGAAGATTGCTTTAAGAACATGAAATATTGGTTTCCTCTGAAAAACACATATCTACCCTGAAATCCCCCAATATTTTGCAGTGTTAGCTCACAATTAATTAATACAGTAACAGATTCCATTTTTCCCAAGATTTATTGATATATAATTGACAAAATTATGAGATGTTTAAAATGTACAACATGATGATATGGTGCATGTATCCATTGTGAAAGGGTTCCCTTTTACGCTTTATTAACATATCCATCACCTCACATACTTTCCATTTTTCAGGGACAGGAGGGTAGAAGCATTTAAATTCTGCTCTCTTAGCAAACTTCAGTTATACAATACAGTGTAATCATCTATAGTCACTGTGTTATATATTAAATCCTCAAAACTTATTCATCTTCTAACAAAGTTTGCACCCTTTTAATAACCTCTCCCTATTTCCCCCACCCCCTAGCCTCTGGAAACTAGTTTTCTACTCTGCTTCTTTTATTCAACCTTTTTTAAAAAAATTAATATTCCATATATAAGTGATATCACATGGTATTTCTCGGTCTGGCTTTTCCCACTTGGCATGACGCCCTCCAAGTTCATCCATGTTGTCACAAATGACAAAATTTCCTTCTTTTTAAAGGCTGAATAGTATTCCATTATATGTATATATCACATTTTCTTTACTCATTGGTCAGTGGATTTTGAGGTTGCTTCCATACCTTGAGTATTGTGAATAAAGCTGCAATTAACATGGAGGTATAGATGTTTCTTCAAAATAATGATTTTGTTTACTTTGAGTATGTACAATCTGCCCTCTGTACCTGCAGGTTCTGCATTCTCAGATTCAACCAACTACAGACTGAAAAGTGTTTCATTCCACAGTTGGTTAAATCTGCAGATGTACAGAGGGTCAACTGTAAAAGACTTGATGGTATCTGTGAGAGGGTCCTGGAATAAGTCCCTCGTGGATACCAAAGGATATTTGTACCTTTGCATGAGTAGGATTTCTGTATGATATGGTAATTCTATTTTTAATTTTTTGAGGAACTTCTATACTATTTTCCATAGTAGTTGCACCATTTTACATTCCCACCAACAATACACAGGGTTCCCTTCTTTCCACATCCTTGCCAGCATTTATATCTTGTCTTTTTTTTTTTTATAATAACCATCGTAACAAGTGTGAAGTTACATCTCATAGTAGAATCGTGAAACAACTTTACATACACCCTGGGATCTATAAAACAAATAAGTAGAGCATAGATGAGAACCAAGTTTCTTACTATTGGAGAAACTAGATACAAGTAAACAGAGGAGATGCTAGAATAGACTCTTTTGTGTGGATAGAGTTGTCAGCATCAGTGTAAGTTCATATTTATTTTATCTACAGAAATATAAATAGATACAGAAATAAATAGAGATGTATGTATATACATGCGTCTGTAATATATACATACATTTCCTAACTGTTCTCTTAGAGTGCTTAGAAACACCCTAAATTTGAATATGCATATGAACAATGGCCGGAGCATGGAAATAAAAATAGAACTCTGATCCATAATTTCAGCAACCAGCCCAAGAAACCCATCCATTATCTACAGTACCCAGCCTAGGAAGCCTGCCTCCTACCTTGTAAGTCAGACTTGTAGGAAGTCAGACTGCTATCTCTAGCAACTGGTGCAGGAAGCTAAACAAACCCTGTAAGAGTTGTCCCAGAGTGGCCACGACTTGCTTAATAACAGGCAGATTCTTTAATTTTTGTCCCTGCCTCCAACTTACGACCAACCAGAGAAAACCAAATATTTACCCCTAACCAGTCACATAGGCTGTCCCGCTTCTAGTTAGCTCACCTACCTAAGGCTTCCCATGTCATCGCCTCCAAAAAGGGCATAACCGAAGTGTTCTCTTCCTTTCACTATAAAGCTTTTCTGCTCTTCTACCTACGTACTTTGAGTCTCTGTCAAACACAAGTAATGGGGGCTGACTCCCTTGCTATAGCAAGCTTTAAATAAATAACCTTTGCTTGTTCTCATTTGGCTGGTTTCATTTATTTCCACAGCAGTAACACCACAGTAGCAGTGAACACACCCAGGGATCAGATCTTGGTCTCTAGAAATTATCCTCTAATAAAAGGAATCGGGGCCTCCCTGGTGGCGCGGTGGTTGGGAGTCCGCCTGCCGATGCAGGGGATGCAGGTTCGTGCCCCGGTCCGGGAGGATCCCATATGCCGCGGAGCGGCTGGGCCCGTGAGCCACGGCCGCTGAGCCTGCGCGTCCGGAGCCTGTGCTCCGCAACGGGGGAGGCCACAGCAGTGAGAGGCCCGCATACCGCAAAAAAAAAAGGAAAAAAAAAAAAAGGAATCAGGGTTCATTGCAGAGATGGTTGATTTCAGGGCTTGAGCAGGGAAAATATAAGATGAACTTGGTGCATCTTATGATGCCAGAGAAGGAGGAGGTGCTGAAAATGAAGAAGGAGGAGGAGAAGGAGAAAAAAGATCATGGGAGCATGTCATATGGGCAAAGGAGCAACTTGAAAACTCTCCCATGGCCAAAGCTGGAGCAATATAAGCAGCCGGTTAAATAATTATATATAGTATTAGAATATAGCCCAAAGAATAACATGGATATTCACAAATCTATACTGATATAAATAAGTGATTGATTGAATAAATAAATAAATGTGGAAAAGAGAACTGTTCCTTATAGAATTATTCTAATTATTGAATACAGACAGAATGAGGGAAATAGAAAGCCACCTTTAGATCATGATATTAGTCATTGCTGTAGGCAAGGTCCACTGGTGAATGATTAAATTAGTCGGCAAAATTTCAAGGACAGTTAGGACAGTTGTATAGTCTTAAAGTGTTATACTCAGTATGTTTATTAATCACTGTGATAGTGTTAACATATGTCCACAAATTTATTGATACTCTTCCCTTGGGAAACATTACCTAATTTCCCTCCCCCTAAGTATGAGCTGGACTCAATGCATCACTTCTAAAAAGGAGATTATAGAAAAAGAAAAATAGTAACTTTCTGTTGAAAACCCTGGCAGAAACCGTCTTAACCAAGTGGCCAAGCTTAACATTACTAGTCATAAATATATTGATATTACTTAACCTCTGATATAATGTCATTAGAAGGGCACATCATGGCACTGTTTCCAAAATTACATAACCTCAGTCTAATCATGAGAAAGTATTGGACAAATCCAAATTAAGGGCTATTCTACAAATTGTCTAACCAGTATTCTTTTGAAGTGTCAACTTTATGAAAAAACAAGGAAAGACTAAAGAAATTTCAGATTAGCAGAAACCAAGGAGATATAATGACTAAATGCAGCATGATAACCTGGATTGGATCTTGGAACAGGAAAAAAAAGACGTTAGTGGAAAATGTGGGAAAATCCAAATAATGTCTGTAGTTTAGTTCATAAAATTGTACCAATCTTAATTTCTCAATGTTGATAAATGTACCATGCTAATAAGATCTTAAAAATGGGAGATGCTGGCTGAAGGGTATATGGAAACTTTCTGTGCTCTCTCTGCAACATTTCTGTAAGCAGAAAATTACTTCAAAATCATGAGTTTTAAGAAGTTGAAGTCTAGAAATAATTAAATGTTTATTTTTTAAATAAGCAAAAACAAATGAGTAATATAATGGCAAAAATAGGGTAGCTATAGTGCTAAGAAGGAGAAGAGCTTTAGCTAGTCACCAAATGAATATGACCTAGACTCTGTTTTAGGGTCATTCCAAAATGGTAACATTATAAGTAACTATTTTTGGCTAAAGCATTAATGTTTTATGTTTTACATAAAATTATGAATAGAGATGAATCATGTCCAGGAAAAACCAGTGTATGTTTTCAAAAATATATATACATTTTGTAAGATTTGGTAACAACAGACTTTAGATAAATCAAATCTTTTAAAAAGCTGTTATTAAAATTATAGAGAAGAAAATAATTGTTCCATCAGATATGAAGAGTTTTAAAATACTTTAAAGCTGATTGATGACTTTCATTTGTGTATGTAAAGATGTAGTAGACTATTAAGTTATCTAACAGGCTTTGATGTTTTCCCTATATCATTTAACAGTAAGCATACTTGTTGTATTCTCATTGCATGATTGTGGAATGTAGGTTTCCAGTAACTCTAATATCATTCTCCTTCCTTGAAATATGTTCCCATCAAAATAATTTCCTGTACACTCCTCCTGTCCACATCCTATCCAAACTCCTCCCTGGACCCTTTGATAATTACTGTAGTCCTCATTCTTTGTCAAACCTTTACATCCCATTTTTTCTCCCCTTAGTTAGCATGAGTGCCTTAGTCATACATAAGTTTTACACTTAAGCACAGGCACTATCTTGTACTTATTTTTCCCCCAAAGCACCTAGCACAGTGCTGAGCCTAAATAGGGCCTTAATGAATGACTGATTGCTTAATTAAACTGAATGCTTGTACAACAAGGATAATCCATTTCTTGACCCTGCAAGACAACACAGAAATTACTGTTTATCAGAGGCTGCCCTTATTGCTGAACATTTATTCTGGACAAAATATTAAAGCCGTAAGTGCAAAAATCATGCCAGTTTAATGGTCATCCCTGTATTACATGTCAGAAATTATTTGAGCCAGCTGCAATACAGTGACTTTTGACCTACTTTCCAGTTTTTAAATTAGGTTAGGAGGGAAGCCCTTTATTTTTCCCATCTTTGAACACTCAAACAAATATCAGCACTACCAAAAATAAATAGATAAATAAAATAGAAATAAAATCTCACCAGTTGAAAGGCCATTAAGTTCAGAATTTTTTCTTTTAAAAATTCATTCTCTGGGCCTCCCTGGTGGCGCAGTGGTTGAGAGTCCGCCTGCCGATGCAGGGGATACGGGTTCGTGCCCCGGTCTGGGAGGATCCCATATGCCGCGGAGCGGCTGGGCCCGTGAGCCATGGCCGCTGGGCCTGCGCATCCGGAGCCTGTGCTCCGCAACGGGAGAGGCCACAACAGTGAGAGGCCCGCGTACCGCAAAAAGAAAAAAAAAAAAAAAAAAAAAAATTCATTCTCCTATCTCTGGGAAAACTCTCAAGGCAGTGTATTTTCAGAGAAAATTTGACGAAAAAACTTATGAGTTGAAAGTTGAAGTGAATGGAATTTTCGAAAGACTGGAAAGAGGAGGTGGGAATAAAAATTTAAACTGAATAAAGAAGAAATGGCAAATAGAGGGAATCAATAGTATGTTCCTGATTCTCTTTCTTTTTATAAACTATTAACCTAAATTATTTTCTACTTTCCCCTAAATGGCTATGGACCTCAGAATCCTTTAAACGTAGGGAATATGTCCTACGACATTAAAATGGATATTGCAGACATATTTAAGAATTTCAGCAAACATCCATTCTTGATAACTTGAGTTATCAACATGTTTTTGTTTGAGTTGAGCCACTAAAGATCTCTGTAAAGGTCAGATTCCCACTTCAGATGAGAATCTTGCTCTAGGGTGCAAACCCTTATAATGAGATCACTCTAATTTTAATTAATAACTGACATAGAAACCCTGTGAAATAAATAAAAATGATTCATTTGACAACATATGGCAAATGCACACTGTGGGTTTTTCATCGTATTTTATAACTTCCATGCTGTTGCTACAAGGTAACTGTGGAATTTGGCTGTCGAAGAGACAGTAGGATAAAGGCTGCCCTTTTCAAATATTTGTGTTTCTCCCAGAGAGAGAAATACTACAGAAGTATGCAAAATAAAGAAGGAAAACAAAGATGTTCTTATATAATTCATCTGAGATTTTATCTTGTAGAGTTTTTTTGTGAAATTCATTTACAATTCTAAAGTCTCTGACTCACTGACTTCATTAATTTGGAAAGGAATTAATTTAGCTACTACTACTGCAAGCCATTACCAATACATTTGCATGAGGACACTATTTTTAAAACAGTGGTTAGAAATAAATCACCATTTCAAAGATTCACCTATATATTTTCAGAATGAAATACTGTGGAACAGTTATTTTTCATGTATTTTTGTAGAGTTCCAGTAACTTTTAACCAGTTTCCTTTGACCCAGAGGCTGTACTGCTCCCCCTGGAACTGGATGGGATTTTTTTCCTTAGCCCAAAGTTGAAGTATCAGAAATACAACCATTAATAAGACATATGGGACTTCCCTGGTGGTCCAGTGGTTAAGACTCCGCACCTCCACTGCAGGGGGCGGGGGTTCAACCCCTGGTCTGGGAACTAAAATCCCACATGCCGTGTGGCGAAGACGTGGCAAGCATATACTTTGCTTGAAACTATTAGTAGAGAGTCAAAACTATTTAAATTTCACAACAGATTTTAAATACTATACTTCCAAGTACTTTACCATTAGCCAGTGGGTTGGAGTTCTTACCATCTGTTTCCTTTATTTGACAGAGTGAATGTGATACCTGGGTTACTTTATAAAAATGTTGGAGGACTTTACTCTTCCTAGGATTTTTCTTTTGTCATTAATTTATTCATTCATTTACTCACTCACTCACATATTCAAACAAGCATTTGTGAGTTGCCTGATATGAGAGCTGCTATATCAGTCACTGGAGAAACAATGATGAGAAAAAAAAGGGTTGGCTACTCTTCTCATGGAAATAAGAGTTTAGTAAAGGAAGTGGGTACTAACCAAACTATCACAGAAATAAATATGGAATTACAGCTTTGATCAGTGCCAGGAAGAGAGGGATGTGGTAACATTTGATGTTGTTAGACTAAGAGAAAGCTTCCCTAAGTGAAGAATGGAAGGGGAGAGAACAGAGCAGGAACAGGGGATAGCATGTATTCAGTCATTGTATGTTCAACTAGGTACTGGGGTAATAGCCACAATGAGACTTGGAGACTGGCCCTAAGGTATAAGGAAGCACATGGGTTTTTTTAGGGACTGAATAAAGATTGATGGGCTTGGAGCATGGGGTGGAGGAGTTATGAATTGGAACCTAGTGGTTGGTGGAAGAAGGAATATACAGAGTCTTGTAAGCATTGTTTTCATCCTGAAGGCAACAGGAAACCATTGAGAGTCAAGCAGGGGAGGGGGTAATATAGTTGGGTTATGTTTCAAAAATTACCTTGGGTGCCTATTTGGAGAAGATGTGCATGATGGCAAACTTTAAAGCCCTTCCCAGATTGATTGCTCCTTGAGGAAGCCCTGCCTTTTCTTTATTTTCAGGGAGGTTTGGCATTAATGAAGCATACACAAGATTATCCTATTCATTCTAAAATACTCCATCCTTTGGAAGATACCCATCATCCTTCCTTTATAATAAATTTCAAGCAGTTCACTTGGATAAACTGGGGAATCCATTTGCATTGGGAACTAGATGGTAAAGTCAGTGTGTTCTTTATCTAATGTCTGTGTCTGTGTGTGTATGTGCATATGTAATTCTTTTTTCCTTTGGTGAAAAAGTCTGTCCCTTTAATTTATCTTCACGTCCTCTTTCCATAAAGGACTTGAGTGACTGAAAATCTATTTACCATCTTGATTAGATTGGTATATGTTTGTTATTTTAACATATTTTAAATGGGTTTTCCCATTTACATTCAATTGGGTTTTTTTTTATCATGCACATTGGTGGTAGCATTATTTGGCTGTCAAAATTGGCTATGATGATGTGTGTTTGTTAAAACAACAAGGAATTATTAAGAAGCTATGCGTGTCCTCTGCTAGGTGCTTGTGTAGCTCTCATAGCTTTTTATCAGATGGAGTGTTTATCTTGTAAAGATCCAGCTAGTTTCATACACACATAAAGCAGCCAGTATTTTTCCATGCATGGTGTTTTTCCTCTTCTGCCTTGAAAAAGAGTTCACTATGTCTCAGGCAAGTGTGTAGACACTGAAGTAGATTTTTCTGTGAGAAAATCAAACGTTACTATGTCATTTCTCTGGATATAACTGAATTCTGTAGTGTAAATGTGGGCTCACCAGCATGTTTTCTATAGCCAGACTATATGTATAATGCTTTCAGCCAATAATTTGTAGAACTGAGAAATGAAGCCACAGATGCCATACAAGAAAACAATTATCTTTGTGGAAATAGAGAGCTATAGAATAATTTTCAACTAAGGAAGGAAAGATTTCTTTCTACCCAGTGGCTTGGAAGTGAATCTATGTACAGGAGAGGCAAAGTAATGCAGGAGTTAAGTATGTGTTACATAGAGGCAGGCTGGATGGATTGTAATCCCATCTCCACCATTTATCACCTGCATGACATTGGCCAAAGTCCTTATTCTCTCTGTGTCTCAGTTATCTGGGCTCTGAAATTGGTACAATAATAGTGTCCACCTCATCACTTTCTGGTGAGGATTAAATGCGACAGGGAATGCGAAGATATTAGAAGAGTGCCTGGCACATAGTAAGGGATAAAAATAACCTTAATTGATAATAATCACATCACATCGATTGAGTAAACTGTATGATTAAGACTCAGGCCTTATAGAGAGCTTTGCTTAGTTCCCCACTGTTTGCCTACAATTCTCTGAGTGACATTAAAGGAAGAAAAAAGATATAGGGAAAGATTGACTTATGAAATTCAAATAAGTGGCATTTCAAACTACTGTTTAGTTCTTCATCACTGAGAAACAGCTTATTTTTGCATATTTAAAAAATGAAAGAAAACGTATGCATATTAATTTTCAATTAGGCTTTCTAATGGCAGTAGAACTTTTCAAGTGATTTCCAATGGTGGGAAGATGAAGCATTCACACCCAGGTGAACATTTTAGTGTTTCGGGCTAGAATAAATTAAGTATTGCAATTGAAGGTATACCCAAAGCTTCTCACATTTGAAGAAAAGATTAGGCATATATATATATTTTTTTCTCAAATACTGGATTAAAAATAGGTATGATGACCATACTTTTTCTCAATGGTTTATCAGCAGTGAGGATTTTTAGATTATTGTTTTGGTAACATTGAGATTACTGTTATCAAAATAAAAGTAGGCTATTGGTTTTCCATCCAAAGGTGCTATCTAAGGATTTTAGTTGGATTCTCTCAAATACACTTTTAATTTGTATTTTCCTAAGAAGCAACTCAGATAATATTCTGCAGTAGAATAATTGTATTAATAATTAAATCATTAGATAATGTTTACATCTAAGTTCAGTAAGCTTCAGTGTCCCAAGTGCTTTAAATCCTTTTGCAATGAAGTTATGGAGAATTTGAACACTGCAGGTTGATCTTGTACTTGGTCATGGTGTATTAATATACTCATCTGGGACGTCTCTTTCCTTTCTAGCTTTGTAAATTCAACCAGTCCATCCTGGTCTGTCTCCAGTACTTCCTATTCTCTGAAGCCCTCCAACATTCTCTGCTACTAATCATAGTAATCATAATGTTTTATAATTATAATAATACTACTAATACCATTATTTCTACTATTACCCATTAACATCACTATCATCATTGTCTTCTTCATCATCAGTACTTACTGCGTGCTAAAGGTACACAAGTTCTATGTCCATCCTTTTATTTAATCATCTCAATAGCACTCTGTAAGATACAGGTTACTATTATTCTCTACTTATGGGTGAGAAACTGAGGCTTGGGAAGTTTAAATACTTAACCAAGTTCACAAATGCAAATAAAAGATGGACCCAAACTTGAAATCCAGGTGACCTAACTCCAAAGCTCTCACTTATCCACCCTGAGTTACTACCCAAAATAATAATTGAAAAATTAGATATTTAACTTTTATTTTTTCTATGTTTTGTGTTTATAGCTGAGACTTCTATTTTCCCCCAAATATCTTTTCTTTCTTGCTTGCTTAGAATCGGAATCTTTAAAATTTAGCTAGGCACATGGTCATGAAGAATAAGGACTCTATGTCCTAAATTTCCTATGCATCTATGTGAATTAAGTCTGTCTAATCAGATGTCAGTGTAAGTTCTCCTTAAAAAGAAGTTTATCATCCTTTCATCCTTTCTTCACTCTGTCAGTTGTACTGGGGACCAGGGTGGGGTGGGGGGCTGGAAATGGCCTAGCCATCTCAGTATATGATATGGAAGCCACATGCTAAGGACGTGGAATGCTAAGCATTGCAGAAGAACTCTTAAGTCATTGCCTCTGTGCCACACTGAACAGCCCTAAACTAACCCTTTCCAGGCTTATTTGACTTAGGAGAAATAAGTTTCTATTGTGTTTATATCTCAGTTATTTTGAGGTTTTGGTCTCTTAAATGCAACCTCATCTTATCTAATATACTCTTAGAGGTCAGAGAGTCTTTTATACAAGTATGAATACTCCTAACATTTAGAAGGTACTTGATAAATATCAGATTGCTTTATGATAATTATACATTTCCAAATATCTTTAAGGTCTAAAATCGTGAAAATCACATGAAGTCTATTATACATAAATTTAAAACTGTAGTATGTTTGAAACTCTTAGAACTGGATCTTTTATTGGGCTAATGTTTATTTTGCAGGCACTCTATAATCACTTCTTTCATATTAACACATGGTAGAGTTGATATAAAATGCTATTATACATAGTTGGGCACACTCCCACTGTTGACAGAATAAGGAAAAACTACATTTGAAAAAGTGCTCCCGGGGGCTTCCCAGGTGGCACAGTGGTTAAGAATCCACCTGCCAATGCAGGGGACACGGGTTCGAGCCCTGGTCTGGGAAGATTCTGCATGCCACGGAGCAACTGAGCCCATGTGCTGCAACTACTGAGCCGGCGCTCTAGAGCCCGTGCTCTGCAACAAGAGAAGCCACCTTAACGAGAGACCTGCGCACCACAACGAAGAGTAGTCCCCGCTCTCTGCAACTAAAAAGAAAGCCCGCACACAGCGACGAAGACCCAATGCAGCCATAAATAAACAAACAAACAAACAAATAAGTGATGTTTCTGGGGGCTTCCCTGGTGGCACAGTGGTTAAGAATCCTCCTGCCGGTGCGGGGGACACGGGTTCGAGCCCTGGCCCAGGAAGATCCCACATCCCACGTGCCATGGAGCAACTGAGCCCGTGTGCCACAACTACTGAGGCTGCACTCTAGAGCTCGTGTGCTACAACTACTGAGCCCACGTGCCTAGAGCCTGTGCTCTGCAACAAGAGAAGCCACTGCAATGAGAAACCTGCGCACTGCAACATAGAGTGGCTCCTGCTCGCCAGAACCAGAGAAAAAGCCCGCGCACAGCAACGAAGACCCAACGCAGCCAAAAATAAAATAAATAAAATAAATTTTTAAAAAAGGTGTTCTTTCTGAATTAATGTCATCTCTTATTCCAGCAGTCTTAACTGTTATTATTATAGTAAAGAAACTGTCAGCAATTACTATACAAATCTTCATTCTCATAGTTGTGTACACTCTTGTTCACTAATCGAGCTTATTGTGATGCAGCATTACAAAAGAAAACTTCTGGAAGTTAGTACAAACTAAGTCAAGAGGGAAGGCGGTCTAAGAAGTGCCTTCCAACAAGAGCTATCAATGATAACAGAGCCGAGATGCTAAACAAGAAAATTCACCATAAAATTATTAAAGAATCAACTCTATACACCTCAGTGTTGCTTTTGTCTTGGGAATGTTGTCTAATACATTACTTTCTCAGAATAGATGACAATCTGACATTAAAATAAAGTGGGAAAAACATTCATATTCAGTTTTTCTTTCTTTCATTTACTATCTCAATTCTTTAGTATTTTCCTAGCCCCTAGGCTAGACACTGGTCTCACCTCTGGTGATGTAGGAGTAAACAATATTGACATAAGTCATGCCTGCCTGGAGCTTACTTTCTGATGGAAAAAGACAGTAATCATAAATAATTGAAAGACTAAGATATTTTATTTTTTTAAGATGATTTTATTCATTTTATTTTATTTTATTTTATTTATTTTTGGCTGCGTTGGGTCTTCATTGCCATGCATGGGCTTTCTCTAGTTGCAGCGAGTGGGGGCTACTCTTTGTTGTGGTGCGCGGGCTTCTCACTGCTGTAGCTTCTCTTGTTTCGGAGCATGGGCTCTAGGCACGTGGGCTCAGTAGTTGTGGCTCGCAGGCTCTAGAGCACAGGTTCAGTAGTGGTGGCGCACGGGCTTAGTTGCTCTGTGGCATGTGGGATCTTCCCGGACCAGGGCTCGAACCATGTCCCCTGCTTTGGCAGGTGGATTCTTAACCACTGTGACACCAGGAAAGCCCCAGGATGTTTTAAAATAGTGGTTGAGGTTAACAAGATAATGAGATTGAAAGTGATCAGAGATGAGGGAAGGTCAGGCCAGATTTTCTGAGGATGTGTGATTTGGGCTGAGACCTAGATGACAAGATATGCCAATCTTATGAAAATCTGGGGAAGAACCCTTTAGACGGGAAATAAGAAGTGCACAGGCCTTGAGGCTGCAACAAGCTTCACTGACTCAGGAGACTGGAGATAACTCCAGAGCTTGGAGAGCAAAGTAGAAATGAGGATAATGGTGGGTGCTGACATCAGAGGGGTGGGCAGGACTGGATCGTATAGGACCTGGAAGGCCGTGGAAAGATGTTTGAATTTAATTTTCAGTTCTTTCAACATGAGAGGCAGTGGAAGTAACAGTTTTATGTTAAAGACCTATTGTTCTTTGGCCGTTTATGGCTTCCACCTTAAACTTAGATTTTTAGGATGTGAACTCCTCAGTTCTCATAGCTATATAATTCAGTTGACCATCATTGCCAAAAATTGTCTGGTGTTTCACAAGTGCTCATATTAATGGGAATATGAAAGCTGGAACAAGTTATGGATTCCTGTGACCTATGATAAATCATGAATCTTACTCAATTATGAGCTTCTTTTAATTCATACTGAAAGCATTCAGAAATAGTAAACTCAGCCTCACCTGTCACTAATATATTAAGTTGATTAAATATTGATTATTAATTTTAGATCTGTCATTTCTTATTTAATAATACTTTAGATTTGCCTTTTCCTATTTATTGCTCTATATATCCATCTTCTAAAACATATCATAGGGAAAGTTGTAGTAAACTATTAAATACATGGATAAGAATAGGCACATGGCGACAAAGTAACATCAAATTGTATGTTTGTGAAGATGTTCTTATATAGTTTGCAAAGTCTGTGAGATATATTCTGCTCATTGGGCTTACCTTATGGAATTAAGCGTAAGAGGCAGATACGTTGCTTTGTTTGCAGTATCTAAGTCAGAAACTATAAATATGCACTCATATCGCCTGCTCCTGCAAGGAACACAGACATCACCAGTCAGCTTCCTCCTGTAAAACCCAGCCTCAACCTCAGAATCCTTTTCATCATTGTGTCCTAAGCAGCCACTACTCATCAGTGGGGTCTCAAGAGAAACTAGCTGATCAGTTGTCCTTGCCTTAAACCGACAAGGAGCAAAGAAGATATGCATCTTTTCCAGTTGTGAAACTTCTTGTTTACTTCTCACAATACGGGATAATTTATAAAGAATATGGGCACATGGGACTTAGGGTAAGATTAACAAAATGCTTGACATATGGGAGGTGTTTAATATTAGATTCCATATTTTTCCTGGAAACTCAAATGATACTATTTTGGTCTCAGAGGCCCCAAAAGGTTTTTATTCTCAAATACGACCCTGTCCACTCCCATTATCTATAGAATCTGGACCCTTATTTAGAGGAACATCCAGAGGAAAATACACACACACACACACACACACACACACACCAACTTATTTGTTATTATTCCCAGTCAGAACTTTATTGCTTTTGTCTAAATACCTTTACAAGACTTACAGATACTAAACATTGTGGTCTTTAAATGAGTTATAAAGAAGAGAAAAGAGGAAGAAGGGAACAGGTGAAAAAAAGACCATTGATTTAGGTGAAGAATACAGAAAAAAAATTAAGATTTTAAGTTTTCAATATTTGGGCAAAATATTAAAGATTTATTTTTATAATATATTAAAAATAAGATTCTAGCATATATTATTTGGCATAAAATGTCGTCTACTCCTTGTGTGGTTTCTGTTAAAGAGGAAATAAAAATTGGGGTGAGTTCCCATTCATTGTTAAGATGCTTTTTTGTAGTGGGATATATTTCTACATATTTTATGTAACTTTTTGAAAGTATCTTTGATAGTAAATGCCAAATTAAAAGCAATCCGTTTTTCTCCCAGTTTTATTGAGAAATGATTAACATGTGTCACTGTATAAATTTAAGGCAAACAGCATAATGGTTTGATTTACATAGACTGAAATGATTACCACAACTAGGTTCACATGACATCCATCTTCTCATATAGATACTATAAAAAGAAAAGAAAGGGGAAAAAAATCAATCCTTCTTATCTATGTTTTCTGTTCCTAAGAGGTTATTATTTTAATTTATTAGAGTCTTTTGAACTCTTTAGTTTATAACATCTGAAAAATGTATGGGACTCCCAGCTCCATATCAAAAAATGTTAATTAAGAAAGGCTGTGGGGACTTCCCTGGTGGTCCAGTGGGTAAGACTCCCGCTCCCAATGCAGGAGGCCAGGGTTCAATCCCTGGTCGGGGAACTAGATCCCACATGCATGCCGCAACTACAAAGTCCACATGCCACAACTAAAGATCCCACATGCCGCAACAAAGACCCAGAGCAACCAAAATAAATAAATAATTTTATTATTTTTTTAAAAAAAGAAAAGCTGTGATGGACTGAGGTAGAGGATGGAGCTCATGTTAGAATTTTCCAGTGGTTGAGAGGCATGTGGGTAATTCAAAAATAATGTTATCTCGTTTTAGTAACACTGTTGCATTTGTTTTAGAATTTAAATAATTTTAAATAATGGTATAGGAATCCCATTTTATCAAAATGTGGAGTGAGCTAAAAATAAATTGATTCAGAAATGCAGCACCTTGAGAGGAGACAACTTTTATTCTTTTTTGAGCCCTCACTTTCATGCTGGACACTGAATAAATGCTTGTTGAATAAATGAATAATCTGAATGAAGCTTTTACCTTTTAGAAAATGAGATGACTGTTGTCCAAATAAAATATAAATGGAAAAAAGTACCTCGATAGATTTTTATTTCCCTATAGACTTCCAAACTGCAACAGCTGTTTTATATAGTACAGGAATATTGCTCTCACTCACTAACTCTGACCCTGAAAATGTCTGTTACAAATAACTGAGCTCTCTAATAGTTCATAATGACCCCATCCTCCAAGCAGAACTAATCAGCGATTTGGAATCAAACTGGCAATTCTAAAAATGAGACTTACTGATTTTTTATGTAGCTATCATCTTTGTATTAAAGAAGATACTTGCAATATGTTAGCATTGATGAATATTAGGAATAAACTTTCAAACCATGGGGTTCTATGATTATGACCTACCATGACGTTAATTTCTTCTTAATCCCTAGTGCTAATTGTTTACAGTGAGAAAGCTAATATTACATTGGAAAACTCATAATTCCACTTAAATTGATATATTTAAGTTTTTTTTATCCGCCTTTGAATTGTTTATGGTAACCTAATGAGTTTACTACCTATATCAAGCTTTAAAATGTTATTAAATAGTAATTACCAAATTTGCCATACTCATTGTGTTGACTGATGGTACATACAAGTGTCTTGAAACATCAAGAAGAGATGTTGGAGATTCCTCAAAAAATTAAGAGTAGACCAACCATATGACCCAGCTATTCCACTTCTGGGTATTTATCCAAATAACACAAAAAATACGAATTTAAGAAGATATATACACCCCTGTGTCCATTACAGCAAGATATGGAAACAACCTAAGTGTCTGTTGGTGGATGAATGGATAAAGAAGATGTGGCATATATACATATATATACACACATATATATGTGTGTATATATATACACACACACACAATGGAATACTACCGAGCCATAAGAAAAATGAAATCCTACCAACTGCAGCAACATGGTTGGACCTTAAAGGTATTATGCTACATGAAATATGTCAGATGAAGAAAGACATATACCATATGACTTCACTCATACGTGGAATCTAATACAAAACAAAACAAATGAACAAACAAAATAAAGCAAAAAGCAAACTCATAGATACAGAGAACAGATTAGTAGTTACCAAAGGAGAAGAGGGTTGGGAGTGCATGGAATGGTTTAAGGGAGTCAACTGTTTGGTGATGGATGGCAATTAGGCTTGTGGTAGGGATCACTTAATATATACAGATGTCAAGTTATAATGCCATATGCTTGAAATTTGTAAAGTAAAAAATAAGAAAAAAGCAAAAAAGATGTTGATAATTATTTTTTGTAAGAAAGAATTCACGTTGTTCCATAAATTGTTTGTAGAAAATACCTAAACTTGTTAGCTTGCTTACAGAGAGCAAAGAGGTCAGTGCCATAAAATCATTCTCATTGGGACAGTTAGCATCACATAGAGAAAATCTCTTGACCAACTTGCAACTCATATCCTAAGCCATGAACTCAGAGACTGAGGCTGCAATTCAGTGAGATGTTAAGGAGTTTAACTGGCTTAATGTGAAGTCACTAGTGTAAATTAAAAATAAATAAATAAATAAAACATACAACTTAAAGTTGGGTCAGAGAGAGTAATGTTGCCTTCACATTTGATAGGTGTTCTAAAAGTGGTATATATTTTAAATGATTACAGATTCCAAATCCCAGATTGACTAGGTACTAAAGTTACTGCACTCTTTTATAGTGAATAAATTTATCTATGGGAAATCAATCTAGACATGTGCTACTAAACTCTGGGTACCTATCTCCCTCAGGCAAATTTTGATCTCAAATACAAAACAATTAATCTCCTTTGTTTTCCCTTCTGATAGCCATGTGACTTTGAGCTAATGATCTATAACTTGATATAAGAAAAAGAGTAATTATCAGGTTATTTTCTATTCAACCCCAAAAATGACTTTTCAATAAATTTTTATAGTGCATCTAGATAAGAGCTAAATCAGTATGTATTCTCTATCACTGAAAACATCAGAGTTTAAGAGCATATATTACCCATTGTAAAAATATGTTTTCAATTATCTTTCCTCTTAAAAATTTAAAATTTAAAACCTATCTATAAATTTAACATAGGACTTATCTATTACGTTTTATATTCAGGTATGTGTCTAATTTTTTTTTGAGGTTCCTTTTTATAGAGATGCAGATGTAGAGAAGGGATGGGTAGATACAGGGAGAGAAGGGGAGGGTGGGCTGAATTGGGAGATTAGGATTGACATATATACATGTTGTGTTAATTTCTGCTGTACAGCAAAGTGACTCAGTTATACATATATATACATTCTTTTTCATATTCTTTCCATTATGGTTTATCTCAGGATACTGAATATAGTTCCCTGTGCTACACAGTAGGATCTTGTTTGTAGAAGATTAATTGTCTATAAGTGTGTGGACTTACTTCTGAGCTCGCTATTCTGTTCCATTGATCCGTATGTCTGTTTTTGTGCCAATACCATGTTGTTTTGATTACTGTAACTTTGTAGTATTGTATGAAGTCTGGGAAGGTTATGCCTCCTGCTTTGTTCTTTTTCCTCAGGATTGCTTTGGCAATTATAGGACTTTTATTGTTTCATATAAATTTTAGGATTATTTGTTCTAGTTCTATGAAAAATGTCATGGGTAATTTGATAGGGATCTCATTAAATCTGTAGATTGCTTTGGGTATTATATGCCTAATTTATGTGTGTTTTTTTAACAATGAAAATAATTCCTTATAATTTGGATATTTGTTTAGCTGCTCAAGTTTTACTGTCAGTGTAGGTTTATTATATTTTCATCGATTATTCTTGAAGAATATTTGAATAACTGTATGGGAACAACTTAAAATCTTAGCAGACTGTCTTAGAGGATTTTGAGGGTTTGTCAAAATCACACTTGAAAGAAACAGTGTTTTAGATTGAACCTTTTTCCAATTACCACCGGTCACATCTCATAGATCTCCCAGAGCAGATAGGAGGGAAATAGGTGTGATCCATGTCATACGTCACAGTCATAGTCATTTTATGAAAATGTCCTCATCACAGAAGTATTGACAGTTCACCAGGAAAGATCCCTCAAGATATTTAGTTTTGCTGATGAAAAGAAGTAGATGCCAGTCGACTCACGAATTAGTTGCCTTCAGTGGAACATCACATGCATTCATTCGAATTTATTGACACAGCGTTTGAATGGAGTTTTAGAAATACAAACGGTATTGTGCTTGGCATTGCTCTCTGAATGCTTTTTAGCATTCAGGATTGTATGTGGCAGAAACGGCCTTGATTATATCCCATAATGAGGATATGTCAGAGATGTTACTTAGACTTACGAATCACTAGGTTGGAATAACTAGTACCTGAAGTTGACCATCACTGTTTCAAAAAGTACATACATATACTGTGGATAACTGATGTTTCAGAAATTGTTATTACTCAACCATGCTTTTTTAGTACCAAGTTTGTGCTTTAGATATTATAATCCATTGCAATTCCAAGGTATTAAATAGATTAATTTTAAAAAAAATCATGATCCTCCAAAGGCCAAGTTTCTGGTCTCAGTTTCAGAGGTTAACCATACTGACAACACCATCTCTTAGGAATATTGTGAAGAAGATGTATAACAGAGATGTGGCAATATATAACATTTTATTATAGAACCTTTAAAACAATACTTGTCAAAAGTGGAAGTTTTTTTTTATAGTAGTAGGGATGAGTAGCTGTTGAATCAAGGAAAATGATGTCAGTGAAAAAACGGTATTTCAAGTTTATAGTGCTGAAGTTGATTCATAAAGTAACCTACTTTTTTCAATCAAGTATCGATAGTGTCAAATTCAGTTAGTAGTATGTACAAGGGTTTCTTTGTGAAGTGAGACATATCTTTATTCAATTTGATATATTCCAGCCATTCTTAGTCAATAGCTCCCTCTTTAGACCTATGGGAGTTATCAACATTATTTATGCCTTGGAAAATCAAATTTACAGGGACTTTTGTGTAAGTACCTTTTAAAATCTAGTCACTATATTAACTTTGGAACAAAAAATATACTTATGGAACAAATAAAATCTGTGGGAATAAAGGATTAAAAATGAATGATATTAATAAAGTACTGAAATTAAAGTCATGCTTAAATAGATTAATTCCATACTTTTATGTAATGATTCCAGTGGCAATAAAACCTAAACATTTCAGGGACTTCCCTGGTGGTGCAGTGGTTAAGAATCTGCCTGCCAATGCAGGGGACACGGGTTCGAGCCCTGGCCGGGGAAGATCCCACATGCCACGGAGCAACTAAGCCCGTGCACCACAACTACTGAGCCTGCGCTCTAGAGCTTGTGAGCCACAACTGCTGAATCCTCTTGCCACAACTACTGAAGACCGCTCACCTAGAGCCCGTGCTTTGCAACAAGAGAAGCCACTGCAATGAGAAGCCCGCGCACTGCAACGAAGAGTAGCCCCCACTCACCGCAACTAGAGAAAGCCTGCACAAATCAATGAAGACCCAACACAGCCAAAAATCAATCAATCAATCAATTTATTAAAAAAAACAAAACCTAAATATTTCACATGCTATAGTCTATTTTCAATCCACCTGATGAATTAATATATCAAATTCTAGGCTTTTGGGCTTATTTTTAAATTTGGCAATGTTTTACTCTCTTGTTTGTCAGGATTCTCAGTATGTTTTCTTCTTTCTTTCGCTCTGCATGAGCACAACCCTACAAAGTTATGTTCTTATATGTGATTGGGTTACTCTCCCTTAGTTTCAGTGATTATGTACTTCTATCACCAACTGGAATATTCTTTATTAAAATCTGAAGCCGTTATTATGCTCAATAAATAAGGTTGCTTCTGTGTTTCTCTTTTCTTTAGGTAACATGTTTATTTCTCCAAATTAGAAATCCAATATTTTAGAGACTTTTTTAGTATTTAAAATTGTCACAGAAGTCCCAAAAGGAGATGAATTAAAAATCATTATTAATTATACCACTGTATAGCTATAACCACACAATATTGAAAGCACTTCCTTCGGTCTGTTTTTCTATAAATGTATATTTTTATAAAATGGGATGAAGCTGGAAATATGGTTTTACATCTTTTCAAAAAAGTAAATATTATAACGAAAGCCATTAATGATGCATTATATGAATTTCCCCCATGTAATTAGATATCTTTTAGATATATCATTGGAAATTTCTGAATAACACTTCATCAAATGAAAACACCAGATCGATTTAGACATTGTCACACATTTAGAATATTGCCACAATGAATGTCTTTACACCTATATCTTTGAGTGGCTTTCTGATTATTTCAGAAATGGTCTCCTGGCAGTGAAATGGTTGAGTGGAAGGACAAGACACTTTTGATATATTGCCAAGTAGCTTTTCAGAGTGGCTGTACAAAGACTCTTAAAAAAGAGATTCTGAGTTGAATGATCTGATTGATCATTTTAAGTTAGAATTTCATTCACCAAGCCCTCCTCTCCATACCCACACCCACCCCACGACACCCCCCAACCATAGTAACCATCTTATTGGCTAACTGCTTATGAACACACCGCTTTAAAGGGAAGAGAAAATACATGTCTCTACTAGAAGTATATAATAGGTATCCTGGTGACATTTAACTGAGGTGTTTCCAGTTATTATTTAATTTGCATTTTAAAAGCATTTATTATAAGTTAATGAATCAATTGATACTCCAGGGAACATTTAATAAGACTTATTGCCTTATAAAATTCATATGGCTCTCAGCTAAATAACCAAGATTATTAGCAGTAGCATAATTACATTTCTGGTAATTCTAGAGATTACCCAAAATAGGAAATATCTATAACTTTTTACATTTTATGTAGACATAGATGGCCTTAACGTGTGATTCTGAAGCATATGCATAATTTCAAAGTACTTGTATTTATTTTCTTTAATTTGAAAGGTATTAAATCTATTGACATAAAATATAACTCCTTCATAGTAGCAGTAGGGCAGAGCAACTGAAAGGGAAATTAGTTAGAAAATGTTAAAATCCGAAGAGTTTAAAATGCTGTGTTGCCCAAGTAACCTGTAGCTCCCTCGGCCTGGAAGGTAGAAGGCTCTTAACCTTCCACAACATGTCTTCTGAGTGTTTTGTAAACTGTTCTCAGACCAGTTCTACTCATTCATTCTATATTGCAGCCCATGTGACTCCAGGAACGTAAGCAGCTCCATTACTTAATTGAAAGCATTTTCCGTTAGCTACACATCCTCCCTTCTCCCCTTCATTTCCTCTGTTCAGCTGCTATTGTGAGACCCATTGATATCACTTCCTTCGTGAAACCTTCAGCGTCATTGTGTCCTCTTAACATTGCTTTCCTGATCTTTCACTGTATTCAATCTTATCTAACACCTTCCTGTCCCTATTCCTTCTGTCTAGTAACCCTTTCTTCATGTATATGGGAGAGGTACAATATGATACGGTGCAAAAGCCTTGGCCACCCAACTTGCTTTGGCCAATGGGACATTAGCAAATGTGTTACAAGCAGAAGCTTGAAAAGCACTTGCTCTTTGCCCCTCTATTGCTGCTGGAAACTCTTCCACTACTGCTCACCTTGCTTACCTGTGAGGATGAATGACCCATGGATCACAGATGGGCCATCCTAGTTAATGCCTCCCATACCAGTCACCCCACAGACTATCTGATATCTAGCTGCAGCCACATGAGTGACCCCCAGGAGAGACAAGCAGAAGATTTCCCCTGCTGTACTGGACCAACTTGCAGGCAAAAAGAATCATGAGCAAGTAAAACGGTATTGAGTCATTAAGTTTCGAAGTTGTTTTTTTTTTAAATAAATTTATTTATTTATTTTTGGCTGTGTTGGGTCTTCGTTTCCGTGCGAGGGCTTTCTCTAGTTGTGGCAAGTGGGGGCCACTCTTCATCGCGATGCGCGGGCCTCTCACTGTCGCGGCCTCTCTTGTTGCGGAGCACAGGCTCTGGACGCACAGGCTCCGGACGCGCAGGCTCAGTAGTTGTGGCTCACGGGCCCAGTTGCTCCGTGGCATGTGGGATCTTCCCAGACCAGGGCTCGAACCCGTGTCCCCTGCATCGGCAGGCAGATTCTCAACCACTGCGCCACCAGGGAAGCCCCGTCGAAGTATTTTTTTAATGTAGCAACTTGTTACAATTATCTTCCAAACTTCTCAGATCTATTTCCTCATCTCTACAATGAGGAATCGAACCCCCTGTTGATTGGTCCAAATGACATAATGCCATTGGTCCATAATAGCCCGGCCCTTAGAGTAGAGCACCGAGACTCATAGTGTCTAGTTTCAACCTTGGTTCCATTCTGTACAAACTGGGTTTCCTTTTTCTTATTTCCTTAAAATAGCAAATTATTTTAAGATCTCTGTACCTCAGTTTTCCCATTAAAAAAATGTATATAATGAGTATCTTTATATCAGTTAGGAGTCTTTTGCTACAAGTAACAGAAAACCTGATTTAAATTGGCTTAAGGAAATAGGAATATGGCTCAGTTAACTGAAAAATGAAAGGGTAGCCTGTTGCCAGGTCCTTCTGCTTTCAGGAGTTTAAATGACACCATTAGAATGTTGTCTCTCTCCATGTATCAACCACTCTCCTTCATGTCGCTATCATTGTCAGTCTCCATGAAGTATTCAGATGGCTGCCAGTGCCTCTACATCTACAACATTTCAGGTCAAGTTCAGTGAAGGAGGAAAGACTTTCAGAAATACCTACTTAACTGGAGGTCTTAATACCTCCAGTTAAGTTGTGTGCCTATCACAAGGCCAAGACAGACAAATCTGAGTTGTATGCTCAACCTTGAACCTATAGTTAGGAGTCAATCGCTAGAGGCCACAAAGACTAATGGTGGAGGATAGGTTGGTTACCCAGAGGAATATTAGAGTAGTGTACCTAAGAAGGCCAATTGATAAACACAATGGATGTCTCTGCCATTTATTCTGTAGAGAACAGTTATATCACCAATGAAGGTAAATGCCTAGTGCTGAGGATGGTACATAACAAGAACTCAGTAAATATCATCTGTAAATATTAATGTGAACATGCACAAAAAAAACCCCACTGGCCGTTCTATATCTTTACTGTGGTGATGGTCACATAAATTTACACATGTGATAAAATTATACACAACTAAATACACATGCACACACACACACACACAAGTGCATGTATAGCTGGTGAAATAAGGTCTGATTAAGGTCAATGTTGATTTCTTGCCTTGATACTGTACTATAGTTATGCAAGATGTTACCATTTTGATAACTGAGTGAAGGGTGTACAGTCTCTCTGTGTTATTTCTTAAAACTGCATGTGAATCTACAGTCATCTCAAAATAAAAACAACAAAAAAAGCATCAGTCATAGGATCTGACACATGGTTGACATGAAGGGCCGTTATTATAATCACTATCTGAATTCTAGAGTAATGAACATCTTTCCTTAAAAAGAGAAACACTTCTAACCTCCTCCAAGCAGTCTTCCTGGTTTCCCCAGCTGGAACTCATTTGTCTTTCTATTGTGCTCTTTTTCAAATAATGTCACTGTAGCACTAACCAGGGACAGCTGAGCATCAGAGTTCTCCATGTATGTCTCTGTCTCAATAGATAATGCATTCTTGGAAGACAAGGAATATCTTATTTTTGCATGTTTATCCATTCATGTGTTCATTTGTATTTTGTATCTTCCCAAATCTCTTAGCACAGGTGTTTTCCAATGTTGCACTTTCAGAAAAATGTTAAGATTTGATATTCACATGAACATATTTTTCATGATTATAATGACTATCAAAGCAAGACACTAGGCATATTTTTAAATTGTACTTATATCAGAACTATTGTACGGTGGCTCATTTCTTTTTACTGAACTGATTGTCTTTGGGTGTTTTTTTTAAAATCAGTGTTCAAAGAGATTCCAAAGATAGGAGATGTCTACTGAGAAAGGGTTTTTTTTTTTTTTTTTTTACAGGACCTGGGGATCTGAGATTAGCTATTGAATGATCATCACAGTGGAGCTTAGATTCCCTTTTTATTTAGGTGTTGTGGGTTTCTGTCATAGAGATTTTAAGTAGAAAGGAGTTCATGATCTCCTCCTAAGGAGTTTGCGATTCAAGTGAATTTTGGGAAGCAATGAAAAAAAGGGCCAAGTGAGTTTTTTAATAGAGCATTACTCTTGCAGAAGTCGACTGTAATTCTCATATATATAGGTTCTCTGACCATGGCTGAGTGAGATAATAGCCTGTTTAGAAGCATTCGCCTTTGTTCAGTGAAGGGCATTCTGTCCTCCCACCACCCAGCCTTTTTTCGTTCATCACACCCACCAAATAAGAGTGATGCCAAGTTCACAAATAGAAAGCAAGACTATTAACATATCAAGCACTTCCAAGATCAAAATACTGCATATGGCATGTGTGTTTTAATGAAAATCTAGACACAGCAGCAGCTGAAGTCTGCATTGTGTGTGGTTCCAAGTTAAAAGTGCGATTTCAAAGAGAAAAGAAACTTTTAACACTCACAGTAAAAATTGCTTCTTACATTTGGTGCCAATTAGTTTCCTGTGTTACAATGTATGCATCAATGCCAAACTATTTTTCAGAGGGAGAGGGAGATGAAGTGTGCATTCCTCCGCCTGAACTTCCTTTTGCCTAGGGGTATCTCCCTGCTATGCTCTGGTTCCTGTTATAAAGTGTCCTGAAAGTTGGTCATTTCATTTATTTGGAACCCACTCCTCTTGGGGACTGGTGTTTCTGATGGCCTTATCTGTTACCCCTTGATTTTGCATTTCTTTTGTTGATGGATTTGAAGATAATGTTATTGATCACCATGGTAGCAGGGCTTATCATCCTGGAGAAAATGAGTTTACTGGCTCCATTTCCTTTTGTCTAGCATATGGCTTGATGAGGTCATGTATTTCTTCCCCTTTCTTTCGTTTTTCTGCTCACCTTCCTGACACCTTACTTATAGAGGCAGGGGGATACAATCTCAGGCATGAAAGGTTAGGGAATTACAAAAGAAAGGGAAAATTTGGAGGCTGGAGAATTTCATCATTTGTCATACCAAAAAGCTGTATTAGTTTTCTATTGCTATGTAACAAATTGCTATAAACTTAGTGGTTTAAACCAACATACATTTATTATTGTGAAGTTCCCATGGGTGGGGGGTTAGCTGGATCCTCTATTCAGGGTCTCAGAAGACTTCAAATCAAGGTGTCTGGTGGTGGGGGGAGGGTCACTCTAAGCTGAGGCTCGGTGTCCTCTTCCAAACTCGTTGAAGATATTGACAAAAATCAATTCCTTGTGGCTGTAGGACTGATGTCCTCAGCTTTCAGAGGCTTCCCTCTCCCTAGGCACATGGGAACTATTTGCTTTCTTCCTTCTGGCAAGCAGGAAAGTCTCTCTAGAGCTTTCCCTTCTTTTAAGGGCTCACAAGATTAGGTCAGACCAACCAGCTATCATCTCCCTTTTGATTAACTCAAAGTCAACTGATTAGTAAACTAATCACAGGAATGATATCTTCTCATATTTCCAGGTCTCACCTACTATTAGGAGGAGGTTTATACAAGGGCATGAGCCATCAGGATTGGGGGTCATCGTAGAATTCTCCTAACTACAAGATTAATACCCGCCTTGTTCATCTCTCCCTAATTCTTAGAACTGAACCTGACACATTATATGCAAACCATAAAAATTTACTAAAAATTGAATGAATCACTCTTCTCATTTTTTGAATTATTGTAAGAGATAGAATTTCAAGTTCTTTATTATTGATTTTTTATCTTACAGATGATTCATTCCATTTGAACTGACAAGTCTCCCAGATTTTTGATGATGGCTTAGTATAAATATTTGCCACTCTACACAGAGCATTTTAAGCTAGGCAATGTCTGGAATGATTAGCTAGTACATTTTAAAAATTTATTCTGTTAAAGGGACAGAGCCCGTGCTTGCTTTTCATTCATCAAAACTAGCGCCCATCTCCAGGTATAGATTTCTCTGTTCAATCACTAGAGAAATAGGAGTGGCTATACGTTTACTTCTCTAGTTTTTACATGTTTGCATGCTGGTAGCTGACAGGTATGCCATGTTTTTGAAGCCCTTAATATTTTCTAGGGCCTCCTTTTTTCTTACTGGTCATGGCTCAGCGTGTAGGTTTCTGCTTTCATAAATTGCAAAAGGAGTAAAGTCCTGAGCTCTCCTTTAGGTTTCTGATAGTGCTGTGAATTGTAAACTTGGTTTCAAACGAATAGCTAGGGAGACTGGCCACATTAGGAAACAGAGCATTCTTTTGGTGGGAGGTACTTAGGGAACACACACACACACACACACACACACACACACACACACACACACATATATATACATTCAAGTTTGAATGTATATATATTCAACTTTGAATATATATATATTCAAGTTTATATTTCATACTCATTTATAGCTTATATGTTTAACATGAGACTATTTCATATTCCTATATATTTCCATAGAGATAATTCATATATATGTGTGTGTTGTGTGTGTGTGAGTGTATGTGCATGTGTTTTACACAGCTTAGTAAAGTGTGAGTCCCCTTAGGAATGAGGCTCTGATTATAAATGCAGACAATCTGGGTAATTCAAGGCCACTGGCTGAAGGAAGAGTTCTTGTACCTGTAAAGACCTTTCTCAACTTTCTTTTTTTTTTTTTTTTTTTTTTTGCGGTACGTGGGCCTCTCACTGCTGTGGCCTCTCCCGTTGCAAAGCACAGGCTCCGGACGCGCAGGCTCGGCGACCATGGCTCACGGGCCCAGCCGCTCCGCGGCATGTGGGATCTTCCCGGACCGGGGCACGAACCTGTGTCCCCTGCATCGGCAGGCGGACTCTCAACCACTGCGTCACCAGGGAAGCCCCTTTCTCAACTTTTTGAGACTGGATTCCACACCTGACTGGAGGCAACTGTAGTGTTAGGAACAAACCCAGGCCTAGAATTACGAGAAACTGTTAGCTAGCTACCAGCCTTCTTCAGCCTGAGAGTCCCCATCTGTAAAATAGGAGACAATAATAGCATTACTTTCTTAAGAAGACATTTGCAAGAATAAGTCAGAACACATATACCTCTGAAGTTCTTAGCACTTAACATCTTCAAGCCGTAGAATCCCCACCTCTAGTACATGGTGAGTACTCAGTTCAGTGGTTGTAATTGCTTATTGCTGTTGTTAAGAAGAAAGTGCGGCCTTCCCTGGTGGTGGTGGCACAGTGGTTGAGAGTCCACCTGCCGATGCAGGGGACATGGGTTCGTGCCCCAGTCCGGGAAGATCCCACATGCCGCGGAGCGGCTGGGCCCGTGAGCCATGGTCGCCGAGCCTGCGCGTCCGGAGCCTGTGCTCCGCAGCGGGAGAGGCCACAACAGTGAGAGAGAGGCCGGCGTACCGCAGAAAAAAAAAAAAAAAAAAAGAAGTAAGTGCTTTGTAAATTGAAAGCCCCTTTACAAATGTCAGGATATATTTCTAAATAGAAAAGGAAAAGCACCTTACAAGAAATACCAACTAATTAGGCTTGTTTTGCATTAACATGTTCACCTTAAAGTGTCCATGAAAGCACTAAGTGGGTTCGAGCTCCAAAGTGTGTCTCAAATTCATCTCACATTCTTTCTATCTCCAAGACCAGTACCCCTAGTCCAAGTCACCCACCTAAAACAAGCATCTCTAAGGTACTTGCTAAGAGTTATTTAACATTTCTCGTCTTTACTTTCCTCATGGGAATAGTAATAGCACCTACCTTGTAGGATTTGTTATGAGGCGTTAATAAGTTATTAGAATTAAATAACTTTGACAAGTATCTAGCACATGGTAAGTGCTTACTTAATCTTAGCATAAAATGGGGATTTTAAAAGCTAAGTCTACAGTTCAGGATCCAGGAACATGTATTCCAACAATAGTTGTTAATACTTTCCTTTCTTTTCAAAAATTTCATTTGCAGCTATTTCATTTAAACTGCTGATTTGTGTTAGCATATATATTGTTTATAATTATCTGAACATCTACTTTGAAAGTTAAATTGTAAATAAAATTAAACAGAAAACTTTAAATCTGTGACCCTCCTGCCAGTCTAAGCCAGAATTCTCTGGGCAGGTGGGCTTTGCATGCCCATGCATTGGCCAAAAAGGCTTCCTTTCCTCACTAAGTTAAAGGTTACATGACAGAGTGCCTAGGGGCATGGCCTCCGGCCCCAGGGCCCCAGCATTTTATCCTAGCTCCATCTCTATTAACTATGCATCACTGGACAAGTCACTTAAGACTATCTCCACTTCAGATTTCCCCATTTTAAAAAATGGTTTGATAATAGTATTGTCTACTAAGTAGAATTAATATGAGGATTATATAAGTTGGATATTTGTAAAAGTTAGAGTAGTACCTGGTACTTACATGCTATATAAGTGTTTGTTAATCATAATGAAAATGTCTGTTTTAAACAAATATTCCTGCAGACATTGACCTCAGTTAAACCTCTCTGTAAACAGTTCTCTTAATGGCAAAAGGATGTAATTTATGCTTCACACTTTCTGGCATATAAAATCTAAATTTTAGAGATTTGTGCATTTGTCAAGGCTTGTCACTATGAACCCTTTTCTATATCATGTGTATGTTGTGTTTTGGGCACAACAGGACTGCCCAGGAAAGAAATTAAGATGGGAAACTCCAGTTGTCTCTCCTAAAAGGGGCATTTCACCTTCTCCATTGCCCCCAATAAGGAAGCCAATGACTGTATTTTGAAGTTTGAAGGTGATAGGTTTCTTGGCAGGGACTTAGGAATTATTATACTTTTAGAACTTAAAACCTTGCTGAAAGCTTTTCTCTGAATTAGGATGGGACTGAGCTTTTTCTCATTCTCATGGTGTGATTATTCTACATAATCATAAAACCTCATGTCACGCCAAACATCTGTTTTTAAATTTACAGCACCCACAATCCCCAGAGGCCTAACTAAGAAGGGAGGAGAATGAGGTCCTGGAAATTGTGACACTCAGCATTGCCCATCCTTTCCATTCTTTCCTATGTACCTCTCCCTTTTTGTTCCTTCCAAACTCCATGTTCTCTCACTTTTGCTATTCTTTCTGCTGCAGCTAATGCATTCTAAATTCTCCCCTAGCCTTAGATCCCCATGAAAACCAAACAATGAGGAGTGAGGTAGAAAAGACATAGTACAATAATTTCTTTTAATCTTGCAGCCTAATTTATTTTACTTGACTTTCTTTAAGCTAATTTAAGCTCCGGATACATTTGTCAATGCTTATTTTCAAAATACATCCATTTTCACAAATACAAACAAGTATAATTACTTTTCTTTCATTTGATCCTCAAAATAACTTCGCTTAATTTGAAGGAAAAAATAAGAGTATTGTTGCAAAATCAGATTATGAAAGGGATATTATTCCAGTTCATAGGCATTTAATTTATTTATTTGTTTGTTTAATAAATTTATTTATTTTATTTATTTTTGGCTGTGTTGGGTCTTGGTCACTGCGCGCACGCTTTCTTTAGTTGAGGCGAGCTGGGGCTACTCTTCGTCGTGGTGCACGTGTTTCTCATTGTGGTGGCTTCTCTTGTTGGGGAGCACAGGCTCTAGGCGCATGGGCTTCAGTAGTTGCGGCGCATGCGGGCTCAGTAGTTGTGGCACATGGGCTTAGTTGCTCCACGGCATGTGGGATCTTCCTAGATCAGGGCTCGAACCCATGTACCCTGCATTGGCAGGCGGATTCTTAACTACTGTGCCACCTGGAAAGCCCAACATTTTTTTTTTTTTTTTGCGGTACGCGGGCCTCTCACTGTTGTGGCCCCTTCCATTGTGGAGCACAGGCTCCAGATGCGCAGGCTCAGCGGCCGTGGCTCACGGGTCTAGCCGCTCCGCGGCATGTGGGATCTTCCCTGACCGGGGCACGAACCTGTGTCCCCTGCATCGGCAGGTGGACTCTCAACCACTGCGCCACCAGGGAAGCCCCCCAGCATTTTATTTTTGAGAAATTGCATAGCATTTAAATTTTTGAGAATTGTTATATTAAATAAGTACCTACTTGCTGACTTTATAAAATCATATTTTTTTCTACTTGTTTATTTTGTTTTTTTAATCCTCTCATTAGAATATCAACTCCAACAAAGAGAGATATTTTTTTCTTTTTTTCCCCACTGCTATATCCCTAGGGCCTAGAACAGTAGCTGGCACAGGTGTTCAATACATATATATCTTTTTGAATTTTATTTTATTAATTTTTTATACAATACGTTCTTATTAGTTATCTATTTTATATATATTAGTGTATACATGTCAATCCCAATCTCCCAATTCGTCCCACCCCCACCCCCACCCCCAGCCACTTTCCCCCCTTGGTGTCCATAGGTTTGTTCTCTACATCTGTGTCTCTATTTCTGCCCTGCAAACTGGTTCATCTGTACCATTTTTCTAGGTTCCACATATATGCATTAATATACAATATTTGTTTTTCTCTTTCTGACTTACTGCACTCCACTCTGTATGACACAGTCTCTAGGTCCATCCACGCCTCTATAAATGACCCAATTTCGTTCCTTTTTGTGGCTGAGTAATATTCATTGTAAATATGTACATACTTTTTTAAAAAGGGCAGGTTTAGTTGAGAGTCAATACTTGATCTGGGTCACTACAAAAGCAATTGCTCACATATTTTAGAGCATTTACCATTGCCAGCATTTACCACTGTTCTACAAGCTATCCAGGCCCTCTCTCAGTCTACACAACCAGCTGAAGTAGACAATAAGTAATATTGCTTAGGAGGGCCATTAGTCGTATCAGGAAAAAAAAAGGATTTCTAAGTTAAGTATTAACTCCAAAAAATATTATACAAATAAAAAGTTTTTTTTTCAGTCAAATGAATGTATACTTATATAGATACACATATATATGAAGACATTTTGAGTTTATATGTACTTAGTAGAAACAACCTGTGATAAATTGGTGACGTTAGGTCATGGGACATTTAGCCAGATAAAACAAGCCACTAACTAATGAAATGAACACCTGTATAGTATGAAACAACATTCCTGTGAGCTTCACTTGGAGTCAATTTAAATGGAGTTTGGGATTAGATGACGAAGAGTAGATGACATAAGCGAGATCCATTGGGGTAAGGCTTGGGTGGGTGGGGAGGTAGGTAAAGGAGCGTTAATAAAACCATGTGCCTGGAAGGGTGTTGTGCGTGATATTTGCCCATCCTCTCTCCTGCTACTACTGTGGAAACCAGTGGAAAGAAAGCAGTAGCTCATGGATGCTCCTTGTCTTGCATCTCCTGCATGTTATTACCATTTCTGCTGCACTAAAAGAAGACTAGAGTGGGAAATGGTTCATTACCTTGCTAACTAATTTATTTGGGTTGATGGCAGTTTTGACATCATTTAATTTCAGTTGATAGGTGTCTCTGATACTGCTAAGGAGGCTCAGAATTGCCGAGGGAATAGAATGGAAAAAAGGTCTCAAAAATAAGTATAGTAGTCCTTGGTATTTGCAGGGAATTGGTTCCAGACCCTGGTGAACACTAAAATCTGCACATCAAGGCCCCTATATAAAATGGTACAGTATTTGCATATAAGCACACCCTCCCATATGGTTTAAATAATCTCTAGATTACTTATAATACCTAATACAATGTAAATGCTATGTAAATAGTTGTAAATACAATGTAAATGCTATGTAACTAGTTGCTAGCATGCGTCAAATTGAAGTGTTGCTTTTTTGAACTTTCAAGAATTTTTTTTTTTTATAATTTTGATCCCAGGTTGGTTAAACCAAGGAATGTGGAACCCAAGGATATGGAGGGCTGACTGTATTGAAATTGTCTTCACTTTGAGAAGACCAAAACTTAGACTTCTCAGCTTTGGCTTCACAATGGAGTCACCTGGAGGGCTTTATATTTGCCTAGGACAGACCTCCAAAGATTATGATTTAATTGTTCTTGTGTGCTTGCTGGCATGCTGGGCCCTGGAAATTTTTAAAGCTCCCTAGGTTAAACCAATGCAGAGCCAAGGTTGAGAATCACTGACTTAGAAATGAGATTAGAAACCAGAGATAAGCCCAGGAAGCTTGATTCCAGAGTCTAGCTTGAGCAGTGTGGTAACTGAGCAAAGGTAAACAAGGACTTTTGCAGTTTCTACAATATGCAATTATAGGAGGTGCCACTTGTGCCATAGACCTGGGAGTCCAAATGGGAATACTGTGGCAGAATTCAGAGCTCTTGTAAAAGAATTAAACAGAAAAGTATGAAAAGAACAGGACAGAGACACGTGGAATCAGGCTCAAAAAAAGACTCCTTGGGGGCTTCCCTGGTGGCACAGTGGTTGAGAGTCCGCCTGCCGATGCAGGGGACACGGGTTCGTGACCCGGTCGGGAAGATCCCACATGCCATGGAGTGGCTGGGCCCGTGAGCCATGGCCGCTGAGCCTGCGTGTCCGGAGCCTGTGCTCCGCAACGGGAGAGGCCACGACAGTGAGAGGCCCGCGTACTGCAAAAAAAAAAAAAAAAAAAAGACTCCCTGGCTTAACAGTTTCCTGCACTGTATGAAGGTAGCTGTCTTTATTCCCATCTTACCAGAATAGGAACCATTCCCTAAACAGGACCTGCCTGAGAGCTTTCCAGGAAAGCTGATGGCAAACAAATGGGAGCTGTAGGTGGTGACAATAGACTATATGTCATCCTCATCCCAGACAATTCTCGACGTCAGGAAAGCAGTGTTAGAAAAGTTCTGCAATTGCAACTTTGGGATTTGACTGGAAATGATAAATTTTCTCATAAGGTCGTGTGGCAATTAAAAACCAAACAGAGGTTAATATGTGTAGCAGAGAACAGTTAGCATATTCATTTATCAGGGTCCTGTTGACACATCTGTTGTGAAGGATATTTACTCATTAATTTAAATGAGACCCTATGTTTGATAACAGCTGTCATTTTGTGACAGTGTTGACTCTACCTGATTCTACAGACCTCAAAATCTGAGACACATGAAATGCACACATTAAATATTAATTTCCTTTTTTGTAATTAAAAAATTAATATTCTTGTTGTAAAAATTATGCAGAAAAGGAGAAAACTAAAGTATGCCTTCTAACGACTCTCCTCTGTTAATTTTTTGGTTTATTTTCCCTTATATTTACTGTATTTGTCTGTGAGTGTGTTAATGTATGTGTTTAATTACAGAATTTGTAAAATGGAACTTTATATTCATAGTTTTTAAAGTTTGAATATTGTTTTTTTGTAAGTGAGCAGTTGCAAAATAACAGTTCATTGTTTCATTATTCTTCAATGTATGAAAATGATCCAGCATGGTTAAACATGTTTTACTTTCTAGTGTTTACATTTTTTCTTTGTTGATGTTTGACATACAGCATTGTATCACTTTTAGGTGTACAGTGTAATGACTTGACATTTGCATGTATTCTGAAATGATCACCATAGTAAGTCTATTTACCATCTGTCACCATACAGAGTTACAAAATTTTTTTGTGTGTGATGAGAACTTTTAACATTTTCTTTCTTAGCAACTTTAAAATTGGCCAAATATTATTGACTATAGTCCATGATGTACAATACATCCCCATGGCTTATTTATAAGTGGAAGTTTACACCATTTGATCCCTTTCCCTCATTTCACCCACCCCTTTACCCCCTCTCCTCTGGCAACCAGCCATTTGTTCTCTGTATCTGTGAGTCTGTTTTCTTTGTTGTGTTTTCATATTCCACAGATAAGTGAGGTCATGTGATATTTGTCTTTCTCTGACTTATTTTACCTGGCATAATACCCTCAACGTCTATCCATGTTGTTGCAAATGACAGCGTTTCATTCTGTTTTATGGCTGGTAGAATTCCACAGTATACACATATACCACATCTTCTTTATCCATTCATCTATCACTGGACTTAGGCTTTTTTCATTTCTTGGCTATAGTAAATAATGCTGCAATGAACATAGGGGTGCATATATCTTTTCAAATTAGTGTTTTCAGTTTCTTAGGATGAATAAGAAGTAGAATTGCTGGATTATATGGTAGTGCTCTTTTTAATTTTTGGAAGAAACTCTGTACTGTTTTCAATTCCCACCAACAGTGCATGATAATTTCCTTTTCACCACCTCCTCACCAACACTTGTTATTTCTTATCCTTTTGATAATTACCATTCTGACAGGTGTGATGAGGTGATCTCTCATTGTGGTTTTGATATGCATTTTCCTGATGATTAATGATGTTGAGCATATTTTCATGTGCCTGTTGGACATCTGTATGTCTTCTTTGAAAAAATGTTTATTCAGATATTCTGCCTATTTTTTAATCGGATTTTTTTTGCTGTTAAGTTGTATGAGTTCTTCATATATTTTAGATATAAACCACTTATCAAATATATGACTTGAAAATATCTTCTCCCATTCACTACGTTGCCTTTGTATTTTGTTGATGGTTTCCTTTGCTGTGCAGATTTTTTTTTTTTGACGTAGTCCCATTGGTTTATTTTTGCTTTTGTTGCCATTGCCTGTGGAGTCAGCTAAAAAAAAAAAAAGAAAAAATCACTAAAAGCAATGTTAAGGAGCTTACCACCTATGTTTTCTTCTAGAAGTTTTATGGCTTCTGGTTTTACATTCAAGTCTTTAATCCATTTTAAGTTAATGTTTGTGTATGGTGTAAGATTGTGGTCTAGATTCCATTTTTTACATATGGTCGTCCAGTTTTCCCAACACCATTTCTTGAAGGGACAGTCCTTTCCCCAATCTTTATTTTTGCCTCCTTCGTTATAAATTAATCGACCATATATGCATGGGTTTATTTCTGGGATCTCTGTTCTGTTCCACTGATCTCTGTATCTACTTTCATGCTACTGTCATGCTAGTTTGACTACTATGTCTTTGTAATACAATTTAAAATCAAGAAGCATCATGCCTTCAGCTTTGTTCTGTTTTTTCAAGATTTATTGCCTATTTGGGTTATTTTGTGGTTCCATACAAATTTTGGACTGTTTTTTATATTTCTCTGAAAAATGCTATTGGAATTTTGATAGGGACTGCATTGAATTTATAGAATGCTTTGGAGTATGGACTTTTTGATATTAATTTTTCCAATCCATGAACATATAATATCTTCCCATTTATTTGTGTCTTCCTCATTTCTTTTACCAAATTCTTACAGTGTTCTGTGTACAAGCCATTCACTCTCTTGGTTAAGTTTATTTGTAAATATTTAATTCTTTTTGGTGCTATTGTAAATGGGAATTTTTTTCTTAATTTCTCCAAATGCTTTTTATTTTTTGCATCTTTTGACATGCTCATATGATGTTTATCCTTCCTTTTTTTTTTTAACATCTCTATTGGAGTATAATTGCTTTACAGTGGTGTATTAGTTTCTGCTTTATAACAAAGTGAATCACTTATACATATACATATGTTCCCATATCTCTTCCCTCTTGCATCTCCCTCCCTCCCACCCTCCCTATCCCATCCCTCTAGGTGGTCACAAAGCACCGAGCTGATCTCCCTGTGCTATGTGGCTGCTTCCCACTAGCTATATATTTTACATTTG
Organism: Mesoplodon mirus; assembly: GCF_964341445.2. NCBI lineage: Eukaryota > Metazoa > Chordata > Mammalia > Artiodactyla > Ziphiidae > Mesoplodon > Mesoplodon mirus. Next base: position 16,038,654 of record NC_138988.1, on the reverse strand, counting down.
GTAGTGTATATATGTCCATGCCACTCTCTCACTTTGTCAAAGCTTACCCTTCCCCCTCCCCATATCCTCAAGTCCATTCTCTAGTAGGTCTGTGTCTTTATTCCCGTCTTGCCCCTAGGTTCTTCATGACCTTTTTTTTTTTCTTAGATTCCATATATATTTGTTAGCATACGGTATTTGTTTTTCTCTTTCTGATTTACTTCACTCTGTATGACAGACTCTAGGTCCATCCACCTCACTACAAATAACTCAATTTCATTTCTTTTTATGGCTGAGTAATATTCCATTGTATATATGTGCCACATCTTCTTTATCCATTCATCTGTCAATGGACATTTAGGTTGCTTCCATGTCCTGGCTATTGTAAATAGAGCTGCAATGAACATTTTGGTACATGACTCTTTTTGAATTATGGTTTTCTCAGGGTATATGCCCAGTAGTGGGATTGCTGGGTCGTATGGTAGTTCTATTTGTAGTTTTTTAAGGAACCTCCATACTGTTCTCCATAGTGGCTGTATCAATTTACATTCCCACCAACAGTGCAAGAGTGTTCCCTTTTCTCCACACACTCTCCAGCATTCATTGTTTCTAGATTTTTTGATGATGGCCATTCTGACTGATGTGAGATGATATCTCATTGTAGTTTTGATTTGCATTTCTCTAATGATTAATGATGTTGAACATTCTTTCATGTGTTTGTTGGCAATCTGTATATCTTCTTTGGAGAAATGTCTATTTAGGTCTTCTGCCCATTTTTGGATTGGGTTGTTTGTTTTTTTGTTATTAAGCTGCATGTGCTGCTTGTAAATTTTGGAGATTAATCCATTGTCAGTTGCTTCATTTGCAAATATTTTCTCCCATTCTGAGAGTTGTCTTTTGGTCTTGTTTAGGGTTTCCTTTGCTGTGCAAAAGCTTTTAAGTTTCATTAGATCCCATTTGTTTATTTTTGTTTTTATTTCCATTTCTCTAGGAGGTGGGTCCAAAAGGATCTTGCTGTGATGTATGTCATAGAGTGTTCTGCCTATGTTTTCCTCTAAGAGTTTGATAGTGTCTGGCCTTACATTTAGGTCTTTAATCCATTATGAGTTTATTTTCGTGAATGGTGTTAGGGAGTGTTCTAATTTCATACTTTTACATGTACCTGTCCAGTTTTTCCAGCACCACTTATTGAAGAGGCTGTCTTTTCTCCACTGTATATTCTTGCCTCCTTTATCAAAGATAAGGTGACCGACCATATGTGCGTGCGTTTATAGCTGGGCTTTCTAACCTGTTCCATTGATCTATATTTCTGTTTTTGTGCCAGCACCATACTGTCTTGATTACTGTAGATTTGTAATATAGTCTGAAGTCAGGGAGCTTGATTCCTCCAGCTCCGTTTTTCATTCTCAAGATTGCTTTGGCTCTTCAGGGTCTTTTGTGTTTTCATACAAATTGTGAAATTTTTTGTTCTAGTTCTGTGAAAAATGCCACTGGTAGTTTGATAGGGATTGCATTAAATCTGTAGATTGCTTTGGGTAGTAGAGCCATTTTTCACAATGTTGATTCTTCCAATCCAAGAACATGGTATATCTCTCCATCTATTTGTATCATCTTTAATTTCTTTCATCAGCGTCTTATAAAAAATTTATACAGGTCTTTTGTCTCCTTAGGTAGGTTTATTCCTAGATATTTTATTCTTTTTGTTGCAGTGGTAAACGGGAGTGTTTTCTTAATTTCACTTTCAGATTTTTCATCATTAGTATATAGGAATGCCAGAGATTTCTGTGCATTAATTTTGTATCCTGCTACTTTACCAAATTCATTGATTAGCTCTAGTAGTTTTCTGTTAGCATCTTTAGGATTCTCTATGTATAGTATCATGTCATCTGCAAACAGTGACAGCTTTACTTCTTCTCTTCCAATTTGGATTCCTTTTCTTTCTTTTTCTTCTCTGATTGCTGTGGCTAAAACTTCCAAAACTATGTTGAATAGTAGTGGTGAGAGTGGGCACCTTGTCTTGTTCCCGATCTTAGTGAAAATGGTTTCAGTTTTTCACCATTGAGGACGATGTTGGCTGTGGGTTTGTCATATATGGCCTTTATTATGTTGAGGAAAGTTTCCTCTATGCCTACTTTCTGCAGGGTTTTTATCATAAGTGGGTGTTGAATTTTGTCAAAAGCTTTTTGTGCATCTATTGAGATGATCATATGGTTTTTATTCTTCAATTTGTTAATATGGTGTATCACGTTGATTGATGTGCGTATATTGAAGCATCCTTCCATTCCTGGAATAAACCCCACTTGATCATGGTGTATGATCCTTTAATGTGCTGTTGGATTCTGTTTGCTAGTATTTTGTTGAGGATTTTTCCATCTATGTTCATCAGTGATATTGGCCTGTAGTTTTCTTTCTTTGTGACATCTTTGTCTGGTTTTGGTATCAGGGTGATGGTGGCCTCGTAGAATGAGTTTGGGAGTGTTCCTCCCTCTGCTATATTTTGGAAGAGTTTGAGAAGGATAGGTGTTAGCTCTTCTCTAAATGTTTGATAGAATTCGCCTGTGAAGCCATCTGGTCCTGGGCTTTTGTTTGTTGGAAGATGTTTAATCACAGTTTCAATTTCAGTGCTTGTGATTGGTCTGTTTATATTTTCTATTTCTTCCTGATTCAGTCTTGGCAGGTTGTGCATTTCTAAGAATTTGTCCATTTCTTACAGGTTGTCCATTTTATTGGCATACAGTTGCTTGTAGTGATCTCTCATGATCCTTTGTATTTCTGCAGTATCCTTCCTTTTGTTAATGTGGTGCATCACATTGATTGATTTGAATTTGCTGAACCATCCTTGATTTCCTGGAGTGATCCCACTTGATCAACGTGTATGATTCTTTTAACATATTGTTGCATTTGGTTTGCTAATAATTTGTTGAGGACTTTTGCATCTATGTTCATCAGAGATACTGGCCTATAATTTTCATTTTTTGTATTGTCCTTGTATAGTTTACATATCAGGGTTATGCTGACCTCGTAAACTGAGTTTGGATGCATTTCCTCCTATTTAATTTTTTGGAAGAATTTGAGAAATATACATATTAAATCATATTTGAACGTTTGGTAGAATTCACCAGTGAAGCATTCTGTAACTGCATATTTGTTTGTTGTGAGGGTTTTTTGTTTTGGTTTGTTTTGTTTTGTTTTGATTACTGATGCAATATCCTTAACTAGTAACTAGTCTACTTAGATTTTCTATTTCTTTATGATTCAGTTTTTGAAGATTGTATGTTTCTAGGAATTTATCCATATAATTTCAGCAAATCTTGGTATTTGTTGCTATATAATTTCTCACAGCAGTCTCTTGTGATCCTTTGTATTTCTTTAGTATCAGTTGTAACTTCTCTTTCATTTCTAATTTTGTTTTTTTGACTCCTCTGTTTTATTTTATCTTAGTGTGTCTAGCTAAAGTTTTGTCATTTGTGTTTATCTTTTCAAACAACCAGCTCTTAATTTCACTGATCTTTTCTGTTTTCTTTTTCTCTCTCTCTTTCTCTCTCTTTATTTTTTTCCTCTGTTTCATTTATTTTTGCTCTGGCCTTTATTATTTCCTTTCTTCTATTTACTTTGCATTTCATTTGTTCTTCTTTTCCTAGTTTCTAAGGTGGAAAGTTAGATTGTTTATTTGAGATTTTCCTCGCTTCTAGAGATAAGCCTCTATCACTAGAAACTTTACTCTTAGAATTGCTTTTACTGCATCCCATAAATATTGGTATGTTGTACTTTCATTTTTATTTGTCTCAAGGTATTTTAAAATTTCTTCTTTGATTTTTTCATTGACCCTTTGGTTGTTCAGTACATGTTATTTATTCTCATATTTGTGATTTTTCTAGTTTTCATCTTGTATTTGATTTCTTATTTTATACCATTGTGGTCAGAAAAGTTGCTTGATATGATTTCAGTTTTCTTAAAATTTTTGAGACTTGTTTTGTGGCCTAACATGTGGTCTGTCCTAAAGAACATTTGATGTGCCTGTAAGAAGAATATGTATTCTGCTGGTTTAAGATGCAGTGCTCTCTATATATCTATTAAGTTCTTTCGATCTAATGTATCATTTAAGGGCAGTGTTTCCTTATTTTTTGTCTGGATGCTCTATCCATTGATGTAAGTAGGGTATTAAATCCCCTACTATTGTGTGTGTGTGTGTGTGTGTGTGTGTGTGTGTGTGTGTTTTATTTTATTGGATCATAGTTGACTTACAATGTTGTATTAGTTTCAGGTGTACAGCAAAGTGATTCAGTTATACATATACATATATTCATTCTTCTTCTGATTCTTTCCCTGTATAAGTTATTACAGAATATTGGGTAGAGTTCCCTGTGCTATACAGTAGGTCCTATTTTATATATAGTAGTGTGTGTATGTTAATCCCAAGCTCCTAATCTTTCCCTGCCCCCCCCACATTTCCCTGTTGGTAACTATAAGTTTGTTTTCAAAATCTGTGATTCTATTTCTGTTTTATAAATAAGTTCATTTGTATCTTTTAAAAAAAATTAGATTCCACATATGAGTGATATCATATGATATTTTTCTTTCTCTGTCTGACTTACTTCACTTAGTATGATCATCTCTAGGTCCATCCATATTGCTGAAAATGGCATTATTTTATTCTTTTTGTGATTGAGTAATATTCCATTCTATATATGTACCACATCTTCTTTATCCATTCCTCTGTTGATGGACATTTAGCTTGTTTCCGTCTTGGCTATTGTAAATAGTGCTGCAGTCAATATTGCAGTCAGTATTTGGGTGCATGTATCTTTTCAAAGTATGGTTTCCTCTGGATACATGCCCAAGGGTGGGATTGCTTGATCATATGGTAGTTCTATTTTTAGTTTTTTAAGGAACTTCCATACTGTTCTCGATAGTGGTTGTACCAATTTACATTCCCACCAACAGTGTAGGAGGGTCCCCTTTTCTCCACACCCTCTCTAGCATTTATCGTTTGCAGAGTTTTTGATGGTGGCCATTCTCACCGGTGTGAGGTGATACCTCATTGTGGTTTTGATTTGTGTTTCTCTGATAATTAATGATGTTGAGCATCTCTTCATGTGCTTTTTGGCCATCTAAATACCCTACTGTTGTTTTATTGCTGTCAGTTTCTCCTTTAGGGCTGTTAATATTTGCTTTATATATCTAGGTGCTCCTATGCTGGGTGCATAAGTGTTTCCAAATGTTATATCTTTTTGATGGATTGAACCATTTATCATAGGTAATGCCCATCTTTCTATTTTCTTACAGTTTTTCGGGGTTTTTTTTTTTTGCCTTATAAAAGCCTAGCTACCTTAACTTTCCTTTGGTTTGCATTTGCATGATTTATCTTTTTCTATCCCTTCACTTTCAGTCTATGTGTGTCCTTATATCTGAAGTGAGTCTTTTGTAGGCTGCATATAGATGAGTCTTGTTTTTTGATCTATTCAGCCATTCTGTGTCTTTTGATTGGCAAGTTTAGCCCATTTACCTTTAAAGTAATTATTTATAGGTATGTACTTATTGCTATTTTGCTCATTATTTTCTGGCTATTTTGTAGCTCCTTTCTGTTCTTTTGTTTTTCTCTTGCTTTATTCCCTTATGGTTTGATGACTTTCTTTAGTGTTATGCTGAGGCTCCTTGGTTCCATTCCCATTATCTATTGTGTATCTTATATTACCATGAGGCTCACATATACGAGCCTCCATATATACATAAAAACAATCTGTTTTATTTTGATAGTAAGTTAAGTTTGAACACATTCTAAAACTCTAAATTATTACTCCCCCCAACACATTTTATATTTTTGTTGTCACATTTTTTGTGTTTTTATTTTGTATATCCCTTAACTGATTAATGTAATTATAGTTATATTTACTACTTTCATCTTTTAACCTTCATGCTAGCTTTATAAGTGATTAGTTCACTACCTTTACTATATATCTACCTCTACCAGTGAGCTTTTTTTTAACTTTCATATGTTTTCTTTTTACTAATTAGTGCCCTTTTTTTCAGCTTAAAAAACTCCTTCAACATTTCTAGTAAGGCCAGTTTAGTGGTGATTCAGTCTTTGAGCTTTCGTTTGCCTGAAAAGCTCTGTTATCACTCCTTCAGTTTTGGATGAAAACCTTGCCATGTAGAGTATTCTTGGTTGAAAGTTGTTTTTTTGTTTTTGTTTTTGTTTGTTTTTTGGGTTTTTTCCTCTCAGCACTTTGAATATATCATGCCACTCCCTTCTGGTCTGCAAAGTTTCTGCTGAGAATTCTGCTGATAGTCTTATGGGTGTTCCCTTGTATGTAACAAGTTGGTTTGCTCTTGCTGCTTTTAAGATTTTCTCTCTAACTTTTGACATTTTGATTATACTATGACATGGTGTTGGTCCCTTTAAGAGCATCTTGTTTAGAACCCTCTGAGCTTCCTGGATCTGAAGGTCTGTTTCCTTCACCAGGTTAGGGAAGTTTTCATTCATCATTTATTCAAATAAATCTTCTACCTCCTTCTCTCTATCTTCATTTTCTGGAACCTCCTATAGTAATGCAAATGTTATTCCTTTTGATGTTTTTCCTTAGGTCCCTTAAGCTGTCTTCACTTTTTAAAATTCATTTTTCTTTCTGCTGCTCTGTTTGGGTGAGATCCACTGACCTGTGTTCCTGATCTCTGATCCTTTTCTCTGCTTCATCTATTCTGATGTTGAACCCTTCTAGTGTATTTTTTAGTTCAGTTATTGCTTTCTTCAGCTCTGAGACTTCTGTTTGGTACTGTCTTATATTTTCTCTCTCCTTGTTGAATTCTGGCTATGTGCATTCATTCTTCTCCTGAATTCAGAGATAATTTTTATGACTATTACTTTGAACTCTTTATCAGGCAAATTACTTATCTCTATTTCATTAAAGTCTTTTTCTGGGGTTTTATCTTGTTCTTTCATCTGGAACATATTCATTTGTTTCCTCATTTTGCTTACCTCTCTAGGTTTATTTTTACATATTAGGTGCAACAGCTATCTAGTTATCTCTCCTAGTCTTGAAGGAGTGGTCTTGCATAGGAGATGAGCCTTATCATTTAAGTATGCTCTCACCCATTGTTGTCTCTTAGAGCCTTTGTGATTTTCTATGCAGCATGATTTTTTCTTGAAAGGTCCTGGTTGTTGAGGGTGCCTAGAAGTGCCTCTTCGGTAGTTTCAGACCCATGGAGCCCAGAATTGCAACCCCGCCCCTATCCTCCAGAGCCAGGTGCTCTAGTGGTGTCCTCTGTGTGCGCTGTGCATGCCCAGCTGACTTTGGTGGGACTGCAGGAGCAGAATGGGGGATGGATGTGCCCATCAGCTCTAGAGATTGCAAAAATGGTACTCTCCAGTGCCAGGACTAGCAAGGTAGATGGAGAATTGAAAAATGGCAACTGCCAGTGCCTCCGTCCCTGGAAAGGATCCCAACAAATTCATGCTCCTCCAGCAGTTGCTGTAACACTAACAAATTAATGTCCTTCTCATGTGTTCTAGTTGTTATTCACACTGTTGCTTTTGCACTGGGTCCTGGGGCAAGTGAGTCTGCATGAGCCCTTTAAGAGCAGACTCTCCATACCCTATAGCCCTATGGTTCTCCTGGACACAAGCCCCTTTGGTTTTCAAATCCAGGCATTGTGGTGACTCATCACACTGATGCAGGTCTCAAGAGTTGGGGTGCCTGATGTGGGGCACAAACCCCTCACTCCTCACGAAGAAGCTTCATATTTTGAAATCCCTCTCAATTGTGGGTTACCATGCCAAGGATGGAGTTTTTGGCAAGACCATGTCTCTGCATCTCCTACCCATATCGATGTGGCCCCTTTATCCTTTGTTGTGGAAGAGGTGTTCAACTAGTTTTCAGGTCCTTCCCAGAGGGAATTGCTTCACATGCAGCTGTAGATTTGTAGTGTCTGTGAGAGGATATGAGTTCAGAATCTCCCTATGCTACCATTTTGAACTACCTCCCTTGAATATTGTTTTTATTTATTTCATTATATCATGGCCATTTCCCCACCTTATCATATCCTTATGTTAATTATTTTAAATGACCTTTTAGGATTTCACTTTCTGGGTATACCATATTATTTGTAACCAAATACCTTTCATGTTTGGTTATAAAATTGTGCTCTCTTCATAACGTTCCTGTGAACTTCCTTAAACATCACTGATCTCTGACTTTTTTCCTTCAGTGCAAATTCATAGAGGTGGAGCATTTTACAGATTTTATGGACTTTAAAGCTTTTCATTTATGCTGACAAGTTGCTTTTTAGGAAAATTGTACCAAGTTAAACTTGCAGTATCTGCAAGCATGCCATTCTGCTATAGCATCTCCGGCACTAAGTTCTGCTGTGTATTAAATATTTGTCAGTTTGATTCAAGATCTACTGCCAAGGACAAATGCATAGCCTTTGTATGTCTCAATTTTATCATTTATAAAAACTATTATAATAATAGTACCCACCCTTATAAGATGGTTTTATTAAATGTACTAATACATGTAGAGCTTTGCACAGCACCTTCTTATAGATTAAATATTTAATAAATATTAGCTCAAATTCTTATCAGGAAAAAAATGGCATCTAGTTATAAATTTCATCCTTTTTGTTTGCTAATAAACTTGAGATTTTTAATATGCTTGCTAGCTACATGTATCTCTTGTTTCTTAAATTACCTGTTAAGGTCATGTGCCTCTTTTCTGTTATAGCATGTGCCCTTTTCTATCCACTTATAAACACTCCTTATATATAAAAGAGAATTATTTTTATGTCATGTTTTAAAATTATTCCCTCAAGTTGTACTTTCTGTTAACTTTTCCTATTAAATGTTAGGGCACTTCAAACTTATATGAATATAGGGAAGGAATCGATGCTATTACTCAGCAGAAATCTGTGAGAAAGTCTGCCATATCTTCAAGGCTACATATACAGATGTGGTGAATTCACCTCTAAAAAAGGTTTGAAAGCATTCCATGTGACAACATGCTGTGCTGTCATTTTTAATTTTTTAAATAGCCTCTAGTTGTCTTTCAAATTTTTTTTTAATCAAAATTGATACCCAGGGCTTCCCTGGTGGTGCAGTGGTTGAGAGTCCGCCTGCCGATGCCAGGGACACGGGTTCGTGCCCCGGTCCGCGGAGCGGCTGGGCCCGTGAGCCATGACCCCTGAGCCTGCGCGTCCGGAGCCTGTGCTCCGCAACGGGAGAGACCACAACAGTGAGAGGCCCGCGTACCACAAAAAAAAAAAAAGAAAAGAAAAAGAAAAAATTGATACCCAAATAAGTCTCAGATTGTTATCCAGTTTCCAAGTAGTTGACAAGTGGTTAAAACTTTGCTGCTAATATTTAGTGTTATTGCATTGCAAGCACTACAGTTAAATATTATGTATTATCTTTTTGTGTATTTATGAACTCAATCATATATAATATAATATTCAAATCTTCTATATCATTGATTTTAAATGGTGATGGAGCAGAGGAGGGAAATCGTGATAAGAAAATGAATATGGCTGAGCCTCATCTACTTCCCATTCTCTATTCAAGGATGGATCAAAATCTCTGGATTTATGAGGCTGGGAGTGGAGTGAGCATACACTAATAGACATCTTGGAAAAAAAAAAAAAACTCAGATAACCCTGCTCTTATCTCCATATCTTTCCCTGTATCTCTTGAGAAGCATGGCACTAGAGTCCTCTTTATTATGTTCTACTTGATCTGTCAAAAATTCTGAGCTTAAGACCTCACAGTGATTGCTGATGTTGACATGGACTATCAGCCTTCCAAATATCACCCACCTTTCTCCATCAAAGGATCTAACTCTTTCCCACTTCAGTCCAAGTGGTCTGTTTAGGGCTCAAATTCCAGCCTTTGGATTGCAGCAAGAAATTCAAACTTTTAGTTCCATATACAACTCCTGCTCTTTCTCTTCACCTTGCCTTTTTCTTGCTTTTACCTTTACCTAGAATTTTGGATCATCTCTCCCAGATATACTATTGCTTAGCTGACTAACTTAAATTGATATTTTATTATTTAAATCAGTTGTCAACTTCTCAGAGTAGGTTTTCCTGAAGGTTGGGTCGGGTCATGAACTAAAACATCCTTTTTTTTTTTTTTTTTCCTGCTTTTATCACTAAGCTTCCACACTGTGCTATAACTGTAGGTTTATGTGTCTGTCTCTCTGAATGTACCGTGAGCAGCTAGATACTATCACCTAGTACATTCTCTCACACATAGTGAATATGAAGTGAGTGTTTGCTGAAGGACTATTTTTTAAAAGGGAAATAAGAAGGTGAAAGAAAGAAAAGGAAAGGAAATAGAGATTGGTAAAACGTGGATATGAAAATAGAGATGCACGGGTTCTGAGCTACTTGAGGATACTACTTTTACTTTATGCATCAATATGTCTCCTCCTACTGACAAAGTTCCTGGCACGTGGAGGAACTCCATAAATATTTATAGAAAGAAAAAATAAGTCTACAGACATCTAAGTAAAACCTGCCTCATACTGGGGGAGGACTTGTCTAGCTTCTTTGACTTTCTTCCAGGTCTGTTTTGATGATCAAATAAAGATGTCAGTCTACTTGTTGGGAAAATTGTGATTTTTTTCAATGGAATTCATCTTGGTATTGGAATACCATCAATGGTATTCCAGTGCTTAGAATTACAAATTTGTTTCCATTGCCTCTTTACCGTCATGATTCTTCCAAAACCAGGGAAGATATTCTTAACTTCTGGTTTTGCTTTCTATTGCACACAAATCTTTATCACCATCCAACTTTCAGTCTTTATTTTATGTCAGTTCTATACATGTAATGTCATATATAAAATATCATATGCTCCAAGCAGGAAATGTACACAATCAACAGGCTGCACTTTGAAGGGGAAAGAATGCCCACAATCTTAGTATCTCCCCAAAGTGAATTGTAATGATACAAACTCAAAAGCTAAGAACTAATATGAAATGGTTGAATATAGATGTCAACACTTTTAAATGGATTGCCTTTTTTTCTTGTACACTACACATTTTTGTCAAGGGAATTTGATAATTATAAACTGCAACAATAATGAGGTTTTGAATATTCATAGGCAATTAAAATGCCTCGGTGCATTTTAGCAGTGCCCTGTGGAAGTGTTACTCATTTTTAGAAATAACTGGGCTGTAATAATCAAATTCCCAAATATTCTGTTAAAAATAGAGACGGGAAAAGCCTAATTTAGTAATGTTTTTATGTAATAGAAAGGTTGATGCTTGACTTATTCAAGGTTGATGTTATCATGCTTAATTTATGGCATTTGGGGTCATTTTGACATAACATAATGCCTATATCTTTCTACATTCTGGAAGGTCACAGATACGTCTTTGGTATCAAAAAAAAAAATGTCCATCTGCAGTTGTATAAACCTCCTGAAGTTTGGAGTGGTGTGGGGACAGGATGCACTTTTCATTTTGCATGTCGTGGCAGAGACTGGCTAAGCTCTCACCACATCAGCTTCCTTTTCTTCCTGAGGATACAGCCTGACAGTATTTCCAGCCTACTATCCGTTGCGGTGTCGCCATGTTGAAGTTGCTACTCACAGAATGGTAGCAGGAATGAGATGCTCCATTTCTGGTGTGGTCCATAATAACCTCTCACTCATAGTCACCCTGTTCTTTCCCCTCCCGGGGGAAGATGGCAGAGTCAAAAGATGAGAGGAGACTGGAATCCCTAAATCTCAGCCTACAAAAAAGCCACTTAACTAAAACACCCACATTAGATTGTTACAACTCAAAGTAAACATTCATCGTACCTCTGAAATATGGGAGTTTATTATAGTAGCTAACTTTAGCCTAATAATGCATGAGGGATGGAGGGAGAAACTGCCAACTCTGGCTTTTTTCCAACCATACCTAAAATAATGACTATAGTTGCAGCTAGAGTGACTCTTTGAATTCTTCTATAATGTGATATTTTGAAGGTTTTAATCTGATATCTTTGGCAAAATTAATTTCACCAAATTTAAATACATATGTTTCTATTTAATACATTGCTTGGCCCTCTTCAATTTTTATTTATCTTAGAGTTGTAGCAAGACAATTTAAGGGCCATTCCATTGCTACTCTCTTTCTCAGTGAATGCTTTTCCTATAATCATTTCTTTCTTTATTAATTCTTTTACCATTTACAAATAGTTTTGAACAGATCTTATGTGCCAGACCCTATACTGGAATTAGGGAAACAATAGTAAATAGGGCAGACAGGGTCTTTGCCCTCATTAACCTTGTGGTTTTAGTAGAAGAAGCAGACCTTACACTACTAATCATATAAGTCATATAAATGACATTTACTTGGCATTATAACAAATGCTATGAAAGGAAAATCTAGTCAACTGTGGCACAATGTAACAGGGAGGCCTAATCTAGGGACAGTGGTGGGTGGTGTCAGGAAAGACTTCCAAAATAAATGTATTTAAACTGAAACCTGAAGGCTGAGTCAACTACTTAGCTGGGTAAAGAGGGAGAAAGCAGCAATAAAAGCATTGAAGAGCGAAGGAACAACATATGCAAAGGTCTTAGTAAAATTATTAAGAGCTAGTGTTCATTGAGCTAGTGTTCGTTGTTTGCTTTTTAGAAGCTAAACATTGCTCTGATTTAATTTAATGTATCATCTCATTTAATTTCTCACAAAAGGGCTATTGCATGAATAATAATACTCTTCCCATTAGAAAAAAGAAAGCTTATCATCGGAATGAAATGTAGTGTGGTTGGAGCATGGGGAAAAAACGGGGTAGAAGAAATTGATGAAGGAAGCAGAAGCAAATCATGCGGGGCCTGTGCCACGTATTAGAGTGAAAGGGTGTACTTTAAGCAAGAGAGTTTGATGCAAGAGAGTTTGATGATATTTTTAGTAGTCTTCTACCCTCTCTCTTTAGGTAGAGAATATTACAGGAAATAAAAATGACTTACTGTAAATTAATGAATTAATTCTATCTAGCTAGCTAGTTATTATTTATTTACTTACTTATTTGCTTATCTGTCTATTTATTTTAGAAGACGCTCTACTAACCCAACATTATGATAGATACTTTCGAGTATACGAGATAAGAAAAAGACCTTGTCTTGGCGCTCAAGGATATAACTCTCACTTGCTCACTAGCAGGAATTCAATATTACCCTATTTTAGGAATGAATAGTTAAAACATCCTGTATTAGTTTTCTTTTACTGAGTAACAAATTACCACCAGTGTAGTGGCTTAAAACAACACACATATACTAGCTCACCATTCCTGTGAATATGGAGTCTGGGCACAGCAAGGCTTAGCTGGATCCTCTGCTCAGGTTCTCCTAGGCTGCAATCAAGGTGTTAACCAGGGCTGTTGTCTCATTGGAGGCTTGGGGTTCTCAGCTCACTTGTTTCTGGCAGAAGTCAGTTCGTATAGTTGTAGCTTATACAATATATATATGTATACACACACACATATATATATATGCATGCATGTATATAGTCCCTTAGCTTCTAGAAGCCTTCCTTCCCTGCCACAAAGAAGGCTTCTGGAAGCTAAGGGACTATATACATCTTTATAGTCATTTGAACATTCTTTAGGAAAGAGTAGATACCACCTTCTTCTTGTTATTTAATATCCCCAGCAACCATATATCCTAATTTGCCTTGGACAATACTCACACCTATTGTCCCAGTGTAATTTTTATGGTGTTCTTTTAAACTCTCAAGAATATTTCAGTTTTTTATTGTCTATGTATTTATAGCCCTGATGTAGGAAGAAAATAACTCTTTCAAACCTGATGCCATTCAATAATTGTGATTCCCTTGTTCTGATTCCAGGGCTCACTAAGCAAACTTCTGACAATTTTCATGTCTACAGGAAGAAAACACTGGTTGGACTAACATCACAGCTAGGTTCACTCAGTGCTTGTCTTTCTCATTATAAATTAATGAACAGCCTTTCTGATTTATAAACTTCAATCCCTTACTAGTAAGACGTTTCCTGATACTAATCAATCTCAGAATCCTGAACAGACAGAGTTGCAAAACCATCACATTATGGTTGAGGACCAAGATGAACTCATTAAGTCAAAGGATTCCCTGCAAAGCCATGCATCCTGACCACTGACCTTTGGCAGATTCACCTTGACCACTCTTTGTGGCTCTTTATTATAAACACTTCCAGTAGCTTAGACAGTAAAGTGGAAGAGATAAGTGGAGATCCGAGTTGTTAGAGACGTTGAGGCAGGCTTCCTAGAGGAGAGGTATAATATGAACTAAGTCTCCAAGATGGAGTGGGTTAGATGAATAGGCAGAAAAAATCCATAAGGTCACATACATTCTTTAGTAATTTGCCATTCTTTGTTAGCTGAGAGTTTCCAGTTAGCTAGAGTGTGGGCTGATTACTCCATGAATAATGGTTTGCTTTCCAACTGTACCACCATGTTCAAGAGATAGACAACCTCCCATACTTAGTCACAGATAAACTTCAGACCTTGGTAGTAAGAAAGTCATATTCTAGAATTCTGAGATAGTTAGTGGATCTATTTATTCATTAAATATTTATTGAGCACCACTGTGAAGCAGGTACTGGGCTAAGGTGCTGGGAACACAGTGGTGCAGAAGACAATTGCATGCCCAGGCCTTACACCCTGCAGAGGAAGACTATCTTAGTTCATTTGGGTGGCTATACAAAAATACCATAGACTGGGTGGTTTACAAACAACATACACTCACAGCAGTTAGATGACTGGGGGTTGATAGGATGCCATGGAGGTGTATAAGCGGAGGGCTTCAGAGAAGGCCAGACAGAGGGACTGACACCATCATGGAAATCTGAACAAGATTAAGCAAAGAAGAAGGAAGGCTGGAGTGTTTTTCAAGCAAACAAACAAAAATTACAAAAGCCCAAAAGTCAGGAACAAAACAAAACAGATTTTAGGACATTGTTCAATATGCTCGGATTGGTGAGACCCAAGATTAGGGAAGTAAGATGAGAGTTAAGGGCATTTAAGGCCCATTCTGATGTTTTGTCCTGACCCCAAGAATATTGGGGAGCAGCTGAAGGGCTCCTGCAGCATGGATTCATGATACCAGACACCCAAACCTTGCAATGCCTTGGAATTTGTTTGGGTGAAGGGGAGGGTAGTGGTCAGGACAGTTTCATACCTACATACATTATTATCAATTCTATGAGAATTTTCTTCTGGCATTTGCAAATATATTTATGTTTTTCAGAAATAAATTCACATAGCACTTTTTGGTTTATGACAAAAGAGATGCAGTAGTATTTGGGGAAAAAAAACTTGAATGAAAAAGATTTCTTGGACATAGTCCCATTTTCTATCCCTTGTAGTAATGGTTTTGGTTTGAGAATCAGTAGCCCGTGCTCCTATCTTCTAGGAGTGTTTTGCACTGCTCACTAGCTGTCAAATTAATATATTTCTTGGTATTATATTTTATATTCTTTACCTGGAATTTACATTTCCTTTTTGTTTGCGATTTCAGTTTGAAATCAGTGTTACAAACTTTCCATTAGATAATGAATGAAGGAAGAATACAGTCCCTCTTGCCCATAACCATCCTACATTTGCTCCTCTTATCAGTTTGTCTTGGGTGTTTTTTATTCTTTCACCCATGCAGTCAAACATACAAAAACTATGTGTCACCTGTTATGTGCTCTATTTCTAAAGTCATCACTGCTTTGTGTTAAAGATCTTTGTATTAACAGCCCCTTCCCTGATTTCTACTGGTAATGTTTCATTATAAAATTCATCCAGAAACAAAAAAATGCCTTCTCGATTTAAATTCTTGCAGAATATGGTCAGCATTCAGGGGAAATGACTTTATTATAATTGACAGAGGAATGGGCTCAGGAACGCAAAAGCATGCAAAATCTTTAAAGTTATTTTTGCAGATTCAGTCTGGGAATGGGTGAAACCATCCTGACGATATTTGAATACTTCCTAAGGAAAAGTGTTGCGCCCCCTCAAAGCATTGAAAGCATGAACACAATGAGGAGAACAGAGTGTCTTGTGTTTCTGTTTGCAGGTGTTTTATGTAGGACTGGCAGCTTACTCTACCACAGTGTAACTTTCTAACCCTTTCTTGCTGTCATTATAACTAGCATAAACGATATTTTTATGGGAACTGAACCACTCAAATTTTCATGAAGATCAGTAAAAAGGAGACAAGTTTTGTAAAGAAATAAATCTACAAGTGATAAATTCTTCAGTAGTCCTTCCCTAGAAACATCAGAGATGTGATATACCAGTTGTACTTTAATAATTTAAAAAGTGTCTACCTTCTCTTCACTAACTAATGCTTAACCTAGCAATTCAGGGTCCCACTGCCAGAATACATTCTTACAAAGTAATATTTTTCTCCTGTGAAGAGACACACAGCCAGCCCCAAAAGCTCTAAGTGCAAATCAAAAGTGCCTTTATCAGAGAAAGGGGAGGTCTCTAAATTACCTTAAGTTGGAGAAAAAAAAAAAAAAAAAACAACCTCAAGAAAAGGATATTAAGAGGAAATGACTCAATATAAATTCTGCTATTTTGGGCTTCAGTGCTTCACTGATACACAGAATAGATCAATAACCAAAAAACACCAGGCAAGGATGAGTTGCCTTTGGTCCCAGTATTAGGAAGTATGGTGAGAAAAGAAGGAAATATGAGCTGTTCTTAAATCGTAAGACCTTAACAACTGTGAAAGATATTTTAGTGTATAAGCTTATTCATATTATTTGTTCCAAGACTTATTCCATTCTACAGTTTTCCTATGAACTTATGATATATTCATATACAGATAATTATTCTATATGTTACCCCAGACGTATATATTTTCTCAGTTCATCTCAAGAACAGATACATTTATCTCAAGAATATAATACATTTATTCTTTTCTACAATCATTTTTTGATTTTATATAAGCATCCATCAATAAGGAAAAAAAAGATATTATTTGATGATGTGATTATGTCTTTGCCTTAACCTTACAGTGACTCAGAGTCCCCATCTGTAAACTAAGAGTAATAATAATAATGATACCTTTATCAGGAATTAAATGAGTTAGTATTCATAAAGCATTTAGAAGATAGCATGATTCAATATATGCAAATCAATCAATGTGATACACCATATTAACAAATTGAAGGAGGAAAACCATATGATCATCCCAATAGATGCACAAAAAGCTTTTGACAAAATTCAACACCCTTTTATGATTAAAAACTCTCCAGAAAGTGGGCATAGAGGGAACCTACCTCAACATAATAAAGGCCATATATGACAAACAGTCAGCAAACATCATTCTCAGTGGTGAAAAACTGAAAGCATTTCCTCTAAGATCAGGAACAAGACAAGGATGTTGACTCTCGCCACTGTTATTCAACATAGTTTTAGAAGTCCTAGCCATGGCAATCAGAGAAGAAAAAGAAATAAAAGGAATACAAATTGGAAAAGAAGTAAAACTGTCACTGTTTGCAGATGACATGATACTATACATAGATAATCCTAAAGGTGCCACCAGAAAACTACTAAAGCTAATCAATGAATTTGGTAAAGTTGCAGGGTACAAAATTACTGCACATAAATCTCTTGCATTCCTATACACTAACAATGAAAGATCAGAAAGAGAAATTAAAGAAACAATCCCATTCACCATTGCAACAAAAAGAATAAAATACCTAGGAATGAACCTACCTAAGGAGGTACAAGACCTGTACTCAGAAAACTATAAGACACTGATGAAAGAAATCAAAGATGACACAAATAGATGGAGATATATACCATGTTCTTGGATTGGAAGAATCAACATTGTGAAAATGACTATTCTACCCAAAGCAATCTACAGATTCGATGCAACCCCTATCAAATTACCATTTTTTACAGAACTATAACAAAAAATCTTAAAAGTTTTATGGAGACACAAAAGACCCTGAAAAGACAAAGCAATCTTGAGGGAAAAAAACGGAGCTGGCAGAATCAGACTCCCTGACTTCAGACTACAAAGCTACAGTAATCAAGACAATATGGTACTTGCACAAAAACAGAAATATAGATCAATGGAACATGATAGAAAGCCCAGAGATAAACCCAGGCACCTATGGTCAACTAGTCTATGACAAAGGAAGCTAGGATATAAAATGGAGGAAAGCTAGCGTCTTCAATAAGTCGTGCTGGGAAAACAGAACAGCTACATGTAAAAGAATGAAATTAGAACACTCCCTAACACCATACACAAAAATAAACTCAAAATGGATTAAAGACCTAAATGTAAAAGCTCTTAGAGGAAAACACAGGAAGAACACTCTTTAACATAAATTACAGCAAGATCTTTTTTGACCCACCTCCTAGAGTAATGGAAATAAAAATAAACAAATGGGGTTTAATGAAACTTAAAAGCTTTTGCACAGCAAAGAAAACCATAAACAAGACCAAAAGACAACCCTCAGAATGGGAGAAAATATTTGCAAACCAACCAACGGACAAAGGATTAATCTCCAAAATATATAAACAGCTCATGCAGCTCAATATTAAAAACACAAACAGCCCAATCCCAAAATGGGCAGAAGACCTAAATAGACACTTCTCCAGAGAAGACATACAGATGGCCAAGAAGCACATGAAAAGTTGCTCAACATCACTAATTATTAGAGAAATGCAAGTCAGAACTACAGTGAGGTATCACCTAACACCAGTTAGAATGGGCATCAACAGAAAATCTACAATCAACAAATGCTGGAGAGGGTGTGGAGAAAAGGGAACCCTCTTGCACTGCTGGCGGGAATATAAATTGATACAGCTGCTATGGAGAACAGTATGGAGGTTCCTTAAAAAAACTAAAAATAGAATTACCATATGACCCAGCAATCCCACTACTGGGCATATACCCAGAGAAAACCATAATTCAAAAAAACACATGCACCCCAATGTTCACTGCAGCACTATTTACAATAGCCAGGTCATGGAAGCAATCTAAATGTCCATCGACAGACGAATGGATAAAGAAAATGTGGTACATATATACAATGGAATATTACTCAGCCATAAAAAGAAACAAAACTGGTCATTTGTAGAGATGTGGATGGACCTAGAGACTGTCATACAGAGTGAAGTAAGTCAGAGATAAACAAATATCATGTATTAATGCATATATGTGGAATCTAGAAAAATGGTACTGATGAACCGGTTTGCAAGGCAGAAGTAGAGACACCGTTGTAGAGAACAAACGTATGGACACCAAGGGGGAAAGCGGTGGGGGGTGGGGTCGGGGGATGATTTGAGAGATTGGGATTGACATGTATACACTAATACGTATAAAATGCATAACTAATAAGAGCCTGCTGTATAAATAAATAAATAAATAAATAATTTTAAAAAGATAGCATAGGACATAGTAAGTACTCATAATTATTAGCTATTCCTATCCATGGATATTCCCACGGATATCATCTAATTGTCATTTAACTGTTATGCATTTTAGGATTAACAAAGCTTGCTTACTCTATTAATGAAATTCAGCATAAAGTGAAGTCTGACTTTGTTTTTTCCTGTTGTTACTTCTCACAATTGCCTGTAAATTAAGCAGGGCATGAAGTGTAAAGGATAAAGGACTGATAATTACAAAGCCTGGGTTCTCATTTTACATTCTGCTAGTCATTTTTGTTAAGTTATGTTATTTGCCTAGGCCTAAGTTTCCTTGTAGCCAAAATAAGGCCTAGATGTTTATAGTTCTGTAGAGGCATTTACTGCTTATAATGTAACGTATGCTAAAAGAATCAAGTATTTATCCTCTCCCTAAAAGTCTATTTTTACCTAATTTTTAAATTTTACCTTGCTATGAGAACAAAAACCCACAATTAGGGACAACTCACAACAGACACTTAGCAGCTCACCAGGGATTAATTTCTGTTATATATTATGATACATTTTTTACATGACAGAATGTTACATTGTTCCTGGATGTCCCAGCATGTGGCAAATGATTATAACTTCATTGCTGATGTTTGAAAGATTTTGACTGATAAGGTAAGCCTTATGCTTTCATATTTCTTTTGTTTCTGCTTCATTCTTCTTATAAATAATTCATTGAACAAAATTACTGTCCCAGAAAAATACAGTCTGTTTCTTCAGCCCTTTCACACCTTATTGATCAGTGCATATAATTTTTAATACATATCCATGGATTTAGAAATCTCATTTTTCACTTTGCTCCACAGGACTTTAAAGGCATACATTTTTACAAAATATTTATATTTATAAACTCTAGCAAAAGCATTGTGCCTAATTCCTTCTATTTATGTCCTAAATCTCTTTGATACAAGGACAACTTTCACTCATTTGCTATAATAATAAAAAATTGCTGTCATTTATTAGGTACTTATGAACTCACTCATTACCTCATTTTTTTTTCTCTTTATAACAATACTGTGAGGTAAGTATTAACATGAGCATTTTACAACTTGAGAAACTGAGCTCACAGAAATTAAATAATTTGCCCAAGGTACCTAAAGAGTTAGTGTGGGAATCAGGATTTAAATTCTGAGTGTTCAGATACCTGAGCTCATGTTATTTAGCATTAGACACGGTTCCCTTTTGGAATGAAGCCAGCCTGAAGGAATGGAATAGATTCCAGCCCAGACTGCTGGAATCTGCATTTCCACTATGCTGTTACCCAAGTAATTGTTGTTATTTAGGTTTTAAACTATCCTTCCAACGTGAGCCACTTGAAAGTTTCTAGCAGGTATTAGAAAATCCATTTTATATTTCCTGACAAAAACAGTCTATCTAGACTTCAGTCTATCTAGGCTCTCCATCTTATTTTTTTATTAATTAATGCTGCGTTCGGTCTTCGTCACTGCACGTGGGCTTTCTCTCTAGTTGCGGCAAGCAGGGGCTACTCTTCATTGCGGTGTGCGGGCTTCTTATTGCGGTGGCTTCTCGTTGCGGAGCACAGGCTTTAGGCACGTGGGCTTCAGTAGTTGTGGTGCATGGGCTGAGTTGCTCCAGGGGCATGTGGGATCTTCCTGGACCATGGCTCGAACCCATGTCCCCTGCATTGGTAGGTAGATTCTTAACCACTGCGCCAGCGGGGAAATCCCTCCATCTTATTCTGACTGAAGGTAACGTTTCAGGCAAAGGCTGAAGGGAGTTGTGACCAGTGCAGAGCCACTCAGGCCAGCCAACCAACACTGCCAATCAGTGGGCAGATCGATGCTCCAGGGGAAGAATCACATCTTTGAAACAGGAAATGCCAGACTATCGAAAAGCAATGGGGAAAATGTCATTACAGTAGGAATGATGGAATTGAACAGTTTAAGAGGGGAAAAGGACAAAGAAATAAGAAAGACTAAACAAAGAAATTTGGAGCCATGAACAACCACAACAAAATCAAAATCCTCTCTCTTCATTACATCGTATTACCTCTTTAATGTTCCCACAGATGTGCTTTAAGGAAACATATGTTTGTTATTTGTTTACGAGATCCTCATAAAAATATTTTGTGAGCGTGGAAAGAAGACAGACTCTAGAACAATGGGTAGTTTTATGGAAAAGTTACTTGTGAATTTCCTTGCATGTTTTTAAACTCTACTGCCTTGAATTTTAAGTCTAGATTCCATTTTCTGAGTCAACATTTCCATACAGGCAATGAAAATTACCTTTTAATATAATGTTGATTTAAAATATTTCCATTTGGGCTTCCCTGGCGGCACAGTGGTTAAGAATCTGCCTGCCAATGCAGGAGACACGGGTTCGAGCCCTGGTCCGGGAAGATCCCACATGCCACAGAGCAACTAAGCCCATGCACCACAACTACTGGGCCTGCGCTCTAGAGCCCACGAGCCACAACTACTAAGACTGCGTGCCACAACTACTGAAGCCCACGTGCCTAGAGCCCGTGCTTCACAACAAGAGAAGCCACCGCAATAAGAAGCCCGCACACTGCAATGAAGAGTAGCCCCTGCTCGCCGCAACTAGAGAAAAGCCCGCACGCAGCAACAAAGACCCAACGCAGCCATAAATAAATAAATAAATAGATAGATGTAAAAAAAAAAAAATCAATTTAAATGAAGTTCTGGAAGATATTACAGATGCCCCCAGCTTTTATTTTATTTATTTACTGATTTATTTAATATTGAAGTATAGTTGATTTACAATGTTGTGTTAGTTTCTGGTGTACAGCAAAGTGATTCATATATATATATATATATATATATATATATATATATATATAATATATATATATAATATATACATTTTTTTCAGATTCTTTTCCATTATAGTTTATTACAAGATATTGAATATAGTTTCCTGTGCTATACAGTAGGACCTTGTTGTTTCTCTGTTTTATGTATAGTAGTTTGTCTCTGCTAATCTAAAATTCCTAATTTATCTCTCCTCATCCCTTTCCCCTTTGGTAACCATAAATTTGTTTTCCATGTCTGTGAGTCTGTTTCTGTTTTGTAAATAAGTTCATTTGTATCATTTTTTACAGTCCACGTATAAGTGATATCATGATATTTGTCTTTTTCTGGCTTACTTCACTTAGTATGATAATCTCTAGATACATCTATGTTGCTGCAAATGTAAAAAAAAATACCCCCAGAGAGTTTTCCAGGTACATGTTCCAATTTTTCGAAGTCATCAAGAGACAATAAGCAGTGAATATTTATTTAAAAGATTGATACTTTGTTAGAAACAAGAAAGAAAAAAATTTTTTAATTTAATAAATGTGTAAACATACTTTTTAGGACAATGGAAACGGAATTTTAATTGTTACATAGCTGTATATTACCAATGCTATGCATCAGGCCAGCTAATTTATAAGTAAAACTTCCTATACTAGGGAACTCAAATACTTGTTAAATCAATGAATTGATTAAATAAAATATAGATGTTTTCTGTCTAGATATTCTCTATAATTATAGCTTACATGTCTAATAAAATGAGATAGAATTATGCACTACCATTAGTATTTCTTTTTGAAATGAACAATAGCAACTAAGATTACATCACGATTTTCTCAAATTTAGCTGTTTTTTCCTTTGCTTTCTTTTTAATATTTGATTAGTTCTTCAGATGTGCTTCTTTGTAAGTTTTTAAAACATTAGCTATGATACCGAGGCTAATGTTTTAGAATGTGAAATAAATGATTTTATTTATGTATTAGCATCAGTAGATTTCTGTGTTTTTAATAAAGATTTTCACAAGTACCAGGAAAAAAATCTTGCATTAGCTGTTACGTGCGGTATATGTTCCATATAATAAAATAGTTTATTATGTTCCAGTCACATTTTAAACCTTGGAAATAGGGTCAGCTATATTAAAAAAAAATAGTCCCAACTTCTGCAGAAGCATAACAATATGAAAGACAGCTTTGCACAGGTTAATCTTTTATAGAGTCAGGTTGTTGTTCCGTGTGCATCTCTTTCAGTATCTGTTACTGCTAGAGTGGAATTTGCCCATTCTTTCATGGAATTCTTGCTCTATGATATTTTCTAGCTCAAACGATCCAAACCCAGGTGAAGATTAATAGCATTGAGGTTCAAAGCATGCTTTTCTTTCTCTCCTCACCCTCTCTCATCCTAGTGATAGGGATAGAATTTAGAGAAGAGATTCCAAAGCCAAAGACTGGAAAAAGTCTCTCAAGGAGCTAAATGTCAAACAAAATCTGCCAACCCACATATCATCATTGGTCTGTTTATGGGAAGATTATAATTGATTCTAAGAGGTGTTAACCATGTTACTGACAACCATGGCTTCCCCCAGTTCACATAGTATGTTGTGATCATGATCACTGACTTTATAATGACAAGGTTCTAGGAGATATATGTGTGTGTGTGTGTTTGTCTGTGTGTATACACATATATATGTTCAATAACATTATTTGGTATATCAGTACACAACTGTTGACAATTTCATTCAGTCCCTTTTTCCCCAACTAATCCAATTATTTTAGTATTATTATAGCCCAGGGACCCATAGATACTTGCTTTTTGTGTGATTTGATTGGTTGGAAGTGAGAAGAATCAGGTTATAACAGTCTTGTTGCCTTTTGTACTCAAAGTGTGGTCCATGGACCTGCAGAGCTTGTTGCAACTGCAGTAGCTTCTGTGCCCCAGATAAACTAAATTCCTTAGCTTAACAAGACCTTCAGGTGATACTTATGTACTTTAAAGTTTGAGAAGTATTAAACTAGATCAGTGAGTCTTAGAGCCAGCTATAAATTATAGTCATCTGGGGAAATTTTAATAGCTGTTATGTCTGGGTTTCATTTCTGACCATTTACATCTAATTCTCTGAGGCAGCTCCTGGGCATGAGATTTTTTAAAAAGCCTACTAGGTGATTCTGTTGTGCAGCCATGGCTGAAAATCACTGCACCTAAACAAATGACTTTATTTGTTAAATATTTATTATGCACCTATTATGGGCAAGTTTTTGTGCTAAGAGGGATGCCATGTTGAACAACAAAGACAGAGCTCTTGGCGTCCTAGAACTTTTAGTCTAGTGACTTGCAGCCACAGTTATTAAACAACAACAAAAACAAAAATATAAAAACCTTATGACCTCATATTATTATGAATGCTAAGGATACCTGGGGAAACACTCTAGTTTGAGGAAGTCTTTACTATGTACATAGTGAAGAATGAGGATGTGGGAGGAAGATGACAGAAATGATGGAGGACATTAACTCAGAGGAAGGCACATCACAAATTGTTGAGTAGAGTGCCCTACCCGAGGACCTCCAGCCCAGGGGGTGCACCCCATGGGATATATCTTACACTCCAGGGAGCGCTTCTATGCACCTAGGCTGTGTTAAAGGGGACTTTTTATAATTAATCTTTCCAGAAGTTGTGTCTTCTCTTAAATTCATCAGCCCGGAGGCTAGCACTATTTTCTAATCATATGAGCTTGCAGTAGCCCAGCCCTTATCCTTCCCTAGACATACCCCAACTCCCCAACCAGCTCTCCCTTTTGGGTCCACAGAACATTGTAGCTATACTGTGGTACCTGCACAAGATTGCACAAGATGATGGTGGACAGATCTTTGTACAGAACCATCAAGACCTCATCAAAAGTTTGGATTTACACTCAGCATAGAAGAGAACCATTGATCCTTCCATGTATATTCTATTTACCCTCTGATTTACATTCTTAAAGACCTGAAGAATCTATTGAGATTGAATTAGAGTAGGATGGAGTGGTAGATGAATGGATGTGGAGAAACTATTTGGAGTCAGTTACAGTAATTCAGGTGAGAAGTGATGATATTTAGACTTAGTCACAGAAGAAATAATGTGAATTCAAGATATAGTTTTAAACTAGGTGAGGTCTTATCCAAACAAACTATAGTGACAACAAAATTCTCGCTGAAATCCATCAACCTCTGATACTAGAGAATCTGAAGGCAAAAATATGAATCCAAAATTCAAGAGAAGTAAAAATATGAAAATAGCTTAGGCCGTACTGGAGATTCTAAGCAGGAAAAGTATGTGATATATGTTAATTCCCTTTTTTTCCTCAGGAAGTGTAGCCACACACGACAAGCTTTTTTTTTTTTTTTTTTGGCTGTACGTGGGCCTCTCACTGCTGCGGCCTCTCCTGTTGTGAAGCACAGGCTCCGGACGCGCAGGCCCAGCGGCCATGGCTCACGGGTCCAGCCGCTCCGCGGCACGTGGGATCCTCCCGGACCGGGGCACAAACCCACGTCCCCTGCATCGGCAGGCGGACTCTCAACCACTGCGCCACCAGGGAAGCCCACGACAAGCTTTTTTATCATCATTTGAATCAGTACTTTGAAACTTTTCTTAGGAAGCTATATTTGGAAAAGAGAGGAGGTAAACATAAGATGTTCCTCACTTCCTTGGCCAGTGTAGTGCTGTGAGTGATGGGGAATGTACACGATGAGGCTGGACAGATGTTATAGAGCCTTAATGCCTTGCTAAGGATCCTTGGGAACCCAACTGTATAATTGAGGGGAAAATGGGGCCCATAATATGTGTGTTACCCTAAAAGCACATGACATACAGAGGAATCCATACCAGGGGTCTGCATTACTCCTAACTCTGGTTTCTCTTCATGTCCTGACATTGTCTCCAATTAAATAGTACTTTCTAAGGAGATGTAAAGGAATGTAGTACATTTTTTCTCCCAGATTTTCCCTTCTCTAGCCAGTTGCTGTCTCTGTTCATCTACAGCCACTTAAGCCACAGAACCAAGATAAGATTTATCTACTCCTCCTTCACCCCTCTTTAGGGTCCTCTTTCTCCTTTTAACTAATTTTCTGATTCAAAGTAAAATTTGCTTTTACCAACTAAGGACTCTTTTTCAAATATTTAACAGAACATGTATACGGAATTCAATCATGGCTGAGAACTCTTCTGTCATCTATACATTTCTTTGTTCTAGAAAATCTGGTTGGAAATTTATTTCTCATTTAATATTTTCTTGCTTCTCAACTCTTTGAAAAGTGAAATAGATTTTACTGTGAAAAGCATAGTTATTGTGAAAATAAGAACCTTTAAAGGAACTCTGGTTTTAACCCATAGTATGAGCTACCGTTAATGTTCTATACTAAAAATAGGTATTTACACATGGAATTAAAAACTCCTGTGGGATTATTCTGCTGGAAAGGCAAACAGATAATTGTTCAAGTAAAACTGAAGCATGAAGTGTGGATGATATATTTTCAAGTGGATATAAAAAGACCAGTTGGCAGTTGCTTTGAAAGGATAGACATCAGAAGTGAAACATTATCTGTGTCAGAGCCTACTGTTAAATTTTAAACAGATCTTTCCAAGTGCTCTTCTGTTTTCTTCACCTCCAATTTGGTCTATAGACTCTTAAGCCTCATAGGTGAGAACCTAGACATCTGAAGACGAGTGAAATACTTGGAATTGAGTTTTATCTTCACTGTGAATGAAAAGGATGGGGGGCTTTCTGGTCTGTAGCCTTGAGACAATTTAACAAACACCTCTCCACAACACATAGTGTAAAATAGGGTTAGCATATGATTTAGATTATGTAAAGAGCTTTACTCCCTGGATGTGCTCAGAAGAGAAATTGTAATCATGCATTTGTTGCTATTGTTGTTTTCATTGTTTTTTTAAACAATAATACAGTAGTCCTGGGTATAGTGCTTTTTGTTTCTATCAAAACTTACTCTCTGAAGGAAAAAAAGGGTGGGGGAGTTGGTACATAAAGAACACTCTGGTTAAAGAACATCTTCATTAATTTTGGTTAATGCAATTTTAAGAAACATATGTAAAACATTCTGTCATGTATTTATAGCAGGGAAGACAGGATTTGGAGACATAAAGACCTAAGTTCAGGTCTTAGATTAACCATTTTTTAATCCAGGTGATCTTGGCCATGTCACTTAATTTCTCTTTACTCTAACCTTCATTGGTTCAGTAAGGATAATATGGTCATTAGGATGATTAAATTACATAATATGTGGCTATTTAAAAAGCTTAAAAGGTAGATAAATAAACTGTGGGACATCCAAACAATGGAATATTATTCAGCACTAAGAAGAAACAAGCTATTAATCCGTGAAAAAGCAGAGAGTTGCAAAGCAGAAACAGAGACACAGATGTAGAGAATAAATGTATGGACATCAAGGGGGGAAAAGGGGGGGTGGGATGAACTGGGAGATTGGGAGTGACATATATGCACTAATATGGATAAAACGGATAACTAATGAGAATAGCACAGGGAACTCATTTCTACTCTAGAACAGTAGAAACTAACCCAACATTGTAAAACAACTATACCCCCAATAAAAAAATAAAGAAAGAAAACAACAGGAAGGAGACTCAAATGTATATTACTAAATGAAAGGAGCTAATCTGAAAAGTCTACATACTTTATTATCACAACTATATGACATTCTGGAAAAGGCTAAACTATGGAGACAGTAAAAGGATCAGTGGTTGCCATGGGTAATGGGGGAAAGAGAGATGAAAAGGTGGAACACAGAGGATTTTTAGGACAGTGGAAACATTCTGTATGATATTATAACGTGGATATGTGCCATTTTACATTTGTCAAAACCCAAAGAAGGTACAACACAAAGATTGAACCCTAATGCAAACTATGGACTTGGGGTGATAATGATGTGTCAGTGTAGGTTCATCTGTTGTAAAAACTATACCACTGTGCTGTGGGATATTGATAGTGAGGGGGATTGTGCATGTGTGTGGACAGGGTGTATATGGGAACCCTTTGTGCTGTCCGCTCAATTTTGCTGTGGACCTAAAACTTCTCTAAAAACACAGTTTATTAATTAAAAAGAGAAAGGTATTAGCTATTATTGTCATCATAAACTTTTAAAGTTAGTGAACAAGTTCTCTATTGAAGAATATAGTGAATAATGGAAAGATGATTTGTATCATTCATATATTTATATATATAAAGATGATTTGTATCATTCATATATTTATATATATATCATATATATATATATCATATATATATGATATATATATATGATATATATATATAAAACAAGGTAAGGAGGAAATGGAAAATGAGCTATGAGAGAGAGAGAGAGAGATAGATTAGGCAGAATTAATTTGTCACATGCTTCACTTCCCTGAATTTAGAAAATGTCTCTTCTTGGGAAACCTTTATGCTGGTGGCAACGTAGGGAACAGTTGAACAACTTGTCTTCCTTTGTGGGGCAGGGCCCATTTGCCTTCTGAATCTAGGGCCCAAATTTATAGTCTGAAGTCTCTGACTCCAGGTTTCTTAGTTTTTTTTGCTGCCACTGATTTTGTCTTCATTGTTTTGGGTGTGGTTTCCATATATTTCTGTCTGAATTCCATGGACTTCTCTGAACTGCCTAGTCCTCTATTGTTGACTTACATCCTTGGAGTAAATCTTTCAAATGTTAACTGCCTTGCAAAGGTCAGGTACTGAAAACCTGTAGATAATTGGTCCTTTGGGCAGGTGTGTATTCTATCCAGAATAAAGGGAATGATGGAAGGAAAATCCTCTCATTGAGTTAAATGGGCAGAATGGGGGCAAGAGATGGAAGTGATTTCTTATTATTTATATATAACTTTGAGGTAAACTAGAAATTACCTGAAAGTTGGCTAATCTAAATTACTTCCATGAATTTTAAAAATCATTGGCTTTCAAAGTTTCCTTAGGACTGGAAAATAGTTTCATGGTTTAAACATCATTTTTTCTCTTTTACCTTAAATTTCTAAATGTGTCCTGATTACCATTCTTACTGGAAAGAAGACTGCTCCAATCAGAACAAATATTTATGGAACAATTACTGTATGCAAGGCTTTGTGCATTGTTCTATCTCTCCTTCTAAGAAACATAGGAAATAGCTACTATGATAATCCCCTTTTTTTGTTTTTTTTGCCGTATGCGGGCCTCTCACTGTTGTGGCCTCTCCCGTTGCGGAGCACAGGCTCTGGACGGCTCAGAGGCCATGGCTCACGGGCCTAGCCGCTCCGCGACATGTGGGATCTTCCCAGACCGGGGCACGAATCTGTGTCCCCTGCATCGGCAGGCGGACTCTCAACCACTGTGCCACCAGGGAAGCCCGATAATCCCCATTTTACAGATGTGGGAACTGAGTCATAGATGTTCCATAACTTACCTGAAGTCAGTCAGTTATTATATGGTGATATTAGGATACAGAACCTAACTCTGCCTAACTTAATTATGCTGCCATGCTTCCCCCACCAAAGACTTTGAAGAAATAGTTCTTAATTCTACAAGATAGGAGTAAGAAGGACTTTATGATGAATTGATTTTTCAAAATGGAGAGTAGCTCTAGCTAGCAACATTTACTTCTACGAACCACCAGGAAATTTAACAGCACCAATTCAGTATCTTGTTAATAGTTCCCATTTAATATCACTGCTTGACATGATATTGACTTGCTTTTTATCATATTTGAGCTCCAGTTGAGAGTTTTGAAATGTTGAAATAACATCACCATATGGATAATTACTAGATGTGCATTTTTGCAACTGGTTTGAAGAGAAATAATTAGATGCAGTGTACCACTTGCTTGTTTTATTTGTCTTTGGTATTGTTCTGTAGGTCTTATAAAATAATTAAAAGGAAATGCACTGTTAAAAAAACACAGAGGGCCTCCCTGGTGGCGCAGTGGTTGAGAGTCCGCCTGCCGATGCAGGGGATACGGGTTCGTGCCCCCGTCTGGGAGGATCCCATATGCTGCGGAGTGGCTGGGCCCGTGAGCCATGGCCGCTGAGCCTGTGCATCCGGAGCCTGTGCTCCGCGACGGGAGAGGCCACAACAGTGAGAGGCCCGCGTACCGCAAAAAAAAAAAAAAAAAAAAAAAAAAAAAAAAAAACACAGAATAGGTCATAAGATTTTACAAAGAGAGATTCAGGGGAGTGGCATTGAACTATATCCCTGAATTAGAGGAAACAATCATTGCACTGTAATATAGTGTTAAGAACGTAGGCTTTTAAACCAGATTGCCTGTGCCTTTATCAATGTTCTTTGCAAGTTCATTTTTCACAGCTTCTTCCATAAAGAGGTGGAATCTATTTCCTCATCCACTGAACCTGGTTGGCCTTGTGATTGGCTTTCGCCAATAGAATGTGACAGAAGCAAAGCTAGGGACACTAGCCTTGCATGTTTCCTGTCCTTCTTTCAGTATTCTGCCACCATTGCCATGAGAACAAGCCTGGGTTACCTTGCTAAAGGATGAGATACCGTGTGGAACAGAGATGAGCAGTCCTAACTGAACCGTCTTAGACCAGCCAGCTCCCAACAGACATGGCAGCCGACCACAAACACATGAATGATCTAAGCCAAAATAACCAAACCTGATGGAAAGAATCATTCGCATGAGGCTAGTCCAAATGGCCAACCCACAGACTCATGAACCAAATAAAATGTTATTTTAAGCCATTAATTCTATCTGGGGAGAGGGGAGTGGAGAGGGACGTGGTTGTTGTGTAGCAAAATTGATACATCTGGGTTCAAATCCCAGTTCTAACATACTACGTTTGTGACCAGGTTAATTAACCATCTAGTGACAGATTTCTCATCTGTAAAATGGGGATAATGTGGTGGTGATTGATGTTGTTTAGACATTTGTAGTCCTTTTCCTCTGAGCACCTGATACAACCACAGCTTCTCTCTGGCCCCTTGAAGTTAGGTGTGGCCAGGTGACTTGCTTTGCCCAGTGAAATGTGAGTGGAAGTCTTTAAAAGTGCTTGTGAAATTCAAAATCTTTCTTTCCCTTACAATCACAATGTTCCAGATAGAGAAGGTCTGTCATCTTGTGTCCTGAAGTAAGAAGAAGATAATTCTGAAGCCCTTTTCCAATTCAAAATGGACATTGAAATTTTGAGATTATTTGTTACCACTGTAAATTCCAACCTATACTGGTTGGTACAGAAATTAATAGTACTCTTCTTATAAGGTTTTTTTGTGACAATATGAATAAACCTAACCCTAAGTGCAATCCCTAGCACATCTAAAGTATTCTATAGTAACTAATCTTAATACTGCCTTGCCAGGGCTTCCCTGGGGGCGCAGTGGTTGAGAGTCCACTTGCCAATTCAGAGGATACGGGTTCGTGCCCCAGTCCAGGAAGATCCCACATGCTGCGGAGTGGCTAGGCCCATGAGCCATGGCCACTGAGCCTGCGTGTCTGGAGCCTGTGCTCCGCAACAGGAGAGGCCACAACAGTGAGAGGCCCACATACCGCAAAAAAAAAAAAAAAATACTGCCTTGTCAGAAAACAAAACAAAATCCTTGGGAGATAGGATGTAGAGGTTTCTTTTAAAAATAGTTATTTTCTTAATGGATATTCATGCACCATTTTAATATCATCTACGATAAATTGGGGCTCAAAACTTTATCTGTTCACTGTACCAAGAAAATACAGTATAATTGGAGCTTAATATTATTTGCTTCATCTTCAGCTCTATAAACTTAATATAATATTAGTTCTTTCACTTTTTAACTCACAGTAATTTTAAAATTATCTTAGGGAGTTAAGGATTATGATTAATATATACTTGTAATAGTTTTCCAGTGTTTCTTTTAGATTACTTTTTATCACTATCACTTTACTGTAGCATTCCTGAAAGATCTGTGTATGAAAGTGAATGTTTATTGCACATTTATATGTGATTTCGGGAGGACAAGCCTTCGACAGGCTACTCCAATTTCACAAGGTTCTAGTTTCCATGGCATGTAAAGCCTCATCCTCAAATATCTGACTTGTGAAAGACATGTATATGCTATATAGCTATGTAACATGTATATGCTATATAGCTATGTATCTATGGGCCATGATTACAAAGAAACATATTTTAGTTCAATAAAAGAAAGAATGGTTTAAACAATAGAAGTTTATGATAGTGAAGAAAAAGGTACCCTAGACCCGTGTTCTCAACTGGAAGAAATGTTGCCTCTAGCAGGTATTTGGAAATGTCTGGAGGCGTTTTGATTGCCACTCCTCAATGGAAGATGTAGTTACTGACATCTAGTGAGTAGAGGCCAGGGATGCTGCCAGACATCCTCCAAAACACAGGAAAGCCCCCCGATAAAGGATTATCTGGCCCAAAATGTCAATAGTGCTGCTCTTGAAAAGACTCTGGTCCAGAGCCTAGACTTTGAGCCTGAATACGTTTAAGCAGAGGCTGTCAGAGATGCTATATTATTCTTGAGTATAAAACCCCTTTCAATACATGAACAGCAACCATAATGATTAGTTCATTCCTGGGTGTTTGCTATGTTGTAGGCAGCAATTATGCCATTTCATCCTCACAATGTACTAGGAATCCCTAATTCTTTCATTTTATGGGTTTTCATTATGATTGGGACTAGATAGAGAACCAGAAGTTTGCAAGAAGAAACCAGTCATATTAGTAGGGGTTTCTGTGACTCTCCGTGCCTTCCCTTTGTTTTTGGCATATTTCTTTCCTAGGCCAGTCTTCTATCCTCCTCACTGATAATGCAACAGGGAGACAGAGTGACAGGCTGGAAAAGTCATGGTCCACAGGAAATACTTTCTGAGACTGGTGTTCTTTACCTAGCACCATACGACAGTGAAGAAAGAGGTGGACAAGTCTTGATGGAAACTCTCTAGAATTTCTAGATAACTGGCGTGGCCCATTTGTCCTGGAGTCGAATGCCCAGGTCAGTTTTCCTTTAGCTGTATTCTCAAATAGATGGGCCTGTCTTTGTGTCCTCTATACCAACTTCCCTTTCTGTGAGGTTAAGTGTGTCAGGTTCTACAATGATTGTCGTTTTCTCTCTCTTTATTTCCAAGTGGGTGCCAGAAGACAGAGAGAGAAATAGAGATGGGAGTGGTAAATGGTTGGGGGAAAAAGGATCAGAACTTAGCCTGAAGAAATAAAAAGAGGGAATTCCCTGGTGCTCCAGCAGTTAGGACTCTGTGCTTCCACTGCAGGGGGCACAGGTTCAATCCCTGGTCGGGGAACTAAGATCCCGCAAGCTGTGTGGTGCGGCCCAAAACAAAGAAAAGAAAAAAAGAGAGAAATAAAGGGATAGATCAGTTCAACACAAATTTACTAAGCACCTGCTGAATACCAGTTTCTATATTAGGTCCTAGGTGGGGATACATAAATGGATAGGATGAGGTCTTATCAACAGGGAATGTAGGAAAATTAGTATCTTACAGGTCTTATCACTTATTCACATGAGCAACAGATGTATCATGATACATGTTCATTATTTAATTCAGTAAACATTTACTGGATTCTTACTATATGAAAAGCACAGCCCTAGGCACAAGAGTATAGCCTAGAATGATGTAGACATGGTTGCTGTCCTCATGGATCTTATGCCATGTGGAAAATTAAGCGACAGGTAAACACAGGGTGTTAAAGACACACAAAGATATAGCTTTAATGTAGTCTGAGTGTGCAATGTGGGAAGAAGGATAGGGCAGGCTACTTGGGATGGATGTTGACCAATAATGAATTTTGAATATTAGGAAATAGTTATTTAGTTGAAGAAGACATGGAATGGAATTTCAGGCAGAGTATTTGGAATAAACAAATCATGAATATGTGAAATGACATGGTTCCTGTGGGGTAACTACTGTGAGTTTAGAAATTATAGAACTCAAAAATGGAAGTTGGAGGATGAGAGGAATTATAAGGGTAGATTGGGGCCAAGTTTTTGCTATATATTTAGATAGATAGACAGATAGATAGATGGATGGATAGATGATAGATCAATTGATTGTGTTGATTGTGGTGTGTTCTGTCATAATAGAGGGACTAGTGATATAATTGAGGTAGGAAGCCACACTTCATGGTTCATTATTATGGTCCAGTAATTGAGGACAGAATTAAAACAGGGTTGTTAAAAATGGATAGGGACAGACAGGATTTCTAGAAGTATCAAGGAAGTAAAATTGATCATGTGCCCTGGTTATTCGTGGGGATGGGGCATACCTGGACTTTTCTCTCTTCCTTTCTTTCTGTTGTATACCATTTTTTTTCCTTTACTACTCATTGAGGACAAAATAAGTGGAGGACATTATAAAAATCCAAAGTACTCTCGTACCTCTCACAACCCCACCCAGACATATACGTATTTTGCAAACTTCCAAAGTTTTGGACCAAGAACACTAACGCACAGGTATTCCAGTAAATTCACAAGGCAGTCAACAGTTATTTTTATAGATAGTAATGTCCAATATACATTTAAATTAATAAGTCTACATCTGTGATATTAATATTCCACATTTGAGTTTCTGACATTAAAAAAACATGTCAACAATGAGAAAGCTTCACCTAGAGTGTGTGTAGTATATTCAATTTATTTAACATAAATCTCGTGGGAAATCAGGCATCTCTGAAAAGTTTCCTGTAGGTAATGGAAATAAAACGAGTCTTCATTTTGAAATACAATAAACATTAACACATACAAAGAGTCCCAAGAAGGGGTGGGCATAATAAACTAGTCAACATACATTAACCTATCAAATGCTGACTATGATAATTAGGTATTTTTATGACTGATAAGTTTTTGGCAATTTTAAGTGTCAAACTGAGCCCAGTTGGAGGTGGACTATTTTTGACATTTAGTAAATGGCAGCCCATTTTTATAATTGTAAATATGCTCTAAAGTATAAAATGTCTACAGTTAAGCCCCATACTATTTTTTTCCCCAGTGGTATCTAAGCCTGTAATAAATAAGGACTCATCCCAGATACTGCAAAGTTAATTTTTATAGACTTGACAGGGAAAAAGTTGAAAAGATCAAAAGATTTTCTGAGGCTTCCTTTTTTTATTTTTACTCTTCCGGTATTCAGAGTAGTTTTAAGAATACCTATGAGGACTTCCCTGGTGGCTCAGTGGTTAAGAATCCACCTGCCAATGCAGGGGACACGGGTTCAAGCCGTGGTCCGGGAAGATCCCACATGCCGTGGAGCAACTAAGCCCGTGCGCCACAACTAGTGAGCCTGCGCTCTAGAGTCCGCGAGCCACAACTACTGAAGCCCGCGTGCCACAAGTACTGAAGCGCGCACGCCTAGAGCCCGTGCTCTGCAATAAGAGAAGCCACCGTGATATGAAG
This sequence comes from Mesoplodon mirus, assembly GCF_964341445.2. Lineage (NCBI taxonomy): Eukaryota > Metazoa > Chordata > Mammalia > Artiodactyla > Ziphiidae > Mesoplodon > Mesoplodon mirus. The sequence continues at coordinate 16,003,117 of NC_138988.1, read as the reverse complement.
TCCACACACTGCAACAGAGAGTAGCCCCCGCTCACCACAAGTAGAGAAAGCCCGTGTGCAGCAACAAAGACCCAACGCAACAATAATAAAATATAAAATGAATAAACAAATCTTTAAAAAAAAACCAAAAGAATACCTATGAGTACTATAGAAAGTATATAACATAGAGGCTATATATAGGGGCACTATATATGCTTCTTTCTTTAACATCTTGAACAGTTTTTCCTGCTTCTCTCTTTCACTTGAGATACACATTTGTTTGCTGTGACTATCATTATTTCAGATCTATACTTTTTTGACAGAGCATTTTAGTTAGATCCAATACAGTATGGTTCTTATTCTAATTACCAAATCCTAGTCACTTGGCTGGTCCCAAACATTAACTAGGGAGTGACTTAGTATCCCACCAATGATGTTATGAATATAGCTTTTGAAGTTTAAAGAACCACTCTAACACCGTTGTCTCATAATAACTCATAAATCTGTTTAATCTGATGAATATCATTCATTCAATAATATTTATTGAGCATATATAATGTGCCATTCATATACATTTTTCTTATTATCGGTATGAAATAGATATAAAAAGGTTGTGATTTTATCTAAGGTTATATTTTGGCACAAACCAAGGTAAAAATAAACAGCTAATAAATCAGAGTGTCACTTTGATTTTCATGGGTCTGGCACTGTGCCACACACTGAGGGAGATTAAAAACATGTACAAACCATGAGCTGTGTTCTCAAGGACCTTAGGATCTATTTGTGAAGGGAGATCTAACATATGTAGCAACTAGGTTATAATGTCAAATAGTATTATGTAGTATTTAAATGCATCCTGACTATGAGTATCAAAAGAGAAGGCAAATTAATGTCAGAAGATTACCTCTCATGCATAGCTACTTTTGGTTTATTCTGCATGGTGATAGGATTCCTAGATTTTCCTGAAAATATTATCTACCACACTATATCCATATTCTCCCATGGTAACTAGCTGATGCTAATTAAGTGAGGAGCCCTTTAGACTAAGCATGTGCTTCTCATGTTGCCACAGTCTCCACCAATCCCTATTGCCTTTCTGACACCAGGGCTGAACATCAGTGGCTTTTGATCATCACGGCTGTGCTGCTGTTTCACTTATATAGAGAAAAGTGGTTCCTCTATGTGTGTCTCCAGTAAAAGCGAGGGAAAAAAATATAAGAATTTGTCAGATCCTTGTGTTTTAGATTAAAATGAGAGCCAGTTTCCAGGGAGAAATTATAGTTCTCCATGCTCAATATACAAAAGTATGCTTTTATTTAAATTATGTTGCCCATTTCACTCTTATGTGCATTGTCCCTAAGGACATTTGATTTTGAATTGCCGAGGTAGAAAAATATCCTGGAATTTCAAGTAATTAGAAAAATCTTACGTGTAGAACATAAGCCAAGCATGACCTTGAGGAATGAGGTAGGCAGGCTACACAGAGGAATACAGACATATGAGGAGATTGAGCATGTGGAAAGGCTTGGTAGTGAAGCAACTAGTATAGTGTGCTTATTGTTTATAGAAAAAATCATCTAGCATGAACAGATGATTCATAATAAATAGTAGCAGCAGCAGTTACGATTGGCTCCTCAGGGAGTGTGGATAAAGGTTAGAAGGTCTCAAAAGTCACATAGTGGACTTGGAACCTGGGATTCTGGATGTTAAGAAATGACTATCAATACTTCAGCAGTGAAGTGATCTGATAAGTATAGCACTTACAGAAGACAATGCTGGAACAATATTGGGATGAATTAGACAGGGACTAACATTATAATCAGGGAATTTCCGTGGTCTGGAGATTATTGGAGTTTAGACATGATGTGATAAAATTTGATAGCGACAGAATATATGTGCAGAATGTGCTATCTGGGAGAAACATTTAAAGGAAAGAGCAGAATGAGGACCGATGCAGAGAAATGCACCTGGGGTCAATGCCTCAAATTTGTTAGCAGAAAAGAGGAGCTAGATATCAAGCCAAGGAAATAGAGAATTGCAGAGAAGTGGGGAAGAAAGTAAGGTCAAGTATGTCTCAGAAGCCAATAGAAGAGTGAATTTTAAGCAAGGAAGATGTAGTCAGTAGTGTGAACATATATCAGACAGGCCAAAGGTGAAAATAAAATTAAATATATCCTTGTTCATTTGAAATCACATCTGTGGCCAATTCCTCCTAGAGGGTAAATAACAACCAGTGTACTGGTTAGGCTTTCTCAGAAGTGCAATAATCCTTTCAAGTTATTGAGCTAAGTCTTTCTTCATTGTGTTAGTTATGAATAAGAAGAAGCTTATTAACCCAAAAGGTTAATCTAATTTAAGAGTTCTTTCCCAGCTGCCTTATATAAAATATATAATAATGAAAGAAAGGGCTTTCTGAACATCCCAGGAAATGCAAGGCAAATTAGGGAGTGAGAGTTCATTGTGTGTTGGAATTACCAGGGGAAGTTCACTTGAAAGTGTGAGGTCAGAACAGGATTTTGGAAGATGGGTGGGAAGTGAAAAAGCTGTAAAAGGGCAGGGATAGTGCCTCATCAGCTGTGCTTGACTTCAGTTAAGGTGAGGGAGGACACAATGAAAGTTCAAAAGCAGAGTTATGTTATTACTTTTTTTTTCTGAGAGTCTTTCCTGCTATTGATGAGATTCAGTCTTATCTATAAAAGTTGAGAGTGTTTTTATTTTTCTATTTGGCTTAACTAATCATGAAATTTTATCTCCCACCAGCATGCCTAGAGTCTTTGGCTGGATTTTTCAGCTAAAGGAGAAGCAACTTTATAACCTAATAACCATCCTATGCTTTCCAATGCAATGGCCACTAGCCACATACAGCTATTAAAATTAAAATTAATTAAAACTAAATAAAGTATAAAATTCACTTCCACAGTTGCCCTAGCCAACATTTCAAGTACTTATTAGCTATATGTAGCTAGTGACTACTGTGTTGGACATTGCAGGATGATATTGGAAATAAATGAACATTTCCATTATCAGAGAATGTTCTACTGGACAGCACAAACTGCTTACTTATATTAGTAGCTGCCCTGTGGTTGAAGATGGTTGATTTTGCTTCTAAGAACAAGGTTATAAGAATTGAGGCATAGGAATCATTTTTGTACTGTGATTCTAGGTGGTTTATTTAATCATTGATTAGTTTATCAATTCAGCAAATATATATTGGGAGCTCACTCTGCATCAGGCACTGGGCTTGACTTCTGGGATACGATAGTTATCCCAGATAGATCCATGTCTTTCAGGGAACTTTGGGTCCAATAAGAGAGACACACTTTAATCAAGTTGTCACTCAAGCAAATGTAAAATTACAATTGCTGTCTGAAAAGGAGAAATACATGGTTCCACAAGAGGATAGCTATTTGTCCTAAACAGTCAGGGACTCCTCCCCTGTGAATATGAGATGAAATCTGAAGGTCAGGTAGGACTTTCCTAGATATGAGAGAATAATATATAGGAGGACTGGAGAGGCATGGAGGAGACTATTTTTAGCGGAGAAAACTATATATAAAGTCACTATTGAAGGAGAGAGCAAGGCACATTCAAAAGGCTGAAAGAGAGTTCATGCCTGGTTACTTCTTTGGTTTTAAATTTAATCTTATGAAAGTTGGCCTCAGCAGTACAAGTTTAAATTGGGCATCCCATCAGTTTAGTAAGAAGTGTTTGATTTTTAAGTCAACATTAGAATACTAGACACTAGGACTTTATATTTTCCTAAAACAACACTGGGTACTGAAGTCCCAACAGTGGTTGATAGTTAAAGATAATTATTGTTGATCTGTAAATAATTCAAAGAAATACACATTTCTTAGTGGTACTGTTGATCCATAATATATTTGAAGAAATAGACACTTCTTAGCAATTAAGCATTAATCACTTTCTTCAGTAAGGCTTTTTCTCATTGTGTTCACCTCTTAACCATCTTGGCCCAAATCAGTCTTCCTACAGAAAATAATCCAGTTTCAAGTCCTGTTAAATTACTACCATCATCAATGAGGAAATAACCCATGCGGAACACACTCTGGAGTGGAAAAACACATTTATACTAATAATACAAAAGCTGTACTGTGAAATTTGGGTATAATACTACAGTTACTGTGATCAACCTCCTATCCTCTGTAGTGGAAAGTCACGAAGACACACTGTAGTACAAACCCATTGACACAGGGTTTCCATGGTTGCTCAGGCAAATAAAATGCAGCTCTTGATAAAAGAGTAAAGGTGATATTGGGACTTGTTCAAAGCCAAAGCAAAATTGTGTTGCACAACTTGCTCACAAAACAGCCTTTTATTTATTTATTTATTTTTAATTTTTAAAAATTAATTAATTAATTTTAAAACATCTTTATTGGAGTATAATTGCTTTACAGTGGTGTGTTAGTTTCTGCTTTATAACAAAGTGAATCAGTTATACATATACACATGTCCCTATATCTCTTCCCCTGCATCTCCCTCCCTCCCACACTCGCTATCCCACCCCTCTAGGTGGTCACAAACCACCCACCTGATCTTCCTGTGCTGTGCAGCTGCTTCCCACTAGCTATCTGTTTTACCTTTGGTAGTGTATATATGTCCATACCATCTCTCACTTTGTCCCAGCTTACCCTTCCCCCTCCCCTTATCCTCAAGTCCATTCTCAAGTAGGTCTGTGTCTTTATTCTCGTCTTGCCCCTAGGTTCTTCATGACTATATATTTTTTTAGATTCCATTTATATGTGTTAGCATATGGTATTTGTTTTTCTCTTTCTGACTTACTTCACTCTGTATGACAGACTCTAGGTCCATCCACCTCACTACAAATAACTCAATTTCATTTCTTTTTATGGCTGAGTAATATTCCATTGTATATATGTGCCACATCTTCTTTATCCATTCATCTGTCGATGTACACTTAGGTTGCTTCCATGTCCTGGCTATTGTAAATAGAGCTGCAATGAACATTTTGGTACATGACTCTTTTTTTATTATGGTTTTCTCAGGATATATGCCCAATAGTGGGATTGCTGGGTCATATGGTAGTTCTATTTTTGGTTTTTTAGGGTACCTCCATACTGTTCTCCATAGTGGCTGTATCAATTTACATTCCCACCAACAGTGCAAGAGTGTTCCCTTTTCTCCACACACTCTCCAGCATTTAGTGTTTGAAGATTTTTTTTTAACTTATTATTATTTTTTATTTTTGCGGTACACGGGCCTCTCACTGTTGTGGCCTCTCCCGTTGCACAGCACAGGCTCCAGATGCGCAGGCTCAGCGGCCATGGCTTACAGGCCCAGCATGTGGGATCTTCCCAGACTGGGACACGAACCTGTGTCCCCTGCATTGGCAAGTGGACTCTCAACCACTGCACCACCAGGGAAGCCCTGTTTGTAGATTTTTTGATGGTCGCCCTTCTGACCGGTGTGAGATGATATCTCATTGTAGTTTTGATTTGCACTTCTCTAATGATTAATGATGTTGAACATTCTTTCATGTGTTTGTTGGCAATCTGTATATCTTCTTTGGAGAAATGTCTATTTAGGTCTTCTGCCCATTTTTGGATTCGGTTGTTTGTTTTTTTGATACTGAGCAGCATGAGCTGCTTGTAAATTTTGGAGATTAATCCTTTGTCAGTTGCTTCATTTACAAATATTTTCTCCCATTCTGAGAGTTGTCTTTTGGTCTTGTTTATGGTTTCCTTTGCTGTGCAAAAGGTTTTAAGTTTCATTAGATCCCATTTGTTTATTTTTGTTTTTATTTCCATTTCTCTAGGAGGTGGGTCCAAAAGGATCTTGTTGTGATGTATGTCATAGAGTGTTCTGCCTATGTTTTCCTCTAAGAGTTTGATAGTGTCTGCCCTTACATTTAGGTCTTTAATCCATTTTGAGTTTATTTTTGTGTATGGTGTTAGGGAGTGTTCAATTTTTTTTCTTTTACATGTAGCTGTCCAGTTTTCCCAGCACCACTTACTGAAGAGGCTGTCTTTTCTCCATTGTATATTCTTGCCTCCTTTACCAAAGATGAGGTGACCATATGTGCATGGGTTTGTCTCTGGGCTTTCTATCCTGTTCCATTGATCTATATTTCTGTTTTTGTGCCAGTACCATACTGTCTTGATTACTGTAGATTTGTAGTATAGTCTGAAGTCAGGGAGCCTGATTCCTCCAGCTCCATTTTTCTTTCTCAAGATTGCTTTGGCTCTTCGGGGTCTTTTGTGTTTCCATACAAATTGTGAAATTTTTTTGTTCTAGTTCTGTGAAAAATGCCACTGGTAGTTTGATAGGGATTGCATTGAATCTGTAGATTGCTTTGGGTACTAGAGTCATTTTCACAATGTTGATTCTTCCAATCCAAGAACATGGTATATCTCTCCATCTATTTGTATCATTTTTAATTTCTTTCACCAATGTCTTATAATTTTCTGCATACAGGTCTTTTTTCTCCTTAGGTAGGTTTATTCCAAAACAGCCTTTTAAAGAACAAAGTGGTTTTCAGATGTTCAGTCATTGGGATTAAATTAACATGACACTATGGGATCCCCTTTGTGATGTGCGATGCATCCTTTGTGGTGGTAGAAAAACACAGGTGGCATGATACATTTTAAGACTGCTTCAAGAGTCAAGGAATACAACAAAACCAATTTTTTCATGGTGTTATTGAAGTGACTTGATAATCTACTTTAGAAATACTGATGGTCAGAATTTTAATGCACTGAAGGAATCTCAGTCTCCAAAGGCATCTCATCCTCACCAGTTCTCCCCTCCACTTCAGAATTCCCTCTTAAACAGCCTTATCAAGTAGTTGTGCTGTATGAAAATTTTATTCCCACCATCAATGGCATCACTATTTGAACCATTACTAAATGAATTAGAAAATGAGTATATTACATATATGTCATCTATAACTTTAGTATCCAGGGAATGAGCAAAATATATCTTTTACTTTGAATATACACACAATATTTTACATAAAGACATAAATATTATATTATATTTTAGGGTGTTGTTTCTCTCTCTCACTTTCCTTTTCGATTTATTCTCTGATTCCCTTATCCTTCCTCTATCCTTTTATCTGCCGTGCTCTACCAGGGAAATCATGCCAACGACTTAGTATATATCATTCCAATTTAATTGCATGTGTGTGTGTATAATTAGGTGTGTTTTTTTTTTTTTTTTTTTTTTTTTTTGCGGTATGCGGGCCTCTCACTGTTGTGGCCTCTCCCCTTGCGGAGCATAGGCTCCAGATGTGCAGGCTCAGCGGCCATGGCTCACAGGCCCAGCCGCTTCACGGCATGTGGGATCTTCCCAGACCAGGGCACAAACCTGTGTCCCCTGCATCGGCAGGCAGACTCTCAACCACTGCACCACCAGGGAAGCCCTAGACTATTCTTATATAAACTTGTATTTTATGGTAGATAGTCTTACAGGCTGTTTTAGGTACAGCACCAAAAAGCACTTGATCAGGTTTTGTAAAAGGATATCTTTTTCATAGATAAGCTGATTATGAAATAGATCAGACTACTCAGAGGCCAGAAATGACCTGTTTCTGGGTGACCTCAAACCAGGATTTTAATGAATCACATTCAAATTCATTCATTTCTCATCAGAAGACAAAGCCTTGTGCCTCAGAAAGAGAAAGGCTGCATCACTCAATGGAAACCTGGGTCCTCAGGAGAGTGATGTGCACAGAGAGTAAACTAGAAAAAAATTTTGTCCCTCCACAGCAGATTATGCAGACGTGTGTCTATTTTGGCAATAGCTTTTCTGATAATTCCTAAAGAAAAGTCAGGAAGCACATAAATTTCAGGAAATACATATTACTTGTGTAAGCTCAAGCAAAAATTTAGTTTCAAGCAGTTATAGATTGAAAATCATGAACACTTGGCAGAAGCAAACAGAAATTTTTTTCTAAAAAAAAAAAAGCACTAGTAACCAAAAATATCTTCAAAGAGTTTTCATAGCTAGAGTTACACGTATGAATTTACAAATAAATAGGCAAATAAATAACAAGGAAATAAACCACTTTGAAAGTCGAGCAGAAAGAGTGGATCAATCCCATAGAATGTATAGGTTGTAGAATGTTCAATACAAAACATAAAATAAGTGAGTTTAACCATTTTAAAGATGTGAAAGATGATATGTAAGAAGAAGCAAATGTTTCATTATGAAAATTGACCAGTGGTGTTTGATAAAAAAAGAAAAAATTCGAAGAGTATAATAATTAAAACACAAGCTCAGTGGATATGTTAAACATCAGATTAAACACTGATGAAGAAAGAATTTATAAACCAGAAGACAGATCTGAATTACCCAGGATAGATGTTAAAGACAAAAAGATAAAATATGAAAGAAGACTGAGACCTAGTGGACAGAATAACAAGTTTAAAGATAGGTCCATTGGAGTTCCAGAAGGAGGCAGTGGAGACCAAGGAGTATTCAAGAAGAAATTGTCAAGAATATCAAGATGAGGTGAGAGACATTAATTCTTAAATTCCCAAAGTTCCAAAATATTAAACAGGACAAATAAAAATAAATCCATCCTAGACAAATAAGAGTGAAATTACAGAACACCAAAAACCAAAAAAAAAAAAAAAAAAATCCCCCATCAGATTTTAATGGATCTGATGAAAAAGACAGGTGACTTAAGAATAACAAAAATGAACTGAAAATATATATTTTTCAGAGCAAAAGTGAAGGTGACATGACTATAATACTAATGTCAATTTGTTACACACTGTCTTTATTTTTTAGAAAAGTTTTAGCTTTATAGAAAAATTAAGCAGATAGGACAGACACTCCCTTTGCCTTCCCCCCATCCACACAGTTTTCCTTATTATTAACATCTTGCATTAGAGTATTATATTTTTTCACAATTAATCAACCAATATTAATAAATTATTATTAACTAAAGTCTATAGTTTACAGTGAGGGTCAGTCTTTGCATTGTACAGTTCTAGCCCCAAAGTAGATTCCACATACACATTTGATTAACTGAAAGTCTTTTGGTGTGTTCTTTCAACCAATGTTGGCATTTCCCATCACTGAATTCACAGATCCACTTCTTCTCAATAATATCCTGACAAACTTTGCATTTCTAAAAATGTATGGACATTTTCTTAAAAAAACCACACAGTGTCATTAACACTCCTAACAAAGTAATAAATATGTTTGGACACTAAAAAAAATTACTCAAAAAGATGATTAGCTGTAATGACAGAATAGAAGAGGAACAGATTTATGTTGAATAATACTTGTTACCTATGTGTCCATATTTTCCTGTCAATTTTCTATTTCACAAGAAGCAAACTGTTTCTTTCCCTTTTGGAAATAAAATCTGTATTTCCCAAATGGATATCAGAGTGTGTGTTATAAAGGCAGGGTTGGGGAAGGGAGGATACAGAGAAGATGTCACTGGACATGAGGTTATGCCAATTAGGATGATGAAAGTTTTTTTAAAAAAAATAGTTGGATGTATTATAGATCTTTTAACAATTGAAATTATGTCAATGAGTAATAGGATACAATTTTCTCTCATAACATATTTTATGTTTCATCTTTTACTGTTTAAATGTTTGAAGGTCATAGACATGGTAAAGAATATTAAATGGAAATTAAAACTATTTTTCTGCAGATCATTTAGGTTAATGAAAATGCTGCCTGTATTACTTTTGGAAGCATTGACTGAAATTCGAAGCACTTTTACACTCTGATTTACAGTGCACTCTTTCTACAACCATTATTGATTATGGTTATATACTTTGCTGGTGATAATGTTCATGGATGAAAGATGTTTGATTATTATTTGAATTCTTCTTCTTTCACATTTGTATGCCAATCAAACTGCTTTATTAGTATCAGGGTTTAGGTGAAACAGGCACTTTTTTGATTATTTTCAAACACTTTCATTTAAAAGTTTTTTAGGTAAATGCATTTAAAAATTTATACTCATAATTAAAATTTGATAAATATGTTTACAATACTTTCAATTTATTTTTACATGTATGTGAATCATTTTCACCGTATTACCCCAAAATTAGAGCAAACTTTTTTTTTTTTTTTTTTTGCGGTACGCGGGCCTCTCACTGTTGTGGCCTCTCCCGTTGTGGAGCACAGGCTCTGGACGCGCCAGGCTCGGCGGCCATGGCTTACAGGCCCAGCTGCTCCGCGGCATGTGGGATCCTCCCAGACCGGGGCACGAACCCGTGTCCCCTGCATCGGCAGGCAGACTCTCAACCACTGCGCCACCAGGGAAGCCCTAGAGCAAACTTTTTAAAAAGGTGTTTTTTTCTAAGTTGCCACCATCAATTTAGGCAACAGTCTCAAACTCTTCACAAACTATCTTTGGATGATAAATTAATTCTTATTTTCATCCATGTTCAAGCTCTCAGTGCATGTTTCAAATACATTTTAAAAGTAACTCAAATTGTTTTCTAATATGCTCTGGACTCTTAAGATTGTCCTTTAATTTTGTGAGCCAGTGTCTTTCAGTATGGTTTCCTTCCTAATTAGAAAACCAATCATCATGTAAAGTACCAGCTTTCCTCTTGTCAATAAAATCTTCAGTTACAGTGATTCCTTTGTGGCTGCTACATTTTACTCACTAATTCTACCCACATTTCCATGGCCCTAGAGGAGAGCAGAGAATTACATTTGCCACATGTTCTCAATCCCAAAGTACTGTTCCTTCCATAGAAGTCATTTCATTTTATGATTCTATCATAGCATTACTAATTGATTACTAATTAATTCTTCTACGTCCTTTTGCCAACTCTCTCAAAATTAAGAGTCTTGGTTAGCATCTAAGTACCAGGACAAGTGGGAGTTCCCCAAAGTGCCAGTTGAGGCTTCTCATGTGAAAGCATCATGGTTGGTGGACTGCTGCCATTCATTCCCGCAGGTCAACACCCAGTGAGCGTCAGAACTGTCTAGATGACTCCAGTGTGTATACCTGGTGGTCATCCATGTGTAAATTCACACACTCTAGCAGTTATCATCTGTGTCAACTTTTTTTCCTCCTTTATCTTAGAATAATTCTTTCATGTTTAAAAAAAAATGCTCCTGGGCTTCCCTGGTGGCGCAGTGGTTGAGAGTCCGCCTGCCGATGCAGGGGACACGGGTTCGTGCCCCGATCCCGGAAGATCCCACATGCCGCGGAGCGGCTGGGCCCGCGAGCCATGGCCGCGGAGCCTGTGTGTCCGGAGCCTGTGCTCCGCAACGGGAGAGGCCACAGCAGTGAGAGGCCCGCGTACAGCAAAAAAAAAAAAAAAAAAAAAAAAAAAAAAAAAAAAAAAAAAAATGCTCCTCTTCAGGGGTAAAAAAAAAAAAAGAGTCTTAGACTAGATTTTAGTTAGGTTCAATTAAGATATACAATACCTTATTTCACAAAATTCAAATGCTAGTCCTAAGAAAGTCCTGAAAAAGTATAATGACACTTGATTTAATTCCAGAACCTCTAAGTATTCAATTAATGATATCCCTTAGAAGGCACAATGTATGCTAAATACAAGAAATTTCATGACGTATTTTTCACTCAGTTGTAAAAATGATCCATCCTGCCCTTAAGATATGTGAAAAAAACAACAATAGAGAGTCCAAGTTTTCTACAAACCACCTCAGTAGGCCAGATACAGTGTTCCTCTTAAAATAGCATGGACATTTGAGTGCTTAAATAAATTCTTTTTTTTAAACATCTTTATTGGAGTATAATTGCTTTACAATGGTGTGTTAGTTTCTGCTTTATAACAAAGTGAATCAGCTATACATATACATATATCCCCATATCTCTTCCCTCTTGCATCTCCCTTTAAATAAATTCTCATTTCTGGTCAGTAGGGCACAAAATTTGTGCTTCAGCCATGTCCTGAGATCCAGTATTAAACAAGACACATTTTGAAAAGGCAACTTGCCACAAAATATAAATAGAGTGCAACAAACCTTTCTCTCATGTAAAAACCAATGCAGTCAACTCTTGAACAAACATGTGGGTGAAAGAGAAGTTTGTTCTATCTGAGGAAATTGGCCTAATGCCTGAGCTAGCAGAGCAAGTCACCGAGGAATTGAATACAGCCTTTGGCTGACATATCAAGCATTAAGTAAAAAAAAAAAAAGAAACAGCTTAATCAACCTTAGCTGAACCCTGCTCTAGACACTAAAAAATTCCATCTGTTAACTCTGACCTCCTTGAACACTTTCAGGGTATTTCCTGTAAGAAAACTGCATCCATGGCAGAGGCTCTGTGCCGAAATATAGGCATTGAGAGAGTTGATGTATACACGGAGAGTTCAAATGTATCCTTATCTTCAGGGCTTTCTACCACCTTGTTTCTGTTCCTTCTCTTTACATCCTTTCATTTTGCACATTCCTGGAATTAAATACAGCTTACAGAGGTCATCTTGGGAGTCCTCACAACACAGTCACTGAGCTCCTTGCATTGTTTCAAATATCCTCAAACCTCCCTCTATCTTATCTACAAGTAGAAAGCATGGGTAATTCAAGCCAGTGTGACTACCAAGACATGTAGGCTGAATAGAGCACATTGCCTGAACTATGCATGCTTGAAGTTTAAGTTTGAAAACCCAAATTAGCAATCAAAGCAACATTCTATTTTTGTTGGGTCAGTATCAGTGGGAATGTCACCAATCAGTGCTCTAAGTCAACAATAATCAGACTCCAAATTCCTAGTATTCAATGTTATGCAGTTAATTTGTCCATAAGTTATCTGTTTCGTCAACACTACCTGTTCTTGTAGCATGATTTCATTCATGAAAACTTTTACCACTAAGAACTTTGTCTAGTGCTCATGGCTAATTGGGAAGTGGGGTAGAAAGTGCCAAGGAAGTTATAACCACATTTTCATAACACCCTTTAATTAGGGTGGGATTGCTGGAGTTATTAGTTGAGTTCTTAGCCACATACAAGGTAGATGAAGGTCCTCAGGTAATTGTTTCTAATTTATTCTAATTTCAGTGTCTTCATGAGGACTTTCCACCTATGTGTCCCTTCTGGTACCATTTCTTAAATTCTCTTTATGCTCTATGAAATTAGTTTTCTATGGCTATTGTTAAAAATTACTTTTATCTTAAGGGCTTAAATCAATACACATTTATTCTCTGACTGTACTGGAGGTGAGAAGTGCAAAATCCCTTTCATTGTGTTCACACCATGGAGTGCCCAGATATTTGGTCAAACATTATTCTGGGTGTTTCTGTGAGTGTTTTGGATTAGATTAATGTTTAAATCAGTAGACTGAGTAAAACAGATTGACCTCCATAATGTGGGTGGGCCTCATCCATACAGTCGATGGCCTAAATAGAGCAAAGAGGTTGACCCTTTCCTGAGTGAGAGGTAATTATCTTTCTGCCTCATGGCCTTTGGATTGGGACATCAGCTTTTCTCCTGCCTTTTCATTTGAACTGAACATCAGCTCTTCCTGGATCTTAAGCCTGCTGGCCTTTGGACTGAAACTCCACCATTGGCTCTCCTGGTTTTCAGGCCTTCAGACTCAGACTGGAACTAGACCATCAGCTCTCCTGAGTCCCCAGCTTGTCAACTCACCTTCCCAGTCTTGGGACTTGTCAGTTTCTGTAATTGCATGAGCTCTTTCCTTATGATAAATCATATATATTTATATATCTATATGCATATCTATCTATCTATATTTTTATCTCTATATCTCCATGTCTACCACTATCTATATCTATGCATCGTGTTGGTGCTTTTTCGCTGGAGAAGACTGACCAATACACTGGGTTTAGGGAAGAATCCATTTCCTTGCCTTTTCCAGCTTCTAAAACTTCATTACTTGCATTTATTGGCTCATAGCCCCTTCTTCCATCTTCCTCTGCTTCAAGATGCAGCAGCATCTTGCTTCAGTTGTAACATTGCCTTCTACTATAGTCAAAACTCCTTCTGCCTTCCTCTTAGAAATTTAGGCCCTGCTAGTTAATCCAGGAGTATCTCCCTATTTCAAAATCCTTAATTAATGACATCCTTTATAAGGTAACATCCACAGATTCCATGGATTAGGACTTGAATATTGTTGGCAGCCATTACTCAGCCTAACACATTCTACAATGATACTTTTTTTTTTTTAAGATTATACTGATTACAGGTGATAGAAATCCAATTGAAGTTCACTGAATCAAAAAAGGGAAACATTGGGGCTTCCCTGGTGGCACAGTGGTTGAGAGTCCGCCTGCCGATGCAGGGGACACGGGTTCGTGCCCTGGTCCGGGAAGATCCCACATGCCACGGAGCGGCTGGGCCCGTGAGCCATGGCCGCTGAGTCTGCGAGTCACCGCAAAAAAAAAAAAAAAAAAAAGGGAAACATTATAAGGAGACAGGAAAACCACAAGCAGCCAAAGCCCTGGAATAATGCTGGGAATAACTATATTCAGAGAAGTGAACATACCTGAATCTTTAATTTTTTCCCCTTGTTCCTTTGTACACATCCACATCTTTTAAAAAAAATTTTCTCCTCCTCCCCCTCCCCCTCCTCTTCTTCTTCCTCCTCCTTCTCCTCCTTCCCACTCCGCTTCCCCATAACATTATTCCTTAAATATCTATAAAGTAAACATTACTATCTTTTTAAATACGTGAGGATATTAAAATTCAGATATGTTACATCCGTAGCTTGTAAAAGTTGGCTATTACAGATCTTCTAGTTTTAAGATTATTATTCGTTTGGTCAAATAAGCTGAATTAGAGTTGAAATAACACTAGACTAAGAGTTAGGAGACCTGGGCTTATATTTTGTCTCTGCTATTTACTAGATATGATCATGGAAAAGTTATTTAAAACCCCTCTAGTTTAGTTTACCCTCCTCTAAAATGGGAATAAAAGCTGCTTACATCTGGGATCTAGTTTTGAAGTTTAAATTAGATAGTTTAGATAAGTCCCTATATAGTTGGTTTTAAAAAAGGAAAAGTACATAAATGGCAGAAAATCTTTCTCTGATTATTTGACAGAGCTTCTCTTATTTGAACTGTTCTATTTTGTAAAGAATTGTAGGAGTTTGCTGTGTGTTTAGGCTAGTATTCACTAAGAATTGAAGGCAGATTAAAAGTTTCAGTTTCGTGTCAGTGATTTTTATATTATATTTTAATACTGCTACTTATTGGCAGAAGAGAGCCTTTTCCAGGAACAGTTTACCTGGTGGGTGAGGTGGGCAGGAAACATCCCAAAGGGCCTCACACACTGGACAGAAATCCAGAACAAATTGTTTGATTAGATGGGCAAATACTTATACTGTCTATCTTTTTTTTTCTTTTTTTTTCACATCTTTATTGGAGTATAATTGTTTTACAGTCTTGTGTTAGTTTCTGCTGTATGACAAATATGTATACATATATCCCATATCCCCTCCCCCTTGAATCTCCCTCCCACCCTCCCTATCCCACCCCTCTAGGTGGTCAAAAGCACAAAGCACCAAGCTGATGTACCTGTGCTATGCAGCTGTTTCACACTAGCTATCTATTTTACATTTGATAGTGTATATATGTCAATGCTATTCTTTCACTTCATCCCAGCTTACCCTTCCCCCTCCCCGTGTCCTCAAGTCCATTCTCTACATCTGCATCTTTATTCCTGTCCTGCTCCTAGGTTCTTCAGAGCCTTTTTTTTTTTTTAGATTCCATATATATGTGTTAGCATATGGTATTTGTTTTTCTCTTTCTGACTTACTTCACTCTGTATGACAGACTGTAGATCCATCCACCTCACTACAAATAACTCAATTTTGTTTCCTTTTATGGCTGAGTAATAGTCCATTGTATATATGTGCCACATCTTCTTTATCCATTCATCTGTCGATGGACACTTAGTTTGCTTCTACATCCTGGCTATTGTAAATAGTGCTGCAATGAACATTGTGGCACATGTCTCTTTTTGAATTATGATTTTCTCAGGGTATATGCCCAGTAGTGGGATTGCTGGGTCATATGGTAGTTCTATTTTTAGTTTATTAAGGAACCTCCAACTGTTCTCCATAGTGGCTGTATCAATTTACATTCCCACCAACAGTGCAAGAGGGTTCCCTTTTCTCCACATCCTCTCCAGCATTTATTGTTTGTAGATTTTTTGATGATGGCCATTCTGACCGGTGTGAGGTGATACCTCATTGTGGTTTTGATTTACATTTCTCTGATGATTAGTGATGTTGAACATTCTTTCATGTGTTTGTTGGCAATCTATATATCTTTAGAGAAAAGTATATTTAGGTGTTCCACCTATTTTTGGATTGGGTTGTTTGTTTTTTTGATATTGAGCTGCATGAGCTGTTTATATATTTTGGAGATTAATCCTTTGTCTGCTGATTGGTGTGCAAATATTTTCTCCCATTCTGAGGGTTGTCTTTTCGTCTTGTTTATGGTTTTCTTTGCTATGCAAAAGCTTGGAAGTTTCGTTAGGTCCCATTTGTTTATTTTTGTTTTTATTTCCATTTCTCTAGGAGGTGGGTCAAAAAGGATCTTGCTGTGATTTATGTCATAGAGTGTTCTGCCTATATTTTCCTGTAAGAGTTTTATAGTATCTGGCCTTACATTTAGGTCTTTAATCCATTTTGAGTTTATTTTTGTGTATGGTGTTAGGAAGTGTCCTAATTTCATTCTTTTATATGTAGTGGTCCAGTTTTCCCGGCACCACTTATTGAAGAGGCTGTCTTTCTCCATTGTATATTCTTGCCTCATTTTTCAAAGATAACATGACCATATGTGTGTGGGTTTATTTCTGGGCTTCTATCCTGTTCCATTGATCTATATTTCTGTTTTTGTGCCAGTACCATACTGTCTTGATTACTGTAACTTTGTAGTATAGTCTGAAGTCAGGGAGCCTGATTCCTCCAGCTCCGTTTTTCTTTCTAGAGATTGCTTTGACTATTCAGGTTCTTTTGTGTTTCTGTACAAACTGTAAATTTTTTTGTTGTAGTTCTGTGAAAAATGCCCTTGGTAGCTTGATAGGGATTGCATTGAATCTGTAGATTGCTTTTGGTAGTATAGGCATTTTCACAATGTTGATTTTTCCAATCCGATAGCATGGTATATCTCTCCATCTGTTTGTATCATCTTTAATTTATTTCATTAGCGTCTTATAGTTTTCTGCATACAGGTCTTTTGTTTCCTTAGGGAGGTTTATTCCTAGGTATTTTATTCTTTTTGATGCAATGGTAAATGGGAGTGTTTCCTTAATTTCTGTTTCAGAGGTTTCATCATTAGTATATAGGAATGCAAGAGATTTCTGTGCATTAATTTTGTATCCTGCTACTCTACCAAATTCATTGATTAGCTCTAGCGGTTTTCTGGTAGCATCTTTAGGGTTCTCTATGTATAGTATCATGTCATCTGCAAACAGTGACAATTTTACTTTTTCTTTTCCTATTTGGATTCCTTTCATTTCTTTTTCTTCTGTGATTACTGTGGCTAAAACTTCCAAAACTGTGTTGAATAATAGCAGTGAGAGTGGGCAACCTTGTCTTGTTCCTGATCTTAGAGGAAATGGTTTCTGTTTTTCACCACTGAGAATGATGTTGTCTGTGGGTTTGTCATATATGACCTTTATTATGTTGAGGTAGGTTCACTCTATGCCTGCTTTCTGGAGAGTTTTTATCATAAATGGGTATTGAATTTTGTCGAAAGCTTTTTCTGCATCTATTGAGATTATTTTATGATTTTTACCCTTCAGTTTGTTAATATGGTGTATCACATTGATTGATTTGCATATATTGAAGAATCCTTGCATTCCTGCAATAAATCCCACTTGTTCATGGTGTAAGAGCCTTTTAATATGCTGCTGGATTCTGTTTGCTAGTATTTTGTTGAGGATTTTTCCATCTATGTTCATCAGTGAAATTGGTCTGTAGTTTTCTTTTTTTGTGACATCTTTGTCTGGTTTTGGTATCAGGGTGATGGTGGCCTCATAGAATGAGTTTGGGAGTGTTTCTCCCTCGGCTATATTTTGGAGGAGTTTGAGAAGGATAGGTGTTAGCTCTTCTCTAAATGTTTGGTAGAATTCACCTGTGAAGCCATCTGGTCCTGGGTTTTTGTTTGTTGGAAGATTTTAATCACAGTTTCAACTTCAGTGCTTGTGATTGGTCTGTTTATATTTTCTGTTTCTTCCTGGTTCAGTCTTGGAAGGTTGTTCTTTTCTAAGTATTTGTCCATTTCTTCCAGATTGTCCATTTTATTGGCATATAGTTGCTTGTAGTAATCTTTCATGATCCTTTGTATTTCTGCAGTGTCAGTTGTTACTTCTCCTTTTTCATTTCTAATTCTGTTGATTTGAGTCTTCTCCCCTTTTTTCTTGATGAGTCTGGCTAATGGTTTATCAATTTTGTTTATCTTCTCAAAGAACCAGATTTTAGTTTTATTGATCTTTGCTATAGTTTCCTTCATTTCTTTTTCATTTATTTCTGATCTGATCTTTATGATTTCTTTCCTTCTGCTAAGTTTGGGGTTGTTTTTCTTTTCTCTCTCTAATTGCTTTAGGTGCAAGTTTAGGTTGTTTATTTGAGATTTTTCTTATTTCTTGAGGTAGGATTGTATTGCTATAAACTTCCCTCTTAGAACTGCTTTCTCTGCATCCCATAGGTTTGGGGTCATCATGTTTTCATTGTCATTTGTTTCTATGTATTTTTTGATTTCCTCTTTGATTTCTTCAGTGATCGCTCAGTTATTTAGTAGTGTATTGTTTAGCCTCCGTGTGTTTGTATTTTTTATAGATTTTTTCCTGTAATTGATATCTAGTCTCATAGCGTTGTGGTCAGAAAAGATACTTGGTATGATTTCAATTTTCTTAAATTTACCAAGGCTTGATTTGTAACCCAAGATATGATTTATCCTGGAGAATGTTCCATGAGCACTTGAGAAGAAAGTGTATTCTGTTGTTTTTGGATAGAATGTCATATAAATATGAATTAAGTCCATCTTGTTTAATGTATCACTTAAAGCTTGTGTTTCCTTATTTATTTTCATTTTGGATGATCTGTCCATTGGTGAAAGTGGGGTGTTAAAGTCCCCTACTATGATTGTGTTACTGTTGATTAACCCTTTTATGGCTGTTAGCATTTGCCTTATGTATTGAGGTGCTCCTATGTTGGGTGCATAAATATTTACCATTGGTATATCTTCTTCTTGGGTTGATCCCTTTATCATTATGTAGTGTCCTTTTTGTCTCTTGTAAGTCTTTATTTTAAAGTCTATTTTGTCTGATATGAGAATTGCTACTCCAGCTTTTTTTGATTTCCTTTTACATAGAATATCTTTTTCCATCCCCCCTCAAATTCAGTCTGTATGTGTCCCTAGGTCTTAAGTGGGTCTCTTGTAGACAGCATATATATGGGTCTTGTTTTTGTGTCCATTCAGCCAGTCTGTGTCTTTTGTTTGGAGCATTTAATCCATTTACATTTAAGGTAATTATTGGTATGTATTACTATTTTCTTAATTGTTTTGGGTATGTTACTGTAGGTCTTTTCCCTCTCTTGTGTCTCCTGCCTAGAGAAGTTCCTTTAGCATTTGTTGCAAATCTGGTTTGATGGTGCTGAATTCTCTTAGCTTTTGCTTGTCTGTAAAGGTTTTAATTTCTTCATCGAATCTGAATGAGATCCTTGCTGGGTAGAGTAGTCTTGGTTGTAGGCTTTTCCCTTTCGTCACTTGAATGTGTCCTGCCCCTCCCTTCTGGCTTGCAGAGTTTCTGCTGAAACATCAGGTGTTAACTTTATGGGGTTTCCCTTGTATGTTATTTGTTGCTTTTCCCTTGCTGTTTTTAATATTTTTTCTTTGAATTTAATTTTTGATAGTTTGTTTAATATGTGTCTTGGCTTGTTTCTCCTTAGATTTATCCTGTATGGGACTCTGCACTTCCTGGACTTGATTAACTATTTCCTTTCCCATGTTAGGGAAGTTTTCAACTATAATCTCTTCAAATATTTTCTCAGTCCCTTTCTTTTTCTCTTCTTCTTCTGGGACCCCTATAAATGTTGGTGCATTTAATGTTGTCCCAGAGGTCTCTGAGGCTGTCCTCAATTCTTTTCATTCTTTTTTCTTTATTCTGCTCTGTGTCAGTTTTTTACATTATTTTATCTTCCAGGTCACTTATTCATTTTTCTGTGTCAGTTATTCTGCCATTGATTCCTTCTAGGGTATTTTTAATTTCATTTATTGTGTTGTTCATCATTTTTTGTTTGCTCTTTAGTTCTTCTAGGTCCTTGTTAAACGTTTCTTGTATTTTCTCCATTTTATTTCTGAGATTTTGGATCATCTTTACTATCATTACTCTGAATTCTTTTGCAGGTAGACTGCCTATTTCCTCTTCATTTGTTTGGTCTGGTGGGTTTTTACCTTGCTCCTTCATCTGCTGCATATTTCTCTGTTTTCTCATTTTGTTTAACTACAGTGTTTGGGGTCTCCTTTTCAGAGGCTGAAGGTTCATAGTTTCTGTTATTTTTGGTGTCTGTCCCCTGTGGGTGATTTGGTTCAGTGGCTTGTGTAGGCTTCCATGGTGGAGGGTACTGGTGCCTGTGTTCTGGTGGGTGGGGCTGTATCTTGTCCTTCTGGTGGGCAGGGCCATGTCTGGTGGTGTGTTTTGGGGTGTCTGTGAACTTAGTATGACTTTAGGCAGCCTCTCTGTTAATGGGTGGGGTTATGTTCCTGTGTTGGTAGTTGTTTGACCTGGGGCTTCCAGCACTGGAACTTGCTGGCTGTTGGGTGGAGCTGGGTCTTAGTACTGAGACAGAGATCTCTGGGAGAGCTCTCGCCAGTTAATATTATGTGGGACCAGGAGGTTTCTGGTGGACCAAAGTCCTGGACTCTGCCCTCCCATCTCAGAGGTTCACGCTCGACACCCGGCCATAGCACCAAGACCCTGCCAGCCACACTGGCTCAGAAGCAAAGGCAGAAAGATAAAGATTAAAAAAAAAAACAATAAAAACAGACAGACAGAACCCTAGGACAAGTGGTAAAAGCAAACCTGTACAGACAAAATCACACAAAGAAGCATACACATACACAGTCACAAAAAGAGAAAAAGGAAAAAATTATATATATAAAAAAAGGAAGAGAGCAAATATATTTAAAAAAAAAGGAAGAGAGCAACCAAAACAATAAACAAATCCACCAATGATAATAAGCTTGAAATACTAAACTAAGTTAAACATAAAACCAGTAACAAATTAGATGCAGAAAGCAAACCCCAAGTCCATAGTTGCTCCCAAAGTCCACTCCCTCAATTTTGGGAACATCGTTGTCTCTTCAGGTATTCTTCAGATGCAGGGTTTACCAAGTTGATTGTGGGGATTTAATGTTGCTCTTGAGGCTGCAGGGAAAAATTTCCCTTTCTCTTGTTTGTTCACACAGCGCCTGGGGATAAGTTTGGTTTTGGCCCCGCCTCTGCGTGTAGGCCACACTCAGGAGTCTCCTCCCCACTCAGACAGGTGGGGGTTAAAGCAGCAGCTGTTTAGGCCTCTCTTGCTCACTCAGGCCAGGGAGAGGGAGGGATATGGTAGTCATAATTGGAATGCAGAGTGAGCCTGAGGCAGCAGAGGCTGGCTTGATGTTGCAACAGCCTGAGGTGTGCCATGTCTTCTCCTGGGGAAGTTGTCCCTGGATCACAGGACCCTGGCAGTGGCGTGCTGCACAGGCTCCTGGGAGTGTGGGTGGGTGGGTGTGGATAGTGACCTGTGCTTGCGCACAGGATTCTTGGTGGCAGTGGCCACAGCGTTAGTGGTTCATGACCATCTCTGGGGTCTGAACTGAGAGTCGTGGCTCGCGCCCGTCTCTGGAGCTCGCTTAGGCGGTGCTCTGCCCTCTGTGGGCACACTGGGGTGGAATCCCCTCTCCTCTCGCACCCTGGAACAATGGTCTCTTGTCTCTCTGGTAGTTGCAGACTTTTTCCCGGACTCCCTCTCGGCTAGCTGTGGCGCACTAGCCCCCATAGGCTGTGTTCATGCAGCCAACCCCAGTCCTTTCTCTGGGGTCTGACCTCCATAGCCCGAACCTCAGCTCCCAGCCCCCATCTGCCTCGGCGGTTGAGCAGACAGACCTCTCAGGCTGGTGAGTGCTGGTCGGCACCAATCCTTTGTGTGGGAATCTCTCTGCTTTGCCTTCTGCACCCCTGTTGCTGTGCTCTCCTCCATGGCTCTGAAGCTTCCCGCCTGCCACCCCCTGCCCCCGCCAGTGAAGGGGCTTCCTAGTGTGTGGAAACTTTTCCTCCTTCACAGCTCCATCCCAGAGGTGTGGGTCCCATCCCTATTCTTTTGTCTCTATTTTTTCTTTTTTCTTTTGCCCTACCCAGGTACGTGGGGATTTTCTTGCCTTTTGGCAAGTCTGAGGTCTTCTGCCAGCGTTCAGTAGGTGTTCTGTAGGAGCTGTTCCACATGTAGATGTATTTTTGATGTATTTGTGGGGAGGAAGGTGATCTCCACATCTTACTCCTCTGCCATCTTGAAAGTCTCGCGTGAAGAGAGTACATTGTCAGCTACACTATAAAGCACCCACAAAGGGAAGTAAAAATTGATTTGCTTCATCATCCTCCTTAACATCTTGGAGACAAAGAACTGAGGTACTAGACAAAGAACTGAGGAGACTTAGTACTGAAAATAGAAAAGTCGACTTAAATCCTTATTTACAAAACTGCATAGTTCTTCCTGGTGAATTTAAGATTCTTTCTTCATCACCAAAGGGTTCGGAGGTGAAGTGATAGGTAAGAATCAGATTATTTAGATAGAAACGCACTCCACAGACAGAATGTGGGCCATTTCAGGAGGCAAGAGGCAAGAGTATACTGTCTCCTGAGTGAAATTTCTTCAATGAGTTTTTCTTGCCAGGAGGGAAAGGCAGCCTCTCCATGTAATAGAACCATTGGCAGCAATGATCTGAAAGCATAATGGTAAACAGGGAATAAGAAGATGAGAGCCAGCATCTTAGGCATTATTATAAGAAGATGATGTAGATATGTTCTATTAACAGTTCCAAAACGCATGATTCTTCATTTAATGGAAATTTTTAAATGGCATGGGGATGTTTCTCCACAAAAAAACAGATCAGTGTTAGGCACATTGCTTAGTGTTAATGTTTCCCTGTGCTCTCCCTGTAGCATGTGCATATTGGATAGATAAACTCAGAAGTTTAAGAATAACCTTGGATGTGGGACTAGTTATACTATACCTTAGGTTGGATAAGCTTGGGGAAAATATCTTATAAAATAATAAAGATTAAAATTACTGGAAGACATAGGAGTTTATCATGTAGGTTTATCATCTAGGTTTCCCAGAGTAGTACATCTACCAGCTTTTAAAGAGCTTTTTAATTTGTTACATGTTTCCTTTGAATTCTCCCTAATACATTTGAATAACTTTTTTTTCTCTCAAGGGCAACTATAATTGTTTAATTAAACACGCCAGTTATGTTTTCTTGTCTGGTGCACTTGAGCCAGTTCATATCATATGCATTCTTTCTTTAGAAAAAAGTAAAGAATAATTCTTGAAGTAAAGTTTAAAATTTTTTCTAATAGACTCACAGACAGGGGAGGGAAGGAGAGGGATAAATTTGGAATTTGGGATTAACATATACACACTACTATGTTTAAAGTAGATAAACAACAGGGACCTACTGTATAGCACAGGGAACAACATTCAATATCTTGTAATAACCTATAATGGAAAAGAATCTGAAAAGGAATACATATTTATATATATACATGTATAAATGAATCACTTTGTTGTATGCCTGAAACATTGTAAGTCAACTATACTTCAATAAGAAAATAAAAAATTAAAAAATGCAATAGCAAAAAATATTCTTTTATTAGTTAAATCATTAAATGAAAGCAAAGAGGATAAATCTAGTCACAATTATGTAAAACAATTAGTAGTAATTGTATACATTTTTAAAAGTTGGAAATTCAAAACAAAATAAGTAAGGTAGTGGATAGATTCTTAAACTGATAATATTGAACAAAAACTTGACATTATTTAGATTTTTTTAAAACATCTGGCAGAAAAAAAATAAACTAAATTAACGTTGATAAATCTTAATTGCTATTTGAGATCTTAAAGATAAAATATTTAAACAACTTTCTTCACATTTCATTCAATTGTTTTGTTCTCTTGCAAACAATAAATCTTCATAAACAAAAAAAATTTTAATGTGTTAATGCTAGTTAGTATGTGGTGGGGTAATCCATTTCCTATACTACTGATTAAAATAGCATGTACTTTGACTCATCATGTTAGCTTTTAAGAATTGCTTCTGGAGCTTGCAGTTCCAGAGAAGAATGAGTCAATGCATGCCACCTTATTGCTCCTTCTGATTACAGCTAAAACTCCTGGACACAATACATAAGGCAACTCTGAGGTTTGTTCATAAAAGTTCCGAAAGGTAGACTAGCCCTGGGACTTGAGGAATGATCAAGTGACAAGTTCCCTGGGATTTTTTGGTGCCTGCTATGCATCACAGCCTGGGAACTAGCAAAGCCCACAACCCAGAAACACCAACAACAGGTGCAGACAAAAAAAACACCAAATGAAATCCATTCTCCCTTGCCAAAGGAACGGGAAAAGGGTAGCCAGGCCTGAAGCGAGGATGCCTTTCAACTAAACCCACCTTCGTCCAGGCTAGCACAAGGAAGAAAGCAGTGCCCCTCTGTCTCCACACACTGGGTGCTCTGGAGACTTCAGGGCAAAGTCTGCTCAATCCCTTCTCAGATCCCTGCCATTACCCCTCTGTATGCACTTAGTGCAGGGAAACTTGTTCACAGGACCTCTCTCCTTGTCTTTCTAGACTACTATTTATCCCATTCAATGATATTTTTCTTTAGATAACTACGTTTTTCATTTCTCTGATTGTTTATTTATTAAAAGACCTGTTCATTTTTCATAATATCCTGCTTGCTTACATTTCTTCCTTTATCTCTTTGAAATAGCCAAGGAAATGCATTTCAGGCACTTTACCATTTTTGTTTGTGAGCTTGTTTTCAGCAGTAATTAACCTTATATATTTGTGTTACACATGCCTGGGGTGTGGAGTCATACCAATGGCACTCTGCAGGGTTCTAGATCACTATTAATTTTAGTTTCTATTCCATGGAAGGTATAGTTCAGGCAGATCCCCTTGACATAACCAAAGATATAGCTGATTCAAGGTTGTTGGGTCTCAGAGGAAACCCTGAGGCCCCTCCTCCTTGTCAGGCTCTGAAGTCCAATGTTTGTCTTCTCAGCATCAAGAGGCTGCTGAAATTACACCTAAGCTTTTGAATCACTGTCCTCTTTTTTTTCATTCTTTTGATGAGTGTTTCCTTGTTGTATATCTCCATCTCTCAACCTTTTCTGTGTACTTATATTTAAGATGTGCCTCTTGTAAAGGCTTATGGTTGGAATATTTTCTTCAAATCTAATATGGGCATATTTATTTTAAAATTTACTGCATAACATTTTATTCAAATGCAAACTGTATATAATATAATTATGTTATGAAACAAAAGTTAATATCTCTAAACCCATCACACAACTGAAGAGCCAGAACATTATATATTTGAAAGTACTTTTATACCTGGCCCTGACCCCCATCTCTTTGCCTCCCCTCGGTTTTTCATTTCTTCAGTTATGGCACTTATAGAACATTCAACTGAACTTCTGCCACAAGGAGTCGCTTGTTTTTAAAAGAAGTCTGAGAAATTTAAATTCTCAGTTAAAAACAGAACATCAATAGGATAATGCTTCAGATTCCCACATGAAGGTTTTCCATCTATCAAAAATTCCTCAAAATGCTTTTATACTTCTCCTTACATTGTTAGGATACCATCCAATTAGAAATAGGAAGATTAAATAATCAAATGTTTCTAGATTTCTGCATGAAAAGCAGTTATTTATAAGTTCTTTAAATGGTATATTTTAAGCAGTTTGTGAATGTAGCAAATTTTTTAAAAGACATATATTCCACCTTGATTAAGACACAAGTGATGTTCTCTCAGACTTTTTTTTTGGTTTAATCTAGCAGTTGCTTCGGCAACCAGCTACAGTCAGGTGCACTGACAACACCACTCCTGGCTGTACCTAGAATCTCTCTAGCTTTCCAGCCCAGGAGTTTCCTGTTGCTTCTTACAGAGATGTCTGTAGAAAGCCACTTAGCCATTCTGGAGTATTCAAAATCAGGCAGTGTGAGGTCATTAGTGGTCCCTGAGTCTGCCCTTGACCAATGGGGGATGGAAACTAGTGGATAAATACTATCCTCTTTTGACCTTTAGGTGAAGAATTCTGGGGTACATTTTTACATGAGTCCTCTGGGGTCCCCGATAGGAATGAGCCCCAGTTGTCCACAACAGCTCAGGTCTGCCATTCTCTGTTGGCCTTCACACTTCCCCAGCATCACTTTTTCCATCTCCCACTCCTGTTCCTTAGGGTCACTTCCCTACACAAGCACCCTTTACACAAGCCCCTGTCTCTGGTTCCGCTTTGAGGGATGTGATGATGGAACTTAGGCTAAGACACAGCTCCACAGCTCATATGAATAATTTTCACCTTCTAAATATTTTAAATATGAGGACTTTGCTTTGACAAATTTAATAGATAATTTATAATTAGTAATTCTGGAGAATGGCTAGGATTTTTGTGGTGAAATAAGCTGCTATGGCAGTTGTCTAAATAGCAATTAATCTACCGTGTGTGTGTGTGAACATTGTTTTTATGCAAAATAATCAGTAAAACTAGTTAGATCAAATTTGTATAAAAGAACATTTTTTTCATTGAACTGATAGTCATTGGAAACTCACTATCTGCTGTGCACTGTGTAAGCACAGAAGCTAAAGATATAAAAGGTATTGCCCTTACCTTCAATAATTTTATAGTTTACTAGGAAAGACAGGAGAATAAACCAGGGACTCTTAATACTATGATAGATCCTATTGTTATGGTAGGGGTGCTATGGGATCACAAAGAAAATGAACACATGAGTATTAGAGAGGGTTTGTGAGAGGAAGGTGTATTTTGGTAGAGTTATGAAAGGCAATGCTAATACTGAGAACAAATAGTCATTCAGTGTGAGTTAGGTATTGGTTGGTACTAATGGTTTACGTGTACTATTTGATTTATTAACAATCTTATATAATGGAATCTGTTAACATTCCCATTTAGCAAATATAGAAAGTGAGACTTAAAGAAGTGCAAAGACTTGACCGAACATGGATAAGAAGTAGCCAAGTGGAGAAAGAGGAATGGAGAACAGATTTTTGAAAGGACTATGCAAAGACACAAATGTGCAAGAAAACTTACCACTTAGGAGAACTCATGCAAACTCTTCTTAAGTTCAGAGCCTAGGAGGATACTAGGAGATAAGGGTAGAGGAGAAGACGGGAGGCAAGTCATAAAGGGTCATGTTTATGATACTAAGTAGCCTGAAAGCTGTTCGAAGGAGATGGAAAGCCTCTGAAAGAGTAAGCAGAGGACTGACCTGCTCAGATCTGTGTCTTAGAAAAAAAATCACCCTGGAATGAATTATAAACGTACAAGACATGATGCCATGACACACAGTTTGTTTGTTTGTTTTTCTACATGCTAGCCTAATTTCTCTCAGCCACAAACCTATACCTCTATACTCTTCTTTGCGATGCTGTGGATGGGATGCGGAATATTATACTTCTCCTTTTCCAGCTGATTCCCTGTTAGGTTTCCAGTAGCTTAAGGGGAACTGAAGGCAGGGGGAGGTTAAAAGGGGCCTGTTACTTCCTGCCTAGTTCCTTACAGTGCTGTTATCTCAGCGGTGGCCCCTTGCCCTGGCAGAAGCAGCTGCTTAGTCTGTAGTTTTTGTCATTGCTCTCAGAACCAGGCTCATCCTGATGAAAACTGAAATTAAGACAGAGGCAGTGACGCTGCTCCATGTCAATTTTTTATGGAGAAGTTAAATAAATAACTTTCCCTTATAGAATATTAAGAAAGTGACTTAAATTTGTAGAAATCTGATAGCCAGTTATGCAAACTGAGGGAAGTTTTTGATGCTTCAGTAATAAAACATGTATGTAAGACATTTAACATGTTCATTCACTCATGGATGTATTCATTCTTTAAAACTATTATTATGACTTTCAGTGTGTTCAAGAACATACATTGTATGGATGCAGACATTAATAGAAATAATTTCTTCTTTTGTGCAACTACTCTTTCAGTACGGGGAGAGAGAGACAGTAAAACCAGTGAGCAGATTTATAAATAAGATACTCTCGGGCTTCCCTGGGGGTGCAGTGGTTGAGAGTCCGCCTGCCGATGCAGGGGACACGGGTTTGTGCCCTGGTCCAGGAAGATCCCACATGACATGCCGCAGAGTGGCTGGGCCCGTGAGCCATGGCCGCTGAGCCTGCGCATCCAGAGCGTGTGCTCCGCAACGGGAGAGGCCACAACAGTGAGAGGCCCGTGTACGGCAAAAAAAAAAAAAAAGATACTCTCATATGGGGAGAAATGTTATGAAGGTAATGAATGAGATCAATAGGATAAAATGTTATTGGTTGGAAAAGTGTTTGGCTGCAGGTTACCTAAAAAGACAACTAAACCATGAGGATGTTTATAGTTGGAAGGTAATTGGTCCCAGGGATGGGCTGGTAGCTCAGTAATATCATTAAGATTCAGGCCATTGCTAACTTTCAGCTTCCTCATTCTTTTGTGTATTGGCTTTTGATTCTCATACCTGTCTACTTATGATTACAAGATTCCCATGCCTACAAGCAACATCTTCTCATGTCAGGGAGTGAAACAGAAACTAAAAAGCAGGGGCCAAAATCTAGGTGAGAGTCTTAGTTATGGAGGGTAAAACTAACAGGACTAGTTCAAGGAACAATATGTCCATGAGTTTGTGTTTGTGAATGTGTTTGTGTTTATGAATGTGTATATGTATTTTGTTATAAAAATTAATGTGCATATAGAGGTATAATCAAACTTTCTTTTCTCAAATTTACACAAGGTTTTCATGATTTTTAGTGTTTTTTTTAAACAGAAAGTATTATCTTGATATTATTTTTTTCTAAAAAAAAATCCATGTAACAAACCGTGCAAGAGTTGTTGAATTGCAGGTGATAAGAGGCATTAATAATCTTCCCAGAATGTGATGCCTGAACTACTAATGGTGACATTCAGTTTTGTACGTGTCCTGAAGAAACTGGCAAAACCCCAAGTCTGACAATTCACTTCCATATGGGAGCTACCCACTGAGGGAGGCATGGCTATCCCAGCAAAATGACCTTCTGGTCTTGATTATCTGGATAACCTTGGGTTTGTAGATTAATAGTTTTTCAGCATGCTGTCTTTCTGGAAATGGGTATAATTAAACTTGTCACTCAAGGGTACTGTATGATTTAATCACTTAATATTAAGTAAAGCTCTCTGAGATCCTTAAGCAAAGATCCTATGCAGATGCACAATATCATTATGAAGACACAGTTCTAGCTTCTTGCTGAGCTCTGAGAAATTACACTGCAGAGACTCTTTCTAATACCAACAGAAAGCTGCCCTGTAAATGTTAGTATTTATAAAGCATTGCAACGTATACTAAATACATTTTAAAGGAATATAGTTATGGTGTAAATTAAGACATTAACATAAATGCCATTCAACATTTGTTTCTGACAATGGATAGTATTACAATTTTTTAGGCATGTAATTCATTTAGAAATAGCTTCACATGTACCCTTTATTTAATAGTGATTCATTCAACAGTAGTATTTAGAAATTTTGGAACACATCAAATTCCTACTTCTTGGAGTAAATTTATTTTCATATGCCTCTAAATATATTTTTTTTCTATTTATTCCTCTCTATATGTAGTATTTATTAATACATATCTGTAAAATTCAAAATGCTTTACACATTTAAAAGCAAAGGCTATAATCTAATTTAATAATATATGGGAATAGTCTAGCAAATATTTATTTCTTGAAGCACTTGAGAGAAATCTAACCAGATACAGAAAAACCTTATCCAATATCAAAGACTGTGGGAAAGGAAAGGAAGCAGTGGAGAATGGTAACGATTCCATAACCCTGCCCTAGGTCGCATTGCTCCCTTGTATGCTATTAGCCTTCATAATGATTTCTGTAGGCTTTGAAAGCTTAATAAGCAAGAGTACACATATATTTTATGCCTATGGTGAATAAGTAGCTTTATGTATACAGATAATTACAAATGTATCATTTCCAACCTCTATTTCTAGAGAAAAATATAACTTTTTCCCTGGCAATTTGAAGAGCTGTGTTGTGTAGTGTTGTATAGTGAATTATAATAAAAAGTTGAAGTACAAAAACATACCTCTTACTAATGCTTCCATGAACCATGCTGTTTCTCGGTGAGTGTTTGACATTTATATATCTACAGTACATAGATACTCTACAAGGCTAGACAATAGGGAAAAATATACCCAGTAGGTATTGCACATATATTCTCTATTCTGTTTATAAAGAGAAGTGACATATTAATACTATGTCTTGCTGTGGTTATCCAAAAACATGCCTATTTGCATAAGAACTGTTTAGTATAATAGTCACTGTTTTTGTATATCAGCCCTGACACTTTTGGTTGATTTATGTATATTGGAGACTTTGATAAATGGAGTGGGCATTAGTTACTATTATTCATTTAAATTTTGCTAGGCAGACATCTATAATCATTTCATGTGCTGAACACTTAATTTAAGTATCGTGAAATTCAGCAAACAATATACCTATGCTTAGAGAACTTGCAGTATTATGGAAAGAAATGAGAGGAAGATAGCAGGAATTTCAAAAAGCTGAAAATGAAAAAAAAAATGCACGGTCCCATCTGTGCTTGTATATTTCTGAAGCAAAAATGCCTCTCCAGGATAAGAAAAAAGGAAAGAGATGATCTAAGTCTCATCACATGACCAAAGTTATATTGACCTCAGAAAGTATTTTAAAGAGAAATTATATTTTTGTCAATTTGGGGCTGTTGCTTATTCTTCATATAAAACCTTGCAATTTTTGTTTTTCCTATTAGCTTGCATTTGGCACATAGACATATTTTGTTTTTTCCACACTTTGTTGAATAGCAGTTAAAAACAATTTAATTAGTTGCCAACAAATTTCACATAAAAATTCAATTTCCAGCTCCTCTTCTTGGGCAATCCTGAGCCTGTGTTTGCAACAGTTGAGTATCAGATGCCACAGGTAGATATTGAGGCAGGTAACCACACCCTAGGATCCCACCATTATGTCCCTGACCTGATTCACTCCACTCATGCACATTCTCTGCCTGAGCCTTAGAGATGTCTTGTTTGGGACCTATAGTTTATTGAAAATTGCTAGTTGCTTCCAGATGTTCTCTCTGTTTATCTATCCATGTTGAAGATTATATGTTTCAGTCTTTACTCAGCCCTTTTGATACTCTAGCAATAACCACCATTTATTGAATATTGTCTGAGTTCAGCAAACCTTTCCTTTATCTAAAAAGGAAGAGAGAGTAAACATTTTAGGGTTTGTGGGCCATATGGCCTCTGTCACAACTAGTCAGCTCTGCCAAAGCAACCATAGATCGTATATAATGGGTACAGCCTGTTCCAATAGAACTTTATCTATGGACACTGAAGATTGAATTTCACATAATTTTCACATGTCATGAAAACTTATTCACTTTTTGATTTCCTTCTAACATTTAAAAAAAGATAAAAATTATTCTTAACTTGCAGGCCATAGAAAGCAAGTGGTAGCCTGGGTTTGGCCTGTGGGCCATAGTTTGCCCATTCCTGATCTATGAGACAGTATTCTAATTTCTATTCCTGGTAATTGTAAGAAATAACAATTGCTGTTTTATTTTTCAGTTAGAAAGGTATAGTTATCTAACACTGGGAATCTACTCAATGTTGAGCCCAGATAATTGAGATGGAGAAAGAGAAAGAGAGGAAGGTGTGATGGAGTGAGAGAGAAAGAGAAAAAGAGAGGGGCGGGGCTAGGTCTTTAATAACTCTGGACATTATTGTCCTAACACAGCGGATACTTCTAAGGATAAACTATGCAATCAATAAAATTGTTAAATATTGGTTAAAAGATGAGTATGAGTTGAAAGTCCTTACCCAAAATGGTGACTTTCCATTCTTTTCCATCCTTTGCCTTCCAGGCAGTGTTCCAATATGTCTAGTTGTTTCCCAGAAGCACAGAAAGAAAGGGCTCTTTTTTTTTTTTCCCCAAATCTTAATTTTATTTTCTTAAGTCACTTATCTTCTTAATTCATTTGTTTTTTTTTTAATTAATTTATTTATTTTTGGCTGTGTTGGGTCTTCGTTTCGTTTCTGTGCGCGGGCTTTCTCTAGTGGCGAGCGGGGGCCACTCTTCATCGCGGTGCGCGGTCCTCTCACTGTCGCGGCCTCTCGCTTTGCTAAGCACAGGCTCTAGACGCGCAGGCTCAGTAGTTGTGGCTCATGGGCCCAGCTGCTCCGCGGCATGTGGGATCTTCCCACACCAGGGCTCGAACCTGTGTCCCCTGCACCGGCAGGCAGGCTCTCAACCACTGCGCCACCAGGGAAGCCCCAGAAAGGGCTCTTTTAAGTCAAGCATTTATTTACATTCCCTCTTGGCAACCTCGGCCATATGAGAATGCTTGCTAAAGAGCTAGTGTGGGCACGTTACCTAGTTTGAATTCCCTGGAGGAATGCCTCCTCATTATTCTTATTTCAGCCCAGTTGTAATGCGTGTGAGTGTGCATTATTTACACATGAAGGATTAAACCCTTCCACCTTAGTGGCTTTAGTCATCTGACATAACCTTTGAGAATCCTTCAATACTTAAATCTTTCAGTACAAGTCACTTACAAATCCATTTCATATGATGCTCAGGAAAAGGCATTAAATCAAGCCAGTGTTCTTCACTGTAGATACAATGAGACAGAATTTTGCCCTTTAAAAAGAGTCCATCAGCAATATTATAACCAAGAAAATGATTATTTTGTATATTTCTTTGTCCACTTTATTGCAGGGAAAGGATAATAAATAATGAGCCCAACTATCTCACTTATTACGCCAGAACCAATACCAAGTAGCTACTGTTTGACAGAAAACATAGTTCTTTTTGAAGTTTGCTGTTTTATCATCAATCAAGCCAGCTGGCCTGGTTTAATTCTTATAGAGAATCAGAAGAAATGAATAGTCCACTTCAGGAGTTCACTCTCAGCTGTGTTGCTTTAACAGCTATGGCGGGTAGGGGTTTCCCTTTTCTTCTCTCTCTAAGCGCAGAACACCTCAGCTTCTCATGAAAGAGGAGAGCCTTCACTAATTGCAAAATTCTCCCGATTAGACAGGCTGTGAAAGGAGTCAATGATTCTGCCACAAAAGATTGCATTTATCTTTTAAAATTGTTCTTAAATGCTTCATAAGGAATAATCAGATAGCATCTGAGAGTAACTCCATCTGTGGATCATTCTTGACTCAAAGTAAATAAAAAACTTGCTTTCAATAAGATACTTGAAACTTATTTTCACTAAAGTGTCTCATTTATATTGAGTTGGGTTTGAATGATACAAGGTGAGATTCCATGTAAAAAGAATGAACAATTGGGTAGAATTTGTAGATCATTTCACAGACATTTATCTCTTTTGTTAGGCATGCTATTTGTCCAAGGTTGTATAATCAGACTGCTTTTCCCTTCAGCTGGGGACACTCATAAAAGGAAAAGATTGCTTTCACCCTACCCCTAAGATTGTTACCTCCCATAGAACCTTATAAACACTGGAAGCAGAAAAATCACTCACTAGCAGCCAAAGGTTACATACAGTATCTCCCCTGACCTGTGTGCACACACCCGAACAACAGCTTGGACGGAAGGAATAAGAAACGGTGAACAATTAGTTGTAGCATAAGTGTTCAACAATGCAAAGCTGAAGACAAGCTATGGTGATGAAACACAATGAGGTGGAGTGGGAGAGCTCCAGGAAGGAACTGTTAAGAAAAATAAAGATAATGAATACATACAACAAGATGAAGTTGAGTGTATATGATGGGATCCTGTTTTTATATGTATACTATAAAAATTTATAGTATATATAGTATATAAATATAGTATACTATATATACTCAAGTAAAAATTTAATGAGTAACTGTATAATTATATGATTTTATAAATTATAATTCAAACACTTATTACAGTATAATTTTATTACAAATTTTATAATTTTATTTATATTTTATATACTATGTACAAATATACTTACGTAGATTTAATTATATAATTATACTAAGTATATATTTGAAAATGTTATCATTGGAATGAACATATGTTTAATTATAAGTATTTACATTTACATTTTAATGTCTTATAGACATACTACAGATAGAGTTTCTGTGTGCAGTTTATGCTGCAGTTAGTTGTTCTGGAGGAAGAGGAGTGGAGGTATGTCTGTCTGAGCGTGGACGGGCTGAGCTTTGGGAAACAGGTGGGGATGGGATGTAGTGGGGAGGGCTGGAGGCACTTCCTTCTTTACTTTATATGTTTATATGTTACTTGATTTAACCTCAAATATGGTTATTATGATTTACTTCATAATAAAAATCACTTAAAAGGTTTAAAAATATGAACAGCAGTAGCTGTGCATGTGCTGTTCTCAACAGAATTCCTAGGAGGAAAGGCAGTCCCACCTAAATCTAACCAGCTCTGGAATAGCAGCTGGAAAAACGAGAGGAGGCATTTGCCCACCTTCACGTAAAACCCAGAGAAATGCCCCCTGTGTCTAGCAGACAGCTCCATCCCTAATCCATGGTTTGAGAAATGTGTTAAGTACTTAACTACATATTTTTTAATCTCTGTAGGCATCTTGAGAATTATCTCCTTTTTCTAACTGTACTTCCAGACCCTCTTGGATATATTGAGTCTTAAAAATAAAATTTACCTTTCTAATGTGTGCGGGAAATTTTCAGGATCTTGGAAAAATATTCAGCTTTCTTTGAGCTAAATAAAATATCTGAGGTGTTTTGTTTTTCTTTTAGTTTTATAGAGCTGGATAATTGTTTTTTCAGTTTTCCTACATTTGAATATGTAAGGATATAAATCCATTCGAACATGTTAAATTTGAAATTAAATATTAATGGCTTAAACAAGAGTAATGGCAAACTCTGACAAGAAAACATCCTTTGTGATTGTATATGAGAATGCCCTAACTTAACTATAAATTCTAAGTCATAATCTCCCATCCCTATGGCTATAATTGGCATAGAGAAACATTAAAGGGTCTTTCAGTAATTGTTGTTAAATTACTGAATCATAGGTTTCCTCAGCTTTATAATTAAAAGTATTTCAAATACCAAACTTAGTTTTGTAGATACTAAGTATTAAGCCATTTGATGATAACTAGACCTTGCTTAGTTATTTTTAAATTTTTTCCACTTAGTCATTTTAGTTATGACTGTGAGGTGTAATTTATCAAAAGCACAATGAGAGGTTATCAAACTCTCATTTCAGTAAAAGAAAGAGGAACATTACCCTCAAGAGATAAATCTTTCATTAAACTTTACAAAGACCTTAAGCAGTCTCTACCCCATTTATCATTTCTAGTTCTCTTAGAATGCACCGGCTGCCTATGTTTAGAAAGCAGCACAGGGCAGACAGCCAAAATCAGGGTTGATGGCTGGTGGAATGGATGAAACTTCTGTTCCATTTTTTACATGTTCATTCACCTTAGAAAATCATTTTAAAATCAAACATATTTGGGGCTGAATTTTGGTAATGCACTAAACTGTTAAATAAGTCATAGATTTTCGGAACTATGTTAAAAATGACTATCGCAAAAGAAGTGTGTTCAAGAGAGAAAAAAAATCGACAGTTTCTTTTACATGCTCATTAAAAACAAAAACAAAAAAATACTTGTTTGATGTCAGCATTCTTGTAACAATTTGGTATTTTTCTTTGCTTTCAATATATGAGTCGAGTCTTTTATGTTTACAGTCACTCTAAGTTTTTCTCTTTTCTTTCTTTCTTTCTTTTTTTTTTTTTTTCTGGCTACACTGTGTAACTTGAAGAATCTTAGTTCCCCAGCTAGGTATTGGGGATTTCACTGCCCTCAGTAGTGAAAGCACAGAGTTCTAACCACTGGACTGCCAGGGAAATCCATCTAAGTTATTTTCTTAGGAGCACTTGTTACAATTTGAAATTATCCTGTTTCATATATCTAGTGCTTTTATAGTCTGTCCTCCCCTGTAGAATGTAATTACGCTCCTTGAAAGCAGGGACTTTGGCCCATCTAGCTCACTGCTGTATTCTGAGCACCTCTAAGGATGCCTGACACATAGAACACATTCATCATATTTTTCAGTATATGAATTGAATGAATGAATGGAGGAATGAATGAGTGAATCAAAAGTTCTAAATGCAGTACATCAGAAGACTATTAATCTCAAGAGCAGAAATAGTCCAAATTTGAAGGTTTTCTTGATTTTATATGCAAGGGCAATAAAATGAAAAATATATTTTAAGGAGAGATTGGATATTAAAGCACAACTTAAGTAACATTCTTTATATTATGTTATTCACTGAGATTACTTATTGAAGTTTTAATTTCTACTGTCCATTCTCATTCAACAAGTTTATTTAATATCTAGCCAGTATTCAGTAACTACGTTAGGTGCTGGTGTCCAAGAGTAAAATAATACAAAATCCTTGTTCTTGCAGAGCTCATAATTCTATGCGGAAGATGGAAAAATAAATAGAAGGTCGCAATGAGTGTGATAAAATGCTCTTATAATAGCAAGTAAAGTGTGATATAGGACAACAGAGGAGAAGCATGTGTGAATGGGGATGTCAGGGGCGGTTTCTTGGAAGACGTGACACTTCGATTAATCAGGAAGGACAAATGGGAGTAATTCAGATGAAGAGATCAAAGTAGAAAGACATCTAATCAAAAATATTATTCACAAAATTCAGGCAGTAAATGAGAGATGAATGTGAATTGGGAATAGCAAGAGGTGAGGAGAGACATGAAATCTGGAGTATGGAGGCCTTTACATGCCTCAGGTAGACCTTTGCACCCTTTACGGAGGATTACAGTGAATCCCTGAAGGATTTTAAACAGAAGTGACATTTATTTTTCACTTGCTTATTCATCCAAAAAATAGTTATTAAGCATGTGCTTTACACAAGTCACTGTGATAGGTGCTGGATCTATGCTGACAAATAATACATAGTCCTGACACTTGAGAGATGTATAGAATTGTGAAATTTTAATGCACTACACTGTTAGCTGAATGCGAGTGTAGATGAAACAGAGTTGATACATAAAAAAAACTGTAGTCCAAAGGATATTTGCATTTTAGAAATATCACCCTGAGAGCAAAGTGGAGAATGATTTGAAAACCCATGATGATGCTGTGCTAGAGATCTAGGCTTGAACTAAGGGAAGGAGAGTGAGGATGGAGAGAAGAGACCCCCAAGACTGGAACCGTTTGAGTGTAGGATGACCAAATTCTCAAGTTAGTCCCAGGAGGTTCCATGGTTTAAGGGAAACTCTCATGTCTCAGGAAACCCTCAGTGAAGATGATCAATCAGTATGGTTGATCACTTTAGTTGAATATTGGCAACGAAGAATGTTTTTCTCTCTAGTATAAGCCTTGAAAGGTTGGATAGTGGTGGTATGCCAGTGAATAGAAAATACAGTGTTAGAAAACTTGTGCAAGTGGCAGGGTAGGAGGTAAGGATATGATAAGTTTAGGTAAATATGAATTAGAGGTGCCTATGAGATATTGAAATGGGGATGACCACAAGAGAGTTTAACATGAGTCCTAAGCTCAGATAGGTCCTCTGATTGAATAACTTTTTAGAAATCATCAACAAGAAGATGGTGGTAGAAGCCATAGGAAAAGGTGAGATCAAGTAAAGTGATTATGTAGAGAAGTGGGCTTGGGCAGGAACCTGAGAAATAACAACAAACAAATCTATCTTTCCGTTCATGATATAACTACAAGTTGGGAGACTATATATTTAAGATATATAGTTTCCCTGTATGTTGTAGTTTTCTTTTATCAGTATTTGCATTGTTTTCCATAATTTCCATAATTAATACTCTGATATTCAGTGTTGGGGTTTTTTTTAAACAAAGTAAGTGTTATAATAAATCATAGCCTCCTTAATGATTGATGTCTATGTAAGATACATACCAAATCTAAACCTTCCATTTAGATTGTCTACGATTACAATAGGCTTCTCTTCAAAATATCTATTAAAACTCAAAGTTATAATTTAAAAGGACTGCCCATGACTAGGTTATGACTAGATTTTGATTATAAACCTGGGTAAAGATGCCATTATGTTGAATTACCAATTACTGCACCCTAATTCACTATCCACCTACCCAACACAGCCTAAGGAATAGTCCAGTTTAAAAAGAACTATCATGCTTTGGGAATCATAAGTCAGTAAAATGTCTCCCCTTAATTTAGGAAAAATCATAGGATTTCAAATTTTTCTTTTAAAAAGTAAATTAAACCAACGACAATGGAAAAAAGGCTATTTGCCACTGTCTCCATAATTTTCTGAAACAATGCACAGGATAACCCCCAAGGCACAGGATAACCCCCTATTTTACAACATTTCTTCTTTCAAGTCTTTTCCATTCCCCACCCTCTTAGATGTTTTCTAAATAAAGTGAAGTCTACAGAAGGTATGTGGCCTTTATACAGTACTCATGTTTCTGCAAATAAACAGAGTGAGTCCTGAAATTTGCAGGTTTTTTCACATCATCTAACTTTTAAAAATTATAAATGCAGTGAAAGTTTGTATATAAATCTAATTCAAAAAACTTTAAGTCAATGATCTTCCTCTCCGAACCCTACTCCTAGTCTTCCCCCCAGGGTAACCAATATTAGCTGTTTTACCTCCTAATCATAAATACATATATTTTTAATATAAATGTTATATATCCTGTTCTTTTTTATAGCTGCGTAACATTTCACCAGTATTTATTCAATTATTTTCCTATTGATTGACATTTAGATTGGTTCAAGATTTTGGGGGACACACAAAAATTCTCTAATAAACATCCTCATATACACAGATCTTTTTTTTTTTTTTTTTTTTTGTGGTACGCGGGCCTCTCACTGCTGTGGCCTCTCCCGTTGCGAAGCACAGGCTCCGGACGCACAGGCTCAGCGGCCATGGCTCACGGCCCAGCCGCTCTGCGGCATGTGGGATCTTCCCGGACCGGGGCACGAACCCGTGTCCCCTACATCGGCAGGCGGACTCTCAGCCACTGCACCACCAGGGAAGCCCCTATACACAGATCTTTATATTCTATTACTTTTATTTTTGAAAGAAAGATTCTAGGTTTGAGAGTCTTTATATTTTAACTTTAATATATTTTCCCAGATTACTTTCCAATAAGATTGTGTCAATGAATGCTCTCATAAGCAATGTATAAATAAAATGACCATTTCTCTTGAGAAGGAGTTTAATCTTTAAAAAAGCCACACAAACATTTCCTTAGCATTTGGAAACTCACAGTGAGGCTGATTACTACCTACTATCACCACTACTATTATTTACTAATATTCAATACAACCAATACTCCTAAAATTATTACTAATACTATATTCATATGAAAGCAGGTGCTATCATTTATCATACAGAAAATGCCATTTTTATAATCCCTTTACAAGTAGCATTTTATTTATTCTTCACAGTAATTGGATGAGCTGGACATTAATATCTCTATTAAGCAGGGAAGGGTTTGAGCCTCAGAATGGTTGAACAATACACATAAGATCATACAGTCAGTAACCCCTACCTCTGTGATTTGAATCAATTTCTTTGCCTCACTGAATCCAAAGACAGTATTCTGAACTCTTTGCAACAGTGGATACCAGGTTTCCTCCTCCATCCCAAACACACACACCTAGAGCAAAATGACCTGAGGCACCAAAAGTGCCTTCCGGTCTCTACTAAAAATCATTTACTAAGTGGATAAGAAAGTCCAATTCACTTGTTCTATTTTAAATATTATTCTCAGATTCATTGTCTCTTTTCTTTATACCACCATCATCTGATGCTCTAAATTTAGGGCTCCATGAATAATTTGTCCCATGTAAAGATAAGAAACAAACATATTTTCTCTTCTGCAGATGAAATATACCTTCTCATATGTAACCATGTGCTATTTACAAGTTGTTGCATCTCAGGAATTGATACCAGTCCCTGGTTGTTGAATAGTCTGAGGTAACATATCTAGCATAGAAGCTTGCATTTAACAAAACCTAAAGAAATGCATTACATGGTGGACCAATGAAGTATTTGATGGAGAACCGAATTCTTTGATTCAATATATGAAGCTCCTTAGTTGATCTAGGGTATGTGGAGGCATGTTGGAACCAAAAAATTGAGAATGTTGGGTTATATATGTTGGGTCAGATGAAATAGTCAAAGAAGTGAACTAAGTTATAAAATCTTCAAGGTGAAGTAGCGTAGAAACAGAGGTCAAAACATAATGTAACATTGTCAAATGTTTGGAATGTTATTAGGAATACATAATGTCAAAACATAATGTATTCCTAAATCTGAGAAATCTTCCTCCCCCAGAAACACAGGGGAGGAAGACAGATAACTCCCTAGACAGAGACCCAAAATTACAGAGTTGTTTCCAGATTTGAACCAAATGTGGCTCATTGCCAAGTACTATCATGGTGATGGCCTGGAAGTGTATTTGGGTGTTCCAATCCACAGAAATATATTGTGATCTTATTGTAACCTCATATTGGAGGCAAGAATGGTAGGATATG
Source organism: Mesoplodon mirus (assembly GCF_964341445.2). Taxonomy (NCBI): domain Eukaryota; kingdom Metazoa; phylum Chordata; class Mammalia; order Artiodactyla; family Ziphiidae; genus Mesoplodon; species Mesoplodon mirus. The sequence goes on along the minus strand of NC_138988.1, from coordinate 15,962,396 downwards.
GGCAGAGGCTTATAACTGTTGGCCTGATTCATTTCTGTACTTGGAATAACTAGATACTCCAAAATCTAAGTAGAAGGTGGTTTTCTAAAGTCCTTAATCAGTTCCTTAAAGGGTTTTAGAAGTCTTTAAATGTGTCATTTGATCAGGGCCATGAAAATATCTTTATGCAAAATGAATCAGTGTAACACAACCTGCTCTAGCTATTATTCAACATAAAAGTCTCTAAGAAATTAGATTTTTTTTAAATTTCTACTTTTCTTGAATCCCCATTATTACTTAATTTTGTGCTTCTATTTTGAAACATTTTATTCTACCACATTGTATTTCATGTGCAAAGTATGCCACACATCTTTATTATTCAAAATAAGATTGTGTTTAACTCTAAGGTACCATTGACCCTTTTCAATACAACACTCAATGTGGGTAATTTTTCATAGTTTTACACCCTCCCCATACACACCTGCTTTAGAATTCTGTGTACCACAGAGACAAATTTTAGGAGCAGATTGAAGATCCTGGCCTCTGCAGAATTCCTCACTCCTTGTGTGCTCGGGATCAGAAAATGTAAACATTTGGTCAATCCATTTTACCTCTCAGTTATCACTTTCCATCCCTATATTCTTCTTAGATAATCTTGCTTGAATGTTCTAGTTAAAGATCTGTCTGAGATCAGACGAGATCGGGCGCGTTCAGGGTGGTATTGGGATTGACATATATACACTAATATGTATAAAAATAGATAACTAATAAGAACCTGCTGTATAAAAAAATAAATAAATAAAAGAAAATTTTTAAATATCTGTCATTGACATGTGATGTTGCAAAAGACTGAGTGCAAAGCAGATGCGAGAGTACAGCTGAGTTCCATGTAGCCAGATATTAATGAGATTTACAAAGATGTAAACAGTCACTCTATGCTTTGAAGAATATAGTTATTTTTACTAAAAGTATTAATTAACATGTAGTTTATTACTATTATTTTAAATGAATTAATAAACAAATAAAAAAGATCTGTCATTGGGAGGATGATTACTCAGAGCAGCCTAACCCTACATAACTAAGAAAGAAAGAAACAAAAGGCAACTTTCTCCCAGGGCCCAAGGATTCCCACATTCACAAAGGTATTGGAACCTGGTTACCTTTCCTATGAGTAAAGGAAATTAAAAAGTACACTTATTTTTTTTTTCTGTTGCTAATTCTGTTCCAGTAAAGAAGCAACAACAGAGTTACTTCTGCTTTAAACTGTTATCATGATTTCCTGCCATACAAACATGTGGTTTAATCTTTTCTTCTTTAGGACTATAACCATTTAAGAGCAATGACTATCAAATTCCAACATAGCAAACACTCATTGTTGGTGCAGTGGTTCCCCTTTTGCCTAAATAATTTAGTCAGATAACATACATGGATCATATCACTGTTTCCCATAATTTCATTCATAGCCTCACAGTACTTCTTAAGATAGCCTCCCCCCGCCCCCCAGGCTACTATAATCATTCAACTGGAGTGGACCAGTAGATAGAACACATTTTCCACACCTGGCTCATTTGGTATCTTCTAAAGCAGCCAAACACATTGCTTTCAACATTATAGACACCCAGCCCTGTTTAATGAATTGCCTTGAAGTGAAACAAAATAAACTCAATCAAATTGCAGAAACTTTACCCTTTCAAAGGAAGTAGATATTCAGTGTTCACATATAACTATTTTTTCAACTATTTTTTCCCAGTAAGAAGCTTATGCAGCTTGAATATAAATTCAACACTTGCAACCACACACTTAAATTTTGTTGAAAATATCCCATATACCACCTGAACCAAGGAAAGAGATCAAAGTCAGCTTTGTAAAGGATGTTACCTAGGGCACAGTCAAAGGTCTAGAAGAATGAGAAAAGAATATGTTACGCTGACTGTGCAGTACTTAATTTAATGTTCTATTCAGAACTTGGAAGAGATCAGACTTAACACAAATTGAAACTTGAGCTTAAAGGAGCATGGCAGAGCAGCAACTTCATTCCCTTTCTTCAAGAAAAAGAAAGCTCAGTTCTCTTTCTCCATGGCTGTCAGTGCTGACTTCAGTAGCATATCCCATCATTTTATGTGTGTGTGCTGGAAAATTTTGAATAAAGATATAATACTCCCTCAGAAAATAAAATATTGTGTCAGTACTGCAAACCCATTATAGAAGTATCTGAAGTTTAAGTATTTTTATAGGTTTATTCTGTAGCATTGACATTTATAATGTTTTATGTATCACTCTTCTACCTTGCTGTCTTTAAATAGTATTTATTTATTTTTATGTTTCCATTTTATTTTTAAATTTTTCTTTTATGTATATTTATTGTTTTTTTATTAGTAGCCTCCATTTACTTAACATTTTATTTTGCCAGGCAGTATATTAAACATTTTACATGGATTTAAAAAATTTATTTATTAATTCATTTAGTATATCAACAGATGTTCATGAGTAGCAACCCTTTCAGACTCTTGGATACAGTGGCAACTAAGACAGGGTAAGGGACGTACCCTTATGGAGTTAATATTCTAGTATGGTAAAAAAAAAATAATAGTATAATATCTGATGGAGATAAGGGCTGTGACAGAAATAAAGGAAATGAGTAGGAGCTTTAAAGGGTAGGTGGATGAGATAGGACATGAAGATGCCTCTCTGGGAGGGAGATATTTGATCTGGAATCTGAAGGTTATGTGACAGCATGTGATGAGCAGGGAGAAGGAAAGCATTTAAACAAAATGAACAGCAGCAGGAAGTGAGCATAGAGGTTGTGTGCAACAGAAATCAGACCAACATGATGAAGCATAGTAGAGAGGTAGGGTGTGGAATGCGATGAAGTTGCAGAATAGAGGCAAGATAATCTGGGGCCACACAGGTCATGGTTAAATGTTTTGATTTCAATTATTTTGCAGTGAGGAGCCATGTAAAAGGAAGTTGCCTGATTTGTATTCATTTGAAAAGTATCCTTTGAGGGAAAAAGAGTAGAAGTAGCGAGATCAAACAGAAACTGTAATCAAGACATAAAATGATGATTTGAACTAGGCTTAGGGTCATAGGAATGGAGGCAGTGAAAAGTGGTTGAATTTTCTGGTTTATTTTAAAGGTAGAGCTAATAGTATTTGAGTGTGTTACAGTTAAAAGTATATCAAAGAGCCAATAGGATTTGAATATGAGAAGTTGAGAAAAATCAAAGATGACAACAAAGATTTTGGTTTAAGCATTTGGAGGAACAGAGGTTGCCTTTTACTGAAATGGGAAAGACAGAAAAGAAGATGCATGTTTGAGGGGAAAATCGAGTGTGTTTTTAGGCATATAAAGTTTGCTATGTCAATTATGCTCTTGCATATATAAATCTAGAAATAAAGGGATTGGTCCAGGATAGACGTATACATTTAGGAGGATCAGTTTATTAATGTCACCTAAAACCATGGTGCTAGATGAGCTCACCCAGCAAGCAGAGGAATAAAAGAAGTCACAAGACTAAGGAATAAAAGAAGTCACAGGACTAAGTCTGAGAGCTCTCCAGATTTTAGATGTTGGGGAAATGAGAATATTCAGCAAAAGAAACAGAAGAATCAGCCAGATGAGAAGAGAATTAATCGAGAGAGGATGGGACCCAAATGCAAGTGAAGGAGAAAGTGATACCTTTCAAATGCTGCTAAGAGGTCGAGTGTCAATAAGATAAAGTAACCATTGGTTCCCCACTTGCAGCGTAAAAGTAATTTCAACTCAGTGTTACGTATGTAAAATTACTGGAGTGAGCTCAAAGCAGACAGGAGAAATGGAGTGAAAACTCTAGGAACTGATAATTGTCGTGATGATCATTGCTTCAAAAGGAAAGCATTGACGTGGTGGTGTAGCTGGAGGGAGACATGGAGTCAAGAGATAGTTTTTGTTTTTTTGGCAAGTGATTGCAGCGTGTTTAAATGTTATTGAGGATAATTTTGTAGAACTGAGGTCAGAAAACGTTTGCTGTAAAGGGACAGTTATTTAATGTTTTTAGGTTTGCCAGCCAGACATCTGTTGCAACTATTCAACACTGCTATTGTAGTGTGAAAGCAGCTGTAGGTTATATACCAGTGAGCAAAGCTGTGTTCCCATAAAACTTTCTTTATGGACACTGACCTTTGAAATTCATATAATTTCATGTGTCATGAAATATTTGATTTTTTTCAACCATTAAAAAATGTTAGAATCATTTTTAACTTAGATGTCCAGCCAGGTTTGGCCCCACGAGCCATAGTTTGCTGACCTCTACAAGACAAAATTTGAGGCTGCAAGAAGAGAGAGGAAGATTTCAGGAGCCAGATCCTTTCATGGGATGAGAACAATAAATGATAGAACAAGTGGAAGGTTGGCCTTAGATAGGTGCTTCTGTCTTGATAACGGAGAAGGAGAAGGCAGAGTATATGGGTACAGATGCAGGTTAATTGGTAGGTTGGTAGTGGAAGTACATGGACGTCTTATTCTGATCTTATATTTTCTTATGGAAAAGTTTAAGCAGTACCTTTAGCTGAGAGAAGCAAGTAGATGGAAGTTATGGAAAATCTGAGCAGAGAGTAAAAGTTTCCTAATGGGAGCCATGTAGAATGAGAAAGTGAATTGACTAGGGAAACGTGCTTACTGCTAGGCAGGCACTAAGAGCCCATTCGAGATTTCTGTCAAGAATTTAACGCAACATCTGTCAGCTTGGCTGCACATTTTTCTTCAGGAATATTCAGCTGCTTAGACATAGGCCCTGAGTAGTCAAAGGCTTGGATTTAGCCAGATTTGGTACCTTGCCAGGTGAGATGACAGAAGGATAGAGACCACGTGAGTTGAGAGTATTTGCAAGTGAGTGATTACAGTGATTGACCACGTAATTGAGCTGGGTAGGAGCAAAAGTGAGGGCATAATGGGGGTGATGGAAAGTGGAAAGGTGGAAAGGCCAATAAATTGGAAGTCACAGTGAGAAGGAAGAATTTCTGGAGGCAGGATACTAGAGAGACTGAAATGGAAAGCGGGGAGGGAGGTTTTAGAGAAGACAGTGTTTGAAATACAGATTAAGGCATGGATATGTTTATTATTAATTGTAAGATCAGAGGTATAATCACAGAAGGAGGTGGCAGAAGTGTGGAGGATAGGATTTTGATGCAGCTGAGGTCTAAGAAGAGAGACTTTAGAGAGACTAATGCACTGGAAATATCGATGAAAATGTTGAGATCACTAGATTATACAAGAGTGAAGGGTGGGACATGGAGACAGGTATCAAATTCTTCAAGGGCTAATTCTTAAAGGATTTGTCACTTGCCCAATTTAACGCATATGATAAGTGACAGAGTCACGTGGGGAATTCAAATTTCTAAAAATAATGCCCATCTTTTTAAGCATTATAATATGCTGCTTCCAGAAGGTTATGTCTGCATGATGTAATTTACACTAAAAGGCAGGCTATATCTATTTAGGAACAAACACCTGAATATTCCCATTTAGTCTGCCTATGTCTATCTCAGTGCACATACTGCTCACGACCTAAGGGAGTCATCCTCCTTCCTGACCATACCTCTTGCCTTCCATATTTGTTCTAGGCAACAAGTTTTATCTTCTTGGAATCTTGAAACTGCTCTAAAAGTCTCCTCCTGCACCTTCTTTATCAAAATCCGACTCCCCTCCATCTCCTCCTCTTCCTTCTTCCTCTTCATCCTGCTTAATTCCTGTTGCATCAGGAGTCTAAGAATATTTTAGTTGTTTTCAAACATCTCTTATATGTTACTCTTGTAACATCTAACTATCCTGTAAGTTCTGTGAGGGCAAGAATGAATTTTTTACTTTCCATGTCCCACTCAAAACTTAATAGGCTCTAATCACATAGAAGTAGAACTTTTGATTGATTAAACTTGTCATCAAGCAATATCTCAGAAAAATTTCAATTATCACTTAAATTCACTAAACTATAACTGACACCTAAAAATCTATTAAATCAATAAATAATAAATTTCAGAAATGGCATAAAGCACAGACAATATTAAAAAGGCTTCATAGCAGACATTTGGTATTTGGTAAAAATGAACTTAATTATAATTCTATGAATTCATATTGGATGCACAATTGTACTTGTAAAAAAGTGTTCATCTTGTCGCCTTTTTTATTATTTAAGAGGAAATCTTAAAGGCCAAAAAACTTGTGAAGTTTAATAATTAAAGTCAAGTAAATGTTCTATCTTGTTATTAAGGTAATTGGAAATTGGAGGCAATTTTGTGAAATGGAACACTAGAGAAAAGTTTTCAGAAGTAGAAAGTGGAAATGAAGACAGAATGACAAAAGACAAGAGCTATTCCCAAATGGCTTATCTTTCAGTTTTTGAAAGATAGAAATTTGGGTTGGTTCTTACTTATTTCATACTGTCTCTAACAAGTGCTGCAGGGGGTAGTTGAGTCAAGGATAGTCAGAAAGAACAAAGAAAATTTTGTCTTCAAGTCCAGTACAGATTGGTGCTTGGCTCATGGTCTTTTCTTTAGAGAATGTGACAATAATGATGAAGTATCAAATGGACCTTTATTCCTTTCTTTTTGTAGGAAAGCTCTCAAATTGTAGTTATGTGATTAATTGACTCTTGTCATAAGTTATATGGAATTATATTTCTTTTTCAGATTTTACTTTTTCCCTCCATTTAATAGTCTGATTTATTTTAATGGCTATAATGTATTCTGGCAAAATCCATTTAATTTTGCATTATCTGTATTGAATGCCTCTAATAAAAGTATTAATCAAAAAAGCGTGGGAGAGTATCCTGAAAGTGATAAATGAAGCTTAGGGTTTGTTTTATGAATCAGTCCCATTTTAATAATTTTTCAAATTTATATGGTTTAGATAAGAAACCTGAGACAGTGGAATGTCCTTCAATAAAATCACACTGGCCAAAATAACTGTGACAGAGAGATATATTTCTTTCCATTTGTTGTGTATATTTATTCTTATTAGTGTCTGGAGTAAATGAATATAAGAGAAGATGTTAGCTAATCTAGAAGTTTCTCATAAACAGTAGCTACTTTATTCAAATAAAGGTAGTCAAATATTAAAGGATGTATTTTTTGTTATGTGGGAGGAATTTTATTTTATATTTTTCTTTGGTTTACAACTTGTATTTCATATACAGCTTATTAACTCTCTTTGCTTCTGTTTAATTTGACCCAGAAAGCCTATGGCAATAGTAATACAAAAACAGCAGCAACTTTGAATAATTACATAGCAGTTAACTTTGTGCCAGGTCCTGTTCCAAGAGCTTTATAGCTAACGAGCGCTCTCCAACCAAATGCCTTCCCTAGAGCGTGAAATGCTGTAAATATAGTGAAAGGCAAAGGCAGTGTTCTTCATTGATGCTTCCTACATCTTTTAATATTGAGGTTCTTACCTGTAACATCATCTGCAACATCCAACCCCGTGGATTGTAGTCACTGCAATGAGGTTTTATTGTCTCTGAATTTTTCTTCTTCCCAGTATAGTACTTTAAGAAATTTTACAGGCACTTCCCTGGTGGGCCATTGTTTAAGACTCCGCACTCCCAGTGCAGGGGGACTGGGTTCGCTCCCTGGTCAGGGAACTAGATCCCGCATGCCGCAGCTAAAGATCCCACATGCCGCAACGAAGATCCTGTGTGCAGCAACTAAGACCAGGCACAGCCAAATAAATAAATAAATATTTTTTTAAAAAAAGAAATTTTACATGGGCTTCCCTGGTGGCGCAGTGGTGAGAGTCCACCTGCCGATGCAGGGGACACGGGTTCGTGCCCCGGTCCGGGAGGATCGCACATGCTGCAGAGCGGCTGGGCCCGTGAGCCATGGCCGCTGAGCCTGCGCATCCGGAGCCTGTGCTCCGCAACGGGAGAGGCCACAACAGTGAGAGGCCCACGTAACGCAAAAAAAAAAAAAAAGAAATTTTACAGATAAAATCATTAGTAGTGACTACAATCCTTTTGGGGGTATGTCAGGTTGAAAATAACTTAGACCAGGAGTATTTTTTTTAAATATATGTTCAACACATTGGTATCTTATTTCAGGGTTCAGAAAGACTTTAGGTAGTTTGTATAGCTCATTCATCCAATTAGTTCTAGAGCATCTTCTTTTATACCTTTCTGTTTGCAATTTTATTTCTCACGTCTAGCATTTTAGGCCAGACCTGAAATAATGGACCTTCACATAACACTTGTTGAATGAATGAAGACAGTGGTCATTCAGAGCACTTCAGCTTCTCTGGTAGTGGACAACTCATTTCTCCAAAGGAATCATTTGCTCTTTTGATTCCTATAGACTGCTTTTACAGGATACCCAAGAGTAACCCCCCCCGCCAAAAATCATAAAGCTTAATCAGTAAAGCATTTCCAAATGTCTTATTGGCATCAGTCAAAAAAGAAACTTACATTTCATCTTAATTCCTTTTTAATTTTGATAGTTATTGTTAGGTAGACAAAATCAACAACTTAATAGCGATCAGGAGCTGAGTGTGTCAACATGAACTGGAATGCGTGTTGATCAGAATTACTGTTTTTTTCTAGAGGAAGTGTAGTGAGTGAATGTTTTTATTCTTTGGTAGGCAATGTAATGTAATTTATATTATTATACATGTATTTTCACAAATTTTCTTGATAATCATGATCCAACTTGGCACAAACATATTGCTTCTCCAAAAACAAACAAAAAATCATATATCTGCCCACATTTTTTTTTTCTCATTTTTTGACAATCTAAAGCAGTTCTTTGTTTATAAGTCTAAAGTTAAGACATTGAGGTAGATTTTTTTTCTAGGTTTTTTCAGGATTTTACCTTTTACTAGGATAAAGTGGTGACAAATTAATTGCCCAGTTTATAGAAAACACTTTCACAGATTATAAAAATATATGCTTAGTTTCACACACTCGAAGTAATATAATCCTTAAGAAAAATGATTCCCCTTCTACATTCTTTATTTTCCAGAGTCATTCTTTTGTCTTTTGAGGAATTTTTTCTTTTCTTTATATTATTGTTTGATTTTAGAGAAGTTTGGTAAGTAGTTCCTAGTTCAAGAAATAGTTGGCGGGGGAAGTAATTTATATAGATTATAGCTATTGTCTTGGAGAAAGAAAATACTAGGTCTTTATCTTTGATATACCAAACTATGGGGTTGATTTGATTGAATTAATTGAGCAACAAGTTAATTTGGTGAGATGTTAATTGAATGATTAATTTGGGACAATGTATATAGACCTCAAAATCCAATTGCTTTGTTTGAATCCCAGAAGATTTTATTCCCGGTTGAACTCAACATTTACTGATGACCTTTGGAAAAATCACTGTCTGCTCAACAGACATCAGTTGACATGCCAGATGCTTTGCTGGATTCTAGGGAAAGAAAATTATCAACCACATTTTCTGTCTCTGTTCAGGGAATTTAAGTTCAGGTTTGTGTGGAGTGGTCAAGTTTTCCCTATTTTCTTCTTCCCTTAGTCCAAGGGTCTCAAACTCCCATTTCTGTTTCTACCAGGATCATGCAGATAAGCTGAATGACTGAAATAGAACTCATGCCACATCATAGGGTGTGGCAGGGACCCTGGCCTCAGAAAAGCAGATGATCTTTCTGAAGTAACAATAATCCCTCAGATTGAGGGCATCATTGCCTTGCGGAACCATGTGCTTAGTGCTGATACATTGAAGTTTTCATGAAAAACTAGAATTGCAGAACTTTATTTGAAATACCTTTATTTCTTTAAACACTGACAACCAATTCCAAAATTACCCAGACAATCGGTAGACCAAATATTTTCCTCGGTGCAGACCAAGGGAAATATTTCTGGAACTAGTTGTATCTGGGAGCTCCCAATTTATTATTTTCATAGACGCTCTGTTGGACAAGAGTGTTCAGTGGATTTGCTCCATTGTCTTGCTTTGGGGGATTTCCTCTGAACTGGAATAACACGATCAGGATGTTATTCCTAAATAACATCTTCCTAAATCGGTATCTTATTTTCTTGGTTCTGTGTTTAACTCCTAGTGTTCAGTTACAAAGTGTTAGCTTATTCTCCAGTTTAATTTATGAGCCTAGCCTCTCTAAATATGTAAACAACAAATGCTTGGGTGAGTTGTAGAAATTTAAATTGTTTGCTCTTGTGCCAGTACTTGAAATGTTTGAAGTCAATATCTTATTGCTATCTAATAGTTAATTACCTGGGTTTTACAACTTCTAATGGTGAGTTTTAGACTGCACTGGAACTATATATATATATATATATATATATATATATACACACACACACACGTACACCGTTGTTTAAATTCTACTTCATATGGAGCTTAAATTAGACATCTCATTTAATGAGCTACTTAAATAATTTTCAAGAGTTTTTCATTGTCCGCTTAATTATCCCTGTTACTTTAAGTGGTGCATGTTCATGTTTTTAGTTGATGAGTTCATTCTAGAACAGTAAGGATGCCTTGACTTTATTTCTGTTGAATGAAGATATATGAGTATTATAAAATCATACAAGATTCAACCAACAATGGAGTATATAAAGAAATAACTGCAAGAAATAAAGATTCCAAGAGATTTGTTCAAAAAATATTTTATTTTGAATCATTTGATTTATATAGTACTACCGTCGAGTGGCTGAAAATAAAGCATTATGCACAAAATCTATTTAATATCAGTCTGACAGCATGTGTTCCAAAAAAAGTGGCAGAATTATATTCTTCTGTCATCTTAACAACAGAGACTGATGTTGACCATAATTAAACTAATTGAACAGTAAGTGGGTGCTGTATAATTCAATTAGTGCATAAAATAAGAGAATTCCAGCTGCTTTCTTTTGTTTTCCTCTAGAATATGTTGATCTGGAACTTAATTACAATTGCACATTGATTTTATTGTGTTTTCAGTGTGTTTGAAATTACTTTTCAATATAAAAAAGTATTTTTAGCATGCCAGCTGAAAGACCAACATGGAAAAAGTTTGCAACTGTCTTTTATGGAGCAGAATCTGTGCAAGCTAAAATTCTCCTCTTTTAACATGTGTGGGCGCTCATTTAGTGATTGAGCAAAAGCACTCTGAGTCAGAGAACTTGCATTCAAGTATAATTTACTAGCTCTGTTGTCTTTTGTAAGTAACTTAATCTCTCTCAGCCTCAGATTTAAAATAGGATAATAATAACCTCTTCCCTGGCTAGTTGTTATGAGCATTAAATGAGATAATGTGAGTAAACTGTCAGGTATTAAACCTCGGACATAGCAAATGTGAAGTAAATTTTCTCTCTCTCTCCCTCCATCCACCCCTCAACCCTTCCTCCTTACGTCCATCCATCTATCCATCCATCCATTCATGTCCTCCTCATCCTCACCATTTGTGGATTTGGAGAGGTAGAATAGGCATTTTTATGAAGAAGATGATTCATTACATTGTCTTCTGATAATCTCAACTTGCCTGCATTAGGTAGCACTTCTCATGTATAAAGTTTTTATTCAATATTTTTCAACTAAAAAATACCCACATATCTTAATTCAACAAATACAATTAAATATTTCTAGGGTTGGGGCTGAGTTTTCTTTTCAAGGCTATATATTTTTTAAAGCCTAAAGAAAGGCTTTCTGTTATAAAGATCTTATTTCAAGAATATATGCTTTGTGAAATTTGGGATCATTAATTCATTTTAAATAACAAATATTTTTTGAGTATACCTGATACCCAAGGTATTACACTTGCTGTAGAGCTATAAAGGGGAGTCATGATACACCCATTTCCCAGAGAGCTCTTTTAAATGTCTTGAATTCCAAAACTGAATAGAGTAGTGGACATATTTAAGAAAACAAATGGGCCAAGTCCTCTACCTCTGGAGTCTGAATTTGACCTCAATTAAAATATGATGTTCCCTTGGGAAATTCTGAGTATACAGCAAAATTGTAGTTAGTAACTTTATACATAAGTTCAATAATTACTGAGAACCTACTAATGTTATATAAATGAGCCTAAGATAGCCTCTGTGTATTGGCCTCTAGGTTATTTATTTCTTTACTTCAGGCTGAGACCCTTTAGCTCAAAAGCCTGTTGGTATCAAACTCAAATTTTTTTTTTTTTTTTTTTTTTTTTTTTTGCTGTACGCGGGCCTCTCACTGCTGTGGCCTCTCCCGTTGCGGAGCACAGGCTCCGGACACACAGGCTCCGCGGCCATGGCTCGCGGGCCCAGCCGCTCCGCGGCATGTGGGATCTTCCGGGATCGGGGCACGAACCCGTGTCCCCTGCATCGGCAGGCGGACTCTCAACCACTGCGCCACCAGGGAAGCCCTCAAACTCAAATTTTTACACATCCAATTATTTTTTAAAATAACCCAAACAAATTGATTTTGAGCCGCTTAGAGATGCCTGCTTTGCATACCTCAGGAAAATTTTGCTCCGCAGATGTTACCCATTGATAAGACAGAGCCTTGAGAGATAAGGCCCCAAGCTGATACCATCCTTTGGTGCTCTCTGACCCAGAGACTCCCAGCCTTGCTGCTGAGAGTTATCACCTACCTGAAAGCACCCTCTTCTCCCACCCCTCCCCCAGGAATTCTTTTATCCTCCCCGCCTTCCAAATGGTAGCCTCTGGAAGGTCTTATGCTGTGAGGTACCTCCGCTCTAATGCAGTCCTATTTTAGTGCCACCCAATAGAGCTTGGGTCATATCACCCATATCACTTCTCCTAGTCATATTCTTTCCTCATTCAGCCCAAATCCATTGAACTCCCTACAACTATGTGCTAACTACTGTGCAAGGCACTAAGATAAAAAGGTAATGTGACACAGTCTTTGACTTTGAAAGAATGTATAGTCTGGCTGGGGAAACATATTTATGAATTGTTACTCTCTCTTGCAGAGAGGTATGCAGAGATAAAAATGTGGAGCACAGCTCAGTCTGGGGTATTGTAAGGAAAAGCCTCTTAAAGCAGATAAAATCTGAGCTGTACCTTAAAGACTAATGAAAATTTTACCAGGTAAAATGAGAGAATACAAAATTTTTAGGTAGGAGGAAAACAGAAACAAAAGAATAGCAGTGAGAAACTGCTTGATATATTACCATCATCATTTCCTTCATCATTGTCATTACCATTGATTGAAAGTCTACATCAGCATGCTACAAAAACTGTCCCATTCCTTTCTCATAATAAACAGTGAAAGGCAAAAATTATTATTCCTGTTTTTAATTATGGGGAAACATGCTTAGAAATTTAATTAACTTTGCCAAGGTCATAGTGAGTAGATCAGTGAGCAGTAGAGAATACACAAGGTCATAGCTGTCTCCACTGAAAATACACGTTCACTGTTCCCAGGGCTCATGGTTCTTAACTATTTTGTCGTCGTGGCATTATTTGATCATTTCTATATAAAAATTGTTCACAATGCACATAGATCATATGTCTTATATTGTCAAGGAAGTGGCTGTATCCCTGCTTACAAGTTGCTAATTTACCACAAAGTATGATGTAGGAAAAGATGAGAGATTGTATGGAAAGGATACATAAAGACTACAGCATTGCCCACGTACAGCTAAGGAGACTGGTCCCTTCTGTAAGACTTAAAGAAACACTGATGTGGTAAGACTATTCTTTTTTTTTTTTTTTTTTTTTTGCTGTACTTGGGCCTCTCACTGTTGTGGCCTCTCCCGTTGTGGAGCACAGGCTCGGGACGCGCAGGCTCAGCGGCCATGGCTCACGGGTCCAGCCGCTCCGTGGCATGTGGGATCCTCCCGGACCGGGGCACGAACCCACGTCCCCTGCATCGGCAGGCGGACTGTCAAGCACTGCGCCACCAGGGAAGCCCAAGACTATTCTTTGTCTGTGTATGGCAGGATATGAGATGTAGTTGGGAAGGGAAAGAGAGGAGGTGGAGGACTGATAGGGATTTGGTGCAGGAGGTCCAAATGAAAGTATCAGGGTCTTATTCGTATGAGATGGATTCACACATAAAACGGTGAAACCACTTTAAAGGTGGCTGATTGAATGGGTTGAAAGAGAGTGAAGAAGGGAAGTCTTGTTTATGTCAAGATTTTGAGTTAGGGTCACTAAATGGAATCTGAGATTGGGAATACAGAAGGAGGTCAATGGGGTAGGGAGTTTGCATGTTTGTTTGTTGGGAATGGACTGGCTCACACAAGAAAAGCATGCAAAGTGAGTTAGACCAAAAAAAATGGAAGTTCAGCAGTTACAACTGTTGTGAATCACTCAGTGGCTGTTTATTTTTGGCTTCTCCTTTCACATTCAAAAGTATCCCCATTGGACAATAAACTGTATTAAATTGTACAAATCAGTGAAACCTGGAGAAGTACCGCTTTTAAAAAAATATTTATTTATTTATTCATTTATTTATTTTTGGCTGTGTTGGGTCTTTAGTGCCGCACGCGCGGGCTTTCTCTAGTTGCAGTGAGAAGGGGCTACTCTTTGTTGCAGTGCGCGGGCTTCTCGTTGCGGTGGCTTCTCTTGTTGCAGAGCACAGGCTCTAGGCGTGTGGGCTTCAGTAGTTGTGGCTCGTGGGCTCTAGAGCGCAGGCTCAGTAGTTGTGGCTCATGGGCTTTGTAGTTTCACAGCATGTGGGATCTTCCTGGACCAGGGCTCGAGCCCATGTCCCCTGCATTGGCAGGTGGATTCTTAACAACTGCACCACCATGGAAATCCAAGAAGCCCCACTTTTAACTAATGGGTGTTAAAACTAGTAGGAGGAGATCATGAAGTAGTTGGAGAAAAGCTTTCAGAGAAGTAGGAAGCAAAACTTTACTTAGGTAACTCTTCAGAGCCAAGGAAAGCTGGTTCCAGGAAAAGTTTCCTTAAAGTGAATCTACTTAAAGTGGAGATGAGTATGTCATAGAAATTCTGAAAAATTGTTTATTGGCATGTTACCTTGAAAACTGAAGGTAATATTATGAAAAGGTTTATTTTATTTTGTATTATGTTTTATCTTATATTGATTCTATTTATATATATTTGTATTTTATTTTATATATGAATGTTTATTTTATAATATTTACAATTTTTCATTTTATATTTTATTTTATAAAATGTTGGTGGGAATGGCAACTGGAAGCTGATACCTAAAATAAGCAGTATCTGAGTTATATTTATTTGTTCCTAGAACATTTTTGTGAGAAAATTTTCTCGTGGTGTGAAAGAATATTCTTCACTTTTTATTTTCACAGCAAATGATACAGAACATCATATTTTCAAAAATATTCAAGGACTTCTTGAGCTTTCCCAAGGACTTCTCTGAATCTTTTTACATTTAAGTCATTTTCTTTTCAAATGATAATTCTGTCATCATCCCTGACAGCGATTACATATTTAATCATTAACTACTCTACTTGCGTTAAAATGCTATTTATAAATGGCTTGAGGTTTAAAGAAATCCTACAATATCACTTTGTTAACTTCATGAAATCCTGCATTTGTTGCAAGATTTGCAATTTCACCTTAAACTTTCATTGTACTGTATTTAGTTTGGATAGGAGATTCAGCAGAGATATAAGCCAGTGTTAAGTGGTGAGACTATTTTAATGGAGATTAATTTTATATAATCAGTTAGAGAGTAAGCATCTTATTTTATAGCAGTGTTCATTTCACAACCTCATAACTGTGGATATACCCATATTGAATCCTCAGATAAACACAACCACTTGATTTTTTAAAAATTTGTTTCAGGCAGTTGTGAATTTAGATTTTGCTGAAAGGACTATAACTCTTGACTTTATGTTATGTTTTTGCTGGAGAGTGTCATTCAGTTGCTATGCTCCAAACTTATGTTCTTCCTCCAGAATATAGATCTCTTCTTATTAGTATATTACACTTGTGTTATTCATCACCATCATCACAGTTTTACAACTCAAAGGACACTAGAATTAGTAGTCTGGATTCTATTGATCACATGGGTTATAAACTCTTTAGGGGCTACATATCTTTTGGTAGGAAATATATTATCATCTGGTTCATACATTTTCAGTGTCTAAATAGTCTTGTTAATGTAGAAGTTTATCTGTAGTATTGCTCTTGCAGAAATATCAGTCACATGGAAAGCGGGGCATCCTAATTAGGAAGAGTTAGCTGAGTGGGATATCCCACTTCAATCTGCCTCTTACCAGAGAAACTGAAGACATATGCAGTGTATCTGGAAATACGTTTGTGCTATAGCTTTTGATTTTGTGCTTGAGCACGAGCATGCATTCTAGGACCTAATTGTAAGGGCAGTGATGAGGATTATAATGCAGGGGAGAGTTGGCTGTTCATCTTTTAGAATCAGGATTGAAAACAAGCTTCCTATGGTTTTGAAAGAAGGCTTTGCCTTATGTTTCCCTGTGCTTTTAAATACATGCAGTTGATTTTTCTTCTTCTTCTCCAGTAACAAGCATGTGAGCTTTAAAATGAATGCTGTGGTTGGAACGTCTACCTCTGTGTCTAATGAATTTTCACTCCGGAGGTGCCTTCATCTCCTCCCTGTTTTTATTCTCCATTCACCCAAAGGTGGACTGTTTTGAATCTCAGAAATGATTATCATATTTATAACAAATGTGTACACAATGAATTATAAAAAGTTATAGATAAAGCGGAAGGGAATGTCATCATAGCTGTTAAGGCAGAAAAATTTGCCTTCCATTGAGGTCCATCAAATTCCTTTATTCAGTTCCTTATTCCTTGATTGAATAGTTATTTATTGAGTGCCAACTGCATGCCAGGCAGAACATTCATCCTGACCCATAAAGCAAGCCTTAAGTGCTTGGCAGACTCCTGAGAGAAAGAGGCATCAATTAAATACTCAAGTACATAAATAAATATTTGCATGTTAAAATAAATATATAAATAACAAGTATCCTTTATTTTAAAACAAATATGTAAATACATGCAAAGAAGGGGAAATACAGGGAACCGAGGGCAACTGATGGATCTTTATTGGCAAGATCAAAAATCTTCCCAGAAATAGTGACCTCTGGGCTGAAGTAAAATGTATAATTAATATTTAACCAGGTGAAAGTTGAGGACAGCCAGGATAAGCTCCTTGAGAAGGAGTTATTTATTCTTTGGTTTTTTTTTTGGAGTTTTTTGCAATGTCTTCAGCTTAGGGTCAGTTGAAGTTATGTGAAATCCAGAAGCAGAAAAATAATCTGCAATCTCTAAAATGTTTAAATATTTAAATGCTAAAATTATTTAAATATTTTCTCAATATTTATTTAATGAGGATGAGGGTAGCTACCAGTTATGATTTTGTTTTAAATTACTATTCATTCAGGGTGGTGGTCTTCATTTTCAGGAATTTGTATTTTGTCATTTATGAAAAAAAGATTCATGGACAACTGAGTTCAGAAGTGTGCTGTTTCAGATTTATTATGGTGATATTTTAGCTTCAGTTATAGATTGTACCTTGGGTAGCTGCCCCCTGGCCTGCTACTTAATCTAGTTCTGTTTAACGTAATATATACTTGGCAAATGTCTTCTGAATTGGTTCGAGACCTGCAGACATCCCTAGGTGGAAATAGTGTAATAACACTGCTAATAGTGTTTTAGGAAGCCTCTTTGTACTTCTCAAAGAAATTCTGGCCTTTCAAATTAAAAGACAAATGCAAATGCTCTTAATCAGAGTTTGGCAAATTACAACCCATGGGCCAAATGCATCCTGCCACATTTTTTTTTTCTGTACAGGCCCATGAGCTAGTAATGGTATTTACAATGTTAAGTGGTAAAAAAAAATCAAAAGAGGAGTAATATTTTGCTACATATGAAAATTAAATTAAATTCAGATTTCATTCCATACACAAAGTTTTATTAGAACACAAGCCATGGCCATTTGTCACATCCTATTCTTGGCTACTTTTGCAACTATAATGGCAGAAGTGAATAGTTGGGACAGAGCCCAAAAAGACTGAAGTTTTTCTTTTTAGCATTATGGAGATGTAGCAGTAAAGAAGACAGGCAATGTCCCTGCTTTAGTGGATTTTACTTTCTGTTGGGAAAGACATATTAACTCATGAATAGATAAGAGTAATTCAGATGGTGGTAAGTGTTAGAAAGAAAATATAGCACAGTTATGGCACAGAAAATGCTCAAGGACAGGGATTGTTGCTAGGTTAGTGAGAAGGTCAGAGTAAGACCCACTAAGGAGGCTAAGATCCCTGAAGGAGGAGGAAAGGCAGCTGTGAAAATAGGAGGGACATTCCAGAGAGAAAGTACAATGAAAGCAAAAGTCCTGAGGCTGGCAGGAGCTTGATTTTGGGAGAGAGAAAAGAAGCCCAAGGTATCTGAAAAGTTTAAGATGAAGAGGAGAGTGATGCAAGGTGTAAGAGAAGATGAAAAATGGGGTATAATGTTCTAAGTACACTTGGTAGATTACAATCTACCAAAACTCCCCCCCCCCAGAGACATTGATTCAGTCAGTCTAATATGTGGGCTCAAGCTCTACATATTTTAAATCTTTCCAAGTGATTCTGTTGTGCTACCAGGTTTTGCAAACCACAAATGTTTGCTCTTATAGACCAGGGGTTTGCATCTTAGTCTAAGCACAACGAGAAGCCACTGGAGAATTAATAGTAGCAGGTAATATGACCATATTTATATTTTTAAAAGTTCCCTTTGGCTGTTGTGAGGAGAATGGACTCTAGGAGGAGGAGGAGGCAGGAATCTGGAGGAGGCTGCTGTTGGAGTTGTCTGGCCAAGAGCTGAGAGTCACTTGTATTGGGGTAGCATTGATGTTGGTGAGAAGTACACAGAGTCAAGCCACATCACAGAAGTAGAGCCGGAAGGACTCTCTGATGGATTGGAAGTTGGTCGTAAGGGAAAGAGAAGAATCAAAGCAGCTCAGTAGCTGGGAGGGTAGTGGTGCCATTTATGAAGATGGAAAGAGTAAAGAGAGGAGCAGATTTGGATTTGGGAGATGGGAATCCACAGTTTTATTCTGGCAAATTTAAGTTGTAGATACTTATTGGATGGTATCATTCACTGACTTAACAACAAAACCAAAATTTATTGGGGACTTACTATAGGTCAGTCGCCATTCTGGGCACTGGGAATTATATCAGTTAAACAAATACAGATAAAACACTCTGCCCTTGTGGGATGTCAGATGGGTGTTGAGGTGCAGAGTCTGAAGCTCAGAGAGGATAGGCCATGCGGATATGAATAGATTTACAAGTGCTCTTGTTAACAGATTGCTTTGCATTTATTTTTTGTTGTCAAACTGTATGAATGTTTTGGTGTGTGCTATTCAAACAAAATGCAACTTGAGTGTGGACTGTTTTCTGGAGAAATGGGCTCTTGCAGATCTCCTGGGGATGCTATTCCCTTTGTGCCTGCCGGTGGTGGAGCCATATTGAACTTGAACAAAGCCACAGTTAGGAGAGACAAAGCACAAGTAGGTTTTCATCCTCAGTTCTTGTCATGGGAACTGAGGAGAATTTTTATTTTATTTTTTTCGGTTAGAATGAGCACTGAGCTGACAGACAAAAAGATCCTGCTGCCTCAACACCAGTATGAAAGAGTCAAGTGCAGCAGTACGTGGATTTATGAAAGAGTCAAGTGCAGCAGTACGTGGATTTAAAGGCGCAAAACTAACTTTAATAGGTTAGTGCTGAGACGTCAACTTCAAGCCAGCCAGAGCAGCGGGGCCTGTAAGAACCCACCAGTGCCTGAGCGTGAATAATGTATACAATAATACTTTGCATTTATATAGCACTTTTACATTTGGATCTTCACAATAACCCAGAAAGGTGGGCTGAGCAGGCGTTATTATATGCATGTTACAAAAATAGTTCCCAAAAGCAGAAGCAAGTAAGGAGAGGGGCGAATGCATGTAAGTGTAACAACATGAAGCCAATGAGCCTTGAAAATAAGATAGGAAATGAGTGTGTTTGGAGAAGGAGGTTGCTTGAAATAACTATGGTTTGTTTTTAGTTAATCCCTGCTACCTGTTGTATTTATGTTCTAATTATATCAAATATATAATTTTTAAACTCATGGTGACTTAATAATATGTTTGCTTACAATAGGAGGTCTCAAGTTCAAAGACCCAGCAAGGTTAAGCAGACAACCTGAATGAACAAAGGAATGCAGGTTAGACTGTGCAGTGCACCAGTGATAAAGTGCAATGGTGACTCAGCTCCAGGGAGGTGCTTTGCAGGAATTTGGGTCCAGGGTGGAGATGTTAGAATTTTTTGAGAGAAGCTGAAACACAATTCTGGTCTATTATGCGGAATCTCTCAATTTCAGTATTTGTAACTAATTTTTAGAAATTATTTTAACATCCAAAGACACTCTCCTCCCCCCCCCAAAAAATCCTTGGAGATAGATTTGGCCCATATGCTGCCATTTCTCAACCACTGGCCTGTGAACTCAGAAATGTCTATGAATCATACACATATGAAAGTCCCTGTAATCTGTTCCCAGAGAGAATCTTTGCCTTGAAAACTTACTTTCACTCTCAGTAGTGACATCTTTAAATTGAAGTTGGGTCTCTGGAAGGATCTTGAGTATTTCCAAGACTATGAATAAAGCTTATCAAAGCTCTTTGCAATTACATGACCTATTAACTACAACTCATGGTCTTTAACACTAAAAATTAGGTAAACCAATAGCTATAGGAGACATAGACTGTTTAAATAAATATATACCCATGTCAGCAGAGTAGCACTGCCATCCACATGTCAGTAAGTTTTCCTTCAATTCTGCGAAGTTATAAGTTCAAGTAGTCAAATAATGGAAGATAGTGAAAAATGTTATTAATATTTGTTATAAAAAGGGGCATTTGATCTGATTTAACCATTGAGCTAAATTTAATACATAATAAAGGCAGAAAGTTTGCAGTGTTCCCTCTATGTGGGAATTCAGCATATGGCAAGAAGTATGGATTTTGAGTTATCAATAATCCAAAAATGTATACCTGTAATTGAAGAATCAGCTGTCCAGGTGATTCCTCCTTAGCCAATGTATCTAGAAGTGAAATCTTAGCACAGCAACTTTGTTTTACAAATAGGGAAACCGAGGCACAGAAAAGCAGGATGTGAATTTCTCAAATTGAAAGCACTAATGAACTGGATGGCTCAAACAGCATTTTTGTTATTTAGTCTCAGTCTCTAGGCAAACATAAAAATAAGCTCTGGGCGCAAAATCTA
The DNA here is from genome assembly GCF_964341445.2 of Mesoplodon mirus. Lineage (NCBI taxonomy): Eukaryota > Metazoa > Chordata > Mammalia > Artiodactyla > Ziphiidae > Mesoplodon > Mesoplodon mirus. Next base: position 15,941,270 of record NC_138988.1, on the reverse strand, counting down.
CACACATACATTCATACACACAGGCACACACGCCTGTACGCACTTGCACGTGCGTGCATGCATGCACATACATTGGGTAAATAAATTAAAAAATCTTGGAGTAGCTATAGGAAAATCACTCCTCTCTCTTTCCCTCTCATCTTTGTTTTCTTCAATCCTTCAATTCTTCCTTCCTGCCTACTTTTCTCTCTCCCTTTTTAGGTACTTTGAATTGGAAGATAAGAGAATAGGGATAGCATTATGGTTGCTGGAAGAAAACACATCAGATAAACCTAATGATAGAGGAGGATACAGTCAGACATTGAAATGATTTGAAAGCACCTAAAACATTTCTTGGATGATTTTCAATGACCAAAAACTATAATTTCCTGAAGGAAAGTGTGCTAATAAAGGTAAGAAAGAAGGAAAGAAAAAAAGAAACTCCATCACTAGGAGAGAACTACAGTTTATATTTCAGTGTATGTCTTCGTGAGTTTTCCCGTGAAAATATATATGTTTACAAAAATAGATTCATACAATATGTTATTCTCAACCTCGAGTATTTTCAAACTGTGAATTATGACCAGTTAGTGGATCAGAAAATTTATTTAGTGGGTAATGACCAGCATTAAAGTAATTAATTTAAATAGAATATAAAGAAACAGACTAAGCAGTGCAGAATCAAGCTGAATATGGTTTCACTTGTGTGTGAGAGAGAGTGTATGTGTGTGTGTGTGTGTGTGTGTGTGTAAATGTATCTGGGATTATAAAGCATAATGATTTTCTAATTGTCAGTTAAAATACTTGAAAACCACTGCTTTTCCACTTATTAATTTAAAATTGTGAAAGCTCTTCCTTTTTGACAAATATTGTTACACATAATCATTTTAAATTCTACCCAAATGTTTCACTAACTAATCCCATATGTTGGACAATACATTGGTTCTAATTTTTCATTACTAAGACACAACACTGTCACGAGCTTCTTTGCATAGGCTTCCAGCTATTTCAGTAGAATAATGTAGCACAAAGTATTTCCATAACCTGTGAATGTTGGAAACCTGCCCCAGACAATGTGGTATCACTTAAGAAAGCATGTTCTCTTAGGTTATTGCTCTCTGCTTTGTGAAAAGGTGGTATCCTTTGCCTTGCAGGGGCTCACCCCAGTTTCAGTGTTTATTCCCACTCCAATCTCATCCTGTGGAAAGAGTCTTCCATTGACTTTGATCATACTAAAGAGGCAACAGTTTCCAAGACAGCATATTTCTGCTTAAGGTGGTTTGGGATCTAAGTTTAACTCTCCTCTGGGCTGATGTTTATTGGTACAGAAGTCTTTCAGCAGAGCACCAGGAGATTAGGATTCCTCCAGCCCAGACAGCTGATATCTTGAGGTTATTTTGTCCTCATGTCAATCATTAATGCAAGCTGATTCAAGAATAAAGTAGGCTCTTTATATTGCTTGCTCTTGTATTTTGTTAGGGTAGATGCTGTATTGGCTTCTTACATGTAGTTCTGCTTTTGTCTCTGTGTTTTGTAGACTCTGGTTTTGAAAAGAAAAATAATTATGATTTGAAAAGCAATAGGTTTACCTGGTATTTCCTCTTCCCTTAGCCACATTTTCAATTCAGTCTTATGGATCACTGCACTTCGTTGATGATCCTTTTTTTCTTCATTTGGCTTGCAGGTTTCTTTGGGCCACATCAAAGAATTAATCTGACTTCCGAGGATTAGTTCACAAACTGGGTGACCTCCATCTGTTGTGGGGGCAGTGACCACAGCTCATCCTAAATACTGACTTTTCTCAATAGAACACCCTATCCATTGGTCACTAACTCTATCTTTTCTTGAACCAGGGTGTGGGATTAAAGGCCATGGAAAGGGTTGTTGTCATTTTATTTCCATGTTTTAAGACTCATCTAGTAAAGGACAGTTTATAAATGTTTGCTGGAAGCGATCTCAGAATTGCTTTATCTAGACACACAGACACACACCACACACACATAGAGTCACACACACAAAACATTGTTAAAATTATACACTGTAACAAGTTTCTGTATGCAGTCTGCACATAAGACAAGCTCCCTAAAATTTGACATAATGAATAAGGTAAATGTATCAGAAGATCAAGAAGTTTTCTCTAGAGTTTGCCTATGATAGTTGTTCCTTTGAATTAAAATCTCTATTTTCTGTGACTCGATAAGAGTAGGGCTAAAAATTGCCTATCATAGTAATTATTTCCAGTTGATAGGCTACCACAGTTTTTTCTTTTTAAAAAAAATAAATTTATTTATTTATTTTTGGCTGTGTTGTGTCTTTGTTGCTGTGCGCGGGCTTTCTCTAGTTGCGGTTCGCGGGCTTCTCATTGTGGTGGCTTCTCTTGTTGCGGAGCACGGGCTCTCGGCTCACAGGCTTCAGTAGCTGTGGCACACAGGCTCAATAGGTGTGGCTCGCAGGCTCTAGAGCGCAGGCTCAGTAGTTGTGGCGCACAGGCTTAGTTGCTCCGCGGCATGTGGGATCTTCCCTGACCAGGGCTCGAACCCGTGTCCCCTGCACTGGTAGGCGGATTCTTAACCACTGCGCCATCAGGGAAGCCCCTACCACAGTTTTCTGCAAGCTGAAAAGAACATGACAGCATGTGGTCACTATCTTTAAAGGGCATTCATGTTTTCCATCCTCCCTCAGAAGCATGAAAACTGTCAGATGAACTCTATAGAGCAGAACACTGAAACACATTCTTGTATGTAAATAAAATAGACTCACAGGCGTAGCAGTTTGGTTGTTGGTGCCACTCTCCTCTGTTAGGGTCATGGCTAGCTGTCAAATGCAGCAAAATTTCACTAGGTAGCATGAGCAGGCAAGGAATTGAAAACAAATAAATGCTATCTCATTTCAGGAATCAGAAATAATTCAGGGTGGAGAGACCTCTAGCGGGCATTTCTGTTCATGTCTGATAATGGATCAGCAAAAGATAAACGTTGCTTTAAAAATCACTTCTGTATTTCTGCAACGATACATTCTTTTTTACATAAAGTACACCTCACCAGAATAGGATACAGGATAGAGCGTAGATGACCACTCTTAAAGAAAAAAAAAAACCTAATTGAAATTTTAAATCTGAATGCTTATACTCAAAAGCCAACTGCATTTTTCCTTTTAAGTACCACAAAACCAAAATATAAATGTTAGTAAAAAATTGACAAGCGGGTATTTTTATCCACTTTATTTTTGCTCTCACTAAAATCCTACTTTAAATTAATTAAAATATAATCCATATATAAAACTCTCATCTGTTATTATCTCTAATCAAAGTTCAACTGAATTGCAACACGGAAAATTTTGCAAAATGGGAAACTACCAATCAATCAAAGCTCCCTTCAATCACGCCCTTGACACAAGGTTTCCCAAGGTAATATTTGGCATATTAAAATTAGTAGCCTGAGTAATTATGAAAAGTCAAATAAATAAGTCATTGCCCTTCCCTTAGGAAATTGAGAGTGTCTTGGAGAAGAGGCAACAAATCACAAGAAGATGGGGGTGCCCAAGGCAAAGATGTCCTACAAAGAATTTTGAGCTTCCCAAGTTATGCTCGAAAACTAAAAAGAGAAAATAGAGCCTGGCAAATTTTTTAAATCTGTAGAAATATTATTAAATCTGATGTACTCTTATTTCTACCCATTATTAAAATGCACATTTCAAATAATTTCATGATGTAGTATAATTTATGTGGTTTAGTGCTTAATTGTTTAGTACTTAACCTCTGGATGGTTAATCTTTTTTTTCCCTCCCAACTGCAAGATCTTTGAAAATAAGGAAGGCATCTTCTTACCTTCTTACACTTCACTACTAATATATTGCTCCCCCGCTTCTATACCACCCAATTTCTGTACCTGCTTATGTGCAACCCCTCCCCCACTATGACTTCTTGCAAATGCAGTGTTATAAGGCAGGGGTCCCCCAACTCCGGGCCGCGGCCCTGTATCCATCCGCGCCTGTTGGGAACCGGGCTGCCCAGCAGGAGGTGAGCGGCGGGCAAGCAAGTGAAGCTTCATCTGCTGCTTCCCCATCGCTGGCATTACCGCCTGAACCATACCCCCCACTCCCCCTCCGTGGACAAATTGTCTTCCCTGAAACGGGTCCCTGGTGCCAGAATGGGCGGGGACCACTGTTATCAGGACTCTAGAGTGCATGGCTAAGGGTCTGGGGTAAACATTCAGCCCTTGCCTCAGACCTGAACATTTATTATTATTGCTGATGTTGATAGCATTTAACTCTCTCCTTTGAATGCTCCCATTTCAGGCAATTTTGTTTATAAATAGGAACTAACTTCCAGGACCAATGATTGGAATAGAATTCTTTACTTAGATCAGTAACCTTGAATAAAAAAAAAAATTTATGTTATCACAGAAGGTTAGCATTTTCTTCCGTTAAGAATATAAGTCAAAAAAAATCCCACACATAGTACTATTAGCAGTATCTATGATGTTATCAACAACAGAAATCATAGATATTTTCATACCATATTATAATTGTGGCAGATATATCAAATATTATTTAGACACTATGTAAGTATAGTTATTATACTTGCCACTAGATCTTGGCCTTAAAAAAGAAGCTTATGTATTATCTCACAAATATGTATTTCCTTTAATATATTGATAATTACTTCGATATGATTTATTCCTTTTCTCTCCTGTGGATTGTGTGTTTTGCTTTTTTTTTTGCATTACGCGGGCCTCTCACTGTTGTGGCCTCCTCCCGTCACGGAGCACAGGCTCCGGATGCACAGGCTCAGTGGCCATGGCTCATGGGCCCAGCCGCTCCGCGGCATGTGGGATCTTCCCGGACCGGGGCACGAACCCGTGTCCCCTGCTTCGGCAGGCGGACTCTCAACCACTGCGCCACCAGGGAAGCCCTGATTGTTAATATTTTAAGTCACTAAGAATGACATAAGAATTAAAAATATGCCAGCTTAAATTACAGACTTCATGAGTAATCTTCCTGTACTGTGAAAATGATTTCCAAAGGAAACCAATGTGGATAACCAATATGAAGACCAATTTGGGGATGTACTCAGGGAGAGAGAATATATCTTACCCACTATGGTAAAGGGTGGTGGTAATTGGTAGAAGATTAGATAAAGAAGAAGAGCCAACTAAACACAGGGAGCCATATGAGATACACAAAAGGTGCAAAAATACAGAGCATAAACAGAGGGTATTACCTGGACCCTAGGGCAATTCTTGTTAGGAGGAGTATTAAGAACTAAGTTTGTGCAAGAAGCTTGCGACTGAGTTAAGTTTATTCTCTTTATTACCACAAAGTAACTTTTAAAAAGTCATAGAACATTTTTGGAATGAAAAAAGATGAATATGTTGAGTAACAACCATACATTTAGTGGACGATGTGAAAATCTGGTTTAAAAGACCTTGGTTCCAAAATGAATATAAGATGTCAGATATCACGTTAAAAGGCTTCGTGGTAATGAATGCATGTGTATAGGTGTTTGTGAGAGAGTTACAGAGCAAGAGAAGAAGAGGAGGGGAAGAAGAGGAGGAGGAAGGGGAAGGGAGAGGGGGAAGGGGGACAGGGGGCAGGAGAAGAGAGAAAGAGAGCACTTTCCCAACAATGACTGCACTGAGACAGTGACCACAAAATTCACAAAAAGGGGACGTTTACAAGTTGCCCACCAGTCTAAAGGTGTATTGCATCCTATGGGAGCACCCAGACATCTGCAGATGAGAAGAAAACCAAGGCCTTTTTAAGCAAAATTAAGAGCCTGGACTTTGGAGTCAGGCAGATCTGGAAGAAATCTCTGCTCTCTTGTTTATTAGCAGTGTGAAACTAAACGATTTTCTTAAACTTAGAGTCATCTTCAAGTTTTCCTATTTTCCAACATCCTGTAAATAAATTCATAATCCAATCTCTTGTCATCCCTCCAAGGCCACCCCCCCGCCCACCGCAGGCCAAATTACCCCTGCCGCCCTCCACCCCCAGCACTTGCCTGAATTGTTGCAATACCTCCTATCCATCTCCTGGCCTTTTCCTTTGCTTCTTTCCATCAATTCTTCTGCCATCAGGATGATTTTGTAAACACCTAAGTCAAATGATGCATGCTTCTGCTCCAAGTCTGCTATTGGTATCCCGTTTCATTCCGTGTAAAATGTGAAATCCTCTCACTGACCTAAGAAACCTACGTGATGTACACATATGAGCCCCACTCCCTTGATATTTCTCTGATCTTGCCCTCTGCTACACTGCCCCATGCTGACTCTACTTATTCTAGTCACACTATAGTTCTTGCTATCCCTTGAACACCTCGATTTTGTGCCTTCCTCAGGGCCTTTGCACTTGCTGCTTTGTCTACTTGAATTATTCTTCCTCTAGTTATCTACACGGCTGGTATTTTCATGTCATGACTCAAAGATCTCTCTCACAGTGATTTGCCTGATTAACCTGTATAAAATTTCAATTCCTGCCATGTGCCTCCTATCTCTTTTCTTGCTTTATTTTTGGCTAACGCATATATATTTTAGTTGTTACTGTCAGTTCTGCCCCCACTGGAATAGGAGCACCATGAATGCATATCTTTGCTCATTGAGTATTACAGAGCCTAGAATAGTTCCTGGTACACAGTAGCATTTAAACTATTTATTGATGAGTAAATGAATAAAGGAATGAGCCACTCTCAACCATGGAATATGTCAGGGTAACCCACAAACGGTTAATGTAAAAAAGAAAAACATAAAATAATGTTTGTTAAGTGTTTAGCATAGTACCCAGATATATTGGGTAAAATGAAATAGATCATTAAGACTAATTTAACCTTTTTAAACACTTTCTTATGTGTAGCTGCTAGAAAATTCAAAATTACATATGTGGTTTGTGTTACATTTCTGTTGGACAGCACTGGCTTGGAACCTGTGAGATTCAACCTGAATTCTCTGATGGCGGAGATCCAGGTACATCATGTAATAGCAACCAGATCGTATGGAAAGTCAAAAAAAGCAGAACTTGATAAAAGAAGAAGAGGAAGAGATGGAGGTCTGTCAGTCAGTTTGGAGGGGTAAGCAGACGGCACGTCAAAGCAAGGTAATATAAGGATGTTTACTAAAGGGATTATTTACAAAATTGTGGGCAGAAGGTAGAGATGTCTTAAGGGGATTTTCAGTATACAGATCTTCCTTGACTTACAACAGGGTCATGGCCTGATAGACCCAATGTAAGTCAAAAATATTGTAAGTCAAAAATGCATTTAATACCACTAACGTAAGGAACATCAGAGCTTAGCCTCACCTACCTAAAATGTGCTCAGTACACTTACGTTGGTCTACAGTTGGGGAAAATCATCTAACACCAAAGCCTATTTTATAATAAAATATTGAATATCTCATGGAATTTATTGGATAATGTACTGAAAGTGAAAACCAGAATGGTTGTCTGGGTACTGAATGATTGTAAGTGTATTAGATGTTTACCCTCGTGATCCCTGGCTGACTGGGAGCTGTGCTTACTGCCACTGCCCAGCATCAAGAGAGAGTATGGTACTGCATATTCCTAATTTGGGAGATCAAAATTCAAAGTATGGTTTCTGCTGAATGTGTAAGGCTTTCCCACCATTGTAAAGTTACAAAATCATAAGTCACACTATTGTGAGTGGGGACCATCTGCACTTAAGTCTGAAGGATTGAAGGGAAGGAGCTAGAACTAGAACCTGGAAGGAAAAGGGAGCCATGTAGGGAGGGTCAGTTGTTAAGAGCGTTTACCTCCAGTTAAGGCTCACCACTAGGCCAAGGGAGACTCTACAGAGAGGAAGGGCGCCTGGGGAATAAATACCCTGACTCATTCTCTTCCCTCCCTTGGGGGCTCCCCATTGCCTGAACTGAGAGGAAGCCAGAGGAAAAGGAGTCCTTTGTCATTATCTGCCATATCTGTACTCGACAGCCTTATAGGACAGAGGTGTGGAAGGGTAGGGGATCTTGAGGAGCAAATAGGAATTATCTGGCAAAGAGTCACTCATTTTCATATAATGATGAATCTCCTAAGATCTACAGACTGCCTGTAATTTCCTTAGATTTGATGTTAGCCCCTCATGCATGCAAACACTGAACAGGAACATCAAAATACGTGCTTCTAACTTCTGAATGAGCGTATAACACTGGAATGTGAGTAGCCAATAATAATAAAATTACGATTCCATGCCAAATACAGTTCATATCATCTTTCTCAGTCTTGGACTAATTCCTTTACACATAATAACTGTAAGGAAAACTGTGTTTGTTCCACTGATAACTACAAATGAAAATGTTCTACTCCATTGAGTTTCTACAAGGCTACCTTACTGTTCATCAACAGGCGTACAAGTGTTATTCCAATATTAATTCTCTGAAGACTCATATTTAGGTGCTTCTGTCCTTTCTCTAAAGCTCCAGCTGAGAAACTGCTGGATCACTAGAAAAAGTAAGTGGCCTGCACAAAAGACATATTGCAAACCGTTGTCAGGGCGGTGATTAGAATTTCATGTTCCTGACTTAAGCTTAGACAGATTGGCTGCACAGGCCTCCAGAGAGAAACTGCAGCTGACTAGCAACCTTGGCTGAATGCAGCAGGGTCTGGTTTAACCTCAAGTCCTTGAAAGATTTCCCTGGGGAATCCAGGACCCTCAGGGGAGCAGGCCCCTGACTGGGCTGACTGCAGCAGACCTGGTCCAAAGCACCCACAGCAAAGAGCAGCTTTCCCGGAAGATGGTTCAGTGGTTTGCTTCATTGTACTTCCCTTGCTTTCATTTCTGTGATAAAGTCACACACTGATCTGCAGCTAAACACATTGCTGTTTAGGGGAAATCACGAATTAATGAAATGTGCCTCAACATTTATTGCTACTTGGAAAATGTGTTGTACCGGCGAGCAGAAACACCACAGTCATTACAGTTAATAGAATCAGGGCTCCCCTATGTTTCCCTCAAACTGTCCTTGTTCGCATCACTATAGAAACACTCAAACAATTTGGAATGGCTGATGCTGGAGAGCTCAAGCCCAGTGATGACTCTGGTAAGAGCTCATTTCCATCATTATCTATCATTATCTCCTCTGAAAATGTATTGGTTTAGCGTTTAGTATCTCTGAACCCAAGTCTGGCACTTTCTTTGCATCAATGTCAAAATAATTTTTAAAGTAGCAGAATGGCAAAGCATATCAGATTGCTTTCACCCATCCACAGCAGTTAGTAGATCAAAGGTGCTGATCTGAATTTTCTGAAGAGAAAAGGACAAGCAGATGCTATAGGCTGACAAAGAAAGTGCTTTTCAATATAAGTGAGTAGATTAACTTCTTTTTTGTTATGTAATAATGCCCTAAGAGTTGATCATTCCTTTGAAAGAGTAAGGGAAATTTATTTAAGGCCTCTGCTGAATGGTTATTATAGAATATGTAAAAATTTAAAAAAAAATTAGATGTAGTCCTGCTCTCAAGAAGTTTACAATCTTGTGGGAAGGACAATTCTTGATTTAGTCATCAGTTATACCACTGAGCACCAGCAATGTGCAAAGCTCCACACTTGCAGCCAGAATTACAATAGGAAAAGAGACTCTGTTTGCCTTCAAGGTGCTGGCAGTCTAGCCGTAGGTGTGTATGCTTTAAACCAAATAGGAGCAGTGTCTTAGGACATGTTCCCTAGAACCAGACTCAAATGGGAATTTGTATGAAGAAGGTTTATTAGATAGTGTGTTTGGGAACAAATCCTATATGGAAGTGAAGAAAACAGGACTGGGTAAAATGGAGCTGAGGCCATAGCCCAACTCACAGGCTAGAATGTGAATGACCTTCAGAATTGTTTCAAATTGAAGCAAGGGCTGATGTCCCAGAGAGGAGCCTGAACCATGGATGAGGTAGCTCCCCTCATGAGAACAAAGTCCTGAGAAGGACACAGCTGTAAGCCATCAGTAATATTCTCTGCAACTGGTGGCATGAGTAGCTTGTTCAGAAGGCCACATCTGGTGATAGTTTTATATAGTATAGGTCACCCCTTGTTAGCTTAAACCCAATTACTTTGTACAGTATGTTCATCCCATCTGTGAACAGCTTCTCTGGGATTCTGGTTGGTCTCCTTTCCTGGTGAGACTTACTAGAATGAACTGCAGCTTATCTGACTGCTCCTGGTCTGGAGCTTGCAGCTGAGTTTCTGGTCACCATGCCCTTCTCAGGCCATAGCTGCTGCACTTGTGCATTTATCAGTCAAATTCAGCATGGAGTACCTAGCGTCTCCCCTTCGAATCACCAAGTGCCAACCTGCTCTCCGCTACCCCTTTATGTAACAGCAGCCCTATCTCCTTCCCATGATCAGAGCCTATTACTCTTGCCGGTATATTGATTCCTTTCCTTCTCTCTGCACCTCTTGACATGAGGAGCACAAAGTGAACAAATAGCAGCCATGACTGTAAGTTCAATGAGACATGTACTCTGCCCCTTCAGACCACGGAACCTAGAGTTGCTGAAGCAAGAAGCACAAATTCCCAAAGGCTAACTTGGAATGATGTTAAGTGAGATCTGCTGTACTTTTACCCTACGGAACCTGGACCCAGCTAGTTTATCTATTGGGGATATAGAACCATATCATTTGAGTTGATTTAGGGCATATACTTCATCGTGGAAGACGGCACCCTGTCCTCACAGGGAATGCTCTCCCAGCTTTTAGCCTAGCTGCACATTGAAGAGCTATTTCATCATTCATAGGGCGGGTGATTTCTGAGTGGTGCTGTGTGGTTAGAACAAAGAGATACAGTAGTCAGGTGCACACTGCTGTGCCTCCTTTGCTATAAAGTGGGTCACTTTAGTCAAATGTGCAATGTATGTGGGATCCTATGTCAGTGAATCTCTCTTAATACTGATGGTACGTCTTCCAGCTTTTTTTCTTTTTAAGATTGAGTTGATTATTTTTGACTCCTTAAGTGTTCATATAATTTAAAAATCAGTGTCAATTCACACACACACATTGTTTATAATCTAAATAGGATAATATTAAATCTGTAGATCTACTTGAAGAGAATTGACATCTTAACAATACTGAATCATCTATAAACTCAGTATTTCTTCATTTATTTTTGTCTTTAATTTCTCTCAATAATTTCTGTGTAGAGATTTTATATATCTTTTGCTTCTGTATATCTGAGGTATTTATGTTATTTATAGGACATATTTTAATTTGATTATTTTTATGTACTTGCTCTATAGAAATTTGCTTATTTCATATTGACTAAATATTCAACAAACTTGCTAAGTTCATCCATCAAATCTAGTAGTTTGATTGCAGATTCTTATGGATTTTTTTGTGCACGGTTGCGTCATATGTGAACAATGACATTTTTATGTCTTTCTTTTCTATCCTCATATAGTTTTTCCCCTTGATATATTCCACTGGCTTGGATCGCTAAGACAATGATGAATAAAAGTAGTGAGAATGAGCATCTTTATCTTAGTCATGGTCTCCAGGGAGAAGATTTTAAAATTTAACCATTAAGTATGCTGTTTACTGCAGGGTTTTTGTACGTATCTTTTGTCAGATTAAGGAAATTTCCTTCTATTCCTAGTTCAATAAGAGTTTTTTTTTATCATAGATTGTATTAAATCTCATCAATTGGTTTATATTATCTTTTGAGAAGATCATATACTTTTTCTCCTTTATTCTATTAATGTGATAAATGAGAACTATTGATCTTTAAAAATGGTATAAAATCTTGGATTCCTAGAATAATCATATCTAGGTGTACTTGATGCCATAGATGGATGAGATTTTCTGAATCTTCACAAGAATATAAGGATATTTTGTGTGTAGGAGTGACACAAATAATTTCGACCAAGAGAATAAACTGCAAGTGAGTCCCAGCACTATTTACCCTTCTCTTCTTCTCCTGCCCCCATTAGTATTAATTTTCCACATAGTTTCCATGGCCCCATTGATGACGGAAAGTACTTGCCAACTCCTCCACTTTGAACTTTGCCAGGTGGCTTTGGTGAATGGGTGCTTAGTAGAAGTGATATCAAAAAAGTTTGAAATGTGCTTGCATGGTTGATTATGCTCACTTATGCTTCTGGGTAGCTGTCACCCATTCAGTGTGGACTGCAGAATAGAACAGGCAGAGCAGAACTATCCCTGGTGATGTCTAGACATGCAACCAAGAACAGAACTACCTCACCTGACCTGCAGACCCACAGCCTCAGGCAAAATCACTACCAGCCAACTTGTAGATAAGAAAAAAAGAAAGAAAGAGAGAGACAGACAGACAGACAGAGACAGAGAGAGAGAGAGAAAGAAAGAAAGAAAGAAAGAAAAAGAAAGGGAGGGAGGCAGGAAGGAAGGAAGGAGGAAGGAAGAAAGGAAGGAAGAAAAAGAAAGAAAGAAAGAAAAAAAAGAAAGAAAGAAAGAGAAAGAAAGAAAGAAAAAGAAAGGGAGAGAGAGAGGGAGGGAGGAAGGAAGGAAGGGAGGAAGGGAGGAAGGAAGGAAGGTGCTCATTGTTTCATGCTGCTGAGATATTATGGTTGCTTGTTATGTAGCATAATTGTGGATATAGCTGGCTGATACATTTTGTATGTGTACATTTTTCAATTGAATGCTATACATTGAATGTGAACTATTGCAGAGACCCAGGATGATGGGATTTCCCTCCATAGAAGAATTTACTCTGTCCTCTGACATGCAATAAGAGTAGGGGCAGATCATCTGAATCTAATCAAGGACTGAGCTAATCTTAGGCTGAATTATAGTTTGTTTTTCTTTTTAAGTTCTATCATTGATATATTCCTACTTCTGGAGTGAAGCTCTCCAGGATTCCAAATGAGAGCTTTGTGTTTTTACTAGGATTTGTTCTTTTTTGCATATCATAAACTAGTTTTGGTCTCCCTAGCAATGTGAAACTTCTGAAAAGAACTTTGCTTTTCAGATAATTTCTGCTTAGCTTCTTAGACTTTCACACTGTTTATCTAACATTCAAGAAATACCCCAAGAGGGAAACCATTGTGATGGCAGTCTCACTTATATGTACCTTGTTTTTCTCCAGAATCTTAACCCCTCTTGCTGACTGCCTTTGCAGACCAGAATGCCCATGTTTGCCTTACGAGAACATTGAGGATACTGAAGGGTCTGTTGACTTTTCTGACTCATAGAATCTTGGATCCCCCCAGTTTTTTAGCCTATTGTCCTCCAAAAATCATCAAATGTTCTTTGGGGGAAAACAGCATGTGCTCACCTCAGTAAACTTCTTTTGTATCCAGAATGTTGACCCCTCAAATGCCAGCAACTTCAGTAGCTCACCAGTGCTTCAAAATATTTTATTTTATTTTAGATAGATTTTCTAGCCTTTTACAAGCTAATTTATTATAGCTGAAAGGGAAGTCGTATGACTTTTATTTTTTATATTCTCTAAGATTTACCAAGATCTATTTATTTTCACTGGCATATAACATTCTGTTGTGTGAGTATATTTAATTTAACCATTCTTCCGTTCTTAGACGTTTTTAAACCTTTCGCTAATATAAACAAAGACAATATGAATGCTTTTATATATGTTTTGGTAGACATATGAAATAATTTCTCCAGGGTAAAAACTTAGGAGTAGAATCACTAAGTTTTAAGATATGTGAATATTCCACTTAAAACATAATGCCAAGCTGTTTTCCAAAGTGGCTGTTAAAACTTATACATCTTAGCAGCAAACACAGTTTTATTTTTCTTCTTAGAATTTATCTACTAATATTCTATCATATATTAATACACATCTGTTGTTTTTTTCCCTAGATTTTTGCTCTTATGTACAAATGATGCTTTTAACAGTTTTGTATACATGTCTTGGTACATATGAAAGAATTTCTCTTGGCATATACTTGAAAATAGAATTTCAGGGCCACAGGTTATAGCAATGTTCAAATTAAAAAGCAACACAACACTTTTCCAAGGTGGCTAAATTTTTACTCCGTACTGACAGATACTGCTTGCTTACATTTTTCTCTTTGTATTTATCCTGATTCAATATTCTATTATATGACTTCCTACTTTTTAAATTTTTCTATGCACTCATTAGAATGTAAGATCCTTTAGGGAAGAAACTTTTTGTTTACACTATCACCACACTTAGAAAATTAAGTAGCACCTAGTAACCACTAGATAAATATTTGCTGAATGAATCAATGAGTGAATCAAAATAAGAGACTTATGGGAAGAATATTTGAGTGAGGGAAGATAATTAATTTTATTTTGAACATGTGTATGAAATATCATGCACAAATCCATATGGAACTTTCCAACAGGCACCCTGACAGAAGGTGAATTTGAAGGCTGGGAAATAGATCACTGTTTTTTTCATTACGTATTTTTAACCAGTTCACCTCTCCATCAAAATTATTCTTGCTTTCTCTGGGTTTACGCTACACAGCCTAGTACATTTAATTATCTTTAATTTTGTCCTGTCTCTTAGAATGATCATGAACGTGTATGCTTCTATGCTGTATACTGTCTGGTATTACTTCTCTGTGGTAGTAATACAATATTATGGTTAACACTTGTTTCAGCTCTTGAGTTCATCTGCCTTGATTCATCTATTAATTCTTCAAAAGTCTAGGTTCAAAAAAGAAAATAGAGTCACTACAAATATTATGAGAATAGGATATTAATATGAGAATCAATAATTAAGCCAATTATAAAAATAGCCACAAATTCTCCTCTTCATTCATGCCCTTGGATGTACTCTCTCATAGTGAGACTGGTTTGGCTATGTGACTTGCTTTGGTCATTGGTACAGTATCAAATGTGATGCAAGCAGATATTTGAAGAGTTCCTGAACAAAGGAACTTCCTGTCTCTCTCTTGCTGTTGTTTGTAATCCTTTAACTGCCTTGTGAAGAAGCCCAAGCTTTTCTGCTGCAGGATGATAAGCCATATGGAAAAGAAATTAGGCACCCTGGTAGAAAGCCTTCTAAGTGTGAAACATGTAAGTGAGGTCAGCCAAGATCATCCAACTTCCAGCCAATCTGGGATCTGACCAAAGTTACATGAGGAGACCTAACAGTGACCAGCCAAGCTGGCCCAGACCAGTGAATCACTAAGCTGCCCCCAAAGACTTGTGAGCTAAATAAAATGGTATTGTTTTAATCTACTAAATTTTGGACCGCTTTGTTTTAGAGCAAAAGCTAATTGGTATAATGCTTACATGAAAGCGTAAGAAACTGCAAGGTCTAGTTGGAAATCCGACTTTCACTAGCAATTCTAGTGTGAAGCACTGGAGTCTCTGGAAAAAACAGAGGTTAATAGAAATTTATAGAAGCCACTGTGTCGAGCAACAAAGTGGGATCCTGTAGTACACATTTCAGCTCTGTTACATCACCTTGCATGAAGAAGCCAGCGCATCAGACCACCACAAACTTCTGAAGAGAATACCTTTTCCTCGTTTACCTGAAGGAGCCCAAATACCCCTGGACCATGCCAGTAACCACTAATGTACTAAGTTGGGCATGTCCCTCTTTTATAACCTCAGTGAAACTGTGCTTGAGTACCACTCCTTAGTGCCCTGGGGGGAGCAAGTTGCTGTCCCCAAATTATCAGGAATTTGTGGCTTCTCCCTCTCTTTTTTGTTGTTTTCTATACATAACTTGCCTGTGCAATTCTAGCTGGAACTCCACCTGTGGAACTAAAATGCATTGAATTCCATGGGTTAGCATCTTCCCTCCACAGTGTAATTCCCATGCTTTGTACTGACAGGCTTGGAGTCGCTGCTGCAGGGAATTCTATGCAGAGTTCACCAGAGATGGGTAATGCTTCCTTAACAACTTTCAGTGAGCATGAATATGTACCATAAAGAATCTTCATGCATATGTTGTGTTCTCTTGCCAGTGTCTCTGCAGAGTGAGAGGGGTCAAAATTGACATTTAAATTAATTTTTATGCCTCTATTATGTAAAGGAATTTGTTTTCCAACTCTATTAAGATTTTAATTTTGATATCATTTTTATTGTTTTTTTCTAAATTAAATGTTATATTTTTGCCTGAAATTTTCAAAAGATAAGAAAATGGGTAACTTCTTAGTTCAGATAATGTTTTCTCTTCAACTTTTGTAATTTTCATGAATGTAAGAATTGTGTGCCAATTGATGTCAGGCTATTAATCAAAAGAGATCAAACCTATTTTTAAAAAAAGAAAGAAAGAAAAGGTATCCTCACACTATGGTGCTGTGCATGAAGCTGTCATAAATATTCTATTAAGCAACAATGATGTAGTGACATAGTAACTACTTCTCTGCCCCACCTCCAAGACTGACGTTAAAGAAAAGTCATTCAAAGGAATTTAGAAATTGTTGAGGGGCTCTTCCAGCAGATTGGCAAGTATAGACACAAATTAGAAAGGAATGAAAAATATTGAGTAGTGAGAAATATAAACTACATATTTGAGACATAGAAAGGGAAATGGAAGAAAACATTGGAGAGAAGATGATGAAGTTCTGAGATAAACGGAAAATTTTCTAGGCTACCAGCCTAGAGAACTTGGACAAACCCTATGAATACACTTGAAAATTCTGAGTACTGTCTTTTCAAGTGGAGTTCTAGAATAAGTACACAAGAGAGTGCTTTAATGTGGGAGGCCTAACAATCGCAGAACTTGATGACCATCAGGTATTTTCCAGAAGTCTCAAGAAATTGCAGCCAAGATCAAGATTTGCCTTGTATTAACAGCCTTTTTTTTTTTAACATCTTTATTGGAGTATAATTGCTTTACAATGGTGTGTTAGTTTCTGCTTTATAACAAAGTGAATCGGCTATACATATACATATATCCCCATATCTCTTCCCTCTTGCATCTCCCTCTCTCCCACCCTCCCTATCCCACCCCTCTAAGTGGTCACAAAGCATGTATTAACAGCTTAAAGCACCTGTTGAGGTTGGACTTTTGCCTCAGTCTTTGGAAGCCCAGTTGCCGACTTTAATATCATTTCTGTCATCTTTGAACTTGCGCACTGGCAAAAATCTTCTGATCCTTACTGAGAAGTGACAAAAATACTATGGCTAGTACTTTTATATGCCATCTACTCTAAAGAGCTTCATATCATTGTGCTCCTGGAAAGATTGTAAAATTTGTTTGTAAGCAATGTGGAAACTTAGATGATCTTGTTTCCTAGACAGCCAATGTTGCTCCTTTGCCAAATTTCTAGGTTAAAGGTATAAGGAAAAGTTATCCCAAGAGATTATGAGAAGCAGCAAGTACTTGAAATATTAGTTCATTTAAAAAAAAAGTGAAGAAAACAACTTTGAATCAGCTTCTGAAAATGTGCTAAAAGTATTTTCTTCAAGCAGTACAAAAATGTTTAGTTTGCAGGATTGCTTCAGTGAGATTTCAGTTTTACTACAGAGCAAATCTTCAAATGCAGGAATGGAAGTGGAGAAGAGGAGGAAAGTTTAGGTGTTCATCTACTATATTAAGTCCATTTTATTTAGATGAGGAAATTTGAATAATAAGGTGAAAATACCAATATCAGCAGTATGTAATGCCAGCAGAGCTAGCCAAATAATATATAGGCCTCCAACAATCTCAGGTGCAAGTGACCTACTATTTAATATTACAAATGGGTAGAGGAGTGATCCCAGTGCTGAAGAATATTTGTTTCTGTCATCCAGCATCACAATATTAAAATTTAACTGCCAAAATATTTATGACTACATTATTTTAATAATTACATTTCTTTATGAAACTTAGATTTCATTTTGTATCCCAGAACTTCCTTTTATTATGGTTTTGTTTTTGACATTAACCTTGGTTCAAACTTAAATTTTTTTGACTTTTCAGTATTTGGCCAAATGTGTATTTGTTGTAGTTCTATTGTTTGCCGTATATTTCAGGAGCTCAAGGAAAAGACATGAAAAGTGGGGGAAAATTAATTAATTAAACAATGGTTTTCAGGCATTGGACAATAGCCAGTGCGTGACTATGATGACTACGAGAAGGAAATCAAATGAGATGATTTCTATGATTGACATAGTTTATTACCTAAAGGCAGTTCTCAGACCACAGTGCAGTGAGCAGAACAAAGCCTGGAAATCATATTGAATCAAGAAAATAGGAAGCTGAGTTTGGATAGGAGAGAGCTCCAGAAAGAGAGAGTTCTAGAGATTTGTACACAGGGTCCCTTTGAGTCTTTGGGTGAGAACCAATGTACACACTAGTGGGAGAAAATTTTCCAAGACCAGACAAAAAAAACACTGAAGAACATTACACTGAACAATTCAGTACTCACAAAGGACTAGAAATATTTGCATTTCCACTAGTCTAAGTGGAAATGTCTTGTAATACAAGAATTGCTGAAGTTTTCTGAAGGGGCACACCTTAGTAGCAGGGCTAAGTTAGCCCTAAATTAAAATCTGCACTGGACCTGTCATAATGAGGCTTAAAAGAAAGCCTGAAAAAGATAAAATTGATCCACATAGCTACCTCTATGGAAAAACAAAATCGAACACCCTTTGAAGCAATAAAACAAAATCCGCCACCCAACAATATAAAATTAACAATGCTTAGCATTAAATAAAACCAGACATTTCTATAGAATTAGACCCAAATATAAAGAACTTTGAAATAGTTATTATAACCCTAAAATATGTCTAAAGATGTGAGAAATAATATGACTATATTAAAAGAGAAATAGAAGACATCAGAAAGATCTGAGTGAACTTCTAGAGATGAACAACTCATTATTAGAAATATAAAAATTACATTGGATAAGATTAACAGAAGAACAGGCACCCAAGAGAAAAGATCAGAGAACTTGAAGGCCTAGTAATAGAAAATATCCAAAACAAAGCACTGAGAAAAAGGACTGAACAAAAAAAGGTACAGAAAGTTAGTGAACTGTGAGGCAATATCAATCTGTCTAATATATGTGTTATTGGAGACCCCAAAGTAGGAGGTGGACAAAAATAAGATATATGAGGAAGAATAATGGTAAAAATATTTTCAGATCTGATGAAAACTAAAACCACAGATCCAAAAGTTTTAACAAACCCAGGAAGAAGAAATATAAAGAATACCACACTAACTTGAATAATAATCTAATTGCTGAAAACAGGTGATTGAAAAAAAATTCTTAAAAGCAGCCAGAGAAAAAAGACACATTACAAAAGACAAAGATAAGAATTACAGAAGAGTTCTTACCTGAAACCATGCAAGGTAGAAAATAATAAAGAGTCATTTATGAAGAATTGAAAGAAGACTCTGTTAATCTAGAATTTTTTAAACAGAACATGTTTCAAAAATGTAAGAGATATAAATACATTCTCAAACAAAAGCTGAGAGGATTCATTACCAGCATATCTGAACTCCTTGAAATGTTAAATGAATTATTTTTTCAGGCAGAAGGAAAATGATACCATGTGGAACCTTCGATTGACACAAAGGGAAAAAAGAATATCAAAAATGACAGGCCAGTATTGGTATCCTCATGGTCTAGATATTTTTATTTATTTATTTTTTTTGCTGTACGCGGGCCTCTCACTGCTGTGGCCTCTCCCGTTGCGGAGCACAGGCTCCGGACACACAGGCTCCGCGGCCATGGCTCGCGGGCCCAGCCGCTCCGCGGCATGTGGGATCTTCCGGGATCGGGGCACGAACCCGCGTCCCCTGCATCGGCAGGCGGACTCTCAACCACTGCGCCACCAGGGAAGCCCTAGATATTTTACTATTACCCATTAACCAAACTTTCACTGAAAACAATCAACAGTGCCTTGTAATTCACTACAGATACACGCAGTTCAGTATCAACCAGGTTTTTACTGCTTGTTCAACAGTACTTTTTTCATTATTCTTTGATTTCTGAGTATATTTCCTACAGGACTATTTCTAGAAATTGTGCAATCTATTTTGCCATTTTCACTTGCTTTCTAATTCTTTCAGCTACCATGGGGGAAGTTTGAAGATGAGAGAGAATTCTATAACTACTGAACAATCTGTGGTATATCCAGAAATTTAAAGAAATAAAACACAGACGTATGCAACTACATGGATTACTCTTGAAAGCATAACACAAAATGAAGGAAGTCAGAAATAAAAGACTTCATAATGCATACTATATAATTCCATCCATGTAAAATTTTAGATAAAGCAAAATTATAACAAAAGAAAGCTATATTAATCAGGACAGTGTGGTATTAGCATGAAAGGATGAATGGAACAGAATAGAAAATCCAAAAATAGACCTACACATATATTGTCATTTGATTTCAACCAACTTGTGAAGGAAACTCAATGAGGAAGACAATTTATCCAAAAATGCTGCTGGAACAATTAAATATATATATATTTAATATATATGTTGAAATCAGACCCTTATTGCATATCATATTAACAAAAAATTAACAAGAAATGCATAGGAGACCTAAATATAAGAGCTTACTCTTAAAGTTTTATAGGTTAGCCATCTATTTTTAGATATGGCACATAAACAATAGCGACAAAATGAAACTATTGATAATTTGGGAGTTCATCAAAATTTAAAACTTTTGCTCTTAGAAAGACATTGTTAGCAAAGTGAAAAATCAAGCCACAGACAGAGAAAATATTTATGAAACATATTTCTGATACAAGACTTGTGTCTAGGATATATAAAGAACTGTTACAGTTTTATACCAAGAAGACAAACAACATGATAAAAATATTGGGCCAAAGGTAAAAGAAGATATATGAGTGGTAAACAAGTACAAGCCAAAATGCTCAACATTGTTAGTCTTCAGCTATATCCCAATAAAAACCATGAAAAGTTGCCACTACCCACTCACTTTCATAACTAAGATTTAGAAGACTGACCACACCAAGGGTTGTGAAGGATGTGGAGCCCTTGGACCTCCCAGATCTTGCTGCTGGGAATGTAAAAATTTACAATCCCTTAGGAAAACAGTTGGTCAGTTTCTTAAAGCTATGCATTTTCCCAGCAGCCCAATGAATTGGTATTTACCTTAGAGAATTGAGAATATACGTACACACAAATATGAAGCACCTGTGGCAGGTAAAGCAGTATATCATGAATGAACAACTCCTACTATAAGGCACTGTGGAATGTCTTAATGAATTTTCAATACACAGATCATACAGTAACTGTGCTGGAAGACCCTAGAATAAAGACAAGGATGGGTTTCTGTTTTCATCAACCATTTAGTTGATGAAACCATTAAGCCAAATTTTTTGAACACTGATCTTTTCAAATGGAAACGCATTCTCTCTGTTCTTTTTTGGACTCCAATAAATCTAATAATGGAAGAGAAAACATTCTAAGAATTACAAATGCTGACATTCATTATACTTTAAGGAAAAGAGGATAATATATATCATTGAACTATTTGCATTTCCATAGAGACAACTGGCATTCACCTAGCAATTTCAACATGATCAAAGATACTCAGATTTTTTCTTTTTTTCATCAGAGTTCAATGTAATGCTATGAACTAGCTCTTTAACTATAGGCCCCGGAATATTTGTTCTAACTGTAAAGGGGTGTTCGTGTGTGTGTGTGTTTTAAGAAGTTATTGATGGCAAGAAATACAGTTACATGTAACAAAATACCAAGAGGGATTTAGTAGGTCTCATAAAATGCTGCATCCAGTGCTGTGACAAACCTTATAATGTCAGAGAAATGAGAGGCAATAAAGTCTTCCTTTAATTTATGATTGGTGAAGCATCTGCTAAGATGAAGTACATAAACCACAAGGCACAAGTATGAGAATCTGTATGCCTTACCTTAGGTTGTAGTAGAGAGGGGAAGAAAGAAAACATTGCACAAAACAGGAAATTTCACATCTTCTATGTTTAATTGTGCTGAGAATTATTGACTTGTATCAACATGGTTTTACACAGTATTTAAAAGATTAAGCAACTCCCTTTCCCACTACTTAGACTTTAAGCACATATTTCATTTTTTTAATTTAATGAGCAATTTATTCTAATAAGTGGGTGTGTTAAGACTTTATCATTTATACTTCATTGTTCAATGTGTGTTTGCATGTTTACAAAATAGAGCAAGTATTATATTCATATACACTTTATTATTCTCCTCTGGCACTGGCTTTCCTTCAAAGTTTGGTTTGAATGCCTAGCATGTTGATGACTCTTTAATAAATGCATTGAGTGTGTAAGGAATTTGATTTGTTTTATTCAACATTTGTGCATGCCTGGAAGTTAATTGCATGACAATTATCTTAAATCTCTTAAACTGTAGGAATATGGGGTAGTAACATAGGCTGTAACTTTGCAAAATTGTTACAAAATATAAATGACTTTAGTGTTTAAACCAGTGATACTTAGGCTATGATTAAGAGCATCTCCTTATAAAGAAAAACCCTCCTTGATTCCCTACTAAAAATCTCTTTAAATTCTAAAACTGTTCCTATGTCTGTATTTTAAATAAATGAAAATTTAAATCATGTATAACAGTAAAGTTAAATGCAAGCTCCCACAGATGTCAATTTGAACAGGCAGATTTGGCAAAGTGGCCTCTGATTCATTTCTGTGATGATATTCATTGAAGACTTACTGTAAGTAAATCACAGAGAAGTGGATTTGAGCATATTTTAATGTGCTTAATAGATGATTTTTCTTCAGTTTTATACAGAAATTCCAGAGTATTCTTTTACCCTCAAATGAAAGCAAGAAGAACAAATGAAAATAGTCTCCATTTATCTGTGCCAAATTCTACAAGCAGAGTTAAATTTTGATTCCTTTTATGTTAAGCATTGTGCCTGCTGATTCTGCATACGAATATGCTTATTGATGTAGGTTTTCCAAATATAAAGTCTCATAAGTGACTATGTTCACAAGCATGAATACAGTGACATAACTCAGTATTGGCTCCTTGACTCACAGACATGGTTATTCCCCTTTCACAGGGGAGCCCTGAGAAATAAAATTATCTGTCCTACGTTACATACATTGTAAATTGTAAAAATGTAATTCAAAACTAGCTCTTCAGTTTTTGAATGCAAAATAATTATTCTTACTATTTTATTAGTCAAACTATGAATAATTTTTAATTTTAATGATACAGTTTAAGCATACAAAAATCAGCTCTTTCCAGGGAAACTGTTTCAGTCCTATGATTGTAAATTGCTTAATGACTCCTATACCTAGCTGTGATTTAGAATCACCTAAAAGAACTTTTTAAAAATAGTAAACATTCCTGGGGATGAATCCTACAGATTCTGAGACACGTGTGGGTGGAGCCCAGTGTTCTTCTGTCTATTCAATAAACTCCTTTGGTATTTCTGTTGTGTAGCCAGGTGTGGAGTTGCTGGGGACTGAGATGTCCAACTTCTCAGAACATTGAGTTTTCTCCCATTTCCTGTGGCTCTTACTTGCACAAGTATTTTCCTTCGCCTAAGAGAAGGATTGTTCACACAAGGTTGTAGATTAAGAAAGTGCCCAGGACTTTCTAGAGTGAGTTAGGCCATTGGCAGAAATTAAATAAGACAACAATTATTTTCCTTAAGATTGGCCTCTTGTTTTTCATTCCCCTAATAAAATTCTAGTCATATGCATCAGTCATTTATTCACACAAATATTTTTTCAATATGTATAGTCTTATTATTTTAAGTCAGCAAGTATAAATATTTCATATTTAATGAGTTTTTTCAAGCATAGAGAAGCATGGAGGATCTGAGGTAACAAATTCTAGACTTCTAGATGAATTATGACCTGGTGACCGTAAACATCAGGTAAAAATACTGGCTGTGGTCTTATGTTGTGCAGAAGATACATGATAGCACTTTTTTTTACACTGGTCCACTTTATTATTTTAATTAGAAGTTTCTCATTGAACATAACAATTTGTAACTAAGCGAAATACTATGAAGAACATAATCTTTTATATCATACACAGTGTTTTTTTTTTAACAATCCATCTGTCTTTCCAACTACTTTTGGCTTCAAAATTTTCAGACCTACTGAAATGTTGCAGTAATATAACATTGCATACACTTTCTCTAGATTTACGGTTGTTAACCTACTCCCTCTGCATTTTTGTCTACCTATCTACCCATGCATGCCTTTTTTGGTCTGCTAAACCATAAGAATACAGTTTACAAGAATTAAGATTCTTAACTCTAAAAATTTGATGTACATATCCTAAGCAAAAGACATTCTCCTCCATGACCTCCATACCTTTATCACACCTAGGAAGATTAGCATTAATAAAATATCATTTAAGTTAGGCATTATTTACATTTCTCCCAATTGTCCCCAGTGGTGTTTATAGCTATTTCTTTTTAAAGTTCAGTTCAAACTCAGTCAAGTGTCATGTGTGAGTTTTTAAATATTTTTTAGTCTCTTTTAATCTAGAATGGTCCCCTTGCTGTTTCTGTTTATTCCTTTTTCATGACATTGCATTTTTTTTAAGATTCCAAGCTCATTTTTGTTTATCCATTGTTGTTATTGTTGTCACCATTTTTTGTGGAATTTTTCTCATTCTGAATTTTCTAGTCAGTTTCTCATAGTTTGTGATAAGTTAAAGATTTTGGTCTAATACATAGATGATATTAAGTATTTATTATTGCATCATGTCCTGTTTTCCACTGTTGGTGTTGCTAATTTGATTATTTGATGACGGTAATGACTGTCAGTTTTCTTCATTTAAAGGTTCATTTTTCTCTGTGATTAAGAGCTAATTTGTGGAGTAGTACAATGAGACTTTATGAGAAGCTCTTCTTTTTTCCCCTTTCTGTCTCTAACCCTCATTTTGTTTCCTTACTAAAAGTCATTGTCTAACATTGTCACATTCAGTGCTTTTCACCAGTGAGAAGAGCTGTAAAACTATGTCCCTGAATGTAGAATGTCCCATTTTCACTCACTATATTTCTATCAATAAAGGTGGAACACATTATTCTGTGGTGATCACGTGGTCTCTATACCTTGGCTGGCCTCAGTGAGATTTTATTATGCCACAGCTGAAAGACAGTAGCTTAATGAAACTTAGTAGAGGTAAAGCTCTTGGAAGTCATTTAGTTTTCTATCTACTAGAGTTTCCTCCAAAGAAATGCTACTGTAGGCACCTAACTCTTATTTTCTTTAAATTTTTTTAGCTTTTTGCTTTGAAATAAATACAGATTCTTTGAAATAAATACAGATTTCAAAGATTTTAAAGGAAGGTCCTTTGCATCCTCACTCAGCTTCCTCCAATGTTAATATCTTGCATAACTATAATACAATATCAAAACCAGGAAACTGACATTACTACAACACACAGGTTGGAGTGGGGATTGAGTTGGCCCACCCAGGCTTTGAAGATACTACTGCAGACAAATCAGCCTGCCTGCTACTGCCTTGGTTGTAGAATTGCCCTGATGGGCTTAGGACTTATCACTAAGTCTTCTTTGGACTTCCATTTCCTTATCTTTGGCCCAGGAAAGTAGGCATTCTTGTTTTTCTTGTCTGTACTTTGGACTGTAGAACTCTCTAGTGCCCAGTCTAGGAAATATGGGAGATAAAAAGAAAACTAAGAAAGTTCACCACACTGTATTTCCTCAAGGTCTGAGCACCCTAGCCAGTCTGACTTCTACTTTTCAGCTTCCATTTTTTATCTTCCTTGAGGAGGAGCATTGGGAGTGGAGGGCTTTCTTTTCAGCTCTATAATGGAAGCTAAGCCTTGTTAATTGCTGTCTCCATCACCTAGTACACCTAAAACAGAATTTGGCACACAGAAAAAACACTTAATAACTGCCGAATGAATGAAAGTTGAAAAAGTGAACTTTGTTCCTTTCACATGAGTTTTCTAATATGTACATGTATCTTTTAAATTTAAAAATGCAGTAGAAATTATATCAGTGTGTTATATGCCACTTCAGCTTTATCTTTTATAATTAATTGTATTTTAAGACCTTTTTGTGCTATTTAAGTTATTGCGAAGGTCTCACCTATTCTGCCCCTGCTCGGACTTACCTCTTTATTTCTACCATGTAAAGCGTGAATATCTCATTGCTCCTGACTCAGACTGGGTGCTCCCACCTGTAGTTTAGTAGTAGATGTGGTGACATCTGCTCTACTCTTGATAGAATCTCCATAGATGGCCAGCCTTTTTGTCTTTTGCTTCATTCACTCTTTTTAGACATCATTGACCACAGTCAATTTTAATAGAGCCCTCCAGAATTGCTCATCCAGAGGGGCTCTTATCTCCTTCCCCTGTTAACCCTCCTTCTGTTCTTAGACCACAGAAGCAATTATACTGGTACATATAAATGGATATTCCAACCCCCTCCTAGCTCTCTCTTCTCTTTCTGGCCTATAAAGATACAAAAATCCAAGTCTTGGTCCTCAGCCATTTTATCTTCTTTCCCTACATTTGCTCTTTTAAGTGAAGCCACAGTAACCTAGGCTTTAAAAGGCAGAACAGACAATAATTCCAAAAATTTACATATCCAGCCTACTTCAACCTGGAACTCCAGAGTTGTGTATTTTAATGCTGTTTTCCATAATGTCCACATCTCCAAATTAATTTCCAGACCAAACCCTTCAGTTATTCTCCATTGCTGGTAATGTCAGTGCTAATCTCGTAGGCACCCTAACCCAAAATTTAGCACTCCCCTACAGTCATCACTTTCCCTCACCCTCCACATAAAATTAATCAGCAAGCTCTGGCAGCTTTACCTCCAAATATGTTGAGAATCCTATGACTTCTACCACGACCAACCTGGCCTAAGCAACAGCCATCTTTCTTCCCAAACTACTGCTTAGCTTCCTGCTTCTTTGTTGAGACTCCAGCCCCTCTCATGTATTTGTTATTCACAGAGCAGTGGGTGTACTTCCTAAAAATAGAAACACGCATGGAGTATATCGGGTTTCTTTTAAAAACTCTCTAAGGGTTTCCAATTATGGCTAGATTGAAATTAAACTTCTTTCAATACACTTCATTATCCTTCCCTACCACACAACCCCAACCTCCCTGCCTCCAACAAGACAAAGAGGTCGTGCCTTTCTTGAATTCATCAAACATGTTTCTTTTGCATGCAACACTTTTCCTCCAGAATCTTAACATGGCCGGATCCTTTTCATCCTTCAGGTTTCTATTAAAGGTGTGAAAGTCTTGTTTCCCTAGAGAGGTCTTCCCTGACAAACCCAGCTAAAATATGCACCCTTGTGACCCTTCACCATTTCCTATTCTTTTTATTGCACTGTATATAATTGCATTATGTTATTTGTTACCTTATTTAGTCTCCCATAGAACGCAGTTTCCCTGAGGGCAGTTACATTGCAGAAATGCCAAAAATTATTTTTTGATTGTTGACTGTATTGTTCTTCTTCGGAAGTCTCTATAGTCTTCGCCTGTATCAGAGAACTAACTCCTACATGTTTGAATAGTTGGCTTATATAATCTATTGGGTTGGCCAAAAAATCCCTTAGGTTTTTAAGTAAAAATAAAAGAAAAATTCTTCATTTTTACCAAGAACTTTATTGAACGATGTATTCACCCTTTTGTTCCACTACCTTCTGCCATTTTTCAGGCAACTTCATAATTCCATCTTCCCAAAACTTATCTTTCTGAGTAAAGGACTATTCCAGGTGCTTTTTACAGTCTTCCAGGGAACTGAAATTTTTTTCATTAAGAGAATTTTGTAAAGACCAAAATAAATGGAAATCCGAAGGTGCAATGTCTGGTGAATATGGCGGATGAATAACAACTTCCCATCCAGGCCGTAACAGTTTTTGCCCAGTCATCAAAGAAACATGCGGTTTTGCATTATCCTGATGGAAGACTATGTGTTTTATGTTGACTAATTCTGGTCGCTTGTCATCGAGTGCTGCTTTCAGTTGGTCTAATTGGGAGCAGTACTTGTTGGAATTAATCATTTGGTTTTCCAGAAGGAGCTCATAATAGAGGACCCCCAATCCCACCATATACACAACATCACCTTCTTTGGATGAAGACCAGCCCTTGGTGTGGTTGGTGGTGGTTCATATCGCTTGCCCCACGATCTCTTCCATTCCACATTATTGTACAGTATCCACTTTTATCACCCAACACAATTTGTTTTAAAATCGGAACTTTTTTTTTTTTACATTTAAGTAGATAATCTCATGCGGAAATACAGTCAAGAAGGTTTTTTTCTGCTTAACTGATGTGGAACCCAAACATCAAAGCGAATCACATAACCAAGCTGGTGCAAATGACTTTCAACACTTGATTTGGATATTTTGAGTATGTTGTTATACTGCATGGTATAACATTGATTGCTCTCAATTAATGTCTCGATTTGATTGCTATCAACTTCATCTGGTCTCCCCAAACGTGGAGCATCGTCCAGCGAGAAATCTCCAGCACAGAACTTTGCAAACCACTTTTGACACAATCAGTCACAACACCTTCTCCATAAACTGCACAAATACTTTTTTTGGCGTTTCAGTTGTGTTTTTACCTTTCTTGAAATAATGAAGCATAATATGACGAAAGTATTGCTTTCTTTCTTCCATCTTCAATATTAAAATGGCGACACATAAATTCACCAATTTTGATAATTTTTTTTTTAAATGCACGCTAGGGCTTCCCTGGTGGCGCAGTGGTTGAGAGTCCGCCTGCCGATGCAGGGGACACGGCTTCGTGCCCCAGTCCGGGAAGATCCCACATGCCGCGGAGCGGCTGGGCCCGTGAGCCATGGCCGCTGAGCCTGCGCGTCTGGAGCCTGTGCTCCGCAACGGGAGAGGCCACAACAGTGAGGGGCCCACGTACCGCAAAAAAAAAAAAAAAAAAAAAGCACGCTGATATGACAGCTGTCACAATACAATCTAATAAAATTGTTTCGAAGGAAGTTAAAGACAACTAAGCTCTACTAGAGCCATCTTATGGAAAAAAACGAATGAAGCTTTTGGCCAACCCAATACAAAATATTCTGGGATTAATACTTGCATTTTTACAAGAGACTTTAAGAAGTAAATTCGTCTCTGATTGCTGTGGCTAAAACTTCCAAAACTATGTTGAATAATAGTAGTGAGAGTGGGCAACCTTGTCTTGTTCCTGATCTTAGTGGAAATGGTTTGTTTTTCACCATTGAGGATGATGTTTGCTGTGGGTTTGTCATATATGGCCTTTATTATGTTGAGGAAGGTTCCCTCTATGCCTACTTTCTGGAGGGTTTTTATCATAAATGGGTGTTGAATTTTGTCGAAAGCTTTTCCTGCATCTATTGAGATGATCATATGGTTTTCCTCCTTCAATTTGTTAATATGGTGTATCACGTTGATTGATTTGCATATATTGAAGAATCCTTGCATTCCTGGGATAAACCCCACTTGATCATGGTGTATGATCCTTTTAATGTGCTGTTGGATTGTGTTTGCTAGTATTTTGTTGAGGATTTTTTCATCTATGTTCATCAGTGATATTGGCCTGTAGTCTTCTTTCTTTGTGACATCTTTGTCTGGTTTTGGTATCAGGGTGATGGTGGCCTCATAGAATGAGTTTGGGAGTGTTCCTCCCTCTGCTATATTTTGAAAGAGTTTGAGAGTGATAGGTGTTAGCTCTTCTCTAAATGTTTGATAGAATTCGCCTGTGAAGCCATCTGGTCCTGGGCTTTTGTTTGTTGAAAGATTTTTTTTTTTTTTTTTTGTGATACAAGGTCCTCTCACTGTTGTGGCCTCTCTGGTTGCGGAGCACAGGCTCCGGACACGCAGGCTCAGCAGCCCAGCTGCTCCGCGGCATGTGGGATCTTCCCGGACCAGGGCACGAACCCGTGTCCCCTGTGTCGGCAGGCAGACTCTCAAACACTGCGCCACTAGGGAAGCCCTGTTGGAAGATTTTTAATCACAGTTTCAATTTCAGTACTTGTGATTGGTTTGTTCATATTTTCTATTTCTTCCTGGTTCAGTCTCGGAAGGTTGTGCATTTCTAAGAATTTGTCCATTTCTTCCATGTTGTCCATTTTATTGGCAGAGAGTTGCTTGTAGTAATCTCTCATGATCTTTTGTATTTCTGCAGTGTCAGTTGTTACTTCTCCTTTTTCATTTCTAAATCTATTGATTTGAGTCTTCTCCCTTTTTTTCTTGATGAGTCTGGCTAATGGTTTATCAATTTTGTTTATCTTCTCAAAGAACGGGCTTTTAGTTTTATTGATCTTTGCTATAGTTTCCTTCATTTCTTTTTCATTTATTTCTGATCTGATCTTTATGATTTCTTTCCTTCTGCTAGCTTTGGGGGGTTTTTGTTCTTCTTTCTCTAATTGCTTTAGGTGCAAAGTTAGGTTGTTTATGTGAGCTGTTTCCTGTTTCTTAAGGTAGGATTGTATTGCTATAAACTTCTCTCTTAGAACTGCTTTTGCTGCATCCCATAGGTTTTGGGTTGTCGTGTCTCCATTGTCACTTATTTCTAGGTATTTTTTAATTTCCTCTTTGATTTCTTCAGTGATCACTTCGTTATTAAGTAGTGTATTGTTTAGCATCCATGTGTTTGTATTTTTTACAGATCTTTTTCTGTAATTGATATCTAGTCTCATAGCATTATGGTCGGAAAAGATACTTGATACAATTTCAATTTTCTTAAATTTACCAAGGCTTGATTTGTGACCCAAGATATGATCTATCCTGGAGAATGTTCCACGAGCACTTGAGAAAAATGTGTATGCTGTTGTTTTTGGATGGAATGTCCTATAAATATCAATTAAGGATTAACCTCCAAAATTTACAAGCAGCTCATGCAGCTCAATAACAGAAAAACAAACAACCGAATCCAAAAATGGGCAGAAGACCTAAATAGACATTTCTCCAGAGAAGATATACAGATTGCCAACAAACACATGAAAGAATGCTCAACATCATTAATCATTAGAGAAATGCAAGTCAAAACTACAATGAGATATTATCTCACACTGGTCAGAATGGCCATCATCAAAAAAATCTAGAAACAATAAATGCTGGAGAGGGTGAGGAGAAAAGGGAATGCTCTTGCACTGTTGGTGGGAATGTGAATTGATACAGCCACTATGGAGAACAGTATGGAGGTTCCTTAAAAAACTACAAATAGAACTACCATACGACCCAGCAATCCCACTACTAGTCATATACCCTGAGAAAACCATAATTCAAAAAGACCCATGTACCAAAATGTTCATTGCAGCTCTATTTACAATAGCCTGGACATGGAAGCAACCTAAGTGTCCATCATCGGATGAATGGATAAAGAAGATGTGGCACATATATACAATGGAATATTACTCAGCCATAAAAAGAAACGAAACTGAGTTATTTGTAGTGAGGTGGATGGACCTAGAGTCTGTCATACAGAGTGAAGTAAGTCAGAAAGAGAAAAACAAATACCATACGGTAACACATATATATGGAATCTAAGAAAAAAAAAGGTCATGAAGAACCTAGGGGTAAGACGGGAATAAAGACACAGACCTACTAGAGAATGGACTTGAGGATATGGAGAGGGGGAAGGGTAAGCTGGGACAAAGTGAGAGAGTGGCATGGACATATATACACTACCAGATGTAAAATAGATAGCTAGTGGGAAGCAGCCGCATAGCACAGGGAGATCAGCTCGGTGCTTTGTGACCACCTAGAGGGGTGGGATAAGGAGGGAGACACAAGAGGGAAGAGATATGGGAACATATGTATATGTATAACTGATTCACTTTGTTATAAAGCAGAAACTAACACACCATTGTAAAACAATTATACTCCAATAAAGATGTTAAAAAAAAAAAAAACTCAGGGAATTCCCTGGTGATCCAGTGGTTAGGACTCATTGTTTTACTGCCAGGTCCTTGGTTCGATCCCTGGTTGGGGAACTAAGATCCCGCAAGCCACGTGGTGTGGCAAAAACTAAAATAAAAATAGAAGTAAATTCATTTTCATGTATGTTCATTTATAACTTCTCTATCCATTTACTTCTAACCCTATACACATTCCATAATGTGTTTCTGAGCAAACAGAGTAAGAAAGCATGACCCCACAAATGTTGCAGTCCATTAACTTTAGATTAGGCCAAAACTTTAGAATAGCTTTACTACTGCATGGATTTCTTAGACAAACTAAATTTCAGAGCCCAAATAAGTTTTCATTTTGTTTTTATTTGTTTGTTTGTTTGTAGAGGACATCACACATTTAATCTTGACCTTAACAGGGTACCTGTCTTGATTAAGCCAGTCTTTAACGTGTGGCTTATGTGTAACTGAAAATATTTACTGACTTCAAAGTTCAAGAAAACAGAAATTTAGATTTTTCAAATTCTAATCTAAAGTAAGTTCCTTTAACACTATATGTTGATATCAACTACATATAATTCCCAGAGCAATGAGGGGCTGCAGGGTATTTTGCATGTTCTGAAACAGCCTGAGATTAGAAAAAATGATTGCAGCATAACAGCATATTTTCCTTATTTTAGCTGAATATTGTTGACTTTTTTCCTCTTAGAAAATGATAGTCCCATTTTTGGGTAAAGACATAAATGAAAATAATATATAATACAAATACTTAAAATAAAAATTAAGGAAAGAAAACAAGGTGGCATAGATTCAATTTTCCCTATTTCTCTCCTCATGATACAACTGAATAGCCTGGAAATAAATAAAAAGAGAATGACAAAAGTTTTGGTGTATCTCTGAAAAAAAATAAAACAAACACACATGTACTATGGTATACGTGTGTGTGTGTGTGTATGCATATGTTGTTTGCATACATATAGATAATACATTTATTGTATATGTTTATACTTATTATTGAAATTGTCTCTACATAATAATAGTAAATAGTGTTAGTAAATAGACCACTTTGTCCTTTACATTTTTTTTTTCATTTAATACTGTATTTCAGAAGCTCTTCATGATGCTATGGTAGACCTACTTTATTCATTTTATTAGAAACAATATATTTCATTATGTAGCTGTACCACATTTTATTTAACCAATCTATTATTGATAAACATTTTTTTCTGCAAATTTTTCCTGTTAGAAATAATGCTGCACCTAGCATCCCAATTCATATATTAAGCACATAATTGCAAATACATCTATTTGTGAAGTAAGTTCTTAGCAGAGAGATTGCTGCATTAAATGGTTGTCTGTTCTTTTTAATCGATCAAAAGGCATTAAAGATGCTCATACAAAAGAAAAAAAATCTTTCTGGCAGTGGCAATATGAACCAAATATATATCAAAGGTAATTCTTTAAAAATACCCAGGATTTTAGAGAGTTTGGCTTAAAATCATTATCAGTCTTACTTCTTAGATAGAAAATAAGCTATAGGGAATGGCAGGAGATTACAACGAGCAGGTTCATTAATTAAATTCTACTTATGCTGCCATTGGCTATGTATTAATTTAAAAATAAATTTAATTTTCATTATATGTTGCAATATATAAAAGTGAACTTGGACATTATGTACTTTTGATATGTAAGATAGATGAATCTAATTCTGCTGGTAAAGCTCCTAAAATAGTGATTGGACAATAGTAGGTACTCAATAAATTAAAATTATTGAAATAATTTATTCATGGCTCTAGACACTTGAAAACCATAGCAAGCCTCATTTGGAGATCCAAAGGGGTTTGCTTACTTCAGCAAAGCTGGCTTGTTTCCTCCCCCAGAGCTTCCTGGTTTATAGTCTTGTAGCTAGAAACCTGATTTACCAGCAGAACATGGTAGTTTCATGGGGCAGAATCACAGTAGAATCATGGGGCAGATTCACGGTAATCAAACATGAGAGACTTATGTATAGAATAAGACTGCAAACACAGTAGTTTACAGTGAGAGCTATAACTGTTGAGATTGCTGAACGATGTCTCAGGTATTCTCCTCTGGGGGTTCTCAGACTCCCTCCCCCATCACCTTTAGTGGAGTTACGTTATTCATTTGAAATCCGACCAACTCTCAGAAAATTTTTTTCCAGCTTTATTGAGATATAATTGACAAATAACATTGTGTAAGTTTAAGGGGTACAATGTGATGATTTGATTACACATGTATTGTGAGAAGATTACCTTTCAGAAAATTTGAACCTTAAAATAAATAGTAATAATAATGCTATATAGAATAAACTAATTATCTGTAAGTCCAAAATGATGTAAGTGAATGGATGAATGAATGAATGAGATAGAATTATTCCATATGATAGAATGTAAACTAATAAATATAGAAGTAACTATGAAATTAGAAAATCACTATTTGGCAAAAACTGGAGTAAAAATCATTTCAGGAAGAATCATCAATTGTCACTACAACTACTGAGTAAATGTTTGATGATAAACATAGTATTTTTCCCCTAAAGAAACATATTAAATTCAAAGAGGAAAACAGGAAATTTATAATGGAGAAACCCAGCAGATACCTCCTTAGCCAAGTGATCAAAGTTAAAATCACCATTAATAGTGATGTGCTTCCTAAATTAATGCCCTGAGAAGGACACAGCATCTCTTTGAGGTATTCCTGAAAAAAAAACAAAAAAAAAGCATAACCTGAATCTATCTGCCAGACCCAAACTGAAGGACAATCTACAAAAACAAAAACAAAACAAAACCTTATATTCTTCAAAAATGTCAAAGGCATGAAAGATAAAGCCTGAGGAACTATTCCAGATTAAAGAAAATTAAAGAAACATGGCAACAAAATGCAATTTGAGCTCTTGGATGAGATCCTGGACAGGAAAATATATCTCTTCTTTTGCATTTCTAATGCATACACATTAGTGAGATAATTGAGAAATCTGAATTTAAAATTTGATCTGAATAATGCCTATAGATTAGAAACTAGTAATGTTTCAATGTTAACTTCCTATTTTTAACAATTATAATGTGGTTATATGAGAAATATTCTAGTTCCAAAGAAATATGCACTAGAAAATTTAGGAGAAATGGTGTATCCTGTCCACAACTTACTCTTAGATACTTCAGAAAAAAATATAGAGAAAATGTATCTGGTAAAATATTTATATATTGATATTCTTGGAATCTGGGTGAAAAGTATAGTAGAGTTCCTTGACTAGATTATAACTTTTCTCTAAGTATGAAACTATTTCAAAATGAAAAGTTAAAAAGTATTCTAAACCAAATATTCTGGCTACCTTAGTCTTAAGTCAAATGTTATTACATTTTCCCATATGTACAGATCCTATCAAAATACTTTGCAAAAATATATTGTGTTACTTTTTGAAGATACATTAGTTTATTTTGGAAGCCAGTGTTAAATAAATATTGAATACATTAATAAAATATAATTTTAAAATAAAGAAGACAGGAAGGGAGGAAGAATGAGGAGATAGAGGAAATGAGTGATGCAGAGAATGGAAGAAAAGAGGTTACAGTAGCCCTCCCCTCCTTTATCCACCATTTAGCTTTCTGTGGTTTCAGTTACCTGAGGTCAACCCAGGTCCAAAAATATTAAATGGAAAATTCCAGAAATAAACAAGTGTAAGTTTTAAATCATGCGCCCTTCTGAGTAGCATGATGAAATCTTGCTCCACCCCTGCCCCCCACCCTGACAGGAAGCATCCCAAGCATCCCTTTGATCCAGTATATCCCACCAGTAGTCACTTAGTAGCTCTATGGGTTATCAGATGGACTGTCCAGGTACTGCAGTGCTTGTGTTCAAATAACTCATATTTTGCTCCCAAAGTGATGCTAGCAATTCGGGTTATGCCAGAAGGAAGTCATAAAGTGCTTCCTTTATGTGAAAAGGTGAAAGTTCTCAACTTATTAAGGAAATTTTAAAAATCATGTGCTGAAGTTGCCAAAATCT
The DNA here is from genome assembly GCF_964341445.2 of Mesoplodon mirus. NCBI lineage: Eukaryota > Metazoa > Chordata > Mammalia > Artiodactyla > Ziphiidae > Mesoplodon > Mesoplodon mirus. The sequence goes on along the minus strand of NC_138988.1, from coordinate 15,905,576 downwards.
ATGGTAAAAACAAATCTTCCATCGCTGAATTTGTGAGGAAGGAAAAAGAAACTGGCTAGTTTTGGTATCTCGCCTCAAACTGCAAAAGTTATGGGCACAGTATATAGTAAGTGTTTGGTTAAGATGGAAAAGGCATTAAATTTGTACAATAAGATACTTAGAGAGAGACCACATTCACATAACTTTTATTACAGTATATTGTTATAATTGTTCTATTTTATTATTAGTTGTTGTTCATCTCTTACTCTGACTAATTTATAAATTAAAATGTGATTATAGTTAGGTATGTATAGGAAAAAACCCACAGTATATATAGGGTCCAGTACTATCTGTGGTTTCAGGCATCCACTGGGGGTCTTGGAAAGTATCCCCCATAGATAAGAGGGGAAACTGCTGTACAGGTGTACCAAGGAAATATTGTGGGTTTGGTTCCAGACCATGGCAATAAGGTGAATATTGCAATAAAGAGAGTCACACAAATTTTTCGGTTTCCCAGTGCATATAAAAGTTGTGATTACACTATACTGTAGTCTGTTAAGTGTGCAATAGCATTGTCTTAGAAAACAATGTACCTACCTTAATTTTAAAATATTTTACTGCTAAAAAATTCTGACCATCATCTGAGACTTCAGCGAGTTGTAGTAACATTAAAGGTCACAGATCACCATAACAAATATAGTAGAAATGCAAAAGTTTGAAATATTGTGTGACAGAGACCATGAAATGAGCAAATGCTGTTCCAAAATGGTGCTGGTAGACTTGCTCGACACAGGGTTGCCACAGATCTTCAATTTGTAAAAAACGCAGTATCGGGCTTCCCTGGTGGTGCAGTGGTTGAGAGTCCACCTGCCGATGCAGGGGACGTGGATTCGTGCCCTGATCTGGGAGGATCCCACATGCCACGGAGCGGCTGGGCCCGTGAGCCATGGCCACTGAGCCTGCGCGTCCAGAACCTGTGCTCTGCAACAGGAGAGGCCACAATAGTGAGAGGCCCGCGTACCGCAAAAAACAAACAAAAAAATGCAGCATCTGCAAAGTGTAATAAAGTCAAGTGCAATAAAACCTGGTATGCCTGTATTTCCTGAATATTTAACCATTTCTACCAGGTAGAGGGAGTGAATACTGACATGTCATTATGTATAAGTAAATATGTATATTTATTTATACCAGAGACACTTTTTCACATTGAAAACCTGTATGAACACAATTATTAAAAGTAGTCATTCTGATCCCTTCCTTTTAAAAATTAATTTCCCACTTATTGCAAACACCTGTATGAGATTCCTTTTGAGCGCTTGCTGAATTTATTTGATAGCCCAGGGCAATATATTTTATCTAGTTTTAAACTGTTTTTACTTTTCAAGTAAGGTGACTTGCCCAGCAAGGAATTTGTGGTGACAGGTATTATTTTAATCTCATCTTGCTCTTAGTTTTCCTGTCTTTTTCTGAAGGGTGAGAATCCCTTATATTTAAAAGCTTATGCCAGGGGACCTCCCTGGTCCACAGTGGTTAAGAAACCGCCTGCCAATGCAGGGGACATGGGTTCGAGCTCTGGTCCAGGAAGATCCCACATGCCGCGGAGCAACTAAGCCGGTGTGCCGCAACTACTGAGCCTGCGCTCTGGAGTCCGCAAGCCACAACTACTTAAGCTTGCATGCCTAGGGCCCGTGCTCTGCAACAAGAGAAGCCACAGCAATGAGAAGCCCGTGCACCGCAATGAAGAGTAGCCCCTGCTCGCCACAGCTAGAGGAAGCCCGCACACAGCAACGAAGACCCAACACAGCCAAAAAATTAATAAATAAAAAAGCTTATGCCAGTATTATCTGACAGTCTTTACTCTCTAGTAATCATAATTATTATACTTTTTAAAAATTCTGTTCTGATTCTTGTACTTTGTCTCTACAATCCAACTAAAATATCAAGATGTGCTTTTACTTAAGACTGATGTTCTTCTCTTTGGGTGTTTCTAGGACTTAGTAACACTAAAACCTTCATGACTTTAAAATGAAAAATGGACTTAGTTTCTTCTGAACTAAAAGCTTTCTTCCTTCTAGATACCACTTTTGCTTCTGAAAACTACTGTTAATGTCTCAATGTGCTTTGTGAGAATCTAAACACAAATACATAGTTGATTGCTGAAACTGAAGCAACTGCAAGGGGTTGAACAGAAGCTACAGATTTTTTTTTAATGTAGTATCCTGTTTGTCAGGTTTTTTATTTTCTTGAAATTTAGTGCAATAGCGTAACACTTTTTTTATAGCTGATACATAATGTATGCTTGCCCATAAATCTGAACTTTGTCTGGCAATGGACATGTTCAAGCACCGCAGTATAATAACTCTATAACAATGACTGATTATAATAGCCCCTTACAGTCTAAGGTCAAAGCATTAGAGCTTTTGGAATTTCCAAAACTTTCTATGCTCCAGCGAATCCATCCCCTTTACCTGTTTAAATGGAGGTAAACTAATTGAAAAGTCAGTTAATCTATAATTGTTTGGCTCACCCACTTCCATATAGAAGACTGGCAGTCAAAATCCCACTGACCCTATGAAGTCCTAAAACTCCTAAATTCTTTTCATAACAGTAAAACAAGTTATTATCATATATTTATAAGAAAATGCTGAGTTCAAAGAAAATTAAGCTAAATATTCTTTGATGTTCTTAATGTAGTGAATATTAGGCACATTCCCTTCCCAGTATCCAGCCCTTCCTTTCCCCCTGTGTGTGTGCTGAGATGCAGCCTCCAGCTGATGAGCAAGCATGGGTTGGTGTGCCCTTCATAAGCTGTCACAGCAACGTGTCCCTCTCCCTAGACCATTGATTCCATCAACCCAAGGTAAACCTAGAACTTTGCTGGGACACCATGGACTGAGGAGACATCTCTTCTTGACATGGAGATTTGAAGATGAAGCTTGAAGCTCCCAGAGACCATTATGAAAAGATATATCCAAACCCCATCATCTGGTAGAACAGAGCCAAGCACTGTAGAGGGACCTGGTCTGGATGGCATTGTTTGTAATCCTGGATCCAGCTTTACCCAGAGATTTTCTATTCCTTGAGTTTTCATTCATGTAAGATAATAAATTCCCCCTTCTCCTGACATACACACTCATACATATACACAGACTCCTCTTCCTGCTTAAGCTAGTTGGAGGTGGTTTTCTTACATCAAAAATGTCATGAAAAATATATTTTCTACTTTATTGAAAAAGAGGTTGATGTACTCAGGAAGGCTCTTATAAGGCTGTTTATAATCACTTCGCAAATGGAAAATTCTGATTCAAAATGTCAGGGAAAGAATGGTCACATTTATTTTGACAAGGTCACCCAGGTATTTTGGATGACACCCCAGGCTTAGAGTAAAAAAGCTTGAGTTTAAGCCCTATATCCAGCACTTACTGGCAAGTCACTTATTTTCTTAGGGCTTTGGTTATAAAGTAGGAATGATAATTACCTTCTTAGCTACTTCACAGAGCTGCTATAAGAAAAATAAGTAATGGATATGTATGAGCTTTTAAAATTATAGAGAGCCTAAAAATAGAATGAATTAATAATAATAGTCAAGTGTAATTTTCCACTTATATTAAGTAGTTTATTTTCAGCTTTGCATCTATCTTTTTACTTTAGATAATCTGTTCAGGTTTACCATACTCTCAGAATTATTATATTTAGAACTGGAACACTGTTGCAATCCATAAAGCTAACAGTGAGTAGCAGCTTATTGTGGAGTGCAGAAAAATATTTTCATCTGAACATTTCATCTGAGAGGATCTTTTTCACATCTGCACATTTTGGGAAAATATACTTAAAGATTAATAGGAAGAGAGCTTCTTTTCTTGAGACTATAACAAGGTTCCCATGAAACCAAATAAAATTTGATATATTTTTAATTTTCAGAAAGTGAATGTAGAACCCAGCTGTTTACTCTCATTAATCTCTTTCTTTAAACATAAAAAGAGAACAAACAGATGGAGCTGTAATGTAATGTAAATCAAACACTATACATGAACATATCCAAATAATAGGGACTTTCACATCAAGTGATTGGAAGCCCTCATGTGGAAACTCAGAGCAGGAATTTGTGCTGAATCGTCTAGGGAATTAAAGTTTTGGGACTGTGTGAGGTAGTTAAAAATAAAGATTCTGAGCATAACCGTTGAATCCAAATTGATCATTAAGTCCATATACAGTGATTCCTCTGTCTGCCAACTGTGAGAGCCACTGAATTACGCTGCATTAAGGTAAAACAAAATAGAGTCCAAATAACATTGCAGGGGCTTAAAATAAACAACAGTGATAATAATGACAAAATTAAGACACTAATAAAAGGTACAATGATATTCCTCCACCCCCATCCCACCGCCATCATCAAAAACTCTGCCAACACAAGCGGCATAATTGCCTGCTTCTCTCTGCCTCTTTGACTACTCATATGATGCCATGGCAATGATGCCAGGCAGTGCTTCACAACCTTAGTGAGCATTTGAATCCCTGGAGAGTTTGTTCACAATGCAGATTCCTTGGCCCTACTGTATTCCATGTCAAATAAAGGTCTCTAGCATTGGGACATCAAAAGCTGAATTATATGCAAACACCAAGTTTGATTCTGATTTGACTGGAGGGCCAGACTCTGAGAAACTATGTACTAAATATAACCTTGACTTTTTCAACTTGTTTATGGAACCTGAAGATCAGTAAAGGTTAAGAAAACAAAGATCAGGCAACTGCAATAATATTATCTATAGACTGATGACTCCCAAATATATACCTTTAACCATGTCTTCCCCTGAATTTAAAAGTCATATCCCAACTGGCTTCCTGACATCTTCAATTGGATGTTGAATAGGCATCATTAACTTACCATGAACAAAATAGAACTCTCATTCCCTTCTTGCCCAGGATGCTCCCTTAATCCAATTGCATCCACCTAATTGCTAAAGCCACAAAAGTAAGAGTCATTGTTCTTTCCTCTCTGTCCATCAGCCCTCCTGGCTAAAAGCTTTCTGCTCGAATCTCTGAACAATTCTTCATTCATCACCATGTCACCTACACAGTTAAAGGCTTTCCATCATGAGGGGTTGGTGGTGATGCTGCTGTGAATGTCTGGAAAAAAGCATCAGGTCTGACACAAGATTCATGTTGTTCAGCAGCTCTAATAAACTATAGGACCAATATTTTTAAGCTTCAAAAAATAATCTCAAGGTGCGGAGTCAAGATGGCATACTAGGAGGACATGGAATTCGCATCTCCTCACAACTAGGGCACCTACCAGGCACCGGTGGGGGACCACGGACACCTAAGGGGACAGGAGGAAACCCCAGTGACCAGACGCTTGCAGGATCTTTGTTCCCAAACTGGAGGTCGGGCCTGAGCTCCTGTTGTGGGAGATCCGAGTCCAAACCACTGGACTGACAGAGAACCTCAGACCCAGGGAATATCAACCAGAGTGAGGGATCCTGAAGGTCCTTATCTCAGCACCAAGAGCCAGCTCTATCCAACTGCCTGCAAACTCCAATGCTGGACGTCTCAGGCAAAATAACCAGTAAGACAGGACACAGCACCACCCATAAAAGAAAAGAAATGAAATGACAAGAGAATGCATTACAGATGAAGGAGCAAGGTAAAAACCTACAAGACCAAATACATGAAGATGAAATAGGCAACCTACCTGAAAAAGAATTCAGAGTAATGATAGTAAAGATGATCCCAAATCTCAGAAACAGAATGGAGAAAATACAAGAAACATTTAACAAGGATCTAGAAGAAGTAAAGAGCAAAACAAAGAGTGATGAACAACACAATTACTGAAATTAAAAATACTCTAGAAGGAATCAATAACAGAATAACTGAGGCAGAAGAACTGATAGGTGAGCTGGAAGATAAAATGATGGAAGTAACTGCCAGGGAGCAGAATAAAGAAAAAAGAATGAAAATAATTGAGGACAGTCTCAGAGACCTCTGGGACAACATTAAATGCACCAACATTCAAACTATAGGGGTCCCAGAAGAAGAAGAGAAAAACAAAGGGACTGAGAAAATATTTGAAGAGACTATAGTCTAAAACTTCCCTAACATGTGAAAAGAAATAGTCAAGTCCAGGAAACACAGAGAATACCATACAGGATAAACCCAGAGACAAACACGCCAAGACACATATTAATCAAACTATCAAAAGTTAAATTCAAAGAAAAAATATTAAAAACAGCAAGGGAAAAGCAACAAATAACATATATGGGAATCCCCATAAGGTTAACAGCTGATCTTTCAGCAGAAACTCTGCAAGCCAGAAGGGAGTGGCAGGACATATTTAAACTGATGAAAGGGAAAAACCTACAACTAAGATTACTCTACCCAGCAGGGATCTCATTCATATCCGATGGAGAAATTAAAACCTTTACAGATAAGTAAAAGTTAAGAGAATTCAACACCACCAAACCAGCTTTACAAATGCTAAAGGAACTTTTCTAGGCAGGAAACACAAGAGAAGAAAAAGACCTACAAAAACAAATGCAAAACAATTAAGAAAATGGTAATAGGAACATACATATCAATAATTACCTTAAAGGTAAATGGATTAAATGCTCCAACCAAAGGACATAGACTGGCTGAATGGATACAAAAACAAGACCCGGACATATGCTGTCTACAAGAGACCCACTTCAGACCTAGGGACACATACAGACTGAAAGTGAGGGGATGGAAAAAGATATTCCATGCAAATGGAAATCAAAAGAAAGCTGGAGTAGCAATTCTCATATCAGAGAAAAAAGACTTTAAAATAAAGACTATTACAAGAGACAAAGAAGGACACTACATAACGATCAAGGGATCAACCCAAGAAGAAGATATAACAATTGTAAATATTTATGCACCCAATATAGGAGCACCTCAATACATAAGGCAAATACTAACAGCCATAAAAGGGGAAATCGACAGTAACACAATCATAGTAGGGGACTTTAACACCCCACTTTCACCAATGTACAGATCATCTAAAATGAAAATAAATAAGGAAACACAAGCTTTAAAAGATACATTAAACAAGATGGACTTAATTGATATTTATATTACATTCCATCCAAAAACAACACAATACATTTTCTTCTCAAGTGCTCTTGGAACATTCTCCAGGACAGATCATATCTTGGGTCACAAATCAAGCCTTGGTAAATTTAAGAAAACTGAAATCGTATAAAACATCTTTTCTGACCACAATGCTATGAGACTAGATACCAGTTACAGGAAAAAAAAACTGTAAAAAATACAAACACATGAAGGCTAAACAATATGCTACTAAATAACCAGGAGATTACTGAAGAAATCAAAGAGGAAATCAAAAAATACCTAGAAACAAATGACAATGAAAGTAGGACAGCCCAAAACCTATGGGATGCAGCAAAAGCAATTCTAAGAGGGAAAGTTATAGCAATACAATCATACCTTAAGAAACAAGAAACATCACAAATAAACAACCTAACCTTATACCTAAAGCAATTAGAGAAAGAAGATCAAAAAAAACCCCAAAGTTAGCAGAAGGAAAGAAATCATAAAGATCAGATCAGAAATAAATGAAAAAGAAATGAAGGAAACAATAGCAAATATCAATAAAACTAAAAGCTGGTTCTTTGAGAAGATAAACAAAATTGCTAAACCATTAGCCAGACTCATCAGGAAAAAAAAGGGGGAAGACTCAAATCAACAGAATTAGAAACGAAAAAGGAGAAGTAACAACTGACACCGCAGAAATACAGAGGAGTATGAGTGATTACTACAAGCAACTCTCTGCCAATAAAATGGACAGCCTGGAAGAAATGGACAAATTCTTAGAAATGCACAACTTTCCGAGACTGAACCAGGAAGAAATAGAAAATATGAACAGACCAATCACGAGCACTGAAATCGAAACTGTGATTAAAAATCTTCCAACAAACAACAGCCCAGGACCAGATGGCTTCACAGGTGAATTTTATCAAACATTTAGAGAAGAGCTAACACCTATCCTCAAACTCTTCCAAAATATAGCAGAGGGAGGAACACTCCCAAATTCATTCTACAAGGCCACCATCACCTTGATGCCAAAACCAGACAAAGATGTCACAAAAAAAAACTACAGGCCAATATCACTGATGAACATAGATGCAAAAATCCTCAACAAAATACTAGCAAACAGAATCCAACAGCACATTAAAAGAATCATACACCATGATCAAGTTAGGTTTATTCCAGAATGCAAGGATTCTTCAGTATATGCAAATCAATCAATGTGATACGCCATATCAACAAACTGAAGGAGAAAAACCATATGATCATCTCAATAGATGCAGGAAAAGCTTTCAACAAAATTGAACACCCATTTATGATAAAAACTCTCCAGAAAGTAGGCATAGAGGGAACCTGCCTTAACATAATAAAGGCCATATATGAGAAACCCACAGCCAACATCGTCCTCAATGGTGAAAAACTGAAACCATTTCCTCTAAGATCAGGAACAAGACAAGGTTGCCCACTCTCACCACTGTTATTCAACACAGTTTTGGATGTTTTTGCCAGAGCAATCAGAGAAGAAAAAGAAATAAAAGGAATCCAAATTGGAAAAGAAGAAAAATTGTCACTGTTTGCAGGTGATATGATACTATACATAGAGAACCTAAAGATGCTACCAGAAAACTGCTAGAGCTAATCAATGAATTTGAGTACTAGGATACAAAATTAATGCACAGAAATCTCTTGCATACCTATACACTAATGATGAAAAATCTGAAAGAGAAATTAAGGAAGCACTCCCATTTACCACTGCCACAAAAAGAATAAAATACCTAGAAATAAACCTACCTAAGGAGACAAAAAACCTGTATGCATTAAACTATACAACACCAATGAAAGAAATTAAAGATTATACAAACAGATGGAGCGATATACTATATCCTTGGTTAGGAAGAATCAACACTGTGAAAATGACTCTACTACCCAAAGCAATCTACAGATTCAATGCAATCCCTATCAAACTACCAATGGCATTTTTCACAGAACTAGAACAAAAAGTTGCACAATTTGTATGGAAACACAAAAGACCCCGAATAACAAAAGGAATCTTGAGAAAGAAAAACGGAGCTGGAGGAATCAGGCTCCCTGACTTCAGACTATACTACAAAGCTACAGTAATCAAGGCAGTATGGTACTGGCACATAAACAGAAATATAGGTCAATGGAACAGGATAGAAAGCCCAGAGGTAAACCCACACACATAGGGTCACCTTATCTTTGATAAAGGAGGCAAGAATATACAATGGAAAAAAGACAACCTCTTCAATAAGTGGTGCTGGGAAAACTGTACAGCTACATGTAAAAGAATGAAATTAGAACACTCCCTAACACCATACACAAAAATAAACTCAAAATGGATTAAAGACCTAAATGTAAGGCCAGACACTATCAAACTCTTAGAGGAAAACATAGGCAGAACACTCTATGACATAAATCACAGCAAAATCCTTTTTGACCCACCTCCTAGAAAAATGGAAATAAAAACAAAAATAAACAAACGGGACCTAATGAAACCTAAAAGCTTTTGCACAGCAAAGGGAACCATAAACAGGATGAAAAGACAACCCTCAGAATGGGATAAAATATTTGCAAATGAAGCAACTGAGAAAGAATTAACCTCCAAAATTTACAAGCAGCTCATGAAGCTCAATATCAAAAAAACAACCCAATCCAAAAATAGGCAGACCTAAATAGACATTTCTCCAAAGAAGATATACAGATTGCCAGCAAACACATGAAAAGATGCTCAACATCACTAACCATTAGAGAAATGCAAATCAAAACTACAATGAGGTATCACCTCACACTGGTCAGAATGGCCATCATCAAAAAAATCTAGAAACAATAAATGCTGGAGAGGGTGTGGAGAAAAGGGAACGCTCTTGCACTGTTGGTGGGAATGTAAATTGATACAGCCACTATGGAGAACACTATGGCAGTTCCTTATAAAACTAAAGATGGAACTCCCATACGACCCAGCAATCCCACTACTAGGCATATACCCTGAGAAAACCATAATTCAAAAAGAGTCATGTACCAAAATGTTCATTGCAGCACTATTTACAATAGCCAGGACATGGAAGCAACCTAGGTGTCCATCGACAGATGAATGGATAAAGAAGATGTGGCACATACATACAATGGGATATTGCTCAGCCATAAAAAGAAACGAAATTGAGTTATTTATAGTGAGGTGGACGGACCTAGAGTCTGTCATACAGAGTGAAGTAAGTCAGAAAGAGAAAAACAAATACCATATGCTAACACATATATATGGAATCTAAAAAAAAAAAAAAAGGTTCTGGTGAACCTTGGGGCAGGACAGGAATAAAGACAGAGACATAGAGAATGGACTTGAGGATACGGGGAGGGGGTAGGGTAAGCTGGGACGAAGTGAGAGAATAGCTCTGGCATATATACACTGCCAAATATAAAACAGATAGCTAGTGGGAAGAAGTTGCTGGCACAGGGACATCAGGTCAAGAGCTTTGCAACAACCTAGAGGAGTGGGATAAGGAGGGTGGGAGGGAGATGCAAGAGGGAGGGGTTATGGGGACGTATGTGTGCATATAGTTGATTCATTGTGTTATACAGCAGAAACTAACACAACACTGTAAAGCAATTATACTCCCACAGAGACGTTAAAAAAAAATCAATACCAAAAAAAAAAAAAAAAAGCTTAATGCTCCCTGTTAGCAAATCCTGTTGCCTCTGCATCCAGGTAAATCACTCATTGTTGGCACTTATGTGTTTGTTTAGTGAAATAAAATCTTCACTGCTCCCACACTCATTAAAGCTACCACTCTTTCACTTCTAGGCTAATGAAAAAGCATATTAATGTTTCTCCCTCCTTCCATTCCTACTCCTCCAAAATCCATTGACCGCTCAGCATTCAGAGTAATCCTTAAACATTGTAATCAGATCATAGCTCACCTCTTTACAACTAACATGAACATATGTCCCAATTTGCTTAGGATGGTTCCAGTTTATATCTGTTTTCCTGATATATTAATTAGGAGAAGTACCTTTCTTTCCTAAAAATATGCTGATGTAGAAAAATACATGATCACTATTTACAATCTTCCATTCGTTTTGAATTGTACTTAAAATCAAATGCAGATATTGACTCTGAACTTTAATGTGCTTAACTGTAGTCTGGCCCTGCCTGTTCCTCAGCTTCATCTCTTGCACCACATCCCTCCCTCATTTAACTGGCATCACACTTGCTGTCTGATTCTTCACCTCGGATCTTTTGCACAACAGCTTTTCTTTTCCTGGAACACCCTTCTTCCAGAGCTCCACAGGACTAATTCCGTCTTCTTATTCCAGGCTCAGTTTTAATGCCACCTACTCAGATGGACTTGCCTTTCATCACTCAAATAATTTCCCAACTATTATCTACCAATGCTTTGCATTTATTTTTATCTATCTTATAATATACCACCATATTTTTTTCATCATTTACTTGTTTATTACCTGTCTCTCCTACTATAATATAACCTCGCAAAACCAGAAAATTTATGTCCTCTTCACAATTTTATTCCTAGCACCTAGAAAAGAACCTGGTGCTGGGGCCCTCAAGAAATGTATGTTGAATGAATGAATGAGTCCCAGTGGTGAAGTTCTGTCTTACCTCAGTAGAACTTACAGGTTCAGGCAAATTCTGCCTTTCTAGCTGAATCACTAGTTAAAATTTCCAAAGTAAGATTTTAGAAAAAGTCGGTTTTCAGATCTTTTTATTCTGTTTCTCTTGTTTTGTTTTGGTTTTTTTGCCAGAATGCTGTAAAACATTACTCCAAATATTTTCTCAATTTAGGTGGATACTGAAAAGTTGCAAGTCTGTCTTTTTTTTTTTTTTTTTTTTTTTTTTTTTGCGGTACGCGGGCCTCTCACTGTTGTGGCCTCTCCCGTTGCGGAGCACAGGCTCCGGACGCGCAGGCTCAGCGGCCATGGCTCATGGGCCCAACCGCTCCGCGGCATGTGGGATCTTCCTAGACTGGGGCACGAACCCGCATCCCCTGCATCGGCAGGTGGACTCCCAACCACTGCGCCACCAGGGAAGCCCTGCAAGTCTGTCTAGAATTTGGTGCCAATTCAGTCTCCATCATTCTTCAACTCAGATTCTGAGCCTTTGTTGTGAAAATGGATGTGCCTCTGAAATTTTCTGGACTCTGAAAAGATAACTTATAGTCTGTGAATTTTATGAAGTACACCTGCCCTGTAATATGGCTGAGGGCATGAGGGATGAAGTCATTTGGTTAACTTCGCTGGACTGCTCAAGTAGTTTCTACCCGACTCACCTACCTCTGTCTTCATTCAACAAGCTGGGGATCGTAATTACTCTTACCTTCGTCCTAACCTTCAGAGAGTAGCATTTAGCCACCTACTTTTTGCCCTGGGCCTCTTTGTCCTTTGACCAAACAATACAGAGGTGGGATATAGCATCCCTGTTGCATCCTAGTTCCCAAGGACATGGGAGAAGCAGGAGAACTCAGTGTTTCAGAGCAAGGGGCCCAGGCTGTCTTACTTATTCTGTCCCTTACAAGTTGTGACATATTGGGCTGTATCCCACTTTCAAAAAGTGGCAGTAATAATAATGCTTACTTCATAAGGTGTTGTAAGGTTATGTGAAATGACTCACACAGAGTGCTTAGCACAATCGTTGGCATTTATTAAATGCACAATAAATATTATTGGTACACCTCTCATGATTACAGCTTAAAAATTTTTTCCTTATTTATTTATTTATTTATCTATCTATCATTATTATTATTTTTTTGGCTGCATCGGGTCTTAGTTGCAGCATGTGAGATCTTTTGTTGCGGTGCGTGGGCTTCTTTCTAGTTTGGTGTGCGCACTTCTCTCTAGTTGTGGCTTGCAGGTTTTCTCTCTCTAGTTGTGGCGCATGTGCAGGCTCCAGGGCGTGTGGGCTCAGTAGTTGTGGCACATGGGCTTAGTTGCCCCGCAGTATGTGGGATCTTAGTTCCCTGGCCAGGGATCAAACCTGCGTCCCCTGCATTGGAAGGCAGATTCTTTACCGCTGTACCACCAGGGAAGTCCCACGATTACAGCTTTTACATAAGCCTCTGGCCTGCATGCTTCCTATAAGTTATTGCAAGACATTTGTGGCAGCAGGACCAACACAAATCAAATCCATGAGTTTGACTTGACAGGAAGGCCAGAGACAGCTCTCTGGTTGGCTGGAGCACAGTAGTCAGAAGGGCAGAGAGAGCAGATAGCTGCTGTGTGTGTGTAGAGGTCTGATAACCCACGGAACACCTTCAAGAGTGAATCCAAACGTTCTTTCAGGCACCAGTTTCTCCTCTGATTCTGTCTAAGAAGAGGCTGGATATGACTTGATGGGCTTTTATTTTATTTTAGAAAAAAAAGGAAGTAATAAGGAATTTTCTTTGTTTATTAAAACATATCAGATTTAAGTATATATCAAATTTGGAATTTATTTTTCTGCATACTATTGTTACCCCTCTCTTCCCCTCCTTCCTCTAATCATCAAACCAGTGTCTCTTGAACACTGCATTTTCACCTTCATTTAAATGAGATCGTTGAAGAACTAGATTTGGCTCCTGTCTGACCGTAAGGCTTTCCTAAATCTATCTTGTGTTTCCTTTGAAAGATATGCAGTCAATGGTCAAATATATTCCTCCTGAAACCATATGATAATTCAAGTGTATGGTAAAGGAACTTTCCAGTTTTTATACTCCAAGCCTGACCTCAAACTTCTAGGTAACAGATTGCTAGGTAATTTTTAGTTAACTCTTCATCCTTAGAAGGATTTGTTATTAGACAAATGTGCATTTGACAGCATGCTGTGCATTATTCTCATCATTTTTTAAATCTAAGGATAGCTCTCTTTATATTAGTTTCCCAAAAGGAATTTGGTGCTATTTTATTTTTTAACTGTTAGGCTCGATAAGAGCTGCTCAGTGCATTAATTGTGCATCATATTTTAAAACATAAAAACATATAAAAACTACCTGCAGAATGAAACTGAGAAAAATAAAATTTTCTTATATTGCTAGCCTCTGTTTTTTCCTCCTCAAAGGAAAACACGATCCTATTTATTGCAGCTACAACAATATTTGTGTCATTTCATCATGTCATTCCATTATCCCAACTCAGCAGACTCAGAAGAATTTGAGACAAATTTGTTGAAATCAGTTTTTATTCTCTTCTGCTCTTTCAAACCAAATGTAGATATAATGTCAAAGAAGTACAGAATTGACATCATTAAACTATGTAATATTTTGGAATGAAATAGTAAGTCATACATAATTCTCTTACATAAAACTAATTTTAAATAAATAATTTGTAATGGATAATTTTTATCTTATTGAGTATAATGTTTGGAAATGGATGTGAGACTTGTTTAATTGAGGCTATGTTTTACAATGGCAGCTCACTCAGAATTTTTTTTTTATTGAAGTATAGTTGATTTACCATGTTTCAGGTATACAGCAAAGTAATTCAGCTAGATAGATAGATAGATGATAGATAGATAGATAGATAGATAACTTTTTCAGATTCTTTACCATTATAGGTTATTACAAGATATTGAATATAGTTTCCTGTGCTATACAGTAGGTCCTTGTTGTTTATCTGTTATATATATAGTAGTGTATACCTGTTAATCCCAAATTCCTAATTTATCCCTCCCCCCGCTTTCCCCTTTGGTAACCGTAAGTTTGTTTTCTATGTCTGTGAGTCTATTTCTGTTTTGTAAATAAGTTCATTTGTATCATTATTTTTTACAATTCCACATATAGATGATATCATATGTTATTTGTCTTTCTCTTTCTGACTTATTTCACTTAGTATGATAATCTCTTGTCCATCCATGTTGCTGCAAATGGCATTATTTCATTCTTTTTTATGGCTGAGTAATATTCCACTGTGTGTTTGTGTGTGTGTGTGTGTGTGTGTGTGTGTAGTCACATATTGTTTCTCTCATTAAGGCATTAATTTGGTGCAAATTAGATTAAATTTCAGGAGGTAATGTCCACACTAGAAGCCCATATCCATTTGTTAATTTGAGTGCCCGCTACTTTACAGTAACCCATAAAACTAATAGTAGTTTCACCAACCTGGAAGGCAAAAATTTCTGTCTCTCCCTCTGGAAAACAGCTTTGAAATTACATAGTTCCCCAAGTGGTACTTTTGGGAAATATGCATACTGGGGGGAAAAAAGTCTATTGACTGTTATTTTTCAATTTTATTTTGCTTTTCCATTTTGTTTCCAAATTGAATTCCAGTGCTAACATATTGCTTTTTTGTGTAACTTGAAGATACAAAGAGTAGAAATTTTCTTGTAAATCAATTTTGAGTGCTGTGCATATTTTTCAACCTAATTATTTTATGAAATTACAACAATTCATATATTTTATCATGAAAATCACATCTTCTTTATCCATTCATCTGTCAGTGGACACTTAGGTTGCTTCCATGTCTTGGCTATTGTAAATGGTGTGGCTATTAATATTGGAGTGCTTGCATCTTTTTGAATTAGAGATTTTATCTTTCCCAGATATACACCCAGGATTGGGACCTCTGGATCATACAGTAACTCTTTATTAGTTTTTTA
Source organism: Mesoplodon mirus (assembly GCF_964341445.2). Lineage (NCBI taxonomy): Eukaryota > Metazoa > Chordata > Mammalia > Artiodactyla > Ziphiidae > Mesoplodon > Mesoplodon mirus. The sequence goes on along the minus strand of NC_138988.1, from coordinate 15,889,930 downwards.
AGGAATGTCCCTACTGTTTTCCGTAGTGGGTGCACCAATTTACATTCCCACCAGTAGTGTAGGAGGGTTCTCTTTTCTCCATACTGTCTCTAGTATTTATTATTTGTAGACTTTTTGATGATGGCCATTCTGACTGGTGTGAGATGATACCTCACTGCAGTTTTGATTTGCATTTCTCTGATAATTAGCAATATTAAGCATCTTTTCATGTGCCTGTTAGCCATCTGTATCTTCTTTGGAGAAATATCTCTTTAGGTCTTCTGCCCATTTTTTGAATGGGTTGTTTGATTTTTTTGATATTGAGCTGTATAAGCTGTTTGTATTTTTTGGAAATTAATCCCTTGTCAGTCATATTGTTTGCAAATATTTTCTCCCATTTGTAGGTTTTCTAAGATTTTTTAAAGTATATTCTTTTTTTTTTTTTTTTTTTTTTTTTTTTTGCGGTATATGGGCCTCTCACTGTTGTGGCCTCTCCCGTTGCGGAGCACAGGCTCCGGACGCACAGGCCCAGCGGCCATGGCTCACGGGCCCAGCCACTCCGCGGCACGTGGGATCTTCCCGGACCGGGGCACGAACCCGTTTCCCCTGCATCGGCAGGCGGACTCTCAACCACTGTGCCACCAGGGAAGCCCTAAAGTATATTCTTAAAATAAAAGAAGATCAAAAGGAATAGTGTATAAATTTTTATATGGTTTTATAGTTTGCCAAAGGCCTTGGTCTATATTATCTAATTTTTATTTTTAAGCTCGTAACAAAGCCAGAAAATGGTTAAGGTACTTGCAGTAATGACTACTGACTGTTCGATAGAATTTATGGAAACATGTAAAATAGACATGTTGCTCCGATCAGTAATTAAGTTATCTGGCCTTTTTAAATATAGAATGCCCACCACTTACTAAAAAAAAAAAGAAATACCTGCTTGGTCAGATTTGAATCCTACTCAGGAATTACATATATGATAAAGATGGCATTTCACATTAGTGGGAAAAGCACAGCCATTTTGACACCAGTTGGCTTTCATTTAGGAAAAAATAAAATTAGATGACCTATATTATAAAATATATCAAAATAAATCACAGATGGAGTCAATATTTATCTATAAATAGACTAATCAATAAAAGGTTTAGAAGGAAATAGAGAGGGATATTTTATTATCTTGAGTTAGGCATGGTTTTCTTGAACAAGATTCACACCCCAGGGAAAATATTGGAAAGTTTAATTGTGTAAAAATTTTAAGATGTCCTGGGCCAAAAATACATCAAAAAGACAAGTCACATGTTAGCAAGATAATATTTGTGTAGCACACTATTAAGTTGGAGGTTCAACCACAACACCAAGATACAACAGACATTCAAAACTGAGGTATCAGGCCAGGATGAACTTTTTTTTATTTTTTTATTTTTTTTATTTTTTGCTGCATTGGGTCTTTGTTGCTGCGCGCTGACTTTCTCTAGTTGCTGAGAGTGGGGGCTACTCTTCGTTGCAGTGTGTGAGCTCTAGGCGTGCGGGCTTCAGTAGTTGTGGCACGTGGGCTCCAGTAGTTGTGGCACGCGGGCTCAGTAGTTGTTGGTCACAGGCTCTAGAGCACAGGCTCAGTAGTTGTGGTGCACGGGCTTAGTTGCTCCGTGGCATGTGGGATCTTCCCAGACTAGGGCTCCAAGCCATTTCCCCTCCTTGGCTGACTGATTCTTAACCACTGTGCCACCAAGGAAGCCCAGGATGAACACTTTTTTTTTTTTTTTTTTGCGGTACGTGGGCCTCTCACTGTTGTGGCCTCTCCTGTTGCGGAGCACAGGCTCCGGACGCACAGGCTCAGTGGCCATGGCTCACGGGCCCAGCCGCTCCACGGCATGTGGGATCCTCCCGGACCAGGGCACAAACCCGTGTCCCCTGAATCGGCAGGCGGACTCTCAACCACTGTGCCACCAGGGAAGCCCCAGGATGAACATTTTTAATGGCTATATCTGAATGCCAGTTACACAACTCTTAATCTCCTCACCTGTTTCATATAAGGTTCTGGGGGTGGCCATGGGGATGGGACAGAAGTATGTGAACAGACGATGTCTGAAGTGAACTGTTGCAGTGCTGAGAGATCCAATTCTGTTCTCCTCGGTGAGAAAATGCCCATTTCAAGACCACTGAGAAGACTAGTGGCTCACGAGGAGAACCTGCAAAGTGTCCACTGCATTTAGAAGTGACACTTGTGCCTGATTCCCACGTGAGAAATGTCAAGGTTGAGAGGTGGGCTTGTGAGCTGTCTCAGAAGTCGCTGTTCTTCCAGAATGTGTCCGACCCATGAGTGATCAGGATGTGGGTCATATTCTGGAAATAGACTGAGTGATGTCGTTTTACCACCTGTCCACAAAGGTCAATCAAACCTTAGTGGAGAGTAACTGGAGCTGAGTTACTGCAGGATTCCCAGGCATTCACACAGGTCAAATGATGAGAGAGCTCAACAGAATGCATGCAAGCCCCATGTGAGAGTCTGTTTTAATTATCTGCCAAGCTGAGAAAACTCCATCTCATCTTATGGTAGTATCTATCAATTAAGGGCTTTTTGCAAATCTTTGCCCCCCTTAACTCCCTTCCTCCTCTCTCCAATATCCCAACTCACAAGGGCCAGAAACTAAAGTTAGTAAGGCTGGGAGAATATAAGAAAGAATGAAAAATCCAGCCACATCCCCTTTCCTAGCTGGAGGCTTCCCTCTAGAGCTCAAACTGAGAGCAGATAGGCTCCAATTTTAAATGAATTTTGGAGTTTTGATTATCAGATGAAAAAGTGCACTTTCTAAATCTGTACTATTTCCATATTATGTATATACTGTTTGTATTTTCTAAATCTGTACTGTTTGCATACTATTTGTATACTTTATTATCTAAGCCTATGCTATTTGTATTACCTAAAAGTGACTAGAAATGAAGTTACCCAAGTTTTCACCCAGAGGCTGGGGAAGAACAAGTTTCATTTAAATAAATGTAAAGAGAAAGCAGGAGTGAAAATGGTTGCTTCAGAATTAACTCTTAGAGTCCTGATTATTTAAATACTCGTTACATTTTTAGCATATATAACAGACAGAAGGGTAAATCTGGAATTCTTAAAGACTGCCTAGAAAATCAGGCTATTCATTAAGAAATACAAGTCACCAGCAAAGATAGGAAAATATGCTCAACCCAACATGTAATATAGGAAATGAAATTCAAAATGAATTAAGATTTGTTTGGGTTATTAGATTGGCAGAAATTATTCAAATTTAGTTATGTAAACTGTTTATTAAATTGTGGAGAAACACATAGTTTCATACTCTTTATAGGACTGTAAATTGGCCTAACAATTTTAGAGGAGAATTTCATAGAAACTATCAGATTTTATGTGGCTATGCCAGCAGATCCAGCAATTCCACTGGTAGGGATCCCTTTTAGACAAATTTTTAAACACGAGTACCTATAGATATTAATTTATTCATTCATCCAATGTTATAGAGCATCTAGAGTGTCCATGATCTGTGTTAGAAACTGGCAATATAAATCAGAGAATAAAAGACAAAACAAAACAAATAACTCTTGTCATCACTGAGCTTACTTTCTAGGGTGGGGTGATGTACAATATGTATAATTAAAAAAAGAGAATGAAATGCTACTTTGTAGGAGGATAGTGTTAATGGCAAATGTCATGCAAGCTGATGGACATGAGGTTTGCTTTTGTGGGGACAGCAAAATATGAAGTGGGTAGTGAGGTTATGCCTGTGAACGAAGTGAGCAGGGAACAATATGGTAATCTGGAACAAAAGAGATTTCTTCATAAGGTAATATCTGACACCAAGACTGTGAGGCAGGAACAAGTGTGGAGTGTTTGAGAAATAGAGAAAAGTACATTTTAGAATCCAGAGTACAAAAAGAGGGGCTGGATTTTGGTAGAAGAAGAGAGAACAGTAGAAACTGCAAGTAAGAAAGAATATATGGGTATAGACCTTCTGAGGTGGGTTGATACAGAGGCTGGAGGTTTTCTAGTGCTTTTCTGACTGCTTTAATACCTCAGTTAGGAAAAGGGGTGTTGGGGATTTGCAAAGAGAGAAGGAAGTGTGAAATAGTCATCTAGGAGACCTGGAGAGGGAAATGACTAGGAAACACAGTGTCACAGCCAGGGAGTCTGAAAGACTTGCTTGAGGTTTGACTTTGTGAATTTCAAGTGAGACTGATCAGCTGGTTGTGATTTTCCTCCAAACATGTTCAGCTACACAGACACAGGCAGAGGGTAGGTAGAGATTTGGAGTTACCCAGGGTTGGCGAGTGAGTAAAGAGGTAAGGGTGAGGATTTACACAGAAGAGTGATTTTTAATAGGTGACTATGGGGGAAGGAGTGGATTTCAGGTCACCAAATGGAAGGATTATAAGTCCCCATGGGGTCTACGGAAGTGGTGATGTTGGGGTCTACTCTACATGGAGTGAGCTGGAAGGTAGAAGACATACTGGGCGGGAGAATGTTTTTTACCACATTCTTCTCAATAGTAAAAATGTGAGAATACTTATAGGTTATCCATATGGGGACAGTAAAATAAGTTGTGTCATATCCATAATTTATAATACAGAGAAGTGGTTAATAATTATGCAGTCAGGCTCTATATACTAAAGTTTAGTAATAGAGTGATAATAGGGAAAAAGCAAGGGAGAGGACAGCATAAATAATTGAATCCCCTTTGTGTGAAAACACACACACAGTCAAAAGGGAATATACATATAAATCATCACAATGTATACTTTAAATATGTCACAATTTTATTTGTTGATGTTACCTCAGTAAAGCTGAACAAAATATGTGTGCAAAACAGTGGATATCAAATGGCATGAAAGGGTTTATATCAAATTGATAATTGGGGAAGAGAGTGAAAAACATCCAAACTGAAAGCTCCATGAGGGGAGGGTCCATGTCTCCATTTCTTAGCAGGATGACCTTCACCAGGTGCTGTCCTTGGCAAGTAGGTAGGACCTCAGTAGTGGTTGTTTGAATCAATGAATCAATGAATGAATGACTTTCACCTTACATTCTCTACTTCTCTTTAGTTAAAAATTTAAGGCATTGTATTTGTGTACCACTCATTAAATTAAAATCAACTGAGAAGCCAACCAGCCACCCAACAAATAACAGAAAAAAGTACTCCTAAAACTCTAGGAACAAGCATTGTTGGATTGAAGAAAGTCTTCCAAGATATTATCAGACCAAATACTGAATCTTAAAGGTGATTTCTCTTAAAATTAGTTAAAAATTTTAATTGTTTTTTAAAATAAGAAGCATAAAGGTATGCTATATCTTCTCTAATGTGAGGATTAGTGAAAGAGAATTTTGTTGAACCAAAGCTTCTGGCAACTTCACATGTAATTCCACAGTGTATCTCCCAGAAGCATTCTCTGCATAGGGTAAAACTACTGCTCACAGTCAGTCATAAATACAAAGCAACCATATTATCCTGATTAAAATTGAGCCATAACTTTTATAAGCTTTAATGCAACTACTTTTTAAGTGCTGCTTTGTCTCTCCTTGTTTCCTATTAATTTATGACTCCTATTTTCCAACTTTACTATTTGATGCTTACTTACACATTTAGAGGAAGTTTTATGGTGACACAAAATTAGACACGGGGATTACTTCATCTTTAACTCATTTTTAAAATATGTCTCATGGAGCATATTTTTATTTAGAAACAATAAAGAGGTTGTTAATGAAAAAAAAAGAGGTCATCATTTCTTGGTGTGTTTACGTGAGTTTGTTGACTGCAGAGAACTGCAAGAGAAGAGGGGGGACATTTAGAGACCCAGGAAAGTGTGAAAATCCTGTATTTGTTACACAAAGAAGGAGGAAGTCAGGGTTTACTTAAACTCACTTTCATCCAGGTTTATAAAATTTAAACAAAGAACATTCGCCCTCTGCTGGATTATTTTGGAAAGAACATAAGGAAATGTTGAAAAAAAAAAAAGGATGGAAGAATAGAAGGACAGAGAGACAGAGAAAGAAAAAGGAAGAAACAGAAAGGAAGGACTGAGAGAAGAAGGTAGAGAGAAAAGTATGGTCGAGAGGGAAGGAGGAGGAAAATATTTATGGAAGGAACTACATTTCATTTTACATTGCTGCTGTAAATCTTGAATCCAGTCTGTACATATATGACTCAAATTCTTTTATTTTGTTTTTCCAATTCTAATCTGGAAATGGTCCCCAGAATAGAAGCCAGTTAACATACAACCTTTCTGTGGTACTGAATGTCACTAGACTAACAGATAATTACTACCACTTTAATGGGTGACTGAGTATCATTGTCATATAAAAGTTAAATTTGATTTTGAAAATTTAAAAAGATTTCCCCAACCTTAATTAGTTATTCATTAATACAGTTTAAAATCATTAATGCCTTCCAATAAGTAAAATCTGTGTTTAAATTTGCATTCATCATTTGAAAGGTTAGAAGTTTACTGAGACTATCTACAGATTCATAGGCAACCTGGATGCAAAAGTAACAGGTGAATATGAGAGGGAGCACCAAATTCATGGCTGTCCAGACCAGTGACTCATAAGTCTTCTTGGGGTTACAGTTAGTGAAGATGGGAAACTTCTATTCTGTCTCAGGTTAATTACCCCAAAGTGACTAATTGCTTAATCTCAAAGATTCCTTCCCCAATACCCTGCCTTTCAATTTAAGCCCTGAAGGAATGGCACTACCAGAGTTTTCTCCCTCTCGTAAGTTTCCTTGTGCTTTTAAGAGAGTGACTGCCCAAGACATTGACCTAGTAGTTTCTTTTCCCAGCTTATCTGATTTGGGAGGGGGTCCTCAGCAGAAGAGGTTTAAATACTCAGAGCAGCCTTACAGCATCATCCTCCCCAACTCTCACCCTCTCACCCAAGGTGTGTTTTCTAAGCACTTCCAAAAGGTTGGAACACTGGTGAATGGATCAAAGCTCAACTTTCACATCAAGATCTGTTGATGGTAACTTATAATATCCTTAAATCCACTTTAGTTTTCTCCATGTTCCCTGCATCACCATAGTCCAAGCCATTATCTTCTGTCACCTGGATTACAGCCATAGCCATTAACTGGTCTCTCTCTAATCGTGTCCCCTTCAAACTATTCTAGGAGCTTTGGGGCAACACATATAGGGGTTCAAATCTCAGCTCTGCCTCTTATCAGTAGTTGATCATGGACAAGTTAATCTACCTTTGGACCCACAATTTTTTCATCTAAAAATAGGACATATCTGTCTCTTAGGTATATTTCAAGCAATACACACACATATACATACATACATACACATGGACACAAATATATAAATATATGTTTACACACCCAGAATTAGCATATGATTTGACTCATAGTGGTTGCTCAAAATTAGCTATTACTGCTGTGTCTTGTTAGCAGAAGTTCTTCAAAAATTTTGTAAACAGGATATATAAAAATGTAATAATTAGCTAGAATTCAATACAAAATATGCTAAGTATCTTATGAATGGTATGGAGTTAGTATTCTAGAGATTTGGAGGCCAGGAATATCTTTTCTGGCACTGGGAAGATCTGCCAGAAGAAGCAAAGACTAATAAATTTGTCCTTTTGTCTATTTTTTTTACAAGATGTAGAATAGAGTAAGAGAGTGGCAGTATTCCCTAAGAGATAAAACAAAACTGTTAGGATAAAGAATCTTGCACCCATAAAATGCTGGAGAAACCATTTATCCTGTGACTCTAATGGGTACGTTGAAGATAACTGTGTGGGGGTGTGTACATGCACCACACATTTTAGCTGGGATGAAAAACAGACTTGGTCAACTCAGGTTAATTTCTCTGTTAGATACTTTTGGCTGGGAGTATGAATTGTATCTAGTCTCTATTTTCTCAACAATGGGTGGAACGCTCCCTTGTTCGTTCTCCTGTATTCTTTGTGATTTTACTGTGCTAGGAGAAATTTCTACCTTTTCTCAGACTTGTCTCCAGCTGGGATTCAGAGCACTGATAAAGCCTTTCTTTGCTTTCCACCCACCACCCCCCAGCCCAGCATTCCACCTCCCCTTTGGTAATATCGTTCTTCTTTTACGGTGCCTCTACTTCCTCTGGGAGTAGTTTGATGGGGGGCATTAACCACTCTCTCCCCCTTACATAGCCATAGTGATTGGCTCAGAAATGGAGGAGGCGCCCAATAGACTTGATCACAATACTTTTCAGACTTTATAGATGGCTATATGGACAGAGATGCCTTTCTTCTACCCTCTAAACTGGAATGCTTCTTGTTGAAATTATGCTGGGAGGGTGGTTAGTGGATAGGAAAGTGGGACTAAGTCAAGGAGAGAGAGGCAGAAAGAGAAAGGTTGAGGGAGAGAGATGGAGAGATTGACGGAGAGAGAGACGGAGAGAGAGAGATCCCCAAACTGGAATCGGTAGAGATCTGAAAGCCCTGTAGGAGCGAATGATCATTCTTTAGCTGTAGTCAGGGAGGTTGGAAGACCTGAGGAAAAAATTAAACTCAGGGAGTTCCCATTTTTGGCAAACAGCCCCTTAGGAGTGTGCTGCCTTTCATGGAGCCTTGCCGTGGTCTTAGACAATTAAGATATTGACCATCCACCACCATAATGGTCTAAGGAAGGAAATTTCCCCATTGTCCAAGACTGCTGAAAGCCTAGTTTGACATTTGCAGGCACTGTTCTTTGGAAGTTCTAGCTAAAGAGATTGCTGATCCCAGTGCCCATGTCAAAATATCTTTGAATTTTCTTTATAAATCTGAAGACTTCCCAATGCCAATGGGTTTAAATGGCTTATTGTCTACCACAGAGTATGCTGTAAATAAAGATTGGTAAAAATGCACAAAATTGTGTTATTCTTATCATGTGTTGGTGGTTCTGTGTTGAGTTTGCAGAAGACCAAAATTTAAGAGAAAAGCCAGCAATCTTAAACAGCTCAATATTGTTTTTTGTGGTAGCTGATGTTCTTATCAGTTGGCACTGGGTGGGGTCTGGACCTCATCCTCCTCTTTAGTTAGAGCGTGGACTGAACACTCTGATCTCCTCCTCCTAGGTTCTGGAAAGGCAACTTTTTCTTTAAAGTAGTGGTGGATTGGGGTGGGTGCGGGGGACCACATGAACACAGCAATGAACAGATAGAAGAGTGATCGATCCCTCCCTGCTAATGCATGTCCAGTGCTGACCCCAGGGAGGAAAGTCTGCAGAGGGCTTGCTGAGATGGCCTCATTAGAACTTTCTGTTGCCTGGCCACAACACAAAGCTCCTGAGCCACGTCTCTTGTAAGGCTTTCCTTCAGTATGCTTTGGGTTTTCTGTTTTTTTAATACTTAGATAATGAATTTCTTTTCTTCCTCTCACTTTTTTTGTGTATTTCCTGTCATAGCCTCTTTTGAAGGGAAGTACAATCTCAAGAGTAAAACTATTGGGTGAACAAATGGCAGAAAGATATAATAGAGTTTTGAGGGAACCAGGTGGGCAGTTCAGGACAGAGGGTGGATGTGAAAAGTAATGGCAGGTTTCAGGATGAAGAAACATCAAAATAAATGTTTTTTTATTTTTATTTGTTTATTTTTTAGTACCAAATGATACTGTAAAAATTAGAATGACAGATCTGTAGAACTAAATTCTCATGTTTTTCAAAATGTACTCCATTGCAAAATAGTCCTAAAATGCTCTCAAGTAATATCAGAGTTCTTTGGTTAAATATCTTTATAAAACCTGTAGGTCACCTCTCTGACTTAGAGTTATAATGCACACCAGCAAATGAGACGTTCTAAGAAATTCCTGCAGAAAGGAAACCTGTTTAACCTAGTGGGTTCAAATTTATCTGATCCTATATTCCTTTTCTGGGTAACACTTAAAACATCCTCAGAACTGATAATGCAAGGAACATGCTTTGGAATAGGGTGGTGGAATTCACACGAATTTACCAAAAAAGGTAAAAAAAAAAAAAGTAAAGGCAAGCAATGGGGTGTTAATTTCAAGCCCATCAATATTCTTATATCACATACTCAGTTGGGAAATTGAAATCATGTGGTTATAGAACTCCCTGAAAACTTTCTCCCTGTTCATAATCTGTTTCCTAGTGTGTGGCTCAGGTGAAAAAGATATGATAAGCAGGTGGGATGATAATACAATATTTTATTTATAAATATTTAAAAAGTGTTACACAACAATGTGAATGCACTTAATGCCACAGAATGGTACACTTAAAAGTGGTTAAAATGATCAATTTTATTTTATGTATATTTTATTGCAATTTTAAAAATGAAGAGAAAGAAAGAAAGAAAAAGGAAGGAGGGAGGGAGGGAGGAAAGAAGGAAGGAAGGAAGGAAGGAAGGGAGGGAGGGAGAAAGAAAGAAAGGGAGAGGGAGGGAGAAGAGAAAATAGTTTTTGGTAGCAGTCACTCCAAAATATTATTTTCAAGATAGTGCAGTCTCCCTGTAGAAGTAAAGAAGCAACATTCCAAAATGCAATAATAAATGTCTCCACTTATCAAAACTGGAAACTTAGTGTTTTTCTTCAATGCACATCATATAACTTAATTTTTTTGTAAATTATCTTTGCCTTCACTGATTTTATATAATGAAGTTTAACTATTTACCTCCTTTTTTCTACCTTGAGACAATTCTTTTATTTTACAAGGAGAAAGATCAATAAGTAAGTCATCTTTGGCTTGTCAGAGCTCTGACAAAGGGAAGATTGCCTTTCACAGGAGAACCATTTTCCATTTTGTCATATGCTGCTGTTGCACCAAATTAAAATGTACTTTTTTCTTGTTGCTTTTTTTTTTTTTTTGCGGTACGCGGACCTCTCACTGCTGTGGCCTCTCCCATTGCGGAGCACAGGCTCCGGGCGTGCAGGCTCAGCGGCCATGGCTCATGGGCCCAGCCGCTCTGCGGCATGTGGGATCTTCCCGGACCGGGGCACGAACCCGTGTCCCCTGCATCGGCAGGCGGACTCTCAACCACTGCGCCACCAGGGAAGCCCTCTTGTTGCTTTTTAATAGAAACTTTTGTAGTTTAGAGATTTTTGTAAGTTGGAGATTTTTCTTTTTTGCTAAAACCTCATTTTAAGATTGTGTTGAAAATAAGATTGCATTTTAAAATATTTTATTGCTATCAGATGATTGAATAATTATGAGATTTTTAAGCTACTGGAGCTTAATGGATGTTGTTGAGATGTTTAAAACCTTCTTAACTGACCTCTGACACCCAATCTGAGAGAGGCAGAAAGAGGGTTATAAAAAATTAGAAGTATGACAGAAAAGCTATATATGTCTCAAAAATGAAAATATAAAATCATTGAAATATTTTAATATGATAATTTACCTTATAATAAAGATATTGCATGAAATCATTGTGCAGTCTGAGTGTGAAAGAATTGAATAAGCTTACTTATATGTTTTGAATGATTTTTTAGTTTATGAATCCAATCATAATTAGCAGCAAAAGAAAGATGGAGTACATAGTCACAGAATTTAAGAAAAATTTCATTTCTTTTCCTAGAAGTATTATTATAGTACATCATTCAATCTTGAATAAAAATTTATAAATTTGATCATATTACAACATCATTCCCCAGAGGACTTTCCTTCTGTAACAAATCACTTCCATGTTCTACAACCTTACCTTTGAACGTTGATATGTCTTCACTAAGAGCAAGCAGTTAACATGTTTTTTAGTATGTTCTAGCCTCAGTAATCTGTAAGAGGGTTTACAGACTTGGAGTTAGACATCTAGTTACTAGCTGTGAAAATCTGGGCATATTATTCAACCTAAATCTCAGTTTCCTCGCTTTTTCCTTAAGTGAAAAAGAAAATTGCAATCATGCTTAGTAGGCACTTTAACACTTAATTCTTTAGAAAGTAGATGCTCTCGGAAAGCATTACCATTATTATTTACCATCATTTATTCATTCATTCATTTGAAAAATATTTTTGAACATATGGCTTCTTTTAGATGCTCAGGATACATCAGTGAATGAGAAAGACATAGATTGCTGCTTTCATTGAGCTTATAGATATAATAGAAAAATAATAAACAAATTTAATATTTAAATGAACTGCATATACTGTTAAAATGTGATAAGTGCTATAGGAAAACTAGAGGAGAACAGAGAAAAAGAATGGAAATGCTAAGGGGTAGAGGTGGCAGCTGGTAACAAAATTAAATAGCGTGCCCCTTATAGGTCTCTTTGAGAAGATGAGATTTGAGCAAAGACGTGAAGGAGGAAAGAAAATGGGAAGAGCATTCCAGGCAGAGAAAATGGTACAGCAAACTCCACCATAAATAGTACCCATGTCTGGGCTTTCGAGGATGGCAAGAACGCCAGTGTGACTGGACTGGAGAGACCGAGAGAGAGAGAAGGCGGAGATGAAGTCAGAGAAGAGGGTGTGGGTAGTCGTGGGGGTAGACCTTGAAGTTCTTTCATTGAAAGAATGTGGGAAATTACTCAGTGAAATGGTGAGCCTGCAGAATCCCAAACAAAAGAATGACATTATTCTAAGCTATTTAGCTAATTATGTCTTCTAGAACAATAAATATTATCTCTGGCCCAATAGCCTGCCAGTCAGTCTGTCATTCAGCCAACAAATATTTACTGGGCATAGTTCCAGACACAGTGAGGTGGGGAACTGACAACTGTTTGATAAAATACACACTATTGGCTCAACCTTCTGAAACAGCACGAAGGAAAACAAGAATACCCAGTGAAAAAATTCTCAGTATTTCTATTTTCTGAACGATCCAATTAAGTATCACTATAAACACAGTTTAGAGGACTCCACATACAATGTATTTCATTCCCTTTGATAATGTCCTACTACTACACATAAGGAGAAATTATTTTTTGTCAAACCTTCCTTAATCTTGAAAGTCAAGTTTAATTGTATCAGGTTTAATGCTATCGAGATTAATAGATCTTTTAATACTTAGAGTTCAAAAGCAATTTTAATGTTCAAAATGAGAGTAGTGAAAATTTTTGTTTCATGCTAAATTCTTCATAGTACTAAAGTACTAGGTTTAGTATTAGTTTACTAGGTAGTAACTCCTAATCAATATTTTAAATATAAATTCAACTTGAGTAAGGGAGTTTTCCCCCCTTGTTTCTGTTATACTTCATCTCATCTGAAAGAAGATGCATGATAGAGCTGAAAGAGTATGGGACCTGGAACAAGTTTTTAAAATTTCTCTGAGTCTTTCCTCATCTTTCATTGGAAAAGAAAATTAATACTGATTTTAAAAGAATTAGTTCAGATAAGGTTTATAAATGTTCTAGCCCTGTGCTCATAAATGTTAGATTTCTAGTAAATATTTATGGAATTATTTATTTTAGCTAAAGGAAAGAATTTTTCTTCCACCTGCTTTAAGTGAACCCTTCTCTCTCTGCCTTATGCTGTTTCCCTTTTCAGCTCTTTTGCACTATTTTCTCTTCTCATCTTCCAGCACAGCTTCCATTAAATCCTTCACCTTTAAATATTTTCAGGATCCATTGTCTAGATAATTTTAGCTATATATATATATATATATATATATATATATATATATATATATATTTCTTTTTTTTTTTTTTTTTTTTGCGGTACACTGGCCTCTCACTATTGTGGCCTCTCCCGTTGCGAGCACAGGCTCCGGACGCGCAGGCTCAGCGGCCGTGGCTCACGGGTCCAGCCGTTCCGCGGCATGTGGGATCTTCCTGGACCGGGGCACGAATCCGTGTCCCCTGCATCGACAGGCGGACTCTCAACCACTGCGCCACCAGGGAAGCCCAATTTAAGCAATATTTTAATTGAGTGACTCTACCTCCTACATCCCAGCCCATCCTTCACAATCATTTTCACCTGTTGGCTTTATGATTCAAATCGCTGCCAGTACCCAGGATGGCAAAAGGCGTTTGAACTTACGAGAAAATTTTGATAATTTATTAGTACCAAGAATTAAAGGTCTAAGTTTCTTCCTGGCCTCAGGGAGATGGAGCACTTTGATCAAATTGTCACGTATGATGTATGACACTGAGAACAAACCCAAAGGTTATGATGGACTTTGGGTGAAATGATGCGGCAGTGTAAGTTCCTCAGTTATAACAAATGTACCACTCTGGTGGGTGATGTTGATAATGGAGGAGGTTCTGCTCACGTGAGTAGAGGGTGTATATGGGAAATCTCTTTACTAATCCATCAGTTTTGCTATGAACTTCAAACTGCTCTAAACAAATTCCTCTAAAAAATTGATGTCTAGTATGGAAAGGCAAGTTGAGGCTCACATTCTGAATATTTGTGCCCCCTCACCTTTCAGATCAAATTCAAACTATTTACCCTATTTTTGAAGACCTGTAATAGTTGAGCACTATAATCCTTATCCAAATTCAGATTTATTTCACCTCTTTTGTCCGCCAGGTAAATCCGTCATCTTGTCCTTGGAGTGCATACTAAGTTCATGTACGTTTCCACACTTATACTGTGTTCCTTACACTTGTCTGTTGTGAGTGGAATCGTCTTTGTTGTCTTCCCCATCCATCCAACTCCAATCTTGAAGAACCAACTCAAATTTGACCTCTCTTTAAAGGGCTCTTTTCCCTGCTATAATTTGTATTTCTCTCTCCCTTCTCCAGACTATTATGGTAATTATTGTGCATTGCTCATTGGAGGACTTAATGACTTATTTTCACGTCATCTATCCATAATGTATGCATATTATACTCCCCAGGGCAGTGGACAGTGTTGTAGTTCTAGAGCCCTGCCCAGGGAAACTGGCAGAGATTGGGATGAGGATACAATAATTACTTGCAAATGGTGATCAATAAGTATTTGTTGATCATTCTCAATGTAACTCAACCAGAATATGTGTCCTCTAACAATATAGGAAAAGTTTTATACTTTGAAAGTACATCCATAGAAACTATTCATTTGCAGAATGAGCTAGCAAAATAAAAGAATGTGAGAAGTAACATTGTAAGTCATAGCTTTGAGATCTGAAGGTTTTAGCCTTCCCTTAATGCAAATATCTCAAAAATAACTTAAGCAAAGAAAATAGGAACGTTGAGCGACATGGTGTGGATGAATGCATCTTTTGATTTAACTTGTCTGTTTTGCTTTATTCGATAATATGTTTTTCCTCTGTTTTTTCACATCACTGACTTTTGGTTTAATGGTTTTCAAAGTGTGTGATGGGGCTTTAGAAGTGGATATAGACAGACAAAAAGTTTCTTCATGTTTTTGTCCCGTCCCTATATTTTACACAAGGTCAATAACAAGCTTCAGTGTTTTTACAATTACCAGGACGATGGGATTTGTTATTGTGTGCAGATAAATATGCTGATGCCTCCATTATTTATGGGATGAGATGAAAGTCATGCAACCTTCTGAGACAAAAGGCAGGTGTATGTTTTATATCAATATTTTTGATGAGTTCTTTCATAGACATTGTACCTTCCATAGACCAGTGACTACCTAGTGTAAATTTCAGGTGGAGTAAAGCTGTCAACATTTAGTATTTTTTATGACTTACATTTATGTAGCTAGGGAACAAACATCTCACTTTGGAAAACTAGATGTAGCAGGTAGAGTGGAATGGTTTGTTTTTATTTTATTTTTTTTAGTTTCTAGCATTTATGTTAGAGAAAAATGACCCAAGCTTGGAGCTCATTTCTAAAGTAATTTTAAGGGCTTATACATGAAAGAAAGAATGGATCTCAATGAGTAAAATGCTTCCAAAATACTTTAAAATAGAAAATCTGGCTTCATGGGTTTAGAAAATAGTGAAGTTTGTTTTAAAGTAAATGAAATACATTGTCAGCTACCTACAAGTATAATATTTTTGACTGTCAACAGAAACTTAATCCTTTTTTTTTTCCTCCTGTAGTACATTTGGGTTTAGGTATGACTATGGAACAAAGAAAGCTTACTTGTCTTCACTGAGATTGGGTCTATGTTCTCATTTGTATGACTTATTGTCTAATGGAGAATTATGTCTCCCATGTCAATGAAACTCACATTTTTCATTTGAAAAATGAGAGAGTAACGTTGAAGTGCGCCCTTGAATTTTTTTTTCAATTTCTACCCTTTTAGCATTGTAGAAATACATTTTAGCATGAATCAAATACAGCCTTTTTATAAAACCATCAAGAAGTTAGGAGCTATACTTTCTACTTTCCTTCTAAATAAAAATTTACTAATTTAATCTCTTAAAACAGCTACCATAAAATACACACATTATTTTTAAACAAATAATTATAGATTATTAAATTAGTCTGGTAGTGGTTATCTCTAACAGATGAGAATGGAAATATCAGGAAGTAGGAAGGGAGATTTTATTTTTCTGTAATGTTTAAACATTTATCATGACAATGATAATGAATCATAACTTTAAAAAATCTGGTTACAAAAAATAAAACAAATCTAATTCACACCCAATGTCGGCATGATTGTATGGAAAAAAGGCATTTTCAGAAAATATTGACAGTAATGTAAAATACTGCAATTTTTTCTGGGGAGAAATTTCATAATATATACCAGAAAGCTTTAAAACAGTTCTACTGTTTGAATAATTCAACATTTAGAAATTTATCCTAAAGCAATAGCTTGTATTTAGTGATAAAATGTAGGTATTCCCTTTTAAATCAGGAAGAAATTTATGCCCATTAATACTGCTTGCAATCAACATTTTATTATATGTCTTAGTGCAGTAAGATATGAAACAGAAATGAGAAGCTGATAGATTGGAAAGAAAGAAAGAAAATGTAAATTACAGATGATATGATTATCTTCATAAAAACGTAAGAGAATCTACAATTAAACTATCAGAAATAATAGATTTTAGCAGTGTTGGAGGATGTTGGTGGCAAGAATCTGTACATATCATCAATTAGAAAATATATTATAATTTTAAAATAACCAAAGATGTCCACCAGAACTGTATGCATCAGCATCTTCATTACTGCAGTGTTTAGATTCAAAATAATCAAGAAAATCCTAAATGTAAAGCATTAGGAAAATAGTGAAATAAATAAAGATATATTCCAATAATGTCATATTGTTTCAGCCAGGGATCCTGAAGAAAACAGATAGTTATCACAAATCAAAGCTGTTTGAGGAGGGTCTAATAACAGTGTGGGAAAGTAAACCATAAGAAATCCAACACTGGAATGGTGAGTAAGCAATAGATCAGAATCTGGAAGGAGAGAAGGTCTCTGAGGGGAGCAGCCAATCAGAGTTGACCCAGCAAGGAGAGACAAGTGGAATAAAATTCCCTGACCTCAGGCTTTCTTCTTTGTTGTCCTACCCACTGAAACCAGAGGTCAAGGGAGCTGTTTTATCTCCTATACACAGATTAGCCTCAGAGAAAGAAATCCATGTAGGAAAAATGAGACACAGATTTGAAGGGTGAAATGGGAAATACTGTAGTCATTAAAATTTTTACATTAAAAAGTGACTTAGTAAATGTGGATATGTTCCCTCTCCATACAGTGAAAAATAGAATAAAACAATTGTATATTCAGTATGATTCCCACTTCCTCTTTCTCAGACAATCTTGAAGAAAACAAACAAATATGTTTATGGGTTCTACTTAGGATAGTCTTATAGGTGACTTTTGATATTTGACTTTTTACTTTCTTTTTTTTTTTTTTGCTGTACGCAGGCCTCTCACTGTTGTGGCCTCTCCCGTTGCGGAGCACAGGCTCCGGACGCACAGGCACAGCAGCCATGGCTCACGGACCAAGCCGCTCCGTGGCATGTGGGATCCTCCCGCACCGGGGCACAAACCCGTGTCCCCTGCATTGGCAGGCGGACTCTCAACCACTGCGCCACCAGGGAAGCCCTGACTTTTTACTTTCTATATTTTCATTTGTTCTATAATGAACAAATATCCCACTTTGAGTCAGAACAAGAAATTGCTGTTTTTGTAAAATTATATCTCTAAACTTGCTTCCCATTTTATTCTTTTCTAAATTGTTTAGAGCTCACAAAATGCTCCAAAGAAGTTATTAATTTTTAGTCTTTTAATTTTTTTCCAGGAAAAAAAATCATCTAAGAAACAATTTTTTTATTATTATTATTATTATTTGCCGTACATGGGCCTCTCACTGTTGTGGTCTCTCCCATTGCAGAGCACAGGCTCTGGACGCGCAGGCTCAGCGGCCATGGCGCACGGGCCCAGCCGCTCTGCGGCATGTGGGATCCTCTTGGACCGGGGCACGAACCCGTGTCCCCTGCATCGGCAGGCAGACTCTCAACCACTGTGCCACCAGGGAAGCCCTAAGAAACAATTTTTTTAAAGTGTAGTAAGTACTCAGTAGAGACAGTGTTTTCAAGATTGACATAGAAATCTTTGATTCTATTCTGAAAGAATAATGGAGTTTAAAAATAATTTCATTTCTGATCCATCACAGTTAACTCCAAATCAAATTAGAGGTAGGAGAGGAAATAGCAGGCAATTTGAAGCAAATAGACATCAGACAACAGTTATGTCTCCTGGTGTTGACGCTTTTATCACAGAAGATGTGGCTTTTTTTTTCTATCATTTTTTTTGACTTAAAGTTTACCTTGTCAGATAATAATATTGCTGCATCAGTTTTCTTTTGATTAATGTTTGCATAATTTATCTTTTTACGTCTTCTCAGTTTCAATGTATCTGTGTTCTTATATTTAGGTAGCATATAATTTGTTTTCTTTATTATCCAAACTGGCAATGTTTACCATCTATTAGGAGTATTTATTTTGTTTAATATAGTTAATTACTGACATACCTGGGTATCAAGTTTCCATATCTTTTCCTTTCACTTACTTACTGTCCTTTTACTTTTTAACTGCGTTCTTTTAGACTAGGCAAGTGATTTTATTTTATTCCACTCTCCCTACTATTAGCTTGTTAGTTATACACTTCTTTATTATTCTTTCTGTGGGTTGTCCTAGATATTGTAATATGCACATTTGAGCTATTAGAGTCTACTGTAAATGAGTGCTTTTACCACTTCCCAGTCAATAATAGGACCAAAGAACACATGACCTGCCTTTTCTGTGTTTGTGGTCCTTAATTTTAATTCAGCATATATTTTAAATGCTCAAGATATTATTGTTATCATTTTGGAAAAGTGATACTATTTTGGATTTAACTGCACATTTACAACTTTCCATTTCTCTTCTTAGCTTCCTGACTTTCTGTGTTTCAGTCTGAGATCATTTCTTTTCTGCCTAAAGAAATTTTAAATTTCTTTTAGTGGGAATCCAGTGAGGACAAAATATCCCAGATTTTGTCTCAAAATGTCTGTTTTACCTTATTTCTGTATTTTCTCTGCATATAGAATTCTAGGTTCGTAGTTACTTTTAGCACTTTAATGGTGTCATTCTTTGTCTTCTGGTTTCCAACTTTCTCTATTTCTTCTTCTCTTTTTCTGTTGAAAACTTAGCAGCCTTATTGTTGCCACTCTGAAAATACTGTCCTTTTTTTTTTTTTTTAACCCCCTCTGGCTTCATTTAAGATTTTTTTCTTTGTCTCTTGTCTTTTCATCCATTAGGATGAGTGTGGGTGTGGATTTCTTTTATATATTCTATTGTGGTTTGTAGTGCTTCTTGATGTCTTTAGATTTGAAAAAGTCTTGGTCATTGTAGTTTGTTTCATTATCTCTTTTCCCTTAGATTGGATATTTTCAATGCCAATTATACTTATGTATGTCACCTTTTATGTGTTCTTATGCTCCTTTCTGTATTTTTCCATTTTTTTTTTAACTCTACTTCAGTCTCGAATATATTGGTGAAAGTCTGTGTCTTGTCATTTTGTTTTTTTCAGCATAATAATCAATTACTTTAAAATCCCTAACTTGTAATTCTAATATCTGGACAGTATATAATTTAGTTGATATTGTATAATTTTTTTGTTTTTTCTTGGTCTTTTTTTCTTGGTTCAGTTAATCATTTTATTTAAAGCCAGACCTGGTGAATGAAAAAAATTTAAAACTATGGCAGGCAGCCAGAGTAAGAGCAGATTACCTCAAATTCAATCAGGGTCTGAGGTGACTTGATGACCTGCAATCTTTGTCAGCTCTACAGGGGTTACAGCTGAACACTTTAGATGTTTACTAAAATATTACCTACTTGGTTGTCCTGAACTCCAATTTTTTTCTCCTTACCACACTGAGATCATTTTTCAGCCATTCTCTCCTCAGCTTCTAGCTTCTTGCCATGCTCCACCTAGGAATTAGAAAATATCTCAGGGGACACTGGCAAAACATGTTGGGGTCCCTTCTGTGCACCTTCCTTCTCTGTAGGACTTGACCCCTCCTAGTTTTCTCCCCATTCTCATGAGATGGCTGAAAACTCTACCAGGAGACTTTTACTGGCTGGAAAATCTCTCACTTTGTGCCATTTAAGAATTGGCAGATTCCCTGGATGCCGGGGCAAAACTGAGGCTTACCTCAATTAGTTAGTTTATTTCATTCCAGGATATTGGCTCCTTATTTCCTGACTGCATCAAAATGTTCTTAGTGGTTTCAATCATATTTTTTCTGTTTTCTTTTACACAGCTTTTCTATTTCATCTTGGTGGGATTGTTGATCTGATGGAACATATTCCCTTATAATCAAAAGTGAAAGTCTGTTGACCTCATGGCACATTTAGTAAGAAACCCCAAGTGCACACTGGTTGTCTCTAATTTTGGAATGATTAGTCTTAGTAATAAAAGAAATTTCAAAATGTAAAATGCTCCTTTTGACTGATTTTAACTAGTGTACAGCCAGGTAAACAAGAACCAGGACAAGTATTACAAACAGAGGGGATTTGATGTAAAGAAACCTTTACAAAAGTGTTGGGAGGGCTTGAGGAACAAAAGGGAAGATGAGGTTACTTATAGGTTAGCAACTGTGGGAAGCTGCTATTGCCCTTAGGGATGAATATAATCAAGAGCCCAAGATTACTGGGTCCCTGGGGCTGCTGGATCACCTGTTGCTGCCACTATGGTTTTGGAATGACTGTTGTCCCACCATTTTGAGAGTCAGGAGCCTACTTTCCTGCCAGTGCTTCTGAAGCGCTGAGGTTCAAAGTTTCCTGGAGCTGTCTTTGCCATGGTCACTGTGTTGCCAAGGCTGCTGCTGGGGCTGTAGCTGCTGCTGCTGCTTTGGAAACTCATTGCCTGAGTATGAAGCCAGGGGCCCAGAATTGTCTGCTGCTACTACTGAGACTACATCTTCCTTTCTTCCACCTTCCAATTTCCTGTCACTTCCTCCTATTGGCATTATGTAAATGAAAGCTAGCTGTCAAGGAAATCTAGGAAATGTAGTTTTGAGGTTTTTAGACTCCTTGCAAAAGAGAAGAGGGCACAGAAGGGCAAGTATGAAGCCAAGAGCCAACTGTCAGATAACACAGCTAACTAACTGGTGATAGCATAAATCAGGCAGGTATGTTATTTCCTTTTTAAAATTAATTAATTAAGTTTAATTTTGGCTGCGTTGGGTCTTCGTTGCTGAGCACAGGCTTTCTCTAGTTGCAGTGAGCGGGGCTACTCTTTGTTGCAGTGCGCAGGCGTCTCCTTGCGGTGGCTTCTCTTGTTGCAGAGCACAGGCTCTAGGACATGCGGGTTTCAGTAGCTGTGTCACGAGGGTTCAGTAGTTGTGGCTTGCGGGCTGTAGAGTGCAGGCTCAGTAGCTGTGGCACACAGGCTTAGTTGCTCCGTGGCATGTGGGATCTTCCCGGACCAGGGCTCGAACCCATATCTCCTGCATTGGCAGACGGATTCTTAACCACTGCGCCACCAAGGAAGTCCAAGACAGGTATGTTATGTCTATATCCACTTTATAGGTAGGTTAATTGAGACCCAGATAAGTGAAAAGATGTGCTCAATATCACTTGGTACTGGTGGAAAGAGTCAGACCTATTTTCCCTTTACTAGGAATTTCAGGGCTCCCACTGTGGTATAATTCTATTGTAGACAATGAAAGCAGTCCACACATTTAATAATACATGCGCGCGCACAGGCATACACACACATTTAATGGTTTTTTAAAAAGTTATATCTGAGTATAAACATGTTTTCACCCTGTTATAATTTGCAGATCCAGGTCCAACTGTATATGTAAGTAGATAGGTCTGGTATCCCATGTTTTTCTAATTAGAGAAGTATTCTACTAGTCTAAACAGAAAAATGCTATGTAACTCACCCTCTGTATCAGGCACAGAAAACCAGGCTACTTATCCAGGAAGAACATCCAAACTGTACTTCACAACTGCTTCAGCTACCCTTGACCTCAGATACCTGGCTTTTGGCTCATAAGACTAGAATTTCTGCTAGTGGGATCTCCAGAAACAAGAAGGATGGGCACTATCATGGCAGAAATGGATCAGGCATGATATCTGCTCCTTCGATGTAAAATTTTATACTCAAAGATTGACATGTGTGTATCTAATTGGTAGAGCATAGGTCATAGGCCTCCATCCTAGCTTCAAAAGAGATTGAGAACATTATCTTCTGGCTTCTACCTTGGGAAGGGTCAGATTTCTACGTTGGGGAATTAGCAAGCAAAAGCAGGATATTTAAAGCTTCTAGGCAGTCAAAAAGAAAATCATATAGCAAAACAGACATTGAAAACCCACTTCCTCTGCCCTAGATCAAAAATATAATGTTCATAAAACACATTGTATGTGGCCTTTTATAAAAATTAAAACAATCTTAGGAATGGTAACACGTATTCTTCCTGGTGGATTACTGCCATACTAAAACAATTAATGAAAATAGAGTGTATAACTTTCCTTTTAGCAGACTTTTTACTTAGAAATACTTAGAAAAAATACTTAGAAAAACTTACTTAGAAATTGGGTCTATCTACAGCTATCAATAGATTTTCCTCACCACAATTATTTTAGATGTATACTGTCAGAGGAAATTATTTCTTGTTCCCAGTAATATAATAGGAACGTTGACCTAAAGAAACACCTTTCTGATTCAACATGTACATCAACAATAACTTTAATACTGCAGTGAGAAAAATATATATTTAGAACTGTACAAATTTTGCAGGAGATTAATAAGTAACACTTAAAAGAAAACTAATTTTCTTTCCTATAATGTCTATCACAATAGCATCTACTAATAGAATTCCTCATTTAATGGTGAAGTTTGAAAATATTGCTATGCTCTATTTATGATAGTTTTTGATCTGCCCTATATAGACTCTGCATTTAAATTATATTTAAATTATATGCATAGATTTCTTTTTTAATATTCATTCATGTCTATATAAATATTGGTCTCAAGGGCATTATTGATTTTTGTTCCAACTTATGGTCGGGTCTTTAGCTTATTGATTTTAGCATGACTTCCCAAGTAGACCACTACACGAATTCCCAGAGCCCTACACCTTTCTCCTGGATTTTCTAGTAATTTGGACATGGGGAGAGTTAATCAGAGCCCAAGCAAAGTCTGTGGCCAGTTAGGCATTCCTCTTACCAGTCAGTGAGGGAGCCTCTAGCTGCGGATACAATAGTCTGCACAAGACACCTTGGGTAAATTTGGCTTATGCCCCAAAACAAGAGGTAGGAGTGTTACTGACCAGGGGTTTTGGCCTCCTTAATAGAAATTGATCAGAGGCCAGACAAGAAATTCAGGCAAGGCTTTATCGGGGCTTCTGCTGCAGCAGAGGGGAGCAAGAACAAACAACAGGCTTCCTTGCTTGCTCACTCCCTGAGTGAGGGATAACCTTGTTCCTTATATGGGGTGAGGGTAAGGGTGTGTCCAGGGATCCAGCCAGAGGGGTGGCTTTGGTGGTTTGCCCACCCCTTAGCTGGTGGTGTGTGCTGAGAGCACGCACAGTACCTGCTTTTGCTCCCTACCCCACCCTGCTTTTGCTCTGGGCTCTTCAAAAGTAGCAGTTGGATTTTTTTGGTCTTTGTATCTTTTGTCCAGAATTTGCCCTAACTGCATATGCATGCAGTTATTTTTAGTCCCATTTAGTTTCTTTGTATTTTGTTGCTCCAGGAGGGGTGTGTCCAGGTGCAAGCACTGTAGCACTGCAACAAAGAGTCCCAGGTCCCAGCCCATCTCAGGAGGTGGACACTCAGTGAGCAGAAGGGGTGGTTATGCAATGACTCAGCTCTCACAGGACTGTTGCACACCCAAAACATTTCTTTCAGGTCCCTTTGTCAGATTTCACACTCAGCTCTTTTAGGGCAGTGGACCCACTTCCTTCTTTAGCAAACTCCTTACTAGACAGTATCCATTTTATCCTTCTGTTTTTTAGTTAAAAAAAAAAAAAAAATCCCAGCTTTATGTGGGTACAAGGCTGCCCACTGAAACTACATTTCCCAGCCTTCCTTGCAGTTGGATATGGCCATGTGACCAAATTTGGACCAATGGAATGTGAACAGAAGATATGAAGCAACTTGCTTCAAAGTCATCTTCTAAATGAAGATGTTTGCCTCTTTCTCAGTTGTCAGCTTCCTGAGGGCTGAGACATGGATGTGGCCTTGACCCAGGTTTGACCATAGAGATAAGAACAGCCCTCTAGGGGATGTCAGAACAAAAAGATGCAATAGATCAACCTTACCAGCCTGGAAAACTCAACCCTGTAGTGATATGAGAAAGGCTGTGTGATTTAATTCACTGTATTTTGAGATCTCACAGCCTTAAGTAGCATGACTGGAGTGTGTTCCAGGACCCCAGGGTATCCTTCATCTAAGTTCTATTCTGGATCCTCCCACTACTATTTTATTTTTAACTTTATATTTTTTTCCATTTTTAAAAAAATTTATTTTATACTTAATTTTTATTGGAGTATGGTTTGCTTTACAATGTTGTGTTAGCCTCCACTGCACAACAAAATGAAATGAATCAGCCATACGCATACACTACTACTATTTGATTCCATTTCAATAACAAGGAGATTCTACTTCTTACTTTCTTCCCCTTTAGTCTCTTCTTTCCTTTTATGTTCTCACCACTCCCCAACAGTATTACCATTTTCGTTATAACATCTCTTCAAATCCGATTCATACGATTTTTCTATTTTCCTCTCAGGAAAATAAAAATTCTTTTTTTGTTCTTTCAAAATGAACTTTGATAACCTTTTAAACTGCGAATGAAATTTTTCAGTAACTCCAAAATTAGTTTCTATTTCTATTGAGGGCCAGGAGAGTTTAATCTTCAGATCATTTCAGATACTAAGGGGAGCTATTTGTAGTTTTTCATCTGATATATGAAAGAAAAAAAAGTAAGATGCCAAACAGCAAATTTCCATATTCAATCTATAATCCAGTATTTTTCCAATATCCACGAGTCCCTCTGCATATCTAAAGAGCATATATTACTTACATAATTTATAAAATGCAATAGCATGAATCTTCCACCATTGACTGTAAGAGTGCCTTTTCTTTCAGAAAACACTTCTCTTTCTTCTAATTTCCACAGCATATATAGATAGGTTTAATAAAATTCTAAAATATTAGTACAGAAAGAGATTTAATGGAGTACTTGTTTTGGTTTCTGTATTTCCGGGTAAGGGCCTGAGAACCAGACTAGCTGGGCAGCTTACTCAAGTTGATGGGGGGGCGGGGGCAAACGGCAGGCGGGAAGTGAACCCAGCTTGGTGGCTTTCATAAAATGCCTTCTACTTCTCTGCATGTTTATTGTTCTTGAAGGGTAAGCTTGTCATTGACTGTCAGTGTAAAAACAATAGTGTTATGATAGCAACTGACAGTTTTCTGAATTTTATAATAACCAGTATACAAATTATGAGTTCAAAGGTCCCAGTTTAAAATCACTGAGGCGTTCAGCACTCTGGATCCTTTTCGTATCTCGTTAATACTGTACTCTGATACAAGCACAACAGTGATTCAGAGTCTGTTTTATTAATGTGTTCTTCACAATTCACAGCCTAACTTCTTTTCTCCTTTGCTTCTTTCTCTCTGTCAGCAGAATATGTACTCGGAAAAACTTCTTTTCCTTTATCTAAACTACGCACTGTATGCTTCTCATCCTTGTCACTTTCATTTTCTATTTAAAAATGGAGTAAAGTTTGTTTTGATTTCCTTTTAAAAAACTTGTCAGTAAGGGTAGCATAGTAAATGTCCTGTGGGCTATGTGCTATGGATGCTTTTTTGTTGTTTTATAGTTTAAGACTGCTGATTGATGGCTTGCATATTCAGTACACTGACTCTTACATTCAGACAGCTGTTATCTGTAATAACCAGACCAGGGAGGCAGCTTGTTTGCCTCTCCACTCTCTAGTCTCAGCAACAGCAAAACATCATTTTGCCAATTTTATTCCTTTCTTTCCATAGTAAATTCTTTCCTTTTATTTTCCCAAGCCGTTCATTTTACAGTACTCATAAGCCTCTCTAAATACCTCAAGATTGTCATGACTTTCCCTAAAGGTAACGTGAGGGGCATGCATAACTCCTATGTATAGACGTCTCTGACTTGACGTCCTTTTACTCCCACAGGTAGGGTTTGATGCTGTCCTTTGTGCGATCCTGTGGCCTTTCTCTTTTCATTCCCTGGCTGCATCTCCAAAACTCTGAGAGCATTTTTTGGCACCCATGGTTTGTTTATCCTATCTTTTAGGGGGGAGATATAAAAGACATAGGTAAATATATAATCTGAACAAGCAGTGCATACATTCTATAAAAAAATGGAGTACAGTTTCTTTTGATCTCCTTTCCATCACCAATGCTATACTTCAATTTATGTTTTAAGTAAAGATGTTAAAATGCTGTAAAGAAAATGAAGGTCTCTTTGACTACTCCCCAAATCTCATTACTTATACTCCTTCCCAGAGGCATCCTCTATCAAGGGGTCATTTAATATCATTCCATCCCAATTTCTGTATTTTCAAATATAAATGCATTTGTATAAACCATATATATTGTATTGGTTTGTGAGGTTTCTGTTTACACAAATGGTAGCATGGGGTAATTATCATCTTGCGATTTGCTTTTTTCCAATCATCATTATGTTTTTTAAGATCTATCTACTTCAAGATGTTAACTGTTATATATATCATTCTGTTGTATGATTATACCCAACTTTTATTTAGTCATTTTCATCTTGATATACATTCATGCTGTTTCTAATTTTTACTATTACACCAAAGGCTGTAGCGAACACACTTAAGTATGTAACTTAAGTGATTCATATGTGTTTGTGTATATATATATATATATATATAGAGAGAGAGAGAGAGATTCATATATATATGATCATGATTCATATATATGTATATATATAGAGAGAGAGAAGTAAAATGGTAAAATGAATGCGTTAAAGGATGTGTGAATTTCCATTTACTTACTTACCACATATCTTTCCAAATAGGACATGTAAATTTTAACTCTCAAGAGTAGTGTATGAGGGGACTTCCCTGGTGGTCCAGTGGTAAAGTATCTGCCTTCCAATGCAGGGGACGCAGGTTCAATCCCTGATTGGGGAACTAAGATCCCACATGCCAAGGGGAAATTATGCCTGCACACCACAACTACTGAGCTCGCGCCCCTCAACAAGAGAGCCCTCGTGCTGCAACTAAGACCTGACACAGACAAAAAAAATAAAGAAAATAAAAATAATAAAATAAAATAAATAAATATTAAAATAAAAGAGTAGTGTATGAGAATATCTATTTCTCCACATCCTTCCCAATAATGAATGTAGACAGACTTCTAAAAATGATACATCAATGCTATGGTTTTAACGTGCATAGTTCTTATTAGTTCCTATAAGGAATAGAAAATATTTTCTATTATTTTGAAATATTGTTAATAAATGAACAAATGAAGTGGCAGACATAACCTTAATCTGAATCCTGAAATACCTCAATTTTCCCTTAAATGTAAGAAAGTCTCATTCATTCATTCATTCCTCTACTTCTGTTTATTGAATGCCTTCCAAGCTCCAGAGATTATACCAGTTTCTAGGGTTAGAATGTTGCACAAACAACCCTGTTTTCTGAAGGAATGTACAATCTAGGGGGAGAAACAGATGTGTAAACACAATAAAGTCAGATGAGTGCCATTTTAGAGGGAAGTTGTAGGTGATGCAGGAAAATGCCTAGGACTCCTAAAGGAAAGAGAAGGTCAGTCATGGTACATAGATAAGAATTAGTCATGAAAGATGCGGGGTGAAGGGAGGTGAGATTGATAAAGGCTAGATAAAAAGTGACCCATGCAAAAGAACAACATGTGGACAGACTTGGAGACCAGGAAGCATAGCAGTTTCTCAGTTCTATCAAAGAAATACAGCCTATTTGGGAGCAAAGCTAGATATTATCTGGCATTGGACCATGGAGAGCCTTTAATACCTTATACTTAAATAGCTTCGATTTTTTTCTTTCTATGGAATATAGGGAACCATCAAAAGACTTCAGATAGGGCTTCCCTGGTGGCGCAGTGGTTGAGAGTCCGCCTGCCGATGCAGGGAACACGGGTTCGTGCCCCGGTCCGGGAAGATCCCACATGCCGCGGAGTGGCTGGGCCCGTGAGCCATGGCCGCTGAGCCTGCGCGTCTGGAGCCTGTGCTCCGCAACAGGAGAGGCCACAACAGTGAGAGGCCTGTGTACCGCAAAAAAAAGACTTCAGATAACATCATGACATCATCATAACTGAGCTTTGGGCAGAACCCTCTGGGAGCCATGTAGGAGGAAGACTAGAGGGGCCAGAGAGGAGGCAGGTGTAATAAACTCACAGGTATGGAGAGTGAGCAACATGAAGAGATTTTTAAAGAAGTACAGTCCATTGTACTTCATTTATTCAAATATGGAGCATTTACTGTGTGCAAACACTGTTCTAAGGATTTGAGATACACCAGTGAACACATCAGAACAAGCAAAACAAAACAAACAAAATCATTTCTGTCCCTGTGGAGCTTACATTCTTCTGGTTGCAATTATTTATCACATCAACTGCATCAGTGAGGCCTGTGATGTAGAGATGAATTATGGTTGTACAGAAGATAGTAAGAGTTTAGAACATTTGGATCTTTCAGAATTCGAGCCTCCTTAGGAGGACACTCGGTGAAGGCCAGCTTGTTCAAAGGGAGCCAGCAAATTTGCCTTGAGTAGCAGACGTATTTGCTAATGAAACAAACTTCATAAAATGGGTTTGGAGGAGAAAATATTTGAGGTTATACTTAATGCTTAATGCTCAAAGTGTGGTGTGTTCTTCCTAAAATGTGACTCCTAGACATGAGAATTCTGTGATTGTGGATTGAAAGTAGATGCATGATCTCTAGATAAAGTATATAGAAGCAGGACCAACTTCTCCATCATGTTCGTGAAGTACCTGCCTTCTACCCAGGGACCCTAATACTTTCAGGTTCCCAAGATAAAGGTTTCATTTTTTAATTAGAAGAAAAAATTCACTTTGAGGGTCAAAGAAAATAATACATAATACTAACGCTTCTAATTTTATGACAATGCAGTCATAAAACTTATTTTTTAATGTTTTTTGGAGGAAGGAGCCCATGAAGGCAAAAGTACCTGGGTCGCAAGAACGTCATAATGTGGCTTGGTATAAAAGGCTAAGACGGCATTCTGTTTTATTTTAATATGTAAAATAACTTGTTTCATTTTTGCCTTAATGGCACTCTTTACGTTATTTAGCTTTCTTAGGAACTATCCATTCTCGATTTTAAATATATCCCAGTTAGCTTGCATTAATGGTTGTCTGGTCCTCCCAATCTCTACTTCTTGAGCTATTTTAGATGATACAAGATAATACAGTGAAAAGATCTGCTAAGATCCGTGATTGAATCAGAGCATTTAGAATCACGATAAAATTATTGATTCTAATCCTCAGATACCCATTCATATGGCTTGATCAAATTAAAAACTCAACCTAGGCCTTTTACTTAGAAAAGTGCCTTATTCACTGAATCCAATGGGCATCACCATCTATCTCTGCTAAGTTTCCACCTACTTTTATTTTGAAGGCAGGATGGTCTTACTTTTCTCTCTTGGAATGAGTGAAACCTTAGTTCCACCTTGAGAACATCTGACTGTAACTCAGCTTTTCTGAGTCTCCAGCAAAGTTCTTGGTACAGTTCATGAGCGTCAGTGGCTCTTCCAAATGACAAGGATGATTTTTTTCCATTCATAGCTGTGCTTTATAATCTTCCTCCTACTTCTCCTATCAACAGAAGCGGGAACTGCTCCTCAGTGGACCATCTGTCTCTTGAAAAGTGGAGATCAGAGGCAATGTTTTCCCGTGGCTTATTTCCATTTGAGATTTATTCAAAAGAAGCAGAGGCAAATCATTACTAGTGCAATGGCTGTATCTTATTAACACACGGCACTAGGATATTGTTATTATCAGGTTCAAATTATCAATATAAGTTGTTACTTTTGCTTTTTTTGTCATAGAATTTGCTAAACAGTTTACCTTTCTTCTCACTCTCCCTTCTCTCTTTCTTTCTTTCAAAAAACACACTCCTCAATAACTGAAAATCGAATTGTAGAAACTGTTGTAAATGCTAGGAAGTATCCCAACATTTGTCCTTAAAGAATTCCAGTTTATAAAATGTATTGCAAGCTACTCTGTCAACCTGTGCATGATTTTATTACTTAAAACCTAAGCTGAGAATTTGGTAGCAAAGATCTTTCACAAAACCACTGTTCTCTGACTATAGAAAGTAGCCAGAATGTGGGGAGAAAACAAAATTAGAGTGTAAAAGTAGAGGACCTGGGGCACCACTCAGAGGCATGGTGCTTTATAATACATTATCCATGTATTTCCTAGTGTGTTTCTTCCTAATGAGACATTGTGGTAACCAGGGTCCCAAGTCTAGGAAAGGTTAAACTGTTTATCTTCATTATCACAAGTCCTGGGGAACTTAATAAGCCTCAAGACAGATGCTGAATGGTTTCTGTCCTACATAATCTAGTGTGCTATACTTCCAACCAAGATAAAAACCTCAGGATATATTTTTAAGATATTTCTGTGAATACATACCGTACTTTCAGAGGGTTGATTAAGCTTGGTACTATCACTCTTCTCTGAAAATGTAACATCATTTCTGATAAGAGTTGTTTGTTCAATCCAAAAAGGAAGAATCCATTTTATTTTAAATTGAGCAATGACTTATGAAATCATGTTTTACAAGTTGAAACTAAGTTCATTATTTTTATCTTAATAATAATCATGAGCTGTCTCTCCTTTGAATTGTGAAGATGATAAGACCAAGGTATGATCAGTCACTAGTACAATTTGAATGTGTTTTCCCTCTAATGATGGTGAGTTCATTGAGATCCACTCCTCAGTATTTGCTTGTTTCTTTTTGTGTACAACTGTACATGTGTTAGATTGCTGACTGTGGTGAAGTTGAAATCTGAGACTTGAAGTTAAATGAGCTTCAGCCTGTAACCCCTTCATGGTGGGTATCACAGACAGATGTTTGCCACATGCTAAAACCCATTTAGTAATTTCATTATTCATAAACATTCTTCTCAGATGGGCAAAGAGGATGGGTTGACTGGTGCTACCAGTGAGTATGTAGATTTTGAGATAATCGTTGTGTCTTAGTATTCCAGGCTAAATAAAATTGTCAAGTTGTTGCTGATAAATGCTGTGCCAAAAATCCTTAAAAATGGGGGCATCTGCTTTTTTATCCATACATCCAAGACATCTATCCATCCACCTACCTACACACCCACTCATCCATACATTCATTCATTAATAGAGCACACATGAATTGAGTGTTCATTGTTATGCCAACCGTATGTCAAGCACAGGTCTCAGTACTGAGGCTAAAATAGTACATAAGCATAGGGCTCTTGCCTTCCTGGAACTTGCATATTTGTGCGGGAGACAGATTGGTATATGTAAATAAGCAATTAAAATACATTATTGAATGCAGAGAGATAAAGGTAGTCAAAAGATGCTATGAGAGGACTTGTAGGGGCAATAAACACAAATCTAAAAGGGAGGGAGATCAGATAACTTTCTGGAGAAGGTGGCATATGAGCTAAGATCTGAAGGGAGGGGAGGATAAAGAGAGTACCAGAGGAGACAGCTAATACAAAGGCCAGGACATGCGCAAAAGTAATACATTTTAAGGACCTGAAAGAAGTTTGGAAAGGTGGGCTATGATGTGTAAACTAGGAAATAATGAAAGAGTAGGCATTATAAGGCTGTTTGGGGGTGACATCATCTCCCAGGTGCACTGGGGTGCGGTCTGCTGGAAGTACTGATCAGAGAGTGTGGGTGATTACAACTGGCCTTCTGGTTTAGTTTTTGTGGTCACATTATTTTCAATTCATTATAAAAATATATTCTCTCTTTCTCCATTAATCAATGTGTTTAATTTGTATAATCTTCCTTTTTGCAAAAGGGATTTAGAGTAGTTTCTAAGCATATAAAATATAACAAAACTGCATGAATTTAAAGCAGAGTGCAAGGAGCCAAAGGAAAACCACAATTGGGATACATTAAATATTCCTACAGAGACATATTCTGCTGATCTACAGTCAGCTCCATTGGAATAATGATGACAGTTGGAGTCAAGGATTTTGGATTTTTGTGATGTGGCAGGCAATATCCTAAATGCATTGTACCTATTAACTCATTTAGTCTTCTCAGACCTTGCTACTCAAAGTGTGGTCCGCAGAACAACAGCATCAGCATCACCTGGAGCTAGTGAGAAATGCAGAATCTCTGGCCTCATCCTAGATCAGCTGAATCAATCTATATTTTAACAAAGGCCCAGGTAATTCCTCAGTACATGAACGATTACCAAGAACTGGACTAAGAGACATTTAGTGTTATTAGATGTTCATCCTACAGATCAGGAAACCAGGGTTCTGAGACAATAATTAACTTGCCCAAGACCAACACTTAGCAAATGCAGGGGAAGAATTTGACTATATTTGGAGACAGGGTCTTTAAGAAGGTTTTTAAGGTTAAATGAGGTCATAATGATGGGACCCTAATCCAATAGGACTGGTTGCTTATAAGAGGAAGAGGTGTGTTTGCAGCAGAAGGGTCATGTGAGAACACAGTCAGAAGGTGGCATTTGCAAGACAAGGAGAGAGGCCTCAAAAGAAACCAAACCTGCCAACACCTTGATCTTGGACTTCCAGCCTCCAGTGCTCTGAGACAGTACATTTCTGTTGTTTAAGCCACCCAGTCTGTGATCTTTTGTTACGGCAGCCCT
Organism: Mesoplodon mirus; assembly: GCF_964341445.2. Lineage (NCBI taxonomy): Eukaryota > Metazoa > Chordata > Mammalia > Artiodactyla > Ziphiidae > Mesoplodon > Mesoplodon mirus. The sequence goes on along the minus strand of NC_138988.1, from coordinate 15,856,822 downwards.
AGCTGACTAATCCAAGACCTAATAGAGGAACTGGCAAGTGATTTAAGCAAGAGAGACAGAGGAATTAAATGTAAGTGCATGCATTTGGGGAACAATGGAGACTGGGGGAGCCATTGTTGGTATACAGAATTGTAGGAGCAGTGTTGCCCAACTCCCTAATCTTTAAAGAAAAAAAACAATGAGCTTTCAAGTAAGATCTGTTCTTTTCTTTTTATTTATTTATTTATTTGGCTGCGCCGGGTCTAGTTGCAGCACGTGGGAACTTCGTTGCGGCATGTGGGATCTAGTTCCCTGACCAGGGATCGAACCTGGGCCCCCTGCATTAGGAGCACAGAGTCTTAACCACTGAACCACCAGGGAAGTCCCAGATATGTTCTTTTTAAAAATAATATTTGTATTTATCTTAAAATTCATAAGCATTTCATGGTCCATGCAAAACACATCTGGGGGTTAGATCTGGCCCACGTGGTCACCAGTTTGTCACCTCTTTAGCCAGGTTGTTAACAACTCTGTATAGTATAAGCAGGGAAAGAGCATTTGGCCACAGTATCATCTTGCTTTTACAACACATCATCCAAGTGATGCAACTATAATATAAGCATTTTTACTCAGGTAAGCTCCATAGATACTATACTCAAGAAAACTGCCTTGGGCCTCCCTGGTGGCGCAGTGGTTGAGAGTCCGCCTGCCGATGCAGGGGATACGGGTTCGTGCCCCGGTCTGGGAGGATCCCATGTGCCACGGAGCGGCTGGGCCCGTGAGCCATGGCCGCTGGGCCTGTGCGTCCGGGGCCTGTGCTCCGCAGCGGGAGAGGCCGCAGCAGTGAGAGGCCCGCGTACAGCAAAAAAAAAAAAAAAAAAAGAAAACTGCCTTAAAATATGCAAGATATAACTGTAAGACCTTGACATTACATGTATAATATATTGAGGGAAGCCAGAATAGCTGTTGCTAAAAATGCATTTCATTGACTATTCCATCTGCAAATGTTGTGCCATGATGATAATCAATCAGGATAAATCACACAGCTACTCAACTAATTCATCCATACAGAAAAGTGGTAATTAGAGTATTGAAATCAGCAAGGCTGAAATCAGTTGCCCACGGCATCTGTATTTGTGGGATATGAGGCCTTAATGGTAGTCCGACAGAAATTTTAAAAACACCCAAATCAGCATTTTCCAGAACTATCCTTTTCAATAGCATTCTTCATGATCTCCAGGGTCATATGAGTAGTTAAGAATGTATTTCCTTATGCATTTATAAATTGTTGCAGCCTTCTGGAGGAAGTTTTAAATAACTACTTTGTTGCTACTTGCAATTCTGTAAACTCTAAATTTGAAATGCCAACTTTTTTGCTAGAAAGTAGTTTAATATTGGTGCTGGTCAGTAAGATTTCCCTACTTGAATTTATTATTTGATTACATTTTACTAATCTATTACTTTTATCACTTTTGTTGCTTGGTTGCAGGACTCACTCCATAAACCATCTTTGGTAAAAGCATTTACCTCTTACCATAGACACTGTTCTTTCTTTTAATTTATTTTTTATTTTCTTTATTGAAGTGTAATTGATTTACAATGTTGTGTTAGCTTCTGATGTACAGCAGAGTGGTTCATATATATACATGTGTATATATATATATATATATATATATATATATATATCTCATATTCTTTTCCATTATGGTTTATTACAGGATATTAAATATAGTTCCCTGTGCTATACAATAGGACCTTGCTGTTTATCCATTCTATATATAATAGTTTAACATCTGCTAGTCCCAAACTCCCCATCCAACCCTCGTCCACCCACCCCACCCTTGGCAACCACAAGTCTGTTCTCTATGTCTGTGAGTATGTTTCTGTTTCATAAATAAGTTCATTTGTGTCATACTTTAGATTCCACATATGAGTGATATCATGTGGTATTTGTCTTTCTCTTTCTGACTTACTTTGCTTAGTATGATAATCTCTAGTCCATCCGTGTTGCTGCAAATGGCATTATTCCATTCTTTTTTTTTTTTTTTTTTTGCGGTACGTGGGCCTCTCACTGTTGTGGCCTCCCCCGTTGTGAAGCACAGGCTCCGGATGCACAGCCTCAGCAGCCATGGCTCACGGGCCCAGCCGGTCCGCGGCATGTGGGATCCTCCCAGACCAGGGCACGAACCCGTATCCCCTGCATCGGCAGGCAGACTCTCAACCACTGCGCCACCAGGGAGGCCCTCATTCTTTTTTATCACTGAATAGCATTCCATTGTGTATGTGTGTGTGTATATATATATATATATATATATATATATATATATATATATATACCACATCTTCTTTATCCATTCATCAGTCGATGGACATTTCGGTCGTTTCCCTATCTTGTCTATTGTAAATAGTGCTGCTCTTAACATAGGAGTGCATGTATCTTTTCAAATTATAGTTTTGTCCAGATATATGCCCGGGAGTGGGATTGCTGGATCATATGGCAACTCTATTTTTAGTTTTTTAATATTTATTTATTTTATTTTATTCTTTTCTTTTTTTTAAATTTGGCTGCATCAGGTCTTAGTTGCAGCACGTGGGATCTTTGTTGAGGCACGCAGGCTTCTCTCAGGTTGTGATGCGCGGGCTTCTCTCTAGTTGTGGCGCATGGTCTCCAGAGCTCATGGGCTCTGTAGCTTATGGCTCGCGGGCTCAGTAGTTGTGGTGCATGGGCTTAGTTGCCCCCCGGCATGTGGGATCTTAGTTCTCCGACCAGGGATGGAACCCGTGTCCCCTACATTAGAAGGTGGATTCTTTACCACTGGACCACCAGGGAAGTCCCTATTTTTAGTTTTTTGAGGAACCTCCATACTGTTGCCCATAGTGACTGCACCAATTTACATTTCCACCAACAGCCTAGGAGGGTTCCCTTTTCTCCGCAGCCTCTCCAGCATTTTTTATTTGTAGACTTTTTGATGATGGCCATTCTGACCTGTGTGAGCTGGTACCTCGTTACAGTTTTGATTTGCATTTCTCTAATAATGAGCGATGTTGAACATCTTTTCATGTGCCTGTTGGACATCTGTATGTCTTCTTTGGAGAAATGTCTCTGTAGGTCTTCTGCCCATTATTTTATTGTGTTGTTTTTTTTGTTGTTGTTAATTGAGTTGTATGAGCTGTTTGTATATTTTGGAAATTAAGCCCTTGTCAAAGACACTGTTCTTATTACCCGTTTCCTGGATTTTTTCAGTAACAACTAATGGTCTTAAGGCTTTCCAGTCTTGCCTTACTCTAAAACATGTTATTATTTCTTTCTAAGGAAAAGTTTATCACAGATTTTTGATTGAGGTACAAACAACATAGGCTAGTATTCATGATCGTCTGTGCTCTCACCCCAACTTGCCACCCCAATATTATCTTCCTAGGCTCCTTTTCTGTTACCTTATGCTGCAGTGAAAGTGACTCATCACTCGTGGAATTACGGGCTTTTCTCCATCAATTCCAGTGCCCATATAGTCACGTGTCAATTTTGGAAAAATTTTGGTAGATGCTTTGCTTGGTGGTATATATAGAATTGTAACTTTTGTTTAGTTTTTTTCTTGCTTCAAATATTTCTACTGCTCTGTTTCTCACTTTTCCTTTTGTTATTTTGATATCATGTGTGTTAAAACTTGTAATTGCCCCATAGTTCTTGAATGGTCTGATTTTTTTTAATTCTTTTTCTTTTTCTTGGCATTTTATTTTAGGAAGTTTCTATTTTTGTATCTTCAGGATCACTGATTCTTTCCTCAACTATGTCCAGTCTTCTGATGAGCCCATCAAAGGCATTCTTCATTCTGTTAACAGTTCTTTTGATTTCTAAAATTTCCTTTTGTTTCCTAGAGTTTCCATTGCTCTGCTTACATTACCCATCTGTTCTTACATGTTATTTCCATTAGAGCCCTTAACTTATTAATCATATTTATTTTAAATTCCCTGTCGGATAATTCTAATATCTGGGTCTTATCTGAGTCTTATTCTGGTGATTATTTTGTCTCTTTGGATTTTGTTTTCTTACTCTCTTTTGTCATGCCTTACAGTATTTTGTAGAAAGCCAAACATGTTGTATTAGGTAGTAGGAACTGAGGTAAATAGGCCTTTCATGTGAGGATTTATGGTAAAATCACTAGGAGCGAGGCTGTATTTAATATTTGCTGTAGCTGTATGTGTCAGAAGCTTCAAATTCCTCTAACGACCTTGGTTTTGTCTCCCCTCTTGACTTTGGCTTCCCTAAGAACTTCTGTTCAGAGAAAGGCTCTTGCAGCTCTTTCTTGCAGCACTGTTACCATATTGGAGCTTGATGTGGAGTGAAAGTGTAGGGGAAGGAAAGCATTATGTAATCCTCCAATTAAATCTCAGTGTTCTAATGGGCCTGTATCCTAGGACTGTGGCATTCTTGGTACAGATTTTCCCCCCACTGCTCTGTACTCCCTTCCCTGACTGTGACATTCCCAGTCTATTTCCTTGAAGTCGTAATCCCTATTGACTATGTTTTCCCCCTTAGGTGAGATAGGATAGCTAAAGAGAGCATGAGTAGGAGGAATACTGAGATAAACTTTTAGCAAAATCTTTTCCCCTGGACAGACAGCCTTTATTATGGAGAAGGCTCTGGGCTCTTTCTAGATGGTTATTCTTCCCTTCCTCCTGCCAGAGTCATGAGGGGTCTTTTCCAGATCTTCCATAAGAACCAGGTAGTGTTTCTAAATATAGTGCCCTATAGTGTGAGGGCCCCACTAGTACAGTCCCCAAGGGTTCCTCACTCTCACACTAGTTCATACTCAGCCTCCAGCAATTTGTCAAAATTAAAATCTAAGTGTTCCTACCAGTAGAAGGGCTCCAGCGGCTTCTGCTCCAGATAAACAGATCTCAGGTATTCCTCTCTGAACGCACCTGGTGAATCCAAGAAAAGTCATCAATTTTCAGCTTGTTCAACTTTCTCTTGTCATAAGCCAAGTTGATGTCTGAGCTCTCTACATGTGGGAGCAGAAACCAGAAGCCTAAGGTTTCTTTAAAATCAGAATGTTTTTATGACTAGAAGATGTAAAAGTATTCTAACGTATGCCGAGAATACCCTGGGTGAGAAGATGTCAGCTACTGAAGGCAGTCTCCAGTCTTTCCAATTCTACTGAAGTTCTTGGAGATAAAATGACTTCCTCAAGCAATCACAGCCTTGAATGAAATCTGTGCCCCATTGATGCTCGTTGAAGTTAATAGGGACACAGTTGCGATTGAACCTGAAGGCTGCAGTGTGGTTTTTATTAACATATGCATAGTTCACATGAGCCCAGCATCAGTGGTTTTTGTGTAACAGTGATATCTTCTTTGAGCTGATAATCTAGCTAGAGGTACTTCATTGGTTATCTATTCTGAGTCTCGACAATTCCGTCCTCCATTATAAATTCTTCAAGAGCAGCAACGTCCGTATGATACAAAACAGGTATATTTGGATAAAGAGACATTTTACTAAATGAGACACAAAAGGCTTAGAACTTAAAACTTTGTATATTTAATATTCAAACAAGCCTATGAGGATGAAACCTTATAAATCCTCCTTACTCTCCTTGTGAGGGAGCAAGGTGAGTCTTAGCAAGGCTCAGAATTGAACAACATTTCAAGAATTGAATGAGTAGTAGAATCGGTAGAAGCCAGGTCTGTCTAATTTCAGATATCAGAGCAACCCTTGAAAAATGGTAACTTTCACCTTTTTGTGTGTCTCCATTGCCTCCCACTACCAGTATGGTCCCCTCCAGTGGAACCAATATAGAGCTGTAGATACACAATCAGTTTCTCAGTGCTACTGTAACAAATTACTGTACATTTAGGGGCTTATACAATACAAATTTTTTATCTTAGAGTTCTGAAGGTCAGAGTCCGAAATGGGTCTTTCTGGTTAAAATCAAGGTATCCTTAAGACTACATTCCTTCTGAAGGCTTTAAGGGACAGTCCCTTTTGTTGTTTTCTCCAGCTTCTAGAGGCTGTGCACATGGCTTTGCTCTTAGTCTCCTTGCTCCTTCAAAGCCAGCAAGGCTGGGCTGGATACTTCTCATGTTGCCATCTCTCTGTTCTCCCTCTTCCGCCTCCTTCTATACTTTTTTTTTTTTTTTTTTTTTTTTTTTTTCTTTTTGCGGTATGCGGGCCTCTCACTGTTGTGGCCTCTCCCGTTGCGGAGCACAGGCTCCGGATGCGCAGGCCCAGCGGCCATGGCTCACGGGCCCAGCCGCTCCGCGGCATATGGGATCCTCCCAGACCGGGGCACGAACCCGTATCCCCTGCATCGGCAGGCGGACTCTCAACCACTGCGCCACCAGGGAGGCCCTCCTTCTATACTTTTAAGGACCCCTGTAATTACACTGAACCAATCTGATAATCGAGGATAATCTCTATTTTAAGGTCAGCTGATTAGCACCCTTAATTTTCATTTGCCATGTAACCAAACATACTCACTGTTCTGGGGATTAGGCCATGGACATTTTGGGGGGACCATTATTCTGCCTACCATAGATAGATAGATAGATAGTTAGAGAGGTGACAGACAGATATTCTTCCTTCAGTACATAGCTGCCAGGGGCAGGGGGCAGTGGTTCAAGAGTGGGACACCATTAGAGATTAAGGCAGTATAGAGCAATTAATTTATTAGGTTCAAATTTTGGCCATCAAAATAGAAGACACAGATTCATGGAAGTAGGATACATCCAAGAAAGTTATATTGAGTTGGGCAATAAAGAACTGGATAGATATTGGATGAGCCAGGAAGGGACCCTCATGAAATGAGGAACAAAGAAGGAGTCATGTGTGCAGCGCAGGACTGGAACCAGCTCTGATGGAGCAGAATGTCATGTTGGTAAATGCTGATAACAATGTGGTTAGAAAGAGTATGATACAATTCTGGTCACCCTAGACAGGGAGTTCTAATGGAATGATAACTTAAAACAAATCCAAGAATGTGGTGTATGAATTGTCCTGGGGTTCAGAAAACATGTTGGCAATCAGGAGGGGTTTCATTACAACCATAACGCATGACATTACCATGCTTGTAGAACAAAAGTTGTCAAATATAAGCAGTTTTCTGTGGTTCACCCTAAAAGCCTCTAGAGGCCCATTATTAGAAACAGTGGTAGGAGGTGGGGAGGAGGTAGAGGATATTCAGTGATGAGAAAATTGTTCTTTAAAATCACCACAAGAGGGTGGTAAGGAATCATGCTTTATGTCTGCACGCCAACAGAATCGTTTTTCTTCACACAGAGAAATAATTATTAAAATGTGTCATAAGATGGAGTGTTGAAAAATGTTTTCTTTCACATTTACGTTTATTAATCATATTTAAAATAGCATTGTTTGCATCTTCAGAATGTGTTGGGTGCTAGCTGGATATCGTTCATGCAGAGACACCACATAATAGCACATATCTCCATTTTCCATGTGCACCTGGATACACTTAAAATGCAACAGATTCATACATAAATTATGAGCACCTCATCACTGTCAAACTTCTCATCTATGATGAGGAATTAAATAGAATTTTAAATGGAGAAATCTCTATGTTAAATCCATTTCCCCTTCCTGTTTATGAAATGAAATATTGAAGTGAACTTAAGGGAGTGGACTTGTGGTTCATGCTCAAATGTAAGTCAAGCTTGTACTGTTTACTGTTCCCAGTGACCTTGATCAAATTGCTCAGCTCAGCTGGGAACTGAATTGTGTACCTAGAGGATTAAGCAGTGCCCCCTGGAATTTTGGAGTTAAACACACCTACCATGACTTCCTATGGCATTGATACTGTGTTCTTTTTAATTAAAATGGTAATCTCCATTCTGCAAAGGGAAGCCTCAGAGGCTTGAAAACTTGTTTATTCTATCCTTCTTGTATTGATTTCCTTTTTTTTCCCATTTCTCTCTTTATGACTTAAAAATTGCCAAACTTTTTAATAGAGATATATTTAATTTCTCTAGAGTCTTCTGAGTCTTCTTTCTTATTGTTTGTGCACCTGTGTGTGAGTGTATTCGTGTGTGCATTTGTGATGTGGGTGTGGCCTCTTGCCTAAGGCATGTGTGTGCATCTCTGTATTAGCGTTGTGTTTCATGTTATCTGCATGCGTGCATGTGTATGTTGCACATATGAGTGTGGATGTGTGGCTGTATGAAGTATGTGTGTTACATGTGCACATGCATGGACATGAATTGGGTGGTATGCACCACATTCCTAGCATTCATGTGTGTGAAGGTAGGTGTGCATTATGGTCAGTTCGTGTGTGATAGGTGTGCACATGTATGTGATGGTATGTGTATTTGTGTACATGTGTATGCTCTTGATGTGTGTATTTGGGACATTTTGGTGGGTAGGCAGGGAGACTTCAAACTGTGTTTTTGTGTGTTTGTGTGTATATGTGTGTGTATGTGTACATGTGCACAGAAAGATAAGGAACTAGACATTGTCATTAGAAGCCTGTTCATAGTTAGGCACCTTTCTCTGTGCGAAGAAAAGGCAGTATGCTGTTTGCACCCATCTTTGAATTCAACAGGAAATGCTTTGAAATCTAGTGGCTGGAACTACTACTGATTTGGCCTTTCCTCTCTTCCCACCATAAAACTTCTTTTTACTGTATTGTGTAAGAACCCTTTTTAAGCCCCACCAACAGTCCCCTTAATTTTCATTTCTGCTGTGTGAAATTTGTACTCAAATTTAAGAGCACGTGAGAGTAAGAGCACAGGTGATTTATCAGTATGTGAAGACAATGTATTTGTTCTATTGCTACACAGTCTTACTTCCTTTGGTATTTTACAGGTTTTGCTCTTAGGTAATATCATGAAGGACTTTGAGTTTCTTGAGAAAAGAAAGGTGTAAGCTAGCCTTTGAAGTGATCATTTCACTAATACGATATTTAATTAACCTCAGCAGATTCTTGAAAGGAAACATTTTCACCTAATTTTTTTAAGGCTCAGTTTATGCCTCCCTTTAATATACACTTAGTATTCTTTGACAAAAATGCCACAGTAGACCTTGCAAGTCCTTTTTCTTAGAAAGAATTTTCTTTTGTTCCTGGTTAAGCTAGATTTCCAAACTAACTTTTGCTAGTTTTAGAATATTGTAAAAAGAGCAATGACTTTGCAGTCAGAGAGGCCCAAAATCAAACCCTGGAACAACCACATATCAAGTTAAACTCCTGGCCTTTGAAACTATTTATGACATCATATGAATACCTACAATATTTTGATCAATCCTGTAGAATAAGGAACCAGATTATATACTGTTTTGTGTTTCGCTCTCTCTGTTTCTCTTTTTTTTTAACAGGAATAGGTTTAGCTTCCTTTTTTACTGCATCCCGCATACCAGTAAGTTATGTAGTAGCTTTGCCATAAACTCGTTGTCATTGAAATTTTACAAAGAAAACTTTCAAAACACTGGTAGTATTCAGACAGGTTATATTTGAAAGATGTTGACATAGTTGATTTTCTGCAAAGAACCAGGACACTTCAACTCCACATTGTCCAAAATAGTGAATTTTCTGCTTCAAAACAAGAACACTGAAGCTACTGAGAGACAGAATTTGAGTGAGATATTGCTTAACTATCAGAAGTTTCTAGAAATGAACAAGATTTTCAAACAGATACTCCAAAGGAGCACAGAAGTTTAGGTCATCTTTTAATTCATATTCAATAGGAATATGAACTATCTCTTTGAAGGAAATACAGGCAGATTGTTTCTTAGCTGACAATATCAAAACCAAAAGTCAGAAATGTGAATAACGTGAAAAACAATAGATCAACAGGACACTTCCGTTATGAACTTGATTGGTTCTTCTTGATCCATGGCTACTCGCTCTATTCTTCTGATCCCGATTCTTGATTTATCAGTTCACGTTTCTTCCACTTCAGATTAGTTCATCCTTGATCCCGTATTCTTCTTACCCCATTTGTGCCTATAGCTAATCTGAAAGGGTGATGTCTACTACCTACATGGTTTAAAGGACACCTTTCTGATCTATATGCATTTTCCAAACTCGGTTCAAGTCAACTGATGTTTGATCAGTTTCCAGTATGCAAAACATAGTTTTAGACTCTGAAGATACACAATGACAATTTTCTTCCCTATACATAATTTAGCTATAGCCCCTTAGGTATAACCAAAAAAACCTAGAAGATGTATGGCTTCCAGTTAATTATCTCACCCTAAGACTCAGCTGCTCAATGGAGTGGTCAAATGCAAAAATAAAAAACAAAATATTTTTAATAAAAGAAAAAAGTCTCCTTTTACTTCACTGCTCTTGAGGTAGCCTGCTCTTATGATTTCATCTACATGTTTACACAGATTAGCTGATGAAAAGAAGAGTGATAGTAAATTAGCAAATGTGTGTTTTTGTGTTCTTCCAGTCATAGCTAATTCTACTGTAATCATTACTGAGTCCACATGGGACCATGACCTTGTGTCACATTGAGTCCATTTCTTTAAGAGCCACGCAATCTTCCCTAACTCAAACTCACTCTTCTACTTTAGGAACAGAAGGGACAATGGGAAATTATACTAAAATATGTAACAGTACAGTTGGATATCGTTGCTGATTGTGGATATGTCTGGGTAAGGACAGAGACATTCAGTGTCACTAATAAGATGCAGAGAAATGTGTGGAATAAAGCATGGCTGATTTTTACGTACATGAGCACCTTGCCTGGGTACTTTTTCCAGACCTACTTCAGTCTTATTCACTTTATGCCATTTATCTTCAACCATTTCTATTTAATCAACAGCTATTGAATAACTACCCAATGCTGAAAACTTTGAGTTCTAGGCAGATGCTAATACAATCCGGTGGATAGTAGTACACAATAAATAGTCAAGATCAACCACTGAATGAAAAGCTGAATGAAGGAATGCAGAGTTTCTCAGACATGGAGATACTCTCCTATTTACCTTCCACTGATTCCTGCTTGTAGCTGACATTTATGGGCCCATAGTTGGACCTTTTGTTGATGGTGCCTTTCTTGTTGGCCCTCTGGGCCCTCTCTGCCTGTGTAGTACTCCGGTGCCTGCCTACTCTCCTCCTGGAATCTTCTAAACCTCTGTTTGCCTAGACCTTTGTTATTTGCTAGCTCATTTCTGCTTGGCTGGAATCCCATGCCAGGACCTTCTTGACTGAACGATTCTGTGTTGTCTGTTACCAGCTTCAAATATAGGGCACTACATATAAAAGCCTGAACCACTCATTTATTCAACCACTTCATTTTTCAAGAAAAGTAATGAGCATCTATTAAGTTCTATCTAGGCCATGCTACACAAAGGGTATCCCACATTCAGTAGAAAGCACTTCCTACTTGGAAAAATGGACAAAAGGACAAGGAAACTGTTAATTTCCAAATTTCCAAAAGACAGCCTGGCTTGAGCACTAAAAACCTACACTATATATAAAAACCCATTCTTAAAATCTCTGAAATAGTCTCATACTTGAAAAGTATCCAATGCATGATTTCTGATGATGTCAGTGGATATTTGCCAAAGAACATTCTATTTTTTTAGATGGACAAAATCTATTCTATTAAGTCAATATGGAATAAATTGCATCAAACAAAGGCATGGTGGTGATTGGAATTACAAGAATTAAAACACAGTGGTATTTTAAGGCATAAATTAATTCAAACTAAACTAATAATACTGATAACACTTTGTAGAAGACCTGCTTAAATGGCAGCTAGTAAGTATTTTAATTTATCAGCATTTAAAATGGTGCCTCTAAAGTGATAACAGATGCTTTAAAAGAGTTTGCTTTCCTCAGTTGGTTTCATATAACTCCATTGAGTAGGCAGTGCCCTGTTAAAGGTCACTGCAGCTATTGCCACATGATTATAAACTCCCAATGAGTGCCTTCTAAATGAATGAGAGTTTACTGCAGAATAATTCTGCTCATTTCTGCCAGGCTCCACGAATGCTTTAAAAAATTTCAGAAACCCAATCCTAATAAGCTGCTAAGAACTCAACCTCATTATGCAGTTATGGTCACCAATTTTTCCTGGGAATGACATATAAAACCTCTCATCTGAGCAAAACGAGGCAGATTAATGTTGCATAAAGCATATACAGTCTGGATTACAAAATCACAAAAGCTGTCTCTTGGATAGAAAAGTCATCCCTCTTTCGATGCCTGTAATTGCAAGAAAAATTTCCCTGGAGCCTGATATCTCTTACTCTCACAAAAAGAAAATTCTACATAGTAGAAGTGAACCTTAGTATAGGGAAGTTTTAGTAAACTTTGTTTGCTGGCTAGGAAATATAAGTATAAATTACTATTTTGATGAACCCAATTGCATATGCACATTTTATCTTCAAAACTAAAGTACAATTTTTCATGTGGTATTCAAAATAAATTGTTAAGATTCATTGGAGTTGAAAAATTAAAATAAAATCAATTTTAGCAAATAATTATTTCAAGTAAAATGCTGAAAATGGTTGACATGTTTGTAGTGTAAGTGTCCACATAGGAAGCTGGCTGCAGAGGAATCCCAGCTAGCCTGTGACTGATCTCCTTGTATTCCATTTCTTCCTCTTCTGCAATCCCTCTCCTAACCGTCTTCAAATATAGTTTTTATCCTGTCACTCTCCTACTAAAGATCTTTCAACTCTACTTAAGGTGCATATTCTGAGCTTCCACTTGTGTACTTAACACATCTTTCCAACGAGAGTATTGGTCTGGATGATCAACCCTTAAGGGGTGAATAGGGTAGGTATAGATAATTAGGAGCTGTGTCCTATTTGGAATCACACATACTGACAAGCTACTGCAACCTTAGCTTTCCCAGTCCCCAGTAGCATAGATACCTGGAGAGTGTGCAGGATAATGGCAGTAATAACCTCCCTGTTCTGGCCTTCATCTCTGGGGAGGTTCTAACAAGCATGTAAATGCTCCCTGCAGGCAAGAAGCTGTAGGGGGGTGAAAAGTCTTTAAAAGTCCACAAATTGGATTATCAATTCTCAAATGATCAGGAGCTGGTCATTGTACAAACAATGCCTTGAGGCGTAGAGTTCAAATGCCACTCAGAATAGGAGTGAAGAAAGTATCCTCCGTACACTCATGCCTTTTGAGAGGCAGTACTGCTTAGTGTTAAGAAAGTGGACTTCATTAGCACACGGTGTGCGTTTGAATCTTAGCTCCAACGTGAACTAGTTGTTTGGCTTGGGACAAGTTATTGAAACTCTACTTCTTAGTTTCCTCGTCTGTTTCATGTTGATAATAATCGTAGCTATGTCATAGTGAATATATGTAAAATACTTAGAACAGGGCCTGGCATGTAGGAAGCAGTACTCAATTATCAGCTGTTATTGTAAAAGATTAACTCACTGCATAGTATGTTTCAGGAACTGTGCTAGAAACAGGAGATAAAATGCGGGGGGATTCAGATAGCCTGTCCTAAAGATTCCTACTGTAATGAAGCATTTACAGTACAAGGTGGTAAATGCTATGATGAAGCCCAGGATAGGGATGCTGAAAGCAGGCTTTTAGAGAAGACTTACAGGAAAGGACCGTCTGAGTGTGACTTAAAGGTAGATTTGCCATGATGCTAAGCAAACACCAGCTTTTGGCCCCTCCCTTGGGAAGGTCCCAAGGAGGTCTGGGGGTGTACCAGCTGGGGAGGAAAATCCAAGAGACAATCAGGTATCATTTCTGCTTAAGCATTTCTAGTAACTTGTCTAAAGAGGTCCTGGAGGAGAGTGGCCTGAATCTCGAGTTTGCAGTGATTCCTGATTTTTCTTATTCTCAATCAGTAGTCACTTCCAGTATACCTTTTGTATTTATAATTTTTTAATAAATTTATTTATTTATTTTTGGCTGTGTTGGGCCTTTGTTTCTGCGTGCGGGCTTTCTCTAGTTGTGGGGAGTGGGCTTCTCATTGTGGTGGCTTCTCTTGTTGTGGAGCATGGGCTCTAGGCGTGCGAGCTTCAGTAGTTGTGGTGCACAGGCTCAGTAGCTGTGGTGCGCAGGCTTAGTTGCTCCACGGCATGTGAGATCTTTCCGGACCAGTGATCGAACCTGTGTCCCCTTCATTGACACACGGATTATTAACCACTGTGCCACCAGGGAAGTCCCTGTATTTATAATTTTATATATATATATATATTTTCTTAAAATGAGCCCCTCCAATCTATATAAGCTTCAGGTCCCACAAAATCTCTATCTACTTCTACCCAAAAACCAAATAGGGTTTAGTTTAGGTGAGAGTCCCAGGGGTTAGTTAGTAAACAAGCATTACAGGGAGAGATACCATCTTGGGCAAAAGCTCCAAGGTGAAATAGCTCAGAACCTTGGATAATCCTAAAGAAATCTGCAGATGTGTCTGCAGTAGCACATCTAAATGTTGCTCCCATCCCTACTCAAGAACTTAATTGTACAGAGATTTGTATCCTTGCTTTATTTAATGCTTGATTCACCTTATCTTTTTCCTTTCATTTTTGGAAGAGTCAAACAGAAAGAGCAGGCTCAAGGTATGTGGTTCCGTGTTTTACATAAAGTGGTATCTTGTATAAACAGCACAGAAATTTAAAGAAAGAGATCATAAGGTGGTGTCTCCTCAGATATCAGTTGAATCAAAAATCTTCCCCAGCTTTTAATATTGAACACCACGATAAGTAATAAAAGGATCTATTTATGTATATATAGTAATATACAATATATATAATAGTATATTACAGTAATATTTCTATGCCTCAGTAGTTCTTAAAATAGGCCAGAGTTAAATATTAGAAAAGCCCATTGTTCACATGGATCATTATTTTCATTTACGCTCATCATGGCTTTTTAAATATGGGAAATTTGGATGCATACAGTTTAATCAGTAGACTACCTAATGTATAAAATTACTTTTTTAAAGAGAACAAGGAAAATGATATGCAAATACTAAAATCCTTGTAATGGGATAAACTTCAAATGAAGACATCCAGCATATTAAGTTTGAATGCTTTCAGAACAGTATGTTCTGGCCAGATGTTATGCATCTCATTTTCCTAAGAGGGCAAAAGAGAAGGAATGAAAACAACACACTAACAAATGCCATGGAATTATAAATCAAATAAGCATTATTATGTTCTGTGCTTTTAAACCTTTATTTATTCCACTGGAATATAACATACCACTTCTTGCACTAGTGTAGGTTGAGAGAAGCCACAGAGTTAGGTACATGCAGAGGCCATACACATTCTCAATCAATTACTCTTCCCTTTCAAATGAGCCTGAGAAAAGTTGGGTTGTTTTCCCAAAATGGAGGAAGTAGATGAGAACTGCTCATTCTCTGAAAAGGAATCATGTTAATGAAATGACAAAGAGAGCTTTGTTCATTTAAATACCATAAGGTCCATCAGAATTGGTAATAGACCACATAATTGTCTCTTTTATATCTCTGTTCAATCTTTTCTAAGGGGCTGGTCTCTCCAGTCCTCCTAATGAGAAAGAAAACTGGAAGGAACTCAGTTTCATGATATTTAAAATCCTCCCCAAGGCACATGCGCTCCCTAACAGCCACAAAAATCAATTACCACAGTAATAAGATTCTTTGAATTGTTAAGAAAACAAACAAATAAAACATATCAGGTAAAATATTGTGCTACTCTAAAAAAAAAGTGAGGCTTGTATTTTACTTAATTGTGGTTTTCCAATTAGTTTACAATGACTATGTATATTACTTGGTTAATTACTTTTTTAATGAATGTGCTATCGATTAATAAATCTCCCATATAATGTTTGACTACATTTACATCAATATATATGCAAAAACAGAATAGAAATAAATCATACTCATGTCTCTGTGTATTGAAATTTGTCTTTATTCTTTTCTATATTTTGTACATTTTCCAGAATAACCTTATATTCTTTTTGTTTTATAGGATAGCTCTGATTTAATTTTAATATCTAGAATATCAGTAATATTATTCATTAAAATGTATTCCAGAATAAAGATTAATCATTTTTAGTGGAATATTCCTAAGTGCATTTCATTACATCAAATGTGCTAGCTATACTGACATGAGAGGTTTCACCCAGGTTATTTTTTTAATTATCTAACCACAGGGTGAATGTGGCTCATGGAAATTAATTGGGAGCACCTGTTCCAAGGTAGCTTTCTGACAGAGGAACATCAATCTTCCCATTGCACGTCATCCTTCTTCCATAGAGACAGGAGATATCTCTTTTTGGTAAAGTCAACACGTTTGGCTGTGGCAGCAGATTTTTTATTCCAGCATCCTCCTCTAGTGCTTCTCGCTCATGTGACAAAGGGATGGGTCGATCAAAGTATTTTTAAATGTGAGTCAATTGGGCAGCATTGTTGAGGAAACCCATTCACAACCCGCAGGTGTATCCCCTGCATTTGAAGTGTGCCTGCGGGGATTTAGATGTGATAATGGCAAGTAGCTAAGTGACAGCTCTGGGCATCAGTTTCAAGGAAGTGAATAGCTTAATATAGAAATCAAATGGAAGGAAACAAATAGTACTTTGTGGTGGATCCTCTTCTCCCAAGCTTGAACTGTTCCTTGCTCTTCCTGTGCTTCCTGAAAGAAGGCAAAGGTCAGCTTCTAACCTTCTATTGCTATTGGTAGAGTGATTTTCTTCTGTTTATACAACCTCTCTCATGCTATATACACACAGCTCTGAAGGTGTGGTTATGAGTACAAAAGTTCCTGGTTATTTCACTAAGGCAGAATGATTCTCTGCCACCTTCACCAATGCACAGAATTTTTGAAAAATACAGCTCAGTTCTTTGGACTGATTTGAAATCACAGTCCAACTGATGAGCATTGCAACTTCAGGTTCAGTTTCCTCACTTGTAAAATGTGAACCAGCAGAACTAGAATATTTCTAAAACCCTCCTAGCTCTTCCTTTTTTTTTTTTTTTTTTTTTTTTTTTTTTTCTTTTTGCGATATGCGGGCCTCTCACTGTTGTGGCCTCTCCCGTTGCGGAGCACAGGCTCCGGATGCGCAGGCCCAGCGGCCATGGCTCACGGGCCCAGCCGCTCCGCGGCATATGGGATCCTCCCAGACCGGGGCACGAACCCGTATCCCCTGCATCGGCAGGCGGACTCTCAACCACTGCGCCACCAGGGAGGCCCTCTTCCTTTAATAAGGTATACTTTTGACTTATATGGTGTGATTGTGTAGCAAATTGTGCTACATAGAGGTGTGTGCTGCACAGCTAGGAGGCAAGATAATGGAGCTCAAATCCTGACTTTTCCACTTAGTAGCTGTGTGGCTGGGCAACTTCAGTTCCCTCATCTGTTAATGAAGATAGCAATTCTCATCTTATAGGATTGTTGTGTGACTCAAGTAAGATATTATTGATAAATCTCAGCATAAAAGAACAGCTGAACAGATAATTTCTGGTTTATTTTTATTATAAGTTTTATCGTATCATTAATCTCGATTTTGCTTAGTATCAATTTCCTTGTCTCTAATGTGAGAAAAACAATGATGTCCTCCTAAGGTTATTATGAGGATCAAATTAAATGAGGTAACTCTGTATATACAAAGTACTTAAATGATAGTTGCTTTATATTATTATGATGACTATTAATTGAGGATATTCAAACTTCAGCATCTCCCAAAATTTAGTCTATGTGCTGTCATTTCTATATGGAAAGAGAAAGCCAGTGAATCTAAATATTCATAGTGCCATATTTATGTACATACATATTATGAATAATGACTCACAAAAGATACCTGTGTTATCAAATTTTCTTTTGTAACACATTAATTGAAAGAGGTGAGTCATGCAGGACAAAAATATTAAGGAAATAATGGTTCCAGTGGTACAGGGGAATGGTAAAATTTTTTAATTCTCTCATCCATCTCCCTAAGTGCCAGTGATGTGCTAAGCACTGTACCATTGCTGTGGAACAAGGACTTGCCTGCCTGACGATAATACTTAGCACCTCACAACTGCATACCAGATTTAACATAATGGCGTGAGATTGCCTGGATCTTCAAGCTGAGCTGCTTACTTTATTGCCACAACACACACCCTAGTAATGAGGCTGAAATTGCCAGTAAGTAGATTCCCAACATCACATACTAATAAAGATCAAAACGAGAGAACATGCCAATTATTCCTCATTTTTCTGCATCCTGGTGTGACGGGGAAATACAGAGTTATTTCAACACAAAGAAATCAAATCCAGTCAATGTACCAGAACTGCAGATCTCACTTCCTCACAAGGGAAGCTTTAAGAGATTATGGCATTTGAGCAGGGGGACCCTCATCATCTTTATCACCACTGAGCTTGGTTTACTATCTAGAGGAAAAGAACGAGTTATGATAAATGAAATGCTATCCCAATAGTAGATGAAATGAGTGAGTTTTACTAAGGAAAACAAAACACGGGGTAGATATAATGGCTTTTTGCTTCAGGGAAAGGTAGCCCATAGCCTATTTTTCATTAAGAAAGTGAGTTATGACTGCCTATCACTACAAAAGTAAGCATGGTTTTGCACACTAGTTGTGACTAGATAGACAAGAAAGAGCAGAGTCTCATAGCCTTTCCCTTGCCAGCTCCTTTGTCTGAAACAGCACAGTACAGCTTGTCTTATACACGGTGACAAAGAAGCAGAGGAAAACCCTCACCAAAAATGCGGACTTTAGTTGCAATGTCATTTGATTTTGCTCTAGTCATATCCTTTTTTTGAAAATGTCCCTGCGGTTTGACACCACATCCATAAAAGGAAATCCATAGAATACAAAAACTAAATCTATATCTATGCAGCTCTATGCGTAGCTGTGAAAAATTGCTAAATGTTTTCAAGAAGCATCTTGATGAAAATTAACCTAAACTTTCTCTATGGATATTATCAATAATTCATGACCTAAATTATGCAACAGAGCCTGACAGTATTTGATAGAGTATACAGAATGAAATATGTATATGGATGTATATATACAGATATTCATGCATATATATACATATTTCTGCATAAACATCCATATACATTTTCATGTATATATACATATATGTGAATATCTATGCATGTTCATGCATAGACACACGCATATATTCTTGCACACACATACATACATAAACGAGGTAAGTGAAAGAGCGCTGAACTTTGAGTCTGAATACCTGGATTGGAATCACTTTGTGTGAGTCATTCACTTCTGCTTTTAGGGCCTCCATTACCTTAGTATTTGGGCCAATGGCCCTTTTAATTATAAAATTATTTCATCTGTATCCCCCAGGTCCTGTCTTACCAGATGTGGTACGGATGTCTTATTGTATTTAGGATGAGCCAAGGTCATTAAGCTTGCAGACTTGTATGTGTTGATTTGGAGGAGTGAGAAGGGTGCTCCCCTCAACTCACTAGCCTCTATTCACATTTCAGACCTTCTCTGGGCCATGCCTGTGGCCTTTTTTACATCTCATTAATGTTGTTTTCCTAAAAGCTGGAAAAGTGATTCCAGTTCTTTTGCATGCCCTGAGCTTCTGTTTTAAGGCCCACCCAGCACAGAGCTGAGAGCTCACTTGATTTCAGTCAGAGTAGAAGACTAAAATAAGTTAATTATTTTATGAAGTATAAAAGAGTCAAATGTTAGATAGAGTCAAATGTTAGATGGTTATTATGTTTCTATAGTATTTTCACTGTTTTCTAAATGTTAATGGAAGAAGGCCTAACTGGAATTTTCCAACAAAAATCTCCTCCTTTCTTACAGCTCAATCCAAGAGAAAAATGCCTCCATTTATCTGTTATTTTTTATTTGATTTTTTTCATTATTTTTATTACCTCTATGGATATTAGTTAACAGTTACTGAAGCCTTATTATAAGAGAACATTTAAATTTTGTTATTTACTTATATAATTTTTGTAACTAACCTATTATTATCTCAAATTTACAGATGAGAAAATTTGCAGAGATATGTTAAATAACTTGTCAAAGATCACACAGCTAGTATGTGCCAGAGCTGAGATTTGAATTGGAGCCATCTGGTTGTAGAGCTTATATTGTTACCCAGTACACTGCAGTGCCATCATTGAAATATTTGCCAGTGGGACTATGAGAAATGGCAGGGAGTTCTAACTCAAAATCTTCAAATAAGAATCATCTTTCAATATCATGTTTCCACACATTGGGAATTCTTGACAAATATGGTAACTAGCTATGTGACCTTGCACTAATTACTCAATTCTCTCTATTTCTGTTTCTTCAACTCTAAAATAGTTATAACAGTTGTTTACCTCACAGAGTTGTCGTTGTAAGAGTTGTACGAGTCATATAAAATACTTAGTACTTTATCTAACATATAGTTAGTGCTCAATTAAGGTAAATTAGCAGTAGCAGCAGTAGCAGTATGGTCTTAGAGGAAAGAATTTAAATCTTGATGCTAGACAGGACTGAGATTGAATCCTGGATTTGCCATGTATGTATTTTAACTACCTCTCTAGCCTTGCTGGTATACTGTTATCTGTTTTGTAGGGTAATTTCATATGCATATATGGAGTATTATACATATAATAATCCTTCAAAACCAACTGGGCTTCCCTGGTGGCTCAGTGGTTGAGAACCCGCTTGCTGATGCAGGGGACGCGGGTTCGTGCCCCGGTCCGGGAGGATCCCACATGCCGCGGAGCGGCTGGGCCCATGGACCATGGCCGCCGAGCCTGCGCGTCCGGAGCCTGTGCTCGGCAACGGGAGAGGCCACAGCAGTGAGAGGCCCGCGTACCGCAAAAAAAAAAAAAAAAAAAAAAAAAAATATATATATATATATATATATATAACCCTATATATAATATAAGCCATTGTATATAATATATAATGTATATGTTATTATATATGTAATAATCTTACAAAATGCTATATGTAATAACCCTTTGTATCATATTAATATAACATTCTCTATATAAAATAATCCTATAAAACATATATTTGTATATGTGTATATGTCTACATAGTAGATATATACATATGTTTGGGGGAGTGTGTACAACACACACAGATAGATACATAAGAGGGAGGAAAAAGGAGAGAGAGAGAATATTAACGTTGAATCACTGCTGGGACTCCCTTGCTTCTCATTTGAAACTGATGAATCCTACTGATATGCATAAAAGTTACAGGTACAACTAGGTTGGTCAGATCGGTAGTTATAAAAGGGTAAAAGATATGAGTTAAATACTCAGAACTAGGGAATTATTAAATGAATAACAATATACCAATGTGATCAATGTACAGCTCTTAAAATCATGTTTTGGAGGAATATTTAATTACCTGAGAAATCTTTACATCAGGTTTCTAAGTAAAGAAATCAGTCACCAGGGCAGATTGTGCATCAAAATCTCAATATAGAAAAGAAGTATACAGATATGGATAAATGTATACAATAGGAGGGACTCAGAATAAAATATTAACAGTGGTTATTTATACAAGGTGTCATTACCTGTGATCGTTATTATCTGTGTGTTCACTAATGTGTTTGTGTGATTTATGTAATATTTACATAAACATAGATTATGTTTGTCTTAATAATACTAAAAATGATCAGTGTTATTTTATAAAGTAAAAAATGACTCAGAGTTTTGGGGAAAACCTCCTAATTACCTTTCTCTCCAGTCCAGTCCTTGGATTCTGCTCCAATCACACAAATATGTACTGCATTGTCAGCATTGCCATCACCTACATCTGTTTCTTCTTTTCTGTCTGCCTAGCTGTATGCTTCTATGCAAGGTTCTGTCTTTGTTGACTTTTCAAAGTAGCTTCTTCCATCTCAGGTCATTGCTGATACTTGACCTTCTACTTTCCAGTGTGTCTTTTCCAGCACTATAATTTTTCTAGCATGTAAATTTTTTTTTTGCGGTACACAGGCCTCTCACTGCTGTGGCCTCTCCCATTGCAGAGCACAGGCTCCGGATGCGCAGGCTCAGCGGCCATGGCTCACGGGCCCAGCCGCTCCACGGCATGTGGGATCTTCCCAGACCGGGGCACGAACCCACGTCCCCTGCATCGGCAGGCGGACTCTCAACCATTGCGCCACCAGGGAAGCCCTAGCATGTACATTTAATGAACGTGAGCTTCCACTGTTTTCTTTTAGGACAGGACTACCTCATCTTCCCTTTGTCTCTCCCCATGGTCCCTCATAGAGAGACTGAGACCAAGTTGTTTTTGTTGAATGGACGTGGACGCTGACAGTTGACCATACTCGTTTCTTCATGTGTCTAGATACCTAGCTCTAAATCTTTCACCGGATTGGAAACATGTAGCAAAGCAGTGCTTTGAGTCACACAGTATGCACCCTCCTCATTGCTTGAATGTAATACAGCCATCAGGCAACAATGCATGTTTCGCGTGGGGCAGAGAATGAGAATGAATGGACATTTGTAATCCAAGAATCACTGTGACCCCCATAATATGTCCACCTGCAGTTGAGTCATTTCATTCACTGGTTATTCTTAAAGTGTATTGGATTCACAGTAAAGGGGAGCAGGCTTGGAATATGACAAAATCTGTAACTATTTTATGTATATGTATCTTAAAACATTTTTTTTCATTAACATGTAAACTCCTGAAGCACAGTAGCCACATAGAGGTGGTAGAGCAGTATGAATAAGGTCTTTGCACCTTCAGTGGCACAGATCCACTGTGAGACTCTGGAAATATTTTGCTGTCTCTGATTTTAATGTATTCATCTTTAAAATGGAGATAATAATACATTCTTTAAAGCATATTTTTAAGGATTAAATGAAATAAGAGTTTAAAATGTTTATCACCATGTCTGACACATAGTAAGATATCATTAGATTGTTAACTGTTGTATATGCCAAATAGGCTACCCCCAAAATAGATATGTGCATGCCCTAATCCCTAGAACTTTTGAATATTACCTCATATGGCAAAGGAGTAAATATTATTTTATAGGGCAAACGATATGATTAAGGATCTTGAAAGGAGGTATTTACCCTAGATTATCCAGGTAAGTCTAAATGTAATCACATGTATCCTTATAAGAGAGAGGCAGAGGGAGTTTGGACATAGACACATAGGAAAAAAAAAAAAAAGACAGAAGAAAAGAAGGTGATTTGAAGATGGAGACAAGAGATTGGAGTGATTTGTTCACAAACCAGGGAATCCCTGCAGCCACCAGAGCCAAGAAACAGATTATCCCCTAAAGCCACCAGAAGGAGCTCAGCCCTGCTGACACCTTGATTTCAGCTCAGTGAAACTGATTTTGGATTTCGGAGAGAATACATTTCTATTGTTTTACGCCACCAAATGTGTGGTAATTTGTTACAGTGGCAATAAGAAACTAAAACAGATTTTTTTTATAACCTGCTGTAATAAATTCCTAAAAATGAGGAAATGACTTTGAAATTGGACAATGGATAAAGGCTAGAAGACTTTGGAGAAGCTTGATAGCAAATGCCTATATTTCCTTGAACAAACTGTTGGCAGAACTGTGGACACTAAAGGAGATTCCTGTGAGAGCTCAGAAGGAAGTGAGGAGTATGGTAGAGAAATCTTCTATAGTTTTAGAGACTACATATATATTGTCATAAATAGAATGTTGTCAGAAACATGAATGCTAAAGGCACTGCCGGTATGGGTTCCGAAGGAAATGAAGAACTTGTTACTGGAAAATGAAAGAAAGGGTAACCTTGTTATACAGTGACAGAAAATTTGGCTGAATTGTGTCCAACAGTTGTGTCAAAAGCAGGACTTCCAAGCAACAAGCTTGGATAATTAGCTGAGGAGATTTCTGAGCAAAATGTTGAAGGTGCAGCCTGATTTCTTCTTGCCGCTGATCGTAAAAATCCAAAAGGAAGGAAATAAGTTGAGAAAGGAATGGCTAAGTAGAAATGAACCAGAATCTAATAATGTCAGAAATTCATAGCCTATCCAAATTGAAAAAAAAAAAAGGCTGAAATTGGGAGATTCACTGTTAGGAAATCATGTTTTTGAAAGGAAGCCAAGGATGTGATTGAACAACAATTTGATAAAGCCATTATAGGTGTGTGATTCGTGGATGCACTCAACCATCTCAGTAGAAGCTGGGAACAGAGATCGTGTTATCCAAGAAAGATCTGTGGAAGACATTCTTGCCTAATGGTTTGACAATCCATGACATACATGGAAGACGCACGGGGTTTTTGAAAATATTATATCGGCAGAAGCAGAAACACAGCCTGACTGGAAAGAAACAGATAGACATGAGACAAAATGAAGGAAGAATATTAGACTGGGATTTTACAGGAGCAAACACCTACAACCCATCAAGAAAAAGGAGTAATGATTCTAAGGACAGAGTGTTGGGAGCAGGTTGGGTGCAGAATGCAGAGCTGCAGGCCTAGAGGGAATAGCTTCAAGCAACAGAGAATTATTATCAGGCCTTGAAACCCAAAGAAATTTGCCTGCTGGATTTTGTACTTTCTTGGGATCAATGATCCCTTTATTCCTTTCATTTTCTCCCTTCTAGAATGGGAACATCTATGATTGTTATCCTATTCCCGTCCCACCATTGTATTTTGGAGGCAGATAACTTTTTTCCTAGGTTTCACAGGTCCACAGAGGGAAAGGAATTTTGCCCCAGGATGAATCATACCCAGAGTTGCATTCATACCTGATTCAGATGATTTAAATGATGAGATTTGGAACTTTGGGCGTGATATGTTTAGACGGTTTAGATGGCATTTTGGACTTCAGCTGGTGCTGTAATGAGTTAAGACTCTTGGGAATGTTGGGATGGGGAGAGGATATTTTGCACGTGGATGAACACTAATCGTCAGAGGCCAGAGAGATAATAACTCTGCTAGGCTGAAAAATGACCCCCCCCAAAAGATGTGACATGCCCACATCCTAATCCACAGAACCTAAGGTTATCACTTTCTATGGCAAAACAGTGAATGTTACCTCATGGGGTAATTTATGTGATTAAGTTAGAAATATCGAGAAAAGGAGCTTATCCTGGATTATCTGAGTGGAACTTTACTTTTTCACACTTACTCATAAAAGAAAGGAAGAGGGAGTTGGAGATAGACACACCAGAAAGAAGATATACTCAGTAAAGAAGGCCATGTAAATAAGGAGTCAGAAACTGGAGAAATGCAACTACAAGCCAAGGAATGTCGAGGTTGATGGCAGCTCCCAGAAACTAGGAGAAGCTAGGAGAGAGCTTGCAATAGATTCTCCCCAAGAGCCTCTGGAGGGAGTTTAGCCCTGTCAACACCTTGAATTCGGACTTCTGGCCTCCAGAATTGTAAGAGAATACATTTGTGTTGTTTTGAGCCATCAAGTTTGTGGTAATTTGTTACATCAGCCTAGAAAACAAATACAACTCTTTTACTCCTTTGCAATCAAAAGAGAATGGAAAAGGTATTAGCCCAAGATAAGCATAAAGTCTTATTGATAATGTCCTTATGTCCTTATAATTCATTTCGGATGGTATTGTATATGCTCAGTAAGTACTTTTTGACTGAAATGAATATCCCCAAAATATGCAAACAGGTTGCATGGACCTTTCCAAAATAGTCTCAAAGGCCACATTTCAAAAGATTACACTCTTCCGAAATACTCTTTTTGAAACACTCATTTCAAGTAAACAATACTCCAAAAGCAAGCTTAAAAATGCAATTTGGTCGACGGCTCAGCAGCAGCAAAGAACCACTTTCAAAACCACATATTTACATGTACACAAATCAGTACACAAATTAAACATGAGATTTCCCCTGAAGTCATTCTGTGAAGTTGTTAAGGCGAACACCAGTTTTACATTCCATTTCGGGGAAAGAGATTACCCAACCCCCAAAACACACCTCAGGTTATTCAAGGCATGAAAAATATTCTTTGTTCTGCTCGGTTAGACTTGGTTCAGAATTGCTGTAAACCCCTTGCCTAGTAGCAGAATGTTGACTGAAGCTCTCTGCCTTCCATCAGGAGGGGGAGGAGAAAGCCCTGTCAAAACCCACAAGGAATCTTTTTCTTATTTTTAATCATCTCAAACACTGCTGAATAGTTTATCTCTCACAGGAGCAGGCTTCTTTGTTCTCACTGTTATGAAGTGAAGGGGCGGGGGAGGGCAGTCTGCTCTCAGCCAGAAGCAAACGCAGTTTTGCAAGATAACCAGGGGAGCTGAGCCTTCTTCCTACACCTGGTGAAACACTGTGTCTGGGGAGCTGCTCCACCTCAGGCATGTTGCCTTCGACTGACTTTGTGCCAAGACCCCAAATGAGCCTTAATGTGTAACCCAAAACCAAGCTGAGAAATTGAAATCCAGGAGGAGTTGATTTATGAGCCCCAGTTAGGTAACCTAAAGAGTGCATCCAAATGGTGACTAAGCCAAGACTTGAAAAGCATCAGCATGAATTAGAAGGGTGTAAATGCTAAAACTGACAAGGAATAGACAGAATGCAAAGTGAATAGTCAAAATATTAAGAACATATTTTAAAGGAGATTGAATGGCAGTGACAGGCAACTTGACTTGGATAATGATATATTATTATGGAGGATACACAACCAAATTTTTAGCAAGTACTCCATGCCAGGTACTGCCTTAATATTTTATATTCATTTCTAATGTCCTACAAAATGAAGTCAGATGTAGATATTGAAAAATAAATATTCAAAGATTTGCTTCAAATCACACAGCTCGTAATTGTTGAAGCTAAGGTTGACTTCGGGTCTACCATCTTTCCATTAGATTTGCTAGTGGCTCTTTAGTCAAATTCTCTAAATTCTACTCTTCACCAAAAACGAACACTCCCTCTTTAATGTTACAGCTGTCATCATGAGACTTCTTAGCAGCATGCTTTTCAGATGTAGGTGGGCTAAAATAATAGAGCAATTTAATTAAGCAAGACAATGCAATATTTTAAGAGCAATCCTCTCAGCACATATTATATCTAGTTACCTCCTTCAACTTTTTAAGGAGGATTATTCTGTTTTGCACAGGTCTGAAGAAAGTGACATTTTATGAATTGAAGGCACTTTTTCAATTTATTGAGAACCTGCCATATGCTTAATTCTTTGTTTGTATACCTTGATGGTTGCAAAAGGAACAAAGGAATTAATAAAAAGCTCTGTTCTCAAGTAGCTTATAAATCAAAAGGCAAAGAGTAGCACTTCATGAAATAATTAGGGAGTACACACAAAACTCAGTTTGGGACAGAGATGTCCCTCATTCTGATCTCACTTTCTATTGCTTTGTAACGTGTTCATTGTCTCTATCTGGAGAATAAACATGAACATTTTCTCATCTAATATCTGCCCCCTAGGGTTGCACCAGCTCACTTCTCTTTATCTGCTGCAGTAGCACCCTCTCTTCATTAGCACTTGCAGAATGTGAGTGAATATCATAAATCAGTTATTTACAATTAAGGAAAGTTGAAAGAATGCATTTCAAAATGAACATGGTCCAGGACTTGCTGGATATAGGGAGTGAGGAAGACTAACAGGCAAAGAGGACTACAAGAGGTGGTGGGACCAGGCCAATGGCATTCATTCATTTATTCATTCAAAACATAGGTGACGTAGAGGCAAAATCCATTAATGCATGCACAGCCATTCTTCCCCTACTCCCCTTGCCAGCTAAAAAGAATCCTGTCCTTGGCCTTCTGGAGCTCCTCTTCTTCTGCCCACTGCTAGTTCCTCTACTTTTGTACAATATGAGTAATGAGAGAAAAAGAGGCAGGAGGGGTGGGGCAGTGAAAAAGAATGAGTGTTTACAGAGAACTTTAAGGTACATTGTTGAGAAAGAAATGGGAGCCATGAGAAGATGACAGATTAGGAGGAAGAGAATTTTATAAAGTGTTGATTTGAATTTTGAATTAACAGTTTTTCTTCTCTGAGAAATGGAAATTAATGGATATGCTATAGCTTGCACTGCTTCTGGCTCCCAGCATGGTAAGTTTGATTAGAATACTACCCAGAAGCTGTACCAGGTGGGTGCCAGCTTGCACCCACCCAGTCTACATTTAATTTACACTTTCCGCATAGCGACAGCAGACTCTAGACACTGAGGATACAATAGTGATCAAGACTGGAATAATCTCCAGGCCCCGAAGAACTTACACTCCAGTGAAAAGGCAAAGACATAGAAATTATTGCAATAGGACTATAATTTGTGAGGACATATGGTGCTTTTTACAGATGATAATATTTATTCCTCAGATCAGTTCTATGAGATAGTATAATCAGTCTTGTCTGATAATGACAGAACAGAGCTCAGAGAGTCCAAGGTCTGTTCAGAGAAGATATATATAATCAATAGCAGAGCTGGGATTCAAAACATAGGTCTTTCTGATTCCCAAGGACTTCACCTTGGCAGTGGAATATATTCATTGGTTAAGATGGGAAAGAACTGAGAGCCTAGAACTGAACTTTGGGAGATACCAACACTGATGGGTTGGAAGAGTAAAGAAAAGCTGTTGGAGAACAAACAGCTTTTCAGGATGTCAAGAAAATGCAAGACAAGATGATACAAGGTCGTATAATATTTCTAAAAGCCAAAGAACATAAATAGAAAATATCAAATAACAGGGAAAAATTAAGGACAATATATGGTCAAAAATCCATTATTTTTGCCAAGGCTAATATGAAGAACAGTAGATTTCATTATGGTTTTGAAGCCCCTTGCTTCCCCCCACAATGCAGAGCTATGCAAAGGCAATGTGTTTTGAGGAAAGGGTATGTAGCACAAACCCCTTTATTCAGTTTAAAATAATAAGATGTTGCAAGGGTAATCACTAAAATGAACAGAAATTTCTAAATACTCAGACAATGAGCTTATTGATAAGTATGTGAAAGAGGAAAGAAAAAGCCAGTTGAGATGAAGCTATTAAACAATGTCACTTGGCAACACAACTCTGAGGGCCCCATTTATTTTGAGTTTCAAGCTGTGCTTCAGGGCATGCCTCATTTGTATTTCACAATATGAATGGTGCCCTCTAGAGTTGTGCAATAAGGCCTCCTGTAAATATGCTGCTTTGGGAGCAATGTCCCATAAAAGTTGGCATGAGAGAGCTAGCGTCTTGTTTAGAAGTGTCACTTTGTGTCCTTACATAATTCTTTTAATTATCTGGGCCTCTGTGTATGTAAAATTGAGAGATTGGATCAGGTGCATTTTGTGATAATCCCTAGGAGCATTAATTCACATTTGTGTTTACAAACCTCTTTTCACTAACATAACCTCCTCGTTCATTATTAATAAAATATGTAAAGAAGTGATATATTAATCCCATTATTATTTTTTATTCAAATGGAGAAACTGAAGTTCAACAAATTTAACCAACTTGTCTCTGATCAGACTAGTAACTACTGATGGCCAAAACAAAAATTCCCGACATCACACCCTATGCAGAAGGGGACAGAGGGTTGATGAAGCATTCATATTTCTTTCCATGACCTATTTTCAGGTAGATTCTAACAACATTCCTCTTACGCCGTGCAGAGAAGAACTTAACTACTCCTTAATCAGGGAGGAAGTTTTTAAAGGCCCATGAGTTATTTCTATCTAAATGTTTGACAGAAAATTTGTAATTGGATTTCTGGTAACTGCACGTCCATTAGGACTTTATAGTGATTGCATAAACAGCAAATACTTGAAGGCTAATGTAAAGCCTTAGTAAAAATATCAAAGCAATTTAAATAGAAAAAACAGACCTTAAGTTGTAGCTTTCACTTTACTCTAAATAAGGCCACCTTGCCTTTTGATAGCTCAGCATATGAATGATAAGATTTGGAAGCCTTATGAAACAGAGGCCAAGTGCTTGCAGAGGTAGGCAATCTTATTTAGTTGAAAGAACATAAGCACTTACAGTCCCCATACCTTAATTTAAATGTCTGTGCACCCTTTGACATCTGTGGGTTTTTGAACAAGTGATTAGCCCCTATGTGGCTCAGTTTTTTCAGCCTTGAATTGGAGATAATACCTATCTCATAGGACTGTGGTGATGATTAAGTAGAGTAAGTGTGTGAAGTGCTGATGGAGCATGGCAAGTGGTGGTCTCTGAATTAAGAGTAGTCATTTTTATTAATACTTAAACTTCTGCATGGAGATCTTTAAATTGCATGTTTTCAAGTGATGGTTAATTTAAAACATTTCAATTTGGCATTTATTACAATATAGCCGTGTTTCCCATGTGACCACATATAATGCTGACGAAGGTTTACATGTTGCAGATTGTTCTTGTAAAAATATGCGACAGCTAATCTCAATTTATACTATTGATTAGGGATGTGGAGACAAGGTTTATTAAAATTAGGCGATTGATTTGATAATGTCAATTTGTGTTTAGGGACCGGTGGTCAATAAATTAGATCTGCTGTTTCTTCTCTTCCATTGTTAGTTTTATAGGCTTTGATCAATAATTCGGAAGCAGCTTTCCTTTAACACACGGACACTCAACATAAACTGAACTGAATGACACGGATGTTAATAAAACTTTCCTGGCTTTCCAAGCTGTGGTTTTATTTAAAATTTAGTGAACATAAATACCAGTTCATTGGTCAGATATAATTTAACCATGCAGGATATTATGGTTATTGAAAGATATGCCTTCAAGTGAGAATGATCTGGGCTTAAATCCTAGTTTTGCTGTTTACTGGTTGTGTGTCCCTACACAAGTTACATAGCCTCTTATAGCCTGCTCATCGGTATAACAGTCAGTAATAACACCTAACTCAAAACTTGTTTGGAAGGTTAAATAAAATAAATAATATTTTCATTAAAAAAAATTAACACAGTGAGAGAGTGGCATGGACTAATATATACACTAGCAAATGTAAAATAGATAGCTAGTGGGAAGCAGCCATATAGCACAGGGAGATCAGCTCGGTGCTTTGTGACCACCTAGAGGGGTGGGATAGGGAGGGTGGGAGGGAGACGCAAGAGGGAGGGGATATGGGGATATATGTATATGTATAGCTGATTCACTTTGTTATGCAGCAGCAACTAACACACCATTGTAAAGCAATTATACTCCAATAAAGATGCTTGAAAAAAATTTTTAAATAAAAAAATAACACATTATCTGGCATGTAGTAATGCCTCAGGCATTGCTAGTTTTGTTATGGTTATTATTATTTACATGATGCCATGATTTTGAAATACTTAGCAAATGTCTTTAGAAAATTTCTTTAAAAAGTCTTCCATTTAAGAATTTTTATATTCTAGGTTAATAAACTTTTATGTATGATGAGATTTTTAGAGTACATAAAATTAAAGCAGTCGTTTTTAGTTTCTTCTTTTTAGGTTAGAACACCACAAAAAACAACAACAAACAAAATAATCAAAGCCAAAGTAGTGCCATAAATTCAGAAAAATTGTCATATTTTTAAGACATTTTATTGAAGTAAAATATTTGTAGAAAACTGTTATGAAGACATTGGTAAAGCCATCACACAGAAAAAAAAGATTAAAAAGCTTTGCAAACTGTTGCTTCCCCAATCAATAGTTAGAGAAAAGGTAGAGGTTGGTAAGAGCAGAAAGAAGAGGCATTTAATGTTTCTAACACAACTCACGTTCTGGGTCTCAAAATACTTCTCATTTCCTGGGCAGAGATGAGAATATTATGGGGTAAGAGTGCATTGAAATTATGAAATATTTTCTTGCAAATATAAGGAATTCGCTGAGGGCAAGTAAGGAGAAAGTGAATTCCAATTGTGCAAATCATCTGGCGACCCAGCTTTAACAAATAGGAGCAAGTGAAAGCAGAGGAAGTCATTTCCTTAGCACAACGGTAATTGTACTGAAAGGGAACTTGTGTTTTCAGTAGCTCACGCCCAGTGGTTCTGAGGGTAAATAGAATCAATAATACTAGCAACATAGTAAGTGCTAAATGAGCACTTAATGAATTGAAAACAGACTAGAAAGCCAGCTATCAAGAAGTATTTGAAAACCAGAGAGGAGAGGGAAAAATCAGATCACCAATGAAGCACAAGTTGCAATTATATCTTTTTAGTTGACTTGATATCCAATTTATTTTTTAAATTATAATGCAGTTTATTTCCACAGTGTAAAATTGGAAAACACAGAAAAGAAAAAAATAAGTTAAAAGATAGTACTATCTGATTTCTCATCTTAAAAATGATTTAGAATATATTAGTACATAATTTTTCACCTGGCTCAGCATCTTTCTAGCCTTGTGACCTCAAGTGACTCATTAAACCTTCTTAAGCCTCAGCTTACTCATGTGTTCAGTCATAATGCCTTCTTCTTAGTTGCGGTACGCGGGCCTCTCACTGTTGTGGCCTCTCCCGTTGTGGAGCACAGGCTCCGGACACGCAGGCTCACCGGCCATGGCTCACGGGCCTAGCCGCTCCGCGGCATGTGGGATCTTCCCGGACCGGGGCACGAACCCGTGTCCCCTGCATTGGCAGGCGGACTTTCAACCACTGTGCCACCAGGGAAGCCCTCTTCTTAGTTTTTGATGAGGATTAATAAGATAATACACGGGCTTAACACAACAACTAGAACATAATAATTGAATATCAAAACAGGTAGAATAGTAAAATATTATATTTTACAAATGTATGTCTAGTCTTTTTTTCATTGTATGGGTGACAACACATTTCATAATTTATATCTATATTTTTATATCCTGTTTTTCTCATTTTTATCATAAGCAGTTTCAACCATCAGCAAAACCTCTTCACAAATAACACATTGAATGGCCACACAATATCCCATCCTAAGAATTTACCTACTTTTCTTGATTTATCTCCTACTGATGGAAATGTAGGTTGTTTCCTTTCACTCTCTTGTAACCAAAGCTACATGAAGATTTGTCCATCAGCTTTCCATTAATGATTCTTCTAATACCCTGAACCTTAGGCTCCCACTTCCTCTGCTCTGTTCACCTCCATACATTCCATTTTAGCCACATATCTTAGCCACACACCCTAAAATACTTTACTGGGGTGGGGAGGGGCATGGTTGATTTAATTTTCAGTCCTGCCTCTGTTGTTTGACATCAGTCAGCCTCAATTTTTCCCTTGTAACGTAAGGGAACAGATGATGTCTGAGTCACTCCCAAGTCTACCATTCTACTCTTTGCTGTTTTGAAATTTTTCTATAAAGGAACAGGTACAATAAAAAGATCAGTAGCTTGTAAGTCACCAGATCCACTCAGTACTGTCTTAATATATGTGACTAGATGCCAGTATTTTGACCATGTAGCCGTAAGAGTGTCACTCATCCCCTTACTCCCATCAGTGTGCCCTGTTGAATCATTGGACCCTCCCCCCGCCTCGGCATATGTCATTCTGAAACTCCAAGGCTGATACTCATCCAGATGTCCATCCTATTGAATCACAGCCTACAGCATAGACTAATCTGGTCTCTACTTTTGTCTCTATCCTCTCAAGCTATTTATCTCTAGCCAGCTATGAGCTGGCCATATTTGTGTGGGCTTTAGTTTGGTTGGTTGTGGGTTTTTTGGGTTTTTTTTCTTGCATTTTTGTATTCTGTTATGAACTCTTTTCTTGTTTCAGGACCTTTCTACATCTCTTCTCTGTCTGGTATATTATCCTCTCCAACACTTTGCATGACTACCTCTGTGCTCTTTCTCTGATAGCCATGAAAGGATTGCTTTCTTAAAAAACCCTTCCTTGCCCATAGCATATGTCACCTTTCCGCCTCCCCATTCTATAACTCAGCCCCTAACTCAGTCACTAGATCAGTGACTTCCTAACAGTGATCACATTTTGAATTCACTCATTCATTCATGTGTTTATGCTTGTTTTTGTCTCTCCCACTAGAATGCAAGCTCCATGAGGACAGGTCCTATAGCTGTCTTTTTCTTTTTATCGAGGTATAATTGACATATAACATATTAACTTCAGGTGTACAACATGATTCAATATTTGTACATGTCGTGAAATGATCACCACATTAAGTCTAGTTAATGTCAGTCACCATACCCAGTTACAAATTTTTTTTCTTGTGATAAGAACTTTTAAAATTTACTCTCTTAGTAACTTTCAAATATAGAATACAGTAGTATTAACTATAGTTGCTATACTGTACATCCTCATTGCTTATTTTATAACTGAAAGTTTATCCAACCTTATATTAATATTACCAGCCTCTACTATGCTATGTGCCTGGTATATGTTTTTGTACTCAATAAATATCTTCTTAAGTAAATGGAGAAATATCGGTTGGCTGGATTTATACAGAAATTCTTCAAACAAACTAGTAAACAAGAAAACAAACAAAAAAAACCTTGTCTCAGCTTTGTTCAAAGCTGAATGAAAGAGGAAGTATCAGGAGTGTTTTAATATTCATGAAATTCTAGTTTTCTTCCTACACGACCCTCACCATCTTTCGAATGCCAGAATACCTACTAAATCAGCCTTCAACTTGATAGAGGATGAACTATAGAGAATGGATTTCAACAGAGATGAAGTGAGGATGATCATAGCAATCTTCAGAGTACTGAGGTGATTTATAGGTACAGACTTCTTCTATATTACCTGCCACTGAATTTCCTCTAGCCCCCTTATAATACTGTTGCCTGACAAAGACACCACAGTTCTGGATGCACTGTCAACATTGAATTTCACTCAGAAATGTGGCTTTGAAAAATGTACACATCTTCAACATTAATGACTCAAGTGGCTGTATCAAGAGAATAGCCTTTCTGCATGGAGCCCTGCTTTTCTTGAATAAGGCACATGTATTTTACGTTTATATTTGGGCTCTCTCTTTTTTCTTTTTTTCCCAAAAAAATTAGGTTTAGCTTAGCTCTTCCAAAGAATTACTTTCTAGAGGTTATAATGTTGTATTGGTTTTGATTTGTCATTCTGTTATTAATAGTAACTTAAAAGGGACAAAAAATCAATATTGAACGTTGGCTGTTGTCAAACCACCATATATTGTCCACCTAAATACCGTCAGACATCAGAGACTATAATGGACTCTAGTTTCTGGAGTTAACCACTGGGCAAGGAAGCATTTGTTCTGAGGTCAAAAAAATTCATTCATACTGCAAAGCACTTTGCTCCCAGCCACTGTGTGAAAGGCTGTGTATGTTTATCAAGGATTTTTGGACGGCTCCTGCTATCTGTTTATGTGCCAGAATCTTTGAAGAGAGCATTGTGCTTGTGCAGTGAATTCCAGTTCATGACAGAGAAGAACATTCCTTCTCAAAACAACCCCTTTAGAACGAAGCCTTCTGTGTAGTTTTCCTGCCCTGGGTATTTGGTTGTACTTTGCTATGTATTGTGTGTGTGTGGGGGGGTGTTCTTCATGTACTTTTGCCACTTAGCCCCAGTGGGTAACCTGTTTCATTGCTCATGGGCAAAATGTGTCAAAGGCTGTTGTGCTTTTAAAACTTCCGTATCTTTTTAAGACAGGTTTTCTTCCAGTTCCCCTTCTCTGTTCTTTTCATCCAGAGAGCCTCAAGTTGGGTGCCCATTAAAACCAAGAGGATATTACAAGATTCAGAGAGGCAGCCATTTTCACCACCTTTGTAAACACATGTTATTTTCATTTTGAAAGAGAAGGTCAGAGAGCATTTTCCACAGGACCATCCGGAAGGGGGCGGTCTGGCTTCTTCGGCCTCAGGGTTTTACCAGTTGTTACCAATAAGGAATCGTTTTGTGATGTCTCCAGAATTTGAAACCCTCTGCCACTTTGAATCCGGCTTTTAAATGTCCTTTTGCAAAGCCTGCCAAGAAGGAACTTGTGTTTAGAGAGCCAGGGTTTCATTTGCAATTGAAAGGGACAACCCTATCATTGAATGTGGTCTTTAAAGGGATGGGAAAGAGCAAAAGGAAAGGGAAAGGAAAGGGCAAAAGTTGGAAAGGAAGGAGCCTCAAGAAAGAGTCCGCTTTAGCTCTGCATAGATTTTATGAGTAGCATTATTCTTGGATTGCTATTGTTTCTTAAACACTGTGCTTAGTGCCTGCCATGGACCACTTGGCTTATGACTAGGTGGCTGGAAGTCAAAGTTGTAAACCAGGTCACTTAAACCCAGTATTTAGCCAGTGGCTGTTTTACATTTGTAAGCAAGAGTATCGCTAGCCTCCCCACCGAGCAAGTGTGAGGACTGACCTTTCATGGATCACAGGAAGGAAGTCCGGCTTCTCAAAAGAGAAGTCAGACTAGTTTTGACATAAAAGACTTTGCCAACAGAGCTCTGGGCAGAGACGGGAATACTCAACATGGGAGAAAGCAGAGTGCATGCCAATGGTAGGAATATGAGGAATTTGAAGGTAGGAAAAGGGATTATGGGGGGGCTACGTATATGAGGTGGGTAGAGGAATATAAGAAGCCAGATTAAGGAAATCAAATGGATTGCACTTTATCAGGAGAAGTAACATGTTGTCCTTTTCCAAATGTGTAGCTGGGAAGAGCAGAACCTTACCAACAATTTCTAAGGTTTTATATTTCTAAGGCTTTTAACCATCATAAAAGGACATTACAGGAAGGAGGAAAATAAGACGTATAGAGAAGGTACTCACAAGGAGGCACATTTTTTGAAAAGCAATTTAATTGTCACTAACCAGAGAAGCAGACACAGGTTTGGCCTGCCCCTAATTACGCAGCCCTTAGAACCTAGTTGTTTACCAAGGTGGTTCGTTCAGGTAACGTGCAAATGAAGAGCACTGGAATAAGCAGGAGGGTGAGACTTGAGGAGGGTGACTGCCTGTCATCAACCAGCTGCAAGGCTTGGCCCCAGATGCTTCGCCCTCTGGGCCTCAGGATCTTTGCCTCCTGAGAAATGTGCTTTAGTGGAAAGAAAGCTTTGTGCTTCTTCCCAACTGTAAGCCAGACCAAATGGATTAACATCCTGACTCAACAGCTGTGTGATTGCGGATGGATATTTCAACTCTCTGAGTCCAATTTTCTCTTCTTTGGAGGAAGATAATAAGGCCTGCTTTACAGGAATGGGTGGCGCTGATTAAAAAAGAATGTATAGTGTCTGGCATAGAGTAGGTGCTAAGTAAATGATAGCTACTCTCTGTCCAGTGAGGGGCTGAATGACTTTTGTTCTTCTTTCCAGCCCTTAGAAATTTCTCATCCCATAGATCACTGTTAATGATTTAAAATTTTTGAAAATGTGCATGTTCACTACAATTACACAGCACATACATATTGCTTAATATCTTTACTAAGACTGTTTTTCTTTTTCTGTTTTCACCACTTTATTTCGAAGAGAAAGAAAGGACAGAATCGCTGAGCCACATTAAAACAATTCTCCACGAAAGAAATTATTTCCATAATGGGGACTTTTCAAAATATTTTCACTGTGTGCTTACACCTTTGCAAATAATCCAAGATAAAGTGCCTTCTATCTCTCTTGGGATGTGATTTTATAATCCAATTACTTTACCGCCAGGAAGCATTTTCTTCATTTCTAGTCAAAATTTACCTTAATTTCCACTTGTGCCATGCTAAATAATCCATTCTTCTCTTTGATCTGCAAGATGTACATATACCAAACATTTTTTCATTTTTTTTTCTCTCTCTCCTTCTCTTGGTTTCTGTGTATGTGATGAGATGAATGGCCTTTAATCAGTAGCTTCCTTAGCAAAAATATATAGGTGCTTTTGCTTTTAGCATTTGCTATGCTCCTTTGCCGCTGAGAATGTATGAGTTAACTAGATGCAGCCAACACAATTCTCACTAAGCTGAAATCCTTGGATTTTAAGCTTTAAGGAACAGGAAACATATAATGATAAAAATCAAAGATATAAGGAAATAATTTAAAAGGAAAAGATTCACCCAGGTATTGGTAAAGCCACAGTACATTATATAGTCCCTGGTGGCTCAAGTGTCACCAGCATCACCTATTTCCACATTTATAAAATATACTCTAAGGCCCTGCAATATCTGGGCAAAAAAATAAGTATATATATATAAAATACATAAATTGAGAGTAAACCATATTAACTCCACTGTGCCTCCCAGTATGAGGAAGCTAATACAATTTGGAACTAATTTTTAGAACCAGGGTGAAAATTAATTATTTAGTTGGTTTGATTTTCTGCTTGATTTCCAGTTACCCAAAATTATTTTTTCCCTGAATACTTAATTTTTACCATTTTGGTTTGTCTAGATGTATCAATTAAGAATCTTCTGATTACAATGATAATTCAAAGAGGAATAAAAAATAAGAAAAGTTATGTTTTCATATAGTTGGAAGTTGAAGGTAAGACAGTCTTTAGGTTTGGAGGAGTGAATGACTCAACATCGCCATCAAAGACTTTTTCTTTTTTTCCCCCATCTTCCTGAGTTGGTTAGATCTCCTGACTGATTAAAAGATGATTGAAGCGGTTTCAGGGAGCCCGTCCCCAGAAGGGCAATGTCAAGAAGACAAAGCGAGATTATCTTTCTTAGCAGCAAGAGAATTTTCACAGAAACCTTCTGAAGCCTCATTGGCCTAAGTTGAACCAGTTTCTGAACCAGTAACTGGTGAGGGACAGAGAATTACCTTGAAACTCACCAGGCTCCAAACTGAGTGTGTGGCTAACTGAACAATGCTGTAGTTATGTCAAGAGAAAAAAAATTCAGGAATGTGTACTGGGTGAACA
The DNA here is from genome assembly GCF_964341445.2 of Mesoplodon mirus. Classification (NCBI taxonomy): domain Eukaryota; kingdom Metazoa; phylum Chordata; class Mammalia; order Artiodactyla; family Ziphiidae; genus Mesoplodon; species Mesoplodon mirus. The sequence continues at coordinate 15,818,326 of NC_138988.1, read as the reverse complement.
TCCAACAGTGTCTGATATTATAGGATTCGTTGAATTTTAACTTGATACCTCACCCAAAACATAAAAATAAATAATGTTTTGCATATTCCAAACCAATACCCATGTAGCGTAGAGGCCCTACAGTTTCAGGGGTGTATTCCTGCAGTAATTCAGAACACCTGGAATGTAGGCTTGGCCACAGTTTTTATAAGAAGGAATTCCTTTAGGAAGTGATGTGGGAAGGACAGGGAACAGACACAGAAACCTACAGAATGCCCTAGGTTCCATGCTCCAGAATTAGGCTTAGAACAGTTACGATTTTCCTTCATTCCCTGAAGTAAGATATTTAGGTATGGTTTGGGAGAGGAGTGTAGATACAGGAAACCACAGTGTATACCTAGGGGAGGGGTACGGGTGAGTATGTTTTACTTTATTGGAGGGAAGCTTCTTTATTTTTCTTCTAATTGAAAAATCAGGAGTTATTCACTGCTACATTACCACTACCTCTTCCTAGGTCCAGTATATATATATATATATATATATATATATATATAGATAGATAGATTGATATTGGCCATTTGCTGTATGTTTTCTAAACTTACTGAACCCATGGTTCTACATCATTACCCACTGTTTACTGTTGAACTGTCAACTTTTATTTCACATGCTCAGCCAGTAAGACAGAAAGTACATCAAAGCCGTTGATGTCTTTGTGAAAAGATCAGAAATGATTCTTGGCAATGAAAAACTAGATCTACTACTATATAACAACTCTAGGTATCTGAAATATTATATTGTGCTATTTTGTGTGTTTCCATGAAAAAGGGAAAGAAACATTTATTAAAACAGTTAATATGGGCTAAGCCCTGTGTTAAGCATTTTAAAAATAGCATCGTATATAATTCTTTCATTGACTCTCAGAGTTAGTATCAGACACTGCTTGTGGCCCATGAAATAGTCATTCTTCCCTTTTTCTTTTCTAATAAAATCTGTGTGCCCAGCTAAAAGCACTTACTTTCCAGATTCCTTTGCCTCTACGGCCAGGGTGGTAGAATTCTTACCAGTGAGATACCACGAGAAATCTGCTGGGGACATGGGGGTGGTCAGGAAAAACTTTTGCTTTCCTGGCACAAAGCCCACCTCTTATAGATCTCTTTATGTCAGTGTTCTCTCCCCCATTTATGATATACTTGTCTAAATATTTCCTCTACATATATTTAGAACTGAATCAGCAGTCATAATTTTTCTTTCAACCATCAAACGTACTTTAGAAAACCCAAGAGGAGAACAAAACTCTAAAGTATTTATCCATATTTTTACTGGCCATGTTTTTCCTTCCTTCCTGATGTTCAAGTTTCATTCTTTCTTTATTTTCTTTCTTTTTAGAGAACTCCCTTTAGCCATTCTTTTTTTTTTTAAAACATCTTTATTAGAGTATAATTGCTTTACAATGGTGTGTTAGTTTCTGCTTTATAACAAAGTGAATCAGCTCTACATATACATATATCCCCATATCTCTTCCGTCTTGTGGCTCCCTCCCTCCCACTCTCCCTATCCCACCCCTCTAGGTGGTCACAAAGGACGGAGCTGATCTCCTTGTGCTATGCGGCTGCTTCCCACTAGCTATCTATTTTACATTTGGTAGTGTATATATGTCCATGCCACTCTCTCACTTTGTCCCAGCTTACCCTTCCTCCTCCCCATGTCCTCAAGTCCATTCTCTAGTAGGTCTGCGTCTTTATTCCCATCTTGCCCCTAGGTTCTTCACGACCCTTTTTTTTTTTAGATTCCATATATATGTGTTAGTATGTGGTATTTGTTTTTCTCTTTCTGACTTACTTCACTCTGTATGACAGACTCTAGGTCCATCCACCTCACTACAAACAACTCAATTTCATTTCTTTTTATAGCTGAGTAATATTCCATTGTATATATGTGCCACATCTTCTTTATCCATTCATCTGCTGATAGACACTTAGGTTGCTTCCATGTCCTGGCTATTGTAAATAGAGCTGCAATGAATATTGTGGTACATGACTCTTTTTGAATTATGGTTTTCTCAGGGTATATGCCCAGTAAGGGATTGCTCGGTCATATGGTAGTTCTTTTTTTTTGTTTTGTTTTGTTTTGTTTGTTTGTTTGAATTTTATTTTATTTACTTTTTTATACAGTAGGTTCTTATTAGTCATCAATTTTTTTTTTTTTTTGCAGTACATGGGCCTCTCACTGTTGTGGCCTCTTCGGTCTTGGAGCACAGTCTCCAGACGCGCAGGCTCAGTGCCCATGGCTCACGGGCCCAGCCGCTTCATGGCATGTGGGATCTTCCCGGACTGGGGCACGAACCCGTGTCCCCTGCATCGGCAGGCAGACTCTCAACCACTGTGCCACCAGGGAAGCCCGAGTCATCAATTTTATACACATCAGTGTATACATGTCAATCCCAATCGCTCAGTTCAGTACACCACCACCCCTGTGGCTTTCCCCACTTGGTGTCCATACGTTTGTTCTCTACACCTGTGTCTCAACTTCTGCCTGCAAACTGGTTCAGCTGTACCATTTTTCTAGGTTCCACATACATGTGTTAATATACGATATTTGTTTTTCTGTTTCTGACTTATTTCACTCTGTATGACAGTGTCTAGATCCATCCAAGTCTCAACAAATGACCCAATTTCGTTCCTTTTTATGGCTGAGTAATATTCCATTGTATATATGTACCACAACTTCTTTATCCATTCATCTGTCGATGGGCATTTAGGTTGCTTCCATGACCTGGTTATTGTAAATGGTGCTGCAGTGAACATTGGGGTGCATGTGTCTTTTTTTTTTTTTGCGGTATGCGGGCCTCTCACTGTTGTGGCCTCTCCCATTGTGGAGCACAGGCTCTAGACGCGCAGGCTCAGCGGCCACGGCTCACAGGCCTTGCCGCTCCGCGGCATGTGGGATCTTCCCAGACTGGGGCACGAACCCGTGTCCCCTGCATCGGCAGGTGGACTCTCAACCACTGCGCCACCAGGGACGCCCTTGCTTTCCTTTTCATCTCTTTCTGATGCTTGGATGGAATAAATGTTCAATGTTTAGTTATAGTCCAACAGGTCTAGGAAGCTGTTCATTTTTATTGCCTTTTTTTCCCTGTTGTTCAAACTGGTTAATTTCTACTTTTCCATCTTTCAGTTCACTGATTTTATCCTCTATCCCCTCCTTTCTGCAACTGAGCCAATCCACTGAGCATTTTATTTCAGTTATTGTTTTCTTCAATTCTAAAATTTCGATTGGGTTCTTCTTTATAACTTTCATTTCTTTGCTGAGGCTTTCTAATTTTCACTTGTTTGATGCACATTTATGATTGCTCACCGAAGCATTTTTATCATGGCAGCTTTAAAAATCTTTGATAATTCTAACAGTTCATCTTGGTATTGGCATCTGTTGGTTTTCTATTTTTTTTTTCATTTTGTTTGAGATCTTCCTGGTTCTTGGCATGATGAATGATTTTTTTTTTTAGTAGAAACCTGCACATTTTCATAGTACAAGTCTCTGGATCTTATTTAAACCTTGTGCTTTAGTGGACTTGCTGTGACATCCCTCTGGCATGTCTGGGAAGAAGAGGATGTTATTTCCTTACTGCCGAGTAGAAGTCCAAGCGCCCCACTCTGGTTCTGTTGATGCCATAGAAGTAGAGCTCCTCATTACTGCTGGGTTGGGGTGAAAGATCTGGTTTCCCATGTAGTCTGCACTGACACTGTGGAGGCTGGAGCCCTATTATTTGCCTGTGGGGATGAAAGTCCCAGCTCTGGAATTGGCCTTTTTTGACACTACGCAACAGGAGGGTTGCCGTTCCTCATTACAGCCTTGTGAGGCCTTTGCTGTTAGGGATGGGGCCACAGTTCTTTTTGTGATGTTTGGCTGGAGTACAGTGGTGATTGTACAAAGTTTTTTTATCTTGCTAGGCTTCTTCTTTCCTCAAACTTTGGCTAGCATAAATAAGCTTTGATTGGGCCTTTTTTTTTTTTTTTTTTTTTTTTGTCTACATTCATTGTCATTCCCAGTTTGCCAGCTTCTTCAGCTCCAGGTGGGGTGTGTGAGAAAACCCAAGAAACTCACTGCCATGTCACTCCTTGGGTCTTTTTTTTTTTTTAATTGGACTTCTTGGGTCTTGAAATCCCTAGTCAATCTGCATTCTTCTCTCCACCTTTCTTATGTTTGCTTTATGTATATTGTCCATGGTTTTTAGTTATGTTTAGTGGGAGAGATAGGGAAAAGTATTTCTACTCCATATTCCTGGAAGCAGAAGTCACTCAGGAATATACCTTTTAACTTAGCAACCCAGGTGATTCTGAGGCAAGGATCTATGGGTTACATTTTGAGGAACATTTTATAGAAAATGAAACTGAGCCCCAGAGAGACTAACTCAAAATACAGATGTCAAATACTCAGGTTGTATAACACAAAGTTTAAACTAGGACCCAGGTCTCCTGGCTTCCCTTTCAATACCAGCTCTTCCTCGTGACACTAAATAAAGCTGCTGAGAATACCAAAAAGAATTAATGTACCAATTTCACTGATATTTATAGAGATCAAATAGTTTGCCTACAGGTTTATTCATGGGCTTAAAAAAGCAAAGGCACAATCTTTCTAATACATTTGCTTCCCACAAGTTGCAACGTAATTTCTACTGAGGAGGATTCCAGGCAGTTCCTTCAAGATGGGGCATTGTCTGCACATAAAATAATTGCTCTTGGAAATAAAAGTCTACGCAGTCTATTGAGGATGCTACACACTGCCTGCATAGTCTGACTCATACACAGGGAAGCTTTTCCAGTTATGTTAATACTCATTTGGCAGCTGCCTCTATAATTGCCTACGTCAGTTGGTAGATATGCAGGAAATGTTAATTCTCTGCAAATATAGTTATTCATAAGTTGGTGTCAATTGTATCACCCTCAATAGAGACAACTCTTCAGATGCCACTGGAATTGGGGGCAGGAGGTCTGTATTCAGTCATCTCTGGGGAGCCCTTGAAATCTGGAGGGACAGGAAATGGTATGAGAGCAAAGGCAGCATACAAATGAATCTGATGAAATATGGGCATCCTTCAGTGGCTGCCTTTCATTGACTGGCCCCACGCACAGGTTGTACCAGATGGCACTCTCATGGTTTCCGTCAACGTGGAAATGTGATGAAGAAGGGGAGGAGAAGAATGGATGAAAAAAAAAAAACAATCTGCACAGCTGAAAATAATTATGATTATGTAGCTAATGACCCAGGGAATTAGAGAAAGCCAAACTCACTGGATCTCAGGCCGCATGCAGGCAGATGTCACAACTTAATGACAAAAGATGAATTGCTTTATCTCCTGCATAGTAACACATGACGAGGAGTTGTGATTCCTTTTTTCCAAATCCCTATCTTAGACTAAAGTTATAAGGAGAATCATACTCTGAGTATCTTTCCATTTTGAAAAGGAGTTGAGCTAGCAGCAGTCTTGGATTATTAAAAATGTCAAAATAATTTCAGTAAATATTAGATTGATATTCATTTTGAGCTGTAGGAGTAGAAGGAAGCAACCCACAGGATGTTGGAGATAGCCCTTCTGCCACTGAAATATAGATTATGCCTTCCCAAGAGGGGAAGGGTTAAATCTTACACTTCTCTTGTGGTCATTTGAAAGCATTTATTGAGATTCTGCCATGTATGTGGCCCTACGTAACAACCTGTGTTGGAAAGATGAAAGAGACACTACCCCTGCCCACCCTGGAGGAGCTCACATTGGTGTACACTTTGTAAATATTGATTTAGGGTGGATAACCAGTTCTGTTCCCTACACACACCCTGTTGAGGTTGCTGAAATTCCCATTGCCTCCTATCAAAGCCATGAAAGCTGATATTCAGATGCTGGTGGTTCAAGTATTCATTCTTTTATTCATTCACTCAGTCATTCAGCAAATCTCTCTTGAATATCTATTATGTTCTAGGCATTGTGCTTGGCACTAGGTTTAAACTGGTGAACACCATTGTTTAATAGTAACAGTATTAAATTATTATTATTAAGTGTTAACAATATTAAATTACCATAGCATTAATGTAAAAATATACTATATGAATATATTATGTCTTAAGCTAAGTTTTGTTTAAAAAAATAAGTGGTAAAAGGGGAGTCACAGTGTCAATGTTTGGAAATCAATGGTGGAATTACTATTATAAAGGTTTATGAGAAAGAGTTAGAAGTATGAGTGTCTCAACTAATGTATTAGCCAGTTAGGGAAAAAATGTAAAGTGGATGCCATTACTGTTTTGAATCTTAAAAAACATGGTTATGAAAAACACATTAGGGGAGTGGATAGCTCACAAGTTTGGCAATGAAAGACCAAACATTTTAAGTCCATATAATTGGTTGAAATCCAGCCAAAATTGATAACAAATGCAACTCTTCCCCATCTGCTAGTTTATGCAAATGAGTTGGTGATCTCATTTAATTTTCTAGGAGACAGGTGTCTCTGTTGCTAAAGCAGCTACTCAGTTGGCATCTAGCCCCAGTTTCAGGAAAAGTCTTGAATTTAGCTGTGGGGTAGGGCTTAGCTTCCAGCATGGTCCTAAGAATCCCAGGACAAGAGAGGAAAGCCAGAGCTGAAAATCACTGCAGGTTTGTGTCCAGTCTCTCAGGAACTGGATCAGCCATGGCAGATAAGACTCTGACCTGCTACACACACATTCTCTACCTGATTCCTTCAGAGCTGAAGGAAGAGAGCTCTGAAAGAAGTTTTTGCTGGAGACTATCAAACTCAAATACCAATACCAAGGCTGATTGGATGGGACCTTATTTCTTTCTGGAACTTTCTCCATATTCCAGATACCAAGAGAACACAAATATTTTTTAAAACTCTTGTAGGGACAAGATAGCACAGATACAATATTACAGTTGAAAGAAACCCATATTTTTAGTGTGCATCTGTTATTGGTGAATAGAGAAGTGAAGAAGAGCAGACTATGAAATTAACTGCTTGGGTTCAGATCCTCTCATTGTGACTTATTAGCTGTGTAACTCTGGGAAAGTTACTTAACCTTTCTGGTCCTCATTCCATCCATCTATAAAATGGAGATAATAGTATTACCAAGGTCATAGGGTTGTTAAGAGAATTAAATGAGTTAATGCCTGTAATATATTTTGAACTGTGCCTGGCATATAATGAATCTTCTGTACAAGTTACCTCATACTACTGCGTGCCAAGAACTATGCTAATTCAATGAAAAAAACTCCTCCCATTATTTAATTCTGACATCAATTCTTTGACATAAGTATTATGCACTACCATTTTACAGATGAGGATACTAAGCTTCAGAACGGCAAATGGCAGGGAAGAATTAAGTTGTCTTATAGCATCTACTTAATGCCAAACCAAGATCTCTCTACCGCAGTTAGTTGCTTGAGATCACACAGCAAAGTAGGAGAACAGAGACTGTAACCCAAGATTCCTGGTTCTCAGTTCAACATACCTTTCAGTAATTTCCTGTTCCTGGTCTTGTTAATGCAAAGGAAAAATATGTACAAGTTAGTAAAAAAAAAATGCTAATTTTATGACCTCTACCAAAAATAATGAATTGAGGTCCAGGATAATTTATTTTTTCTTTAAAAATTATTAATTTTTACTATGTAGCAAGTATTATGCTAAATCCTGGGGTCATAGTGGTAAATAATGCAGACAAGGTGATTACTGGAAATTTTCTAATAAATCCTAATTACTCAGATTATTTTTTTCTTTCACCAATTCCTTTCACAATTTTTTTACCAAATTGTGAAACTAGTTCTGATTTTGTAGACTTTTACTTATAGACAAAAAAATTATACTTGCCCGTAACTATTTGATAACAACTAGGAGCATAATATTTAAAACAAATTTATCATTCAAGGCACTTGAAGGAAGAGATTGTTTTAATTATTATTCTATTGGACATTGCTCATTAAGATCTGTGAATGTTCTTGATCCACTCACAAATGAGTGAACTACCTAGTGGCTCTAGGATGACATTTCCATGACTTTACGAGCTTCTGAAAGAGGTAGGCCATAATGAAGGCATTCATTAGAGGTCTATGAACCAGAGAGGTGGCACACATTGAAGTTCTCACATCATCATTCATACTGATCTGATTAACTCTCCCAATCTCATTTCCAGAGTGCAGGGATCAGGAATTTTGGCAACCATCTGGGTAACAGAAGTCCCTCCCCAAGGATCTTGTAAATTTCTGCCCATATGTTCCCTGTAAAATTGCATTGCCTACAGCTTTCTTCCCACAGCTCATGTCTGCAAAGATGACCAACCAACCAGATCTTGTGACAGAGCCCTTCAGCCTTCCAGAAATATGCCAATGTAGTCATTCCTCACTTGGACTTATGTATGATGTTTATTGATAATATGAGTGCTGAGAATAACAACAAATACATTAGACATGAGAGGACATTGTCTAACTCTAAACTTGCCATACACAGAGCCATTAAAAAGGGACTTTGTATCATAAGACACACCAAAAAATATTGCCCCCTTGTATCTTACAGTACAACACCTGGGAAGCAGGCTTTGGGAACATGAAGTCTGATGTAATTCTCTCCAGGTGAGGAACTTCCAGGGAAAAAGAAAGATACGAAATTGATTTATTTGGATTATCCTACAAATGCCATTTTTCACAACTTCAAACTGAGGCTTGATTTGTAGAATTATGATTATTAAGATGTTACCAGTCCTGGGCAGGACATTGCCAAATCTAGTATCTCTAAATCCCAAGACAGCCCTTGGTAGGATTGTCTTAAACTTGTCAGCAGCTTTCAGTAGCTGAATAATAAATGCAATTTTCCGTCTTTCAAATAACTCAAAGGAGCATGTGCTTAGAGATTCTGCATGTTCCCCTTTTCCCTAGTTTTCAGCCTAGCTAGAATATTTATCTCCCTGTGTTCATTAGAAAATATGTATGAAGGATGTTCCACCATGGGGGTAAACACTGAATATTTAGTTCACTTTTGAGAGTTACAGACTTCTCTCTAACAATATTCATATTCTCCTAAAGTTTACATTCACAGCCTTGCTTTTGAAAGGGAGAACCACACAAATATTACATGTAGAGCCATTACAGTCTACCTTCTGTGTTCAGATAATCAGAAGCCATGTATGACAAGGTGAGAATGGGCAAAACTTGACCTCACAACACTTTGATTCCTTGATGAAGAAACATGTTATGCAAACTAGATTGTGTCTGCTGTAGCTCAACATGGCCTAAACTACCGAAATTCCCTTCTTCTTGTATTTAAGACTACTTTGGGAAATGAATAGATGTCAGATTGTGTGATTTTCTCACGGAGGCCATTGGCCAGATGACACCCTTACAGGGGTGGGTGGCGCGTTCTCAGGAGGAGAGAGTTGGCTCCACTGGCAATCATCCTTTATAGATGTGGGTCATGGAGCAGGGCAGAAACTCATTCGACTTTGGAATTGCATGAGTTACAATCTTCTCTACTTTTTTTTTTTTTTTCCTTTTTTTGCGGTACGCGGGCCTCTCACTGTTGTGGCCTCTCCCGTTGCGGAGCACAGGCTCCGGACGCGCAGGCTCAGTGGCCATGGCTCATGGGCCTAGTTGCTCCGCGGCATGTGGGATCTTCCCGGACCGGGGCACAAATCCACGTCCCCTGCATCGGCAGGCGGACTCTCAACCACTGCACCACCAGGGAAGCCCCCAATCTTCTCTACTTTGTGGGAGTATGGGTTCTTTTGGCCTAGCCTCCAAAGCTCAGGGAAAACTAGAGTGATTCCAGTGGTGTGTATAAGCTACCTCTTGTCAAGTAGACATGTTGGGATAAAACAAGAACATGGTTGGATAAGGGCTCCTGAGATTATATACGAGTCTGTGCACAAATTCTGTTAATCAAACTCCACCTGATTAATTTGCCAGATTTACCAGTGATCTACTTGTCATCTATAAAGCATAGTCACTGACACCCATAGCTGGGGTGAGCAACCAGTGTGGTTTGCCTAAAACTGTCTTGGTTTTAACACTGAAAGTCCTGAAGCCCAGGAAACCATCAGTACTGGGGAAATCCCAGGTAGTTGGTCACCCTACTCGTAACACACTGAATTTATCTAGTAAGAAACTGTAGTGACTCATGCACTTTTGTTCCCACCAGTTGAATTGAATGTTTACCAAGAATCTGTTATGCCATTTGTTCCCAAACCTGTTTAAGTCACTTACTTATTGTTATAATTACATAATTTAATTAAATATAATATAAACGGAGGATATGTCTATGTGAAAATAAAGAGTAGTGTCTCTATGGAAACTAATTTGAATGTTTTGGAAAAAACCAGTAATGTAAAGTTGCTAAAAAAATGTTAAATCTAATGTGAAAAAACAACTGTAAATGATTCAGAAAATATATATATATATATATCACAAATATCTTTAAGTTCTCATTCCTTGTTATAAACATTGAAAATGGAAATTACAGACAATCCATGATGAGGGTTGTTTATGCAGGAGAAATGATAGGAAACACTGATCAGATGATCCATGCATAAAGAAAAGACCTTGGCCTTACATCAAAAGATTGGTATTGCATTTTTTATGTTTCAAACTAAGAATAAAATGTGTAAGGCGTGTATAATTCAATTTTTTATTCCATGGTCTAACAGACTTCTTCCATTAGCTGACCGCTAGTCTAATAAGTTTTTTTTAAAAGGTTTTTATTGCATTTGTAATTATTCCCTATATTCGTGTGTTGTGCTTTCTTCTATTGTGTCCAAACTTGCAGTAAGATCCTATGAACTTATTACTCTCCATCCATCACTGTATGTTGGTGCCTAGCATCATATACAGAGAGGAACAAAGAGTGTGAACACAGGTTGTAAGCTCTGGCTGCCAAGAACAAGATCTGTTTTGATCCCTATTTCCTAGTACCTTTCATGCTTCCAGGCAAATACTGAGAGCTCCCTATGTGAGGAATGTTTGGTAAATAAAGAATCAGTGAATGAATGAATGAACATCTCTCAAGAACCCTATAGTCAACCTTGGAGAGTTAAATGCTGAATTATTAAAAATTTAAATATATATTATTTATTTTATTATTCCTTTTTTTTTCCTTAGAAAAATAATAGGCAGATCAGGGGACTGTTATAAGCATTGGAAAGATTGTAAAGATGAATAAGATACATCATACAAAAAGTACAAGCACGAGTATATTCAAAATTTAATGATGAATTCAGCATTGGCATGGCCCAATCAGAACACAGGACTGGACAATCAGATGGGATATCACTGTTATGCAGTACTGGGTGCATGTAGACTGAATAATTGGACCTGAGTTTAGGGAAGAAAGTAAAGAATGCTCACTTGGCTTGGAGTCCAGTCACTACGAGTACAGACCTGAATTAAAGTCAGAACTCTGACAGAACTTTTGACCTTGAGTAAGTTATTTAACCTCTCTCAGCTCCAATGTTCACATCTGTAAAATGGGGATGATGATGCTTAATTAGTTACCCAGGATCAAATGCAGTAACATATTTGCAGACATAACACTTATGCACGGTTTCTGATCCACAACAAGCACTGGGCGTCTATAAGCTATGTTTAAGGAAAATAGGCTGTAAAAATTAGAAACAATTTCAAGAAGAAGGTAGCATTGGAGCTTCTAAAGTGATGGTAAGTTTGGATATGGGTAGACAGGATTGTAGGAAGGACAGAGGAAAGAAGAGAAAGAGTTTTCAGGCACAAGAACAGTAAGAGCTCTATACATACAGGGGATGTTGGTAAATATACAATGAAGAACAACAAGGTTTGGACATCAGAAGAAAGGGGAGTGGTTACCTCATGTGGAAACAGGGAATTGCTTTAGAAGCTCTGAGAAGAAAAACGTTTATTGTAGCTTGGAACATTTAGCCACTGTAGTTTAGAGGATATACACCTAAATTAAAGAGAAAGGGACTAGATAACAGGCATTCTGTCCCTTGCAAAATGAAGAGCACGTTGAAAACTGCTCGTGCAAACATGGGATGACTGGGAAAAGGAAGAGAGAGAGTGAAGAGAAAGGGAAACCAAGGAAGCTATCCAATCTCCACATCTTTCCAGTTGCAGAAGCACTAGGGGACTGTCTGCAAAAGCCTATGCTAGCCTATCTCTATTTCGGAGATAGAAAATTTCCTCATCTCCTTGTTTGATTCTGGTATAGAGTTTGCAGTACCTAAGTAATTTGATTCAAAATAGTCTTGTGCGATATGCTTTCAGCTACCTCGTTAATTTTTATTTTATGGTCAGTAAAGTTTCTGTTGTTTCTGCAAATTTCATATCTGGTTAGTCTCCAGGAGTTCTTCTCTTTTTACCTTGTTTTCACAAGTACTGGTACTTGTCTCGATGTTCGCCTGCTCCCTCCTTTAACTGGAATCTTATTTCTCTTCCAAAAGATCTTTTCTACTCATGCTAACCTATGTGTTTTTCATTCCCTGATCTCCTGTGGACATTATTAAACACGTTTCTCGTTGACCTTTACATTACACATATAATTTTTAGATTTTGAGTAAGTAAAAATGTCATGTATGTTTCTATTCCATTAAATCATAATCTTAACCCCCTATAGTGTTTATTCAACAAATATAAACTGAGCACATACTATGTATAAGAGACGATAGGAGTGCAGCAGTAAACTCAACAGCCATACTCTCTGCTCTCATAGACTTTAAATGTAACAATAAAGACAAGAGAAATGAGAAATAACTAAGTTAGATGTTTTCTGAAAATGATAAATCCTTAAGGAAAATAACCAGGTAATGTAAATACTTGTAAGGGATTGTAAGGATAAAGCAGGGCATGTAAAACAGAGGATTCAAGAAAATCTTGTTGTTGAGATTACGATTGGAATGAGACCTGAGCAATGAGAAGTAGACCATGCAGTGATCCAGGAGCAGATTATTTTGGGCAGAGGAAACAAGTGCAAAGGCCCTGAGGCAAGGCCATGTTGACCTGTTTGAGGAAAAGCGAGAAGATACATATGGCTGGAGCCCAGTAAGCAAGCAGGCAGTGATGCACAGGCAGAAAGGAGCTGGACCATGTAGGCCCAGATGGTACAGACAGTTTGGATTTTACTCTAAGTGAAATGGAAAGACAGGGCAGGCTTTTAAGCAGAAGACTTGACACATAATCAGACTTGAGTTTTAAAAAGATCCCATCAGCTGTTAGATGACTAATGATTTGGAGTAGGGTCAAAAAATAAATGTGTTAAGTTGCTATTGCTGAAGTCCCGGTGAGAAATGACTAGAATTGCAGCAGTGGAATTAGAGGAAGCACATGGATTAGGGAGACGTGTTGAAGGCAGTCCATGACAGGATTTGCTGATAAAGTGAATGTCAAGAGTAAGAAGAAACAAATTAAGGATAAATCCTCACTTTTTGTCCCAAGAATTTTAGTGGATGGTGGTGCCATTACTAAAAAGCTAAAATTATTTTTTAATGCATTGATTAGATCTCATAAAAAAAGTTTTTCTCAGTGAAACTAATGATAGCTCTGTTCAAAGGGAATGCAACCTTACAAGATATGCCAATGGCTATCAAATAGCTCCCCAACTTTTTTTTTGTAACAGTTCCTAATAATGTATATTAGGAGTTGGCATACTTTTTCTGCAAAAGACCAGATAGTAAATATTTTAGTCCTTGTGGGCCACACTGTCTTCAGCCACAGGCAGTTCATAAGTGAATGATTGTGGCTCTGTTCAAATAAAGTTTTATTTACCGAAAAAACAGGAGTGAGCTGTAGTTGGCCTGCCCCTGATATACATGATCATAGAATGGCTTCCTGAACAAAACTCATAGATGCTCCTAATTCATACAAATCTTTAAAAACATATTCAGTTTAGGAAAGGAGGATACACAAGAGAGTGCAAAATCCGACCTCTGGGCTTTTTTATTTTTTAGAGTCATTTTATTTTCCTCCTCAGGAATTCCAGTAAGTATCTGATTGTGTTCAAATACTTATCTCCAAACATGCAATGTATAGAATCTGGAAATCTGATATAAGCCCTTTGATTAAAAGATCTTTCTGTTTTCAAACCTCAATAGAAAATGAAGGTTAAAAGCCCTTTTAAAATTGAGTGGCAGAAGTGGAATATTTATTGTTATTTTAAATTCGGTTCAATTATTCCAAGTGGCATTTCATTCTTCTAATTTATTTTTTAAATTATCCATCTTTGAAACGTGTCATCTGAATTTGACAATTACTTCGCCTTTGCAGGGGTCAGAGCTAGTTACTGTCTGTATCTCACAGAAAAATATAGCCCCTATGTATTAAAGGTTATTCATAGTTACTCCAAATTGTGATGTCTTGAAGACACAGCTTTTGTCTAGACTTTGAGGGCCTGATAACAAAAAGGACAGGAAGATCAATAACCACATGATGGGTAACTAATTGCTTTCACTTCTACCTGCAACCTTCTATCCCTCTCAGAGCTCATTCCAAAGTCCATTTGACAATCTCAGATATTGTTTTCAACCTTGGCTATCAACAGTCTGGACTCCAAACTGAGTAGAAAAAATACGTTAAAACCTTTTCTACTGACAATGTTTTACACATACATAGTCCTCAATACCATCCATATAGGAAATTTATTAGAGGTCATTACTCAGGTGACTATCAATAAATGGAATTTCTCTTTGCTAAAAGTCATGGTCTACTAAATGGTATTTAATTAATTTTTGTTATGCTTGTAATGATTTCATTCAATATTGCAAAGTGAAATTTCTCACTCAAAAAATATTTATTAAGTGCTTATTTAGTACCACTACTTTTAGCTAACACATTTTTGTCAGTGACCAGAAGCAATGTTCTGGTCTAAGGCTTGACAAAATTAACATGTTGAATCTTTATCCCTGCATAAGGTACGTTATCTTATTTTCTACACTGAGACACAGAAATGTCTATAGCTTCTATAGATGTTTCTGTAGGTAAAGGATTCTGGATTTCCTACTTGCCAATGTTGTAACCTTGGGCAAGTTCATTAGTCTGTTTGTGCCTCAGTTTTCGCATCTATAGATTAGGAATAATAATAATAATACCTACATCATTGCATTATTAAAAAGAAAAGGTAAGTTAATATTTTAAAGCACTGAGATGCGTGGCTGGCATATGTTAAAGATTTTTACCTAATAAGATAAAGATAACTTGTCCATAGTCACAAAATTAACAATGGCAGGGCCCGTATGTACAAGATGCTCTGAAGAATACAGAGAAGAATCAACAAATTGGGAGATCTGGCATACATATATCCCAGTTAACAAGAACATCATGGCACTCAGTGTGGTTTTTCCTTTTAGGTTCATCATTTTAATTTTACTGAGTGGGAAATAAATCTCCACACACGCAAAGTGAGAGAGAAAATGTGTCTTTGCCCATTAGTTTCTCTCTACAGGTGGGCAACAACTCATCTTTGAGCTAAGAGGCCGACAATTAAACTGAATATACGAGTTCACTCTTGTTTATATTGTTCTCAGTGTTGGCACTGAATTACAACTGCATTCACATCTTCCTCTTGAGAATTTGCTGGGTGGAAGCAACTGTAGGGGGTAGTTTTTCCAGCAAATCAAATATTTATAACTTTCCTATTGAAGCACTGATTAAATTTTTTTGTTATTAACTTTTAAAATAATATTTTTTTACCAAACATTGAGCATTGCTCATATGGTTATTCATAATTAAGAGGTGTTGAAGGTCAGTTTTATTCCTGTGGTTGTACTTATATCTCTTTACAACCCACATCCTCAAACATGGTATTTCTTTTGCGTTTTGATGAGTGATTAATTTTAAAGATGATTGAGATAATTTTTGCATGACCATACACTCATTCTTTTCCACTCATCTTGCCCAGTGGCTCCCCGCAGTTTAGATCAGAGATAGCTTTTCTTGCTTTTTCTTCTTAACTAGTGTAGTGTTTTAGTATTTCATCATCTTAATTTAAACCCTTGATTTATTCACTTCCAAGTGTGGGCCCAAAGTTATTTCTTAGCTAGATGAGAAATATAAAAAGAAAATAAAAGAAAAAATGGCAAAATATTCAGCTCTCTTTCCTTCCTCTTCCTCTTGTACTGGGTGGTAATATCCCTAAGAGAGATCCCAACCAATCTGATAGAGAAGAAGTATGATTTTGAATTTCTATTAAGAATGAGTCTTCTTTGGTTGATTAGCCTTCTATACCTAGGCTCAGTGCTGTGTCACTTGAGAATGTTTCTTGGCCAAAGTACAAATACAGAAAACCAACCAAAAGCATCTTAAATATTTCTCTCTTATATCTCTAAAATCCTATCCTGGAGTGTGGACAAATTAATGGGGGTGGTATTGGGAATAGGGCCTAAGAGATCCAGTTAAAAGTCAGGAGATACTCTCAACATAGAATGAAGTGGTTCTGTATATTGAAAACTGAGTATTTGATATAGCCTTGCCTTAGAATCATTTCCTTGGTGTTGCAAGTCCTTTAAAAGCTTTCTCCAATAAAGCCGATTTGCTTTCTTGGAGTCTTGTACTTTTAATGGGCTTCAAGCTGTTACAGGTACTCAGACGGGACTTCCCTTTCAATTCCCTGAATCGTTAGATTGAGACAATTAAATTCCCTTTGTGAGTCTTTTGGAAGTAATCTTGGACTAAGGCAGTGGGGAAATAATTGCTATAGATCAGTGGGTCTCTCTCTAAGTGTGGTCTCCCAACCAGAAGCATTAGCACCACCTACTAATTGTTAGAAATACCAATTTTGTAGCCTGACCCCAGCCCTACTGAATTTGAAGTGCTTGGAGGTGGGACCCAGCAATCTGATGCTCTCAGGTTTAAGAACCTATGTCATAGAGAGACGCTTAACAAAGAAATGCATTGCCCTTCTATGAAGTCTGTGAAAATGCTGTTATATGTGGTTCTGATTTTTGACTCTTCAGCAGTTTCCAGGGTGAACAATTATTTCAATAAGTACTAATCTCACCAAGTCAATCATCCTCTCAGCATAAAACCCTCCTGGCACTGTCATATACTATGTTCTGTGATACAGCCACTTCCTACCTACCTACCAAATTATGCAAATGATTGTCTCTCTCATTTCCATCACAGCATAACTCCTATTTTACATCTCCTGCAACATTTAGAAATACTCTCAATGATTCATTCTTTCTTTTGTGTTGTTATAAGTGCAGTTTCTCCCATTACGTAGGGGGATTTATGAATTGTGGGTATATTCAGTCAAGAAACATGTTTTACTCTTACATGTGGAAGTTGAGTGATTGGGTTTTATTTCATTACTATCCCTGCTCTGTATGTCAAGTGCATTAAGTTCTCTGGGCTTCAGTTTTATTACCTTTAAAATGGGGATGATAATTTTTATGGTTAAGTATTTGCCTAATGCTTATTATATGCCAGACATCAGTTTTGAGCTCCTTATATGAACTCATCAACTAATTCTCACCACTGCCCTAAAAGATAGACATCATTTTAATCCACATTTTGCAGATGAGGAAAATGAGGCAGAGAAAAATAACTTTCCCAACGTCATAGAGCTGGTACGTAATGAAACTGAGAACCCAGGCAATCTGGGACCAATACCAGGCACCGAACACCAATGCCTACAGCTTTGTATTCTAATGTGCGGTTATTTTGAGTATCGGATGACATAATACATGTACTTAGCTCAGTGCCTGAGATGAACACCTTTAATACAGGGTAGCTATTTTTAACTAGTTGAAAAAGCATACAGTCCTGTGGAGGGAAAAATACATGGGAACACAAAATCGCTAAAATGTTATGGGTGCTTCCTATTGCTGATGTAACAAATTACCACACACTTAGTAGCTTAAAGCAACACAGATTTATTATCTTGTCATTGTGGAGGTTAGAAGTCTGAAATGCGTCTCAATGCATTAAACTCGAGGTTTTATCAGGGTTGCATTCCTTCTGGAAGCTCTAGGGGGAAACCTATTTTCTCCCCTTTTCCAACTTCCAGATGCAACCTCCACTCCTTGTCTTTAGACCCCTCCATCTTCAAAGACAGCAACGACATCACAGCATCTTCTGCTTCCATCATCCCACTTTCTCTAGTGGACACTCCTGCCTCCTCCCTCTTCCATTTTAAGGACCCTTGTGATTACAGTAAATATTCCAGGATAGTTTCCTCATCTCAACATGTGGAACTTAAGCTCATCTACAAAGATCCTTTTGCCATGGAAAATAACACGTTCACGGGTTCCAGGGATTAGGATGTGGATGTCTTTGCTGGGGAGGGGGCTTTATCCTGCCTATCACAATGCATTTTAGAGAAGTATGTTTACACACACAAGGACATACATGCACACACATGCCCATGTGTGCACACACAGGTTACAAAGGAGAGGGTGAGGAAAGTCAGGAAAGCTTTTGGAAGAAGTAATACTTGAACATAATGTTTAATCATTTATAGTTTTTTCATGAGTCAAGTAAGGAGGGAGCAAAGGTATTTCTAAGAAGCCCCAATCCTGAAACAGGCCACCAGGGTTCAGTTGTAGTTCCAATGATTGGAGGATTGGGTTCTGGGGGTGGTAATGTGTGAAGCTGAAACCAAAACGGTAAGTAGGGGTGAGATAATTGATTTCATTGAATGACAAGCTAAGGCATTGGATTTCACTGGTTGATAGGGGGCTTTTTCCTGTGAGACCAAGTTGGGTACACATAGCCGATACTCAGTAAATACCACTGATTCACAAACCACGCAATTGAATAAATACAGAGGTTATTACAAAGTTTGGTCAGGAAAAATAAACCTACTGATAACCCCTTCTCTGTTCTGAAAGCAATACTTGGCTTGAGCATTTCATTGATCTCCGTTATGTTCCATGGGGAAGTGGAAGAGCATTATCTGTCCATGAGCTGTCCTAGACAGCCTTCGTTACACACTATGGTTAGGAAACCACTTTGGTTTAAAGGAGCTCTTGCTCTCTCAGGCCATAATATGCTGTTTGATAATGAGCTACAATAGTCAGCATGGGACCTCAACACATACGATGCCACATTAAGGTTCCAACTTGGGGACATTCCACCTGACACCTTCATTCACATTTACAGAATAATGTCAGTTAGCTTTTTTAAATTTGAATTTTATGTATTTTTTTTATATAGCAGGTTCTTATTAGTTATCTGTTTTATACAAATTAGTATATATATGTCAATCCCAATCTCCCAATTCATCACCCCCCCCACCGCTTTCCGCCCTTGGTGCCCATACGTTTGTTCTCTACATCTGTGTCTCTATTTCTGCCTTGCAAACCGGTTCATCGGCACCATTTTTCTAGATTCCACATATATGCGTTAATATATGATATTTGTTTTTCTCTTTCTGACTTACTTCACTGTGTAGGACAGTCTCTAGGTCCATCCACGTCTCTACAAATGACCCAATTTCATTCCTTTTTATGGCTGAGTAATATTCCATTGTATATATGTACCACATTTTCTTTATCCATTTGCCTGCCTATGGGCATTTAGATTGCTTCCATGACCTGGCTATTGTAAATAGTGCTGCAATGAACATTGGGGTGCATGTGTCATTTTGAATTATGGTTTTCTCTGGGTATATGCCCAGTAATGGTTGCTGGGTCATATGGTAGTTCTATTTTTAGTTTTTTAGGGAACCTCCATAGTGCTGTATCAATTTACATTGCCACCAACAGGGCAAATCCAACTGTAAGCAGGACTCTGTGTGGGTGAGACAAGGATACTCAGCAATACAGCAGGGTGTGTTCTCTGGACTCACTGCATACTCAAATCATATTCTTTCACCTCTCTGTGCTGATCCACTTTTCTGAGTGCAAGCTCTGCCTTGTGGCCACAGAAGTAATAAACAAAATCATTGATTTTATAGCTTCTTTCTACAAGTGGCTCCAAGTTCTAGAGTTGTCTGGTCATTGCATCTCGAAGCCCCAGGAGAGTAATGGAATGTTATCAATCATGCCCTGAAGAAAGGGAAAAGGGCACAGGGGGCAGAGCTATGGCTTCTCCAAGAATTCCCTCCTCTCTAACAGTTCAATGCATTTGCTTTCTCCAGACTCATTTGCTTATCTCAAGAATGTCTCAACACATTGGCATTCTTATAATTTGTCTCGTCTGTACATCTTCCCCTTGGTAGAATCAAGGGGAATACTGGAATTTCTTGAGTTGAACCATCCTGGTCACAGGTTTCTGCCTTGGTCTCTGTAAGTAAAGCAGACAAAGGGCCTCCCTTTTTAAAGAAAATAGCCATCCTCTATTCACTTGATTATTCACTGACAGAATATTAGCTGAGCTGTGTACACATTACATACGTGACAGTTTGCAAGATACATATTGCTGTATACAAGGTAGAAGCACTGTTCCTCTTTTCACCAAATGTGTCCAGTTAGTGGGGAAGGTAGACCTTGGCAAAATAAATAAACAAATATAATAGGAACACTTCCTTGAGTGCGAAGTCCAGGGCATGTTCGGACCTAAATCAGAATGCTTTACTCTCTGTAGATCCCCACATCAACTCTGTGAAGCATAGATTATACTGTCCTCTTTCAACTAAGTTTTGAAAAGTCACAGGTTTCCTAAGTGTTGGAACCAGGATTCTGCTTCCAAAGCTCATCCTCTTATGATCCTCTTATGATCATCCTCTTATGACTCTGAAAAGAAGTAAGCATGCCCCAGGAGCCTGCCATCAATTAAGATCTGACACTTCCCCAGAAAACCAGAAATCTACAGCCCCTCATCATGGCAACTGGTTTTATAGCCAGGCTGCATGTTGCATCTCATCACCATGGTAATGAGATGCATTCCTCACTAACCTCTCTCTAGACCTCCCCAGATCTCCCATCCCCAGGGGAGCTCCTTGAAGATCATTTATGAAAATCAGCAGTAAGCACCAGTGGCCTTTTGGAACCTCTCAGAGAGTGCTTAATGCAGTAATTGTTTACTCTGGTTTGTAATGAGAGAGAGTAACATGGCAATGTTAGGGTCTGATTAATTTTCCTGAATGTATTCCAGAGCAGAAGGCACCTTGAAGAGCTAAACTCATTTTCTCCCCCTGTGGATTACCCTGTTTTGATTCATGCAGGCTTACTGCACCCCACTGGCACACCTCAAAGCACAGCTTGCTTTAGATTTGCATAATGTAAAATTACTAAGCTAAATTATTATCACATATAGGATCACTTATCACTTTCTTGCCTCCAAACTGGTGAAAGTGTTGCCATGGAACCACTAATATAAAGAAAGTGGTCCATGGGTTGCTAGCTCATTCAGAGGATCCACAGTTTTATTTCTCCCCTTTACAACAGACACACAGAAAGCAACTAACATTTACAGGGCTCAGAGTGGCCATTTTGAGAAAGCTAAGAAGAAAAATAAATACTGAACAAATGTTGCAGTCCATCGAATAAATAAGAAAAGTATGCTTCTATGAAATAAAGCAAGTGAACGTTTAGGTAAAATGGAATTTCTAAGATGTGTGAGTGAGTGAGAGTGTGTGTGTATGTGTGTGTGTGTGTGTTCATATTTGGAAAAGGCTTGTTTATGCCAAGTGGGCTTTTGTTACAGGGAACCTGTGTGTTGCCGGGGAGCTGAGGCCTTGTAAATTGGCCCTTACCAGCTGCTTGGTCTTGTCTTCTAAATTGCTTGAAAACCTATTAAGATACATGACCCACATAAAAGTAGGACCAGAGGGTTTCTGTATGATGGCCCCTGGAGATTGGATTTTACTTTATTGCCTATTAATGCAGAAGGGATTTCATCAGTCGGCTTACCCTTCTTTCACCCCCAAGTGTTATAAAAATCCCAAAGATTAGCCTCTCTAGGATATAAGCAAAGATGTGAATACCCAGACAGCTGTTTGACAGGAGGATATGCAGGGAGTTAAGGCATGGAGAAAGCGTGGGTCATGGGGTAGAGAGAGAGGTAGAGTTTGTGGAGAGAGTTGGTTGGCAAGACAGGGCCTCAAAATATTAGACAATTAGACTCATAATTAGAAAGATATGAGCAGGTCTTTGTTATTGACTTTCTAAGGAGATAGCAGGTCCTTTGTTTTTCTTACAAAGAAGGACATCCTCACCAAGGCATCTCTGTTTCCAGTCCTGGCTTCTGTGGCCTGGATCATGCTGCTATCCCAGCATTTTAACCAAGTTTACAAGTTGTGTGTTCAGACTGAGCTTCACTGCTGTCGTGCTTAACATGCCGAGTCTGGCTATTCAGGTAGAAGAAAGGAGAGCTTTGAAATTTGACCTGATGTATTTAATTTCCTAGGCTAAAGGGCATAGAAGGTTGGCCTATGCGCTAGATTGGACCTATCGACATGTTTTGTTTGGCTTGTATTTTAAAACTATTGAATTGCCAGTATATATAAATTGAGTGTTCCAAAAAATAACTGGTTTTCTAGGTGTTCTTGATAATAGTCTTTATTGTTCCCTTTGATTATACACCCTCCTGCTTTGTTCCTTTATGCTATTTCCTGGCACATTTCAGTTATGCTGGAGTGTGCCAGTTGCATCGTTTGAGCTCTCAGTGGCCTTGTCTAAATATTTGTGATGGGTCCCTCAATCCTCTACTTCAGTCTGCTTGTCAGCCTCACTGAGGTCACCTTCACCGTAATCCCCAGGCCTCTCTGTGCCTCAGTGTCCCAATTTGTGCGCACTTTTGGTTTCATTTCCTTTCCAAGGACACTACAAGGATTTAATAGAAAGGGTTTGTAAGATGTCTAATTTCCCAGGGACAAAGGTACCACTCAGGTCAAACATGTCACATTACTACTCTTTGAATGGGCAGTTTTGATCTGGCCTCTGAGAGAGAGCTGGTCTGGGGCATCTTCCTGCTTCAGCTGTATTGTGCACTCTGGGATCATAAGGACACAAAGCACAGTTGCTCCCTCTGCCTGTTTTATTCCCCATCCCACAAGATTGGCAGCCCACTCTCTGCAGCCCTGCATTTATTACTCGGGAGATGATTGCCCTCCGTTTATCTGTGACTGGGTTTTGCTTAAAGAGGGTGGATTCCTGCCAAAATGAGATGCATGCCTAATGAAGTTGAATGCTCAGAAGCCTGGGCC
Source organism: Mesoplodon mirus (assembly GCF_964341445.2). NCBI lineage: Eukaryota > Metazoa > Chordata > Mammalia > Artiodactyla > Ziphiidae > Mesoplodon > Mesoplodon mirus. The sequence goes on along the minus strand of NC_138988.1, from coordinate 15,795,272 downwards.
TCATTGAATCCCTCTATGTTAGCCTGCAGCTACTGGAAAAATGGAGACAATTCCAGAAGGTGGATACTGGTTGAGTCACTTTCCTAAGTTTGGTTTTCCATGCATATAACTCCACTCACAGGATTGTAAATTCTTATTTTATTTTCTAAAAAACTGTGCACTAGGAATCGAGGCGGGCACTTGCTATTCTCATTTTTTCTAGTAGAATTATGGTTTTGGTTGTGTTTGTTTTTCTTGATAAAAAGGCAAGTGTGAGTGTGTATAGAAATGTAGAGTGGGTGGGAGAGAGTGGTATGTTCATTTTTAATCTTGAAGCAATTCTTCTGTGGTAAGGAGGGAAATGAAGCTATTTGAATTTCCCTTCTGGAAGCAAATGCTGGGTTCAGACTCCACAGTGTGTCTGACTCAAAGTAGGAAATTGGAAAAACTGGGCGAAATGATGACTGCATAGATTTCCGATCTCACCTTGCCTTCTCAATCCTGTAGAAGATTAGATGGTAGGAGTAGAATGAGTCCTGAAGATTGAGTGATTTCAGGCTGTATAATACCCTGTTACGGGCTTTGCATAAGCACAGCTGATGGCTTGCAAACTACAGTGGCTGCTAAACCCAAGTGTCTGAAAGATGACAGATCGCAGCCTGTCCAGTTATGACCCTGAACTGACAAAGCCAGAGCAGCCACCCGGCCCCATTGTTAACTCTTTGATTTACATGTGGGAGGCTTCAGCTCATCTCATTGGCAATAAAGTTGCAATAATGTGGTCCCTGACCTCACGGGCACCCCGCATAAGCTCCCTTTCCCCCAGTGCATTACCCACACACCAGGAGGAAAATTAGTGCACTGAAGCAGGGATTTACCAAATGTGCTCCCTGGGGAGTGGAAAGAGTTAATGCAATTTTCCAACCTGCCTAATTTACTCCAAGAGGGTATTATGTCCTCTGAGAGAATTGTAGTCAATGTGTGCCTATGGGGAAGAGGTGGGGGGAGGCACAAAATTAGGGAAAATACATAAATGACACTCCTTTCCAAGGTATCACATTACAATATATTTACATATAACCCTTTTCCTAGCCTACAAGTGCTTTAACATTCCAACAGTCTTTCAAAATAGATCTTTTTTTTTTTTTTTTTTTTTATTTGTAACAGCCTATGGAGTGTAATACAAAGAGCACTGAGAATCAGCAAGCCTGGGTTTTAAACCTAGCTCTGCTGCTATCTTTCTGTCCCTTAGCTGGTCACTTCTCAGCCTTGTCAACTGTAAAATAAATAGTTTGAGTTAGATGATTTCTGAGCGTCATTATGCTTTATGATTTAGTGGTTTAAATGTTTGCAAATATCAAAGCTTAGAGCACCTCTTTATCACAACATTTTAAAAATGTATGTAGCATCTTTTCCCCTCATGGGTACTCAGGGCACTATCTGAAATAAATTTATGTATTCTTCCCAAATAGAATACTTAAGAACAGATGAAGCTGGTGGGGCTTTCAGGTCACTTTTATCAGCAGCAGACACAACAAAATTGCTACCACCCTTAATTGCAGCTACATCTGAATGGTGAGAAAGGCTTAAAGATTATAAACCTGGCCACTTGTGACCTTCTAATTCTTTTCACCTCACATCTTGTCCTGATTAGGGACCCCCAATGCCTGTCATAAACCCCTAGAGTTTAAATATATCCAGGCAGGCAGGTAGGATCTTTAAAGGGTAGATATAATCGCAGTACACAAAGCTGTCTCTCAAAAGTAGAAAATTCCACAAGCAATTCCAGTTTTGTGGGTGAGAACAGAATAAAGAAGCAACAAAAAGGAGGACTATGGACAAAAAAAGGAGAATTGTATTTATGTTGTCCTTCAAACAATGAGTAACACTTTCTGAAAATTTTGTTCTGAGTCCAAAATATAATCCAGTTTTCTATTGTTGATCCTTTAACTGCAATTTAATATGGTAGTCATAAGCATCTGTGGACATTTGAATTTAAATGAATTAAATTTAAATAAAATTAAAAATTTAAGTGCTCAGTCACACTAGACTAGTTGACTTGAAATTTTAAGTGCTTAATAGCCACATGTGGCTTGTGGCTACCATATTCAACAGTGCAGATATATAATGTTCCCACCATCACAGAAAATTCTAATGGACAGCTCTGGAAATAAGTGAATGCATATTTAAATCTTCAGGAGCTGTTTGTTTTCTCATTTAATCATTCATTCAAGATTATTAATTTAAGGGCATTATGCTAGATGCTGAAAAAATTGTCCATTTACTGAATGCTCGTTAGAGACTAGGCATTGTGCAAAGTACTTTCAATACATTATCTGGATTTATCCCTTTAAGGTAGGTATATTTTGTCTATTTTACAGAAGAGAAAACTGAGGCCCAGGATTACATAGTTGGTCAGTGCAGAGCTGGGATGCATAAACACTCTTTCAGATGCCCAAGCCTATGTTAATCTTGGATAAAAATAGTTTCTGGCATATTTTCTGATGAAAAATTAAATTTCTGGACTAAATTATCATCATCATCAACATTTATGAGTACTGACTGAGGTTGTGTTTTTATAATTTTGGAAAGGATTCTCTTTTGTAACAAGAACCTAGGCTTTTAATGTATGGATCACTTCAAAGACAAGTTAGGACAGAGCAAGCAAAGGGGACAAAAAGACAACAGAAGAAATAAAACACGAAGGCAAACATACATAAATAACTCAAATATTTGTATTTTAGGCGTGTATGTATAATCACTTTGTTTGGAGCTGCTATAGACTTCAGTTTTGTCCCCTGAGCAGCCAGCATCCTTCCAAGCCTCCTAGGTAGAAATAAGTGTTAGGTGTGCTTGATATGCAGTGTGCTAACCCTGTGAAGCAATTCAGCTGAGAAGCAAAGAATTGCACTTCAGACTTTATACATTTTATCCCTTGGCAACCCACTGTAGTGATATTACAAACATTGAGACTGTTAGGCTAATGGAAGTAAATATTGTAAAAGCTGTGAAAGATGCTGTAAAATATTCGCTCCTTCATGCACAAATAATTTTACTGAGCATCCACTCTGTGCTAGGCACTATGCTATATATAGACAAGCTCTGAAAAAGATGTCATTAAAATAAATCCCTTCACTTGAGGAGCTCACAATTAAATATCAGACATGGCTGGTTATTCCACTAACTATAAAATTAGATAATATAACCAGTAGTGGTGTTAAATGTTTAACCAACTCTTTAGGAAAAATAGCTCAGATGTGTATCTTTTGCAGTTGCTATGGTGTAAATAAATACTACCATGACTGATAATAAATTACCAAAATGATGTCACTGAATGTGGAGTTGGGCAGAGTCTGGTAATCATAAGCAGTAGGAGTCAGCTTCAGCATAACATATACTGAATTATAGTATATTGTTATATTATTATATTACATCATATGATAGAGTCTGTCATATTAGTACATATGCACACATATATAAGTACATGTATGTTACATATATATATCAAATACAATGTAATTTAAAATCATATAAGATAATTCCATGTTAAGATGATATAATCTACTAGTTAAGAGTTTAGGTTTGGGGATCAAACAAATTTTGACCCTAAATTTCAGCTTAACTACCTATTAGCATGTGATTTGAGTGAATTACTTTGCCCTCTTAAGCCTGAGTTTTCTCATCTATTTAATGGGAGAAATGCTAGTACCTATGGCCAAGAGCTGATGTGAGGATAAACCTAGAAATGCTTAGCTTCAGTCCCTGATTCATAGTAGGTGCTCAGTAAGTATCTATTTAATGCATGAGGGAGTGAATGACGATTAGCAACATCACTGCTTAGGAAGTAAGTGGCCCCAAGGACCTAGAGGAAAGAGAAATTAATTCCATTGTAAATCAGCCACAGCTTCCCAAAAGGAGGAAATGTTTTTTTTTTTTTTAAATACATTTATTTATTTATTTGGCTGTGTGGGCTCTTCATTTCTGTGCGAGGGCTTTCTCTAGTTGCGGCGAGCGGGTGCCACTCTTCATCGCGGTGCGCGGGCCTCTCACTGTCGCGGCCTCTCGTTGTGGAGCACAGGCTCAGTAGCTGTGGCTCACGGGCCCAGTTGCTCCGCGGCATGTGGGATCTTCCCAGACCAGGGCTCGAACCCGTGTCCCCTGCACTGGCAGGCAGATTCTCAACCACTGTGCCACCACGGATGCCCGGAGGAAATGTTTGAAATGGGCCTAGACGGCTGAGTAGTCTCTTACCAGGCCCGTAAAAGTAGACACTCATCCCAGAGAGATGCAATGACAGGAACAATTCTATTTGCTTCAGTGGTAATGGCGGTGGTTGTTTTTCCAGGGGGATATTGGGCTTCGAGCTGATATGCCTCCTTCTTTCCCCCAAAAGAGCTAGTAGCTACCACACACCTGCTTCTGCTGATAGTTCAGGAGCACCGTCCTCCCCACAACCCACTGAGCCACTCAGGATGACAGCTGCATATTGCCAGTCACTCCTGAGCTCTTCGTGAGTGCTTCTAGGAAGAGCAGGCAGACACTGTTTTGCCAATAACCTTTGTTTACTGAAGCCCCAGAAACAGGCGAGGGAGATGTATTAATGGCAGGGCCTAGTCTCTATTGTATTTTACTGATATTGCATTTCAGCTGTGGAAATGCCAAATGCCTGCCAGTGAAACATAATTTCTTGAAGTACCACATATTAAAGGACATCATATTTCATCTCTCTGTGCCTGTGCTTTATCCAAACAAAGGAAATGGGTTGTTACCAAGGAAAGCATAACTCAAAATTCCAATTATGACTGTTAAACCACATGTGAAATTACTTTTAATAATTAAAAATAGCTCTTGCCACTCTGCAGTCCTAGCTCCATATTAGGTCTGGTGCCATTTTAAGGAAAGCTAATAATCCCCAGGAAATCCCAATGACCTTAATTGTCTTCACATACACCCTTCAGTGACCTTTATCACTTAGATGGTTAAAATCTAAAATAAATGATACTAATATATCTGATGTGCAACTGCATCATGGTCATTTATTTTATGCATTTGTTATGCTTCCATGACACTTTTTCTCTAAAGAGGTGAACATGCTTTGTAAAGAATTCTTATGATGTCTATTTTTTAAATTCAAATTTTAAAGCAGACAGAGCAAAGTGTCAGCGAGGAAATCGTCATTTGAGGGAGGAGGCAAAACCACGGAAGGAAAACGAACTAAGTGAGAAATAGGTTGGAGATATAAAAGTGATTAGTTAATTATAAACTCCATTGGCAAAATGCAAATGTAGCATCCAACCATAACACTGCATGAGAGGGCAGCAAAAGCTCTTTCCAGAAGCAACAAATTAGTAGAAATATTTGTATCTTATATAATAATTCCTTTTACAAAAGATTTTAAGATTTAGAGAGCCTACAGCATCAAGGCCAGACTACCTCTTGGCTACTTATCATAAGAGTCAGTTTTTATACCCATGTAACTCATATCTAAGAATATTCTTAGATGCAAATTGTAACTTGTCCCTAGTATAGGCATCGCAAATTTAATTGTTTCTCATACTTCCAATAATTGGTGTCACTTTTATGACGACACTTCATTCTTCTTTTCAAAAGCAGCTCTGTTTTCATATACATTCATTTAATCAGTGATTTGCTTGTTCATTCAACAAACATATCCTGAGCATATATTATGTGCTGAGACTGTATTTGTTGCATGAAATATACAGATTACTTGTATATCATCTTGTCTTTAAATGAGAGTGGAGAGTGAGGAGAGAAGAAAAAGAAGACATCATGATGAGTAATAAACTAAAATAATATGATGACTTAATAGATATATCTTTGGGCAACATATCTTTAACTCTGCCTGGTTGAGGGAGTCAGAAAGGGAGAAAGATGGTTACCATCCAGCTCCTTTTGCCTTTTTCATAAAGGTAACATCATAAGGCAAGATTTGGCGTTGGATCGTTGTCCTTGGGACATAGAGTGAATATTACTTATGGCCTCTGTCCATGGTGCCAAAGGAAAGCCTTCACTCTCCCTTCTGGCAGTCTTACCAACATGCACACACCCAAACGTACACCCATCAAAGCAACTATGTATCCATGGATCTTGATGAATACTTTTTTTCCTGAAAAAGAACGGATTTCCAATTTTTTTTTTCTGTCACACCTAGAATGAAATGGAAATTCCTTACCCTGACTTATGAGGCATAAATGAGTTAGTTTGGGTCTATCTATGTGGCTTTGTCTCATCCCGTACTTCTCTTGTACGCTAACCTCCAAGAGTACTGACTTTCTTTCTATTCCTCAAACAAGGCAGGCTTGTGTCCATTTAAATCCTTAGCATAAGCTTCCTCTGCCCCTGCCATACTTCTTCAGAGAGCTTCAAATACTTGAATCCTTTTTGTCAATTACATCTCCATTTAAAAGCAACTTGAGAGAGAACTTACTTAACAATCCTGTCAAAAATATCCCGGTCTCATCACCCAGTTAGTCTCTATCCTGCTTTCTCTTGATAACACCAAATATCTGAATGTGACAATTTATTACTTATATGAGTTTATTATCTGCCTTCTCCAGAATGTAAGCTCCATAAGAGAAGGAACTTTGCTGCTCATCCTGAAAATCTACTCATTGTAAGCAGAAATGAGCTCTTAGCCATTTGTAGCCAGCCTTTAAACTGTCCCAGTAATCCTCTCATGCTGCTCTTCACACCCTTGTGTAATCTTCTCCCAAACGGACTAGGTTTGACCTGGTTACCAATGGGATAGTATGGAAATTGCAATGTGTGACTTCCAAGGCTAGGTCATAAAATATATATATATATATATATATATATATTTTTTTTTTTTTTTTTTTTTTTTTTTGCGGTACGCGGGCCTCTCACTGTTGTGGCCTCTCCTGTTGCGGAGCACAGGCTCCGGACGCGCAGGCTCAGTGGCCATGGCTCACGGGCCCAGCCGCTCCGTGGTATGTGGGATCGTCCCAGACCGGGGCACGAACCCGTGTCCCCTGCATTGGCAGGCGGACTCTCAACCACTGCGCCACCAGGGAAGCCCAGTCCATTGTTATTCTGTGGATTCTTGCCAACAACAAGCACCATGGGAGTGAATCATCCTGAAGGTTGATTCTCCAGCCACTCTCTAAGTTTCAGATGCTACAACCCTGGATGCTACTTTGATTGCAAAGTCATAGAGAACCTGAGCCAGAACCATACAGGCTACTCCTGAATTTCTGACATGCACAGCCATCATGAGATAATGAATATTTATTTTGCTTTATGCTGCTAAATTTGAGAGTCATTTATTAGGCAGCAACATATAACTAATACATCCACGCTCTACTAACTGTTAGGCTCCGCTCTAAGACAGTGCCTCTCATGTAGCACTCAGTCAGCATTTGTTGGGTATATTAATGAATGAAAGGATGGTTGAAGAAAATGCCTTAATTTCATTTAATTGCATTTACAACTAAGACTAACTGTAGCTTCACTGCAAGATAAAAAAGGTAGCCAATTATAAAAGTGTTTATTTTACAAAAGATGGCTATGATGAAATCAATATCACAACTTGAAAACTCAATTCAGGCTCTGCCTGCTTTCCTGTTTAACTCCCGGTTTCCTTTGTCCTAATAGAGTAAACGAGCAGGAGGGCGTTTGTCTCATTCTCTCTTTACTTAAAGGTCTTTAACTTCTATTTGCAGGTGTTTTTGCCTTCTAATCTTTCTCTTAATTGTTTCTCCAGCCTTTGTTCTGATAACAGATGTACTTTTTGTACTCTTTCAAATCCTGCCATTTTGGTTAAGAAGGAAAAAGATTTAAATCAAATCGTGGTTCAGTTGTGGTACTCTCCACAGACATTTATAACTGACAATTGAATGCATCAGTTGCTTTAAATAGCCTGACTAATGGTCATTCATAACAAAAACAAAGGGACTGGCTGATGAACAGTTCTGTAGAATGGAGGGAGGTTGGAATAATTGAGATTTAGAATTTAAGTTTTCCCAGAAATTTCTGAAACATGTTTGTATTATAGATTCTGATTCAGATTCTAAAGCAGAGAGCAAGATTTTTTTGCCCAACTGATGGAACACTACCTCTTTTCAATATGTTCTGTCTCTATAAACATCATGGTTCACATTTCAAACATTTGCTGTGTCTCTTCCAAGCATTCATTTTTACTAACAGTGATGACTAACCTCCATTTTAGTCTGTATGAATTCCATGAAAGGCAAAGACGCAGCAAACCTTGTTTGAAATTTGTTTCATGTTGGGAGAATCGAGTTCATCCTTGTAACCACAGTGAGTCTTTAGCTGCCAATTTTAAATGGAGAGACACATTGAAAAGCGTGTTATTTTGTTTTAATGATATTTTATACTTGTGATTCTCATTTTTGTGCAGATAAAATAGGGTATCATTAAGATCAGCACCATTGTGATATCTTGCAGTGTTAAATTCTCTGAGCAAGAAATGTTTAAGCCTCTGTGGTTTTTGACCATGAATTCACATTTCAAAAGAAAGTACATTCAGGTTTAGAAAAACAGCAGGTGCAAAGGGAGTTTTAACTATCTCTTTACTATTAGGAGGAAAAATAAAATTGGCAGCAATAGACTTGTTCATCTTCTGCATTTCTATTCTTAATGATAATTATATGACCAAGAGATACATATTAACAATGGCAGCAGGGATTTCAAATTATAGAGCATTATTGGCACCATCCTACAAATAGAAAACAGAACTGGAAAAAGACGTTAGAGTTATCATTGATGAAAGGTAGTGATTTGAGCTTAGTATTTTGTAATGCACAGTGATATTAAATTCCAATCTAGGGCAGGGTTTCCCAAAAGCAGCACTGTTGACGTTTGGGGCTGAATAATCCTTTGTTGTGTGGACCAGTCCTGTGCAATATAGCATGTATGTGTAGCTGCATCCCTGGACTCTACCCACTAGATGCCAGTAGCATCACCCAAGTCATGACAATCGAAAATGTCTCCAGATCTTGCCAGATGTTCTCTGGGGGACAAAATAGTGCCCCTCCCCCAATGAGAATTACTGCTCCAGGGTATCAGTATATAAGTAAAAACATAGAACATGGTGAAGCATAAAACTTACACCATCTCTATCAAAGATTCCCAGGAAAGGTCAACCAGCAGCATTGACCAAACAGAAGCAGAGACTCACATAGCTGGAAGGGGTTTCAGGTGGTTGATAAGCTATTTTTATTTATTGAATGGGACTCTGAGACTTTGGGAGGGGTATAGATTTGCTCAGAGCCACACAGATGTCTTGGGTCAGGCTTGAAACGATGTTTTCCTACATGCATGCTGTCCTTTCTTCCTATCTGAAGCCAACTCAGTCCCTGTAAAGCTTGGGTTTACATCTTAATTTTCTAGTAAATGGGCTGGGTTTGCATTGTCTTAGCTCCCTAAAATTACTGATGGTGCTACAAGTAGAAAATACCACTCCCACCTGGAGTAACTGTTGACCCCTTCAAGGGGGTGAATAGTGGGGGATCTTGATGTTGGCTTTTGTTTTCTGTGTTAAATGAGTCCTATAACCACGCTAATGATGTGAGTTTATGAAGCGTAGCACGTTCAGTACAAACCTGCAGACTCCAGTCTTATCATCTGAGTTCAAATTTTGGCTCAGTTACTTACTATGTGTGTGACCGTGGGCCAATTAGGTAACTTTTGTAATCATGAGTGTTCACATCTGAAGTGGGGAGGGTAAACCTGAACCTAACTCATAGGGTGACGTAAAGATGAAATGGAATGATGTGTGTAGGTAGTTGAGCACAGTTTTTAGATGGAGAAGGCAGCCTCAAATAACTGCTATTACTGTCGCCGTTGTTGTTATCGGTAGTACTGTGATTAAACTGAATGCTTTCCAAATGTGTGTGGAGAGATGTGAGTATTCTTTGTAGAACACAAAACAGAAAGATGAAGTAAAAAATAAAGATGCCTGAATTAACAAAGTTCTCAATCCCGGCTGGGAGTGAAAAAAAACTATGTAGGAAATGTCCAAGAAATCTAATTCTGAGAGAATGGTTTTAAGATACAAGGCATTCTCAGAATTGTTACAGTTTAAACTAGACTTAACTACGGAGATAGTTTTAATATGATGCTGGAATGAGACAAGCTCGCACAAGTCTGTGTGTATGAATGCGAAAAAATGTATGATCTTGTGTGTTCTTCTTACATCTCATGTAGTAAATGATTCCTATATGCCAGGGGCTGCCCATCTCCATGGCTCACAGTCTTCCCAAAGTTGAGTTGGTAATGAGGCTCAAATATCATGCAGATTGCCTGATACCTTTGCCCTCACCAATTCAACAACTGTGGGATTCTGAACTATTAATAAAATATAATAAAGGATTCCAACATGAATTGTAGCTGGAAAAGAGATTTTAAAAGGTCATGGCTTCTCTGTGAACCCTTCGAAATGAAAGATGAAATGATAGGTGGGAGAGAGGCACAAGAACAACTACAGTTTATAGACCTTGGGATAATTTCAGAAGCTTCCTGTTATCTCAGATCATTTTTGATAATTAAAATAGACAATATTATTGATTTCATTTAGTCTGTTGGCACTGCTTGTGAGAATATCTAGGCATGTAATTTGGTTGCCTTACTTATTAGGCTTCATTAGTATCCACTTGAGAGTTCTCAACTTTTGATTTTTGTGCAAAATATAGGCCCTGTGTTTTCATTTCGGTTCCTGGGCAGGTTTTAAGGCTGCCTTGACACTTTATTATAAGCAGCTAAAATACTGTGCTGCATTTATATATACAGGGAACAATACATTATTTAATATTATTTTATATATTATATGTATATATGTATTCACCATGGTATTGGAATGAGCAACAATTGAAATCCTGCTGTTCACAAGGCAAAGTGCCCTGCTTCTCTGCATAGTAAATAGCAAATTCTCATTGTGTGTCATCTGATTGCTCACTGTCCTGATAGCTTCTCATGTGGAAATAAATTAAACCGTGCTTCCCTTTAAAGGAGACAGTACGATGGAATAGAATGAGCCCTGGATTTGCAGTTAAAAGAACCCAATCTAACCCACTTACTGGCTAGCTGAACTTGAATAAGACACATTTTTTGAGTCTATCAAATAGAGCTAGAACTATCCTGCCTGCCTCCCTCTGAGAGTCACCTTGAGAATCAAATGAGATAACATATGTGGAATACTTTGTAAAATGGGCAGCATGATGCAAAGGTGAAGTATTATTGGGAAGGGCGAGGGCTATGGAAACTGTCTATCACCAGGGTTCAGACATGTCTGAGAATGACTGCTGAATGGTGAAGCAATTCTCCCAGGAGTCTGTTTGCATAAGAGACCTGGTGCCTGCTTGAATAGAAGTCATAATAAGAGATGATAAGGCAGACAGTAAAAACAAAAACAAAAACAAGAAACAAAACAAAACAAATTTTGACCTCTTGAGAAAGTGAATGATTATGAAACCACTGCAAGAACTGTCATTAGATTTCTCTTCTGGTTCCATCTCTTTGGCCTCTTCTATGAGTCACATGGCAAGAGGGTAGGGAAGTTCTAAAGAAAAGCTAGTAGAGCCTGTAAGATATGTGGAGAAGCAGCAGCTCTTGGAGACCATTTATACCCAGTAAAACTTTTAAAGTGGAAAGAGGCATTCTTCTCACATACCATAAGAGAACATCATTTATCTTGACAATTCAGATACTTCAGTTCATCTTTGACATGGCAGTACCTGGCATTGCAGACATTCCAAGGTCATTACTGAAATATTGCTGAGCATCTGTGCAAGACCTTGGCAGCCACCAAACCTATCTGATGTAATAGAGTTCCCACTCAGAGATGGCTACCTATCTCCTGGTGAGTTCTGCTTATGTAGAATAGCCCTGACACCCAAGTTTGGGCTATTTGTGACTATGTCTTTGCTTTCTGAACAGCTTCTTCTTGTGGTCTGTTATTTGGGTTTGACATGATTCAGGCAGACAATAAGATTTGCTTTACATTAAAATTAAATTTAATCTAATTAAAAATGTTGAATAAAGAGACAGTTTCAAAGTCATGGAAGCTTCCTCACATAATTATCAGGGTTTTAGAGAGAGCCCAGAGTCTTTTTTGCTGAATTTCTCTGAATATGTCTCAGTTCTTGCTCTTACTGAAGCTGGTTTGTTCAGTGATTCTTTTTATTCCTAATACAATGATAGAATTATTCCAATAAATTCCATTAGAAGGAACGAATTTCTATTGTTTCCCACCAAGAGAAGCTTAACTAAGACATGAGGGAAAAGGACTTTACCGGTGACTGGGGTTCAACTTTAGTAAGTGAGGGGAAAATCAGTGTAATATGAATATGAGTTATTCAGTTGTATATTATTCTGGCAGTTTCTGTGAAGGTTGGTTTGTTTTGTTTTTTGTTTTTTGTTTTTGGAGGAGATTGACATTTAAATGGGTGGACTTTGAATAAAGCAGACTGCTCTCCTTAATGTGGGTGGGCCTCATCCAATAAGTTGAAGACCTGAATAGAACAATGACTGACCTTCTCAAAAAAGAAGGAATTCTGACAGAAGACTACATGTGGATTTGAACTGCAACTTTCCCCTGGGTCTCCAACCTCCTGGCCTACCCTGCAGATTATAGTTTTGTACCTCCACAATCATAAACCAATTCTTTAAAATAAATCTGTCTCTCTATATATACACATGCTGTTGGTTCTGTTTCTCTGGAGAATCCTGACTAATACATATACTGTTACCTGACTCATTGGCATAGCTATTAGGCCCTCTGAAACAGCAGTTCTCAGCCTTATTGCTGTAAGATTGGTGGGAATCAGTTGAAGACAAAGGAATGAGACTATTGAAAAATAAATTGGAGATTTTATGAAACCCTCAGCCTCTCTTGTCTATACAAGCACACTGGGTTGTGAATGCTTTATAAATGGGTGTGTGCCTATATTATTTTCTATTTCTGCTGTAATGAATTATCACAATGTATTGGCTTAAGACAACACAAATGCATTATCTTACTGCTGTGGCAGTCAGAAGTCTAAAATGAGTTTTCAGGGCTGTGTGTCTTCTGGAAGCCACAGGAGAACCTGTTTCATTGCTTTTCCAGCTTCTCGAAGCTGCCTACACTCCTTGGTTTATGGCCTCTTCCTGAAATCACTCCACTCTCACCTCCCGTCATCACATCTCCTTCTTTGACTCTGACCCTCCAGAGTGCCTCTTATAAGAATCCTATAATTACATTGGATTCACATGCATAATCTAGGCCTGTCTCCCCAACTCCAGATCCTTAACTTCATCATATCTGCAAAGTCCCTTATGCCACGTAAAGTACCATATTCACAGATTCCAGGGTTTAGGATGTGGCCATCTTTGGAGGGAGCCATGATTTTGCTTTCCATAGTGCCACATGTGGGAATGTGATCCTACAAGGGTGTTATAGCTCAGATAAATGTTGAGGAGTATTTTTACTGAAGCTAAATGAAAGAGAATCCATTAATTTCTTTGCTCGTATTGTCTTCAAAATTTAGATCCAAAATCTTCTCTCCTAACTTAGGGTAAGGTAAGTAGTGAAACCAGCCATAGAACAGAAGACATATCACTAAGAGCATAAGAATGCTTACTAATTAGTGAGAATAAGTGCATGAACACAAGGGAGATAGCCCTTGTTTGTGTGGAAATTAAATTCTTTGTGAAAGCAGAGAAATAATAAGCACACAACAGATTGGAATGTATTTCAAGAGTGGACCCCACAGAATTTGCTGGTAAATTAGACATGAGGAGTGAGAGGAAGGGAGAAAGTAAGACCTTGAGCATCTTCTATGTGGGTAACACTGCATTAGGCTCTGCAGAGACACCAACAACAAGACAGAGACCAGATCCTCCCTCAATGCTCAAAGTTTAGTAAAAGGATAAACTCAAAAGTCTAAGAATAGACATGGAACTAGTATCCTGTTATACACAGAAAAGAACAAACCAATGGCCAATATACATTTGAAAAGATCTTAAGTCACTACGCACCAAAGAAATGTAAATTAAAATTATGACTTTTTCCTCAGAATTAGAAAACCTTAAAAGACTGGTAGTAAAAATGAACGGCATGATGAGGCTACCTGAAAGCCTATCTTGGTCATTAAAAAGAGATATCAAACTTTGGCAAAGTTGTAGGGAATCAGATATCTTCCAATATTGTTGGGGGGGAGGGGTGGAAATTGGTATTAGTTTTTCAAAACAAGTGTTTCTATACCTTTTTTTTTTTTTTTTTTGCGGTACGCAGGCCTCTCACTGTTGTGGCCTCTCCCATTGCGGAGCACAGGCTCCGGATGCGTAGGCTCAGCGGCCATGGCTCATGGGCCCAGCTGCTCGGCAGCATGTGGGATCTTCCTGGACCGGGGCACGAACCCGTATCCCCTGCATCGGCAGGCAGACTCAACCACTGCGCCACCAGGGAAGCCCTATACCTCTTAAAATTAGAAATGTGCCATTTTCGTGGCCCAGCGATGACACATTAAAATGAGAGGAAAATCACAGAGGTGTACAAAGAGATAAATTCAGGAGGTTCACTGCAGTATTTTTATAATAATGGAACAAATCAGACCAAAACGTCTCTTAACAGAATACTCATTAAATGGACTATTCATATCCATGTAACAAGTATTCCTAATGAAAAGGAGTAGGTAGATTTATATGCACATATATATATATATATATATTTTTTTTTAAAACACATTGGTAAATGAAAATGCATTGCACTGATATATGCACAGTATTATATGTGTCTGAAATCTTAAAAAAAAAACAAAACTGTATAATTTGTATGTACATAGATAAATAGGAGCAGAATTCTATTTGAATGGAGAGTCAAGAACAGTATTTACCTATATTTTTTGATTATTGTAAAATGATATTGTACTAATGTAACATTTGTATAATTAAAAAATTCCAACAGAGGGATTTCCCTGGTGTCCCAGTGGTTAAGACTCCATGCTTCCACTGCAGGGGACATGGGTTCGATCCTAGGTTGGGGAACTAAGATCCCGTGTGCCACGCTGCACAGCCTAAATAAATACATAAATACATAAATAAATAAATAAAAATTTAAGAAGAAAAATTCAAACAGTGACAAAAACTTCTTAAAAAGAGTTGGTTCAATAAAAGCAATGGATGGCAAAGACACTGTGCTGTATGGCTACACAAATTTGTCAAAGCTTTGCCCATGGAATATGCCCCAGATTCTCTTGATCATTTAGTGCTTTTTGTATTGATATGAAAATCAGATATTTTTCCAAACCAAAGGCAATACAACATCTTTGAAATGCAAGGCAACATAACAGTGCGATACTTAAGGGTTTTATTCATTGCGAGATCAGTAGAAGTCAACCCTGTGATGAGGCTTCCTGCAAAGCTGTCTCCATCATTAACTGCATTAAAAGAGACACAGAGCCTCGAACAAGAGAAGGAACAGCCCGTCTCCTCTATGCTGTGCATGCTCAACCCGAAGCCTTACACCCAGGTGTGTATGCCACATTTAAAGCATGTGCAAAGGAAGAAACCGCGGCTGTTAAAGGCCTTGAAATGATGACTATAGGGAATAGTAAAATGAATGGGGAACTACTTAACCAGGAGAAAAGGCTCCTCAAAGACATATGGTGGTTGACTCTAAGCATTTTAAGACAGCTACGCAGAGGATAAAAGGAACTCATTCAGTTTGCATGCAAAATATGAAAATAATAACTAGTATTTCACAAAACACTGACATGTGCACATCTTCTCAATCCTGTGAGGTATTATTGTCTCATTTGGCAGCTGTGGCAGAGACTAAAAAAGTTTGTTTTGCTTTTCATAGTGCTATCCCTCAGAAGTGGCCACCAACCAGGGACAATGTTTCCTAGCCCCCGTTGAAGTTAGATGTGGCCCTATGAATGGGTTCTAGTCAAAAGAACATTAATGAAAGAATTGGGAGCCATTTCTACACGTGCTGTATCTAAAAACACACACGTGTGTGTGTCCCCCACCCCTGACACACACAATATCTTGTGTGCCTGTTTCCATGCGCTTTTCCTCTTCTGGTTAGCTGGAGTAAAGAAGAATTGCAACAGAACCTTGGAAACCAATGCTAATTATAATGGAGCCTCCATCATCCTGTGTGCCTGACTGAGCATGTGGAAAAGGCCTGCCCCATTAACCTGTTAACCCTCCCTGTACTGTGATGTAGTAAGAACTCAACTTCTAATGAGCTTGAGCCATTGCACACTTTGAAGTCTGTTGTTAAAGCCCTCAGCCTACCTTGATTCATTCAACGGACTCAGAAAGTGAAATTCAACAGATGAGTATAGAGTCCAAAAACAACTAAGCTATCAAGCAGTTCAATCAGACTTGAACTCAGGCCATCTCATTCTGAATCCAAATCTTTTTCTCTTGCACCACTCTGCCCTGCAACCAAACTAGGATCAATATTATAAATGAGGGGGACAGAAATTATGGCTGCAAATGGCAAAACTAAAACAACTTAGTAATGAGGATGATGTACTTCATTCAAAGGAAAACAATCCATGGACTGGGGAGTACAGTGCCTCACAAGCAGTGGAGCACTGTCCCTGAGGGATTTGGGTCGAGAGCAAATTTATAGAACATTAGAAGAAGCAACATGGAAACAGGGTGATTGGTGAGGGATTGTAAGGGATTTCCTTATAAGGCTAGCAGGTTCTGTTTTCTAGGGTAAGGTAAGCTAGCTAAAGTTGAGTTGGAGGATTATGATTGTTGTATGTTAGGTTTCCTTGACAGTTTGCTTCCCATAAGTGCAGGTTTAGATTTGTGATGTGGGCTGGGCCTCTGGGGTGGCCTCCATTTTGTGGGTCCTGATATACAAATTAACTTGATCACAACTCAACAGAAGAGTTGTGTAACAGGCCTATATTTGCATTTCTTCAAGAGGCAGTGTGTACTCCATCTCAGGAGGTGTTCAAAAGAGAACATCAGAGAAAGAATCAGTGGACGAGTGTCAGAGCTAGATGATTTAATGTTTTTTACAACCTGAGATTCCATAATTCAGTGCACATTTGAAGCACTCAGATCATATTTATTATACAAACACTATACACTCAGCAGCAATTTGGGAGCCCTGTGGTCTCCTTAGCAAGGCATAATGGAAATGCTAGGAACTGAGCCGGAAAAAAAATGAATAAGGACCTTAACTAGTGCAAGTTCTAACAAATTTTTCATCTGGAAAATTCGTAAGATTGAGATTAATAAAGAACTTCATTACAAACTTATAGATGATTCTTTGAACAAATAAAATTCCTGGGTAATTTGTTGACTATGGAAAAGCTTACACAAATATAAGAACCCGTGCTTTTGAGTATCTGTCTTTACTGGGATGAGGGTCATATCCAGGGGACCCTGAGTAAGGGAGTGAAATGTCAGAGCAGATCTCTTTGGTCGACAGTAGTGGGGTCGATAAGGGCTGCAGGAGGCAGATGATGATTTCAGGTCTGAGTAGCTGGACCGTGATAATTTCCACAGGCTCTTATAATACATACTGGGTTGGGTTTGAAGCAAATTCATTTGCACATGCAACTTCCTCTCCCCACAGCAAAGCTGAACATGACACCTACTTTCTACCTGTCACCTTGTTCTCTAGAAAGGAAGGGGGAAAGGAATAGAAGAAGAAGCCAGGAGGTATTGAGGTGAGCACAAAATAGACTTGTCTCAAGTCCAGGTAACTATCCTAAGTTTTTTGTACTTTTTTGTCCAGACTTCACCCAATAAAGAGACAGCTGCAAAAACTTTAAGTTACTTCCGTTGGTGCTTGCCACATAAAATTCCAAGGGGATTTATTTGTTCAACAAATACTTTTTAATCTCCTACTATATGTCAGACACTGATCGAAGTACTGGGGAGGCAATGATAAACAGAAAAATACAACACAGAGCTTATATTCCAGTGGAGGAGAGAGACAGTAAACTACATAAATACAAGATGTACCATGTGTGATAGTGATAAATGCAAAAGAAGAACTTTAACCAAGACATGTTGGAGGAAGTTTTAGTAAAGGTCGTCAGGAAATGCCCTACTGAGATGGGGAATTTTGAGCAAGTTGTGAAGGAAGTGAGGATGTGAGCCAGACAAATTGTTGGGGAAGCTCATTCCAAGTAGAGGGGACAACAAGTACCAGGGTCCTAAGCTGGGTCTAGCATCAGAGCGTTGTTGGGAGAAGGGATGAGATAATGACATTAGAAAGGTAACAAGGGTTAGAAAAAGTAGGACCTTGAAAGTCCTAGTTAGAACTTTAAATCTGGTCTCAATGAGAACTCTGGTAAACCTTAAGCAGAGGATTGACAGGATCTAACTTACTTTTTAAGGAGATCACTCTAGCTAGTGTGTCAAATAGATGTGGCAAAGGTGGAAGCAGGAAGACCAATTAGATTATTGCAAGAATCTAGGTCCCGTGGTTTGGTCAGGATGGTGGCTGTAGGAGCCATGAGAACGGGATGAATTCTCAATGTTTTGAAGTTAGAAGTGATAAGATTTCCTGATAGGCTGAATGTGGAGTGTAAGAGATAAAGAAGAGTTAAGGAAAATATCAAAGTTTGGGCTTGAACTAAAAGAATAGACATTAACCAAGAAGAAGGACCCTGCAGAAGTTTTGACAAGGGGAAAGGGAGTTTGTGAAGAAGCAATTATAAGCTTAGTTACAGTCAAATTGGACTTACCTCTTAGGCATTCATGTAACGTTAATCAAATAGGCAGTTGGACATACAAACGTAGATTTCAGATGAGAGGTTATAATGGAGATGGAAATTTAGGAGACATCAGCATAGAGATAGGTATTTAAAGTGATGTTACTGGCTGAGATCACCTAGGAGTGACTGTAGATAGCAAAAGCAGAAGAGGTCCTAGGACTGAGCCCTAGGCTCCTACAACATATAGATATTGCAGAAATGAAAAGGAACCAGCCTAAGAGACTGGAGAGTAAGTGATTAGAAAGGTAGGAGTCAAATAAGATAAACCAGATGTCTTGGAAACAAAATAAAGAAACTTTTCAAGGAGAGGGAAATCAACAGTGGCACGTGTTGCTGAGAGTTTCACATTATGTGGACTGAGCTGTGATCTGGGATTTAGTAACAGCGTGGTCATTGTCAGCATTCAGAAAGTCAGTTATGGTGGAATGGTGGGGCTGAAAACTGACTGGAATAGTGGCAAGAGAGATGGATGTAGAATAACTGGCCACATAGAATAGCTAATCTTTCAAGGGAAGAAAAGAAATTGGGTGATAGTTTCAGGGGAAAGTGGGATCAAGGGAGAGAATTTTCTTTAACATGGGATAAATGGCAACATATCAGTATGTTTATGGGAATGATTTGGGACCACCTTGAGGGTTTTGGTGAATTAAAACTGATATCAATCAGAATATTTTGTGTCTTCTCCAGCCAATTTCAGCAGTGCTGGCGGAGGTATTAAGTACCCAAAGATGTGAACTTAACCAGCAGTTTGGTTTTGCCAAGAGAGTAGAGAGGGGTGATGCAGTTGCGAGGAAATGATTGTAGTAGGTTAACTCATAAGAGAAAATAGTAACGGACCATGAAATTTAAGCAGAATGTAGAGGGAAGAGAAGATTTAGTGGGGAGGCAGTGAAGAACAATGAAAACTTGGTGGGATCAATTCATTAGATATTTAGGAGGGGTTCAGTATTATTGGAGCCTAGGTTCTACAAGATGAGAACTGAAAAGTAGAATGGAATGTGGTGCCATTAATGGTAAATAACATGGTCAAGAATATGCCAATGATATAGAGGCCCTTGCATAGGGTGTAGGACAAAATCACTGGAGCAGAGGCCAAGAATTTAGGAGGAGGGCATTGGAAAATCATCTGTGTGGCTACAGAAATTATCAAGAATTATGATATCAGTAGTGTTGAAGAAAGTGAGAGCGTAATAGAAGAAAATTTTTCTAAAGAAAGAGGATGGATGGAACATAAAGAGCAGTATTGTATGAGATAAGATTCAAAGCTGAATGTTTAAGATTCAAGAAAGAGTGGTCTGGAAGTGTCAGTGCAGAGCAGTAGGACATCTATCCTGCCTCCAGGTGCTATGACAAGAGAATTGGAGGAGGGAAAATAGTCACTCCTTGAAAGTGCTACAGGGAAAATGGTGCCATCAGAGGAGAGCAGATTTCTATGAGCAAGAAGAAGCGGATGTTTGCTGATGAAGCTGAGAATATGTTTGCTGATGACTGACCTAGAGTTTCACGGCACTCCATGAAAGGGTTATAGGAGATGCGGAGGTAGGAATAAAGGTCACAAAAGGCAATGGGGATAGAGTCTGGAGCCTGGATGATGAGCAACAATGTGGGAAACATGGACATCTTGTGATGGTCAACCTAACCTGGGCAAAAGACATAGTGTTTAGCCCCAGCGGTCCCAAAGCAGAGGGGTGAAGAGGCTCCTAGCATTGAGGGAAAAGAGGGATAAAGGGGACCCTTGCCAGCAGGGAGAAGAATTCTGGGGTTCCCATTTGATTCATGCCATTGGAGGCAAGGATGGTCTTCCTCTGAGATTGCAGGCACCTGCTTGGCCCCTGTAGGGCTTGCGTTTTCCTTCAAGCATGGACTCTCTGGATTTATGCTTATAGCAGCCTACAAGGGGATGCTTAACAATAGCATATTTGATTCAGTTATAACGAACTATAGAATATTAGAAAAAAAAGTAGAATATCAGACAGAAAGGCATATACCCAAATAAACTCATCAATGAAGAAAAGATGATATAGTTGATGGGCATATTGGTCAGTGTGCTGAAAAGGAGTGGAACAATTATAATACAGTAAGTCCCCTACATACAAACCTTCAAGTTGCAAACTTCCAAAGATGTGAATGTGGAGTTTACTAATGAAGACCTGATGAATTGGAGGCCCAGAGAAAGGAAGAAGAGAGACAAGAGGAAGAAGCAGTAACTGAAGAACCGAACAGATTCACCACGAAGGAAATGGCAAGGGGATTTTCTTTATTTGAGGAGGCACTGTTAGTTTATGAGGCACTGGACCCTAACAGAGAACGGTACACAAATGTTGCAGCAGTCGTTCAGAATGCAATCCAGTGCTACCGTGTGACCTATGATGAGAAAAAATGACCTACTACCCAGATATCACTGGATCATTTTTTCAAGAGGGTAGATAGAATTGAATCCAGCAAGGAACCAGACCCTGTGCCATCAGTGTCAGACGTGAGTGAAATTGCAGGTTGACCTCCGTCTCCTATTGCTGAGGATCCTTCAGCTCTACCATCTCCCACCTCCTCTCCCTCCTCCAGTCACTAACTCTTCTTGCCTGTTCACTTGATGCCAGACCATGTAGGCCAGCTGTTGTACTGTACTTTTCAAGGTACCATAAGGTTAAAAATCTTTTCTTTATTTTTTGTAGTTGTTTGTTTTGTATGTATTATTTGTGTGAAAAGTATTATAAACCTATTATAGTACAATACTATATAGCCGATTGTGTTAGTTAGGTACCTAACTACCCAACTTAGGAACGTGCTCTCGGAACAAAACTCGTTCGTATGTAGGGGACTTACTGTCCTTTATTATATCCTGCCAGCTGCCTTGTTTTAGTCATTTGCTTTGCCTTAGTTGCGACATCTGCCTCATTAATTAGCTGTTGTGACTCTGATGATTCTGATATTGAAATAGACCTAAACTTTATGACTAAACCTAAACATTACGTTTTTTTCCTTTGGCTGTTACTTAATTCCATAAAGAAGTTGGACACTCTCAGGAAAGCTGGAGAGTTTCTAGGATGATGTAGAGAAAAAAAAAACGTGACAAGCACTATTTAGTGATGGAGGAACAAATTACAACATGAAAGCCTTTTCCTTTTTTGTCTGAGGCCTGCAGTGTTATCTTTACCATCTTAAATATGATCCTGTATGGCCAAAAGCTTTCTAACACCTTCAAATTATGATTTTGTCAAACTGTCAGAACTTGTGTGGATACCTGGAATTCAAACCCCAAAACCTAGCAAATAGTTCCATCATCTGTGGGGTTTTTTTTTTTTTTTTTTTTTTTTGCGGTATGAGGGCCTCTCATTGCTGTGGCCTCTCCCGTTGTGGAGCACAGGCTCCGGACGCGCAGGCTCAGTGGCCATGGCTCACGGGCCCAGCCGCTCCGCGGCATGTGGGATCCTCCCGGACCAGGGCACGAACCCACGTCCCCTGCATTGGCAGGCGGACCCTCAACCACTGCGCCACCAGGGAAGCCCTATCATCTGTGTTTAGATGGGACTATAAAAGTCAATGGGACTTTTATAGTTCCTTCCCTGGAAGCAAACTTCATGTTCTTAAAGTTCAGCTTACATTTCATGCTAAAAGATTGCAACAAACACAATGAAGTTTTTTACAACCATATAAAATTGAAAGATCAAAGAGAACAGTATTTTAAAGTGTTTGATATAGTGTTTGATCATAACCTGAGGGAATCAATGTACTTTTAAAAAGAAACTCTTGGGGCTCCTCATGCAGCAAATCCAATCATTTGATAATCTCATCACGATTCTGTTGTATACTTACCATGTGCTGTGCTCATCTGAAGGAACTAAACAGGCTCTTGAAAGAGTGGTAGGTAGGAGTAAAACCGATTCCATTTTCAAAAGTCAGTATAAAACATAATACAACACATGAACCATGTATTTTCCAGGTTTCTTTCAGGACATGACTATCATATTAAAAATATATAGTTACCAGTTGTACATCAAAATAATAATGCCATAAAAATGAGATGAAGAGATTCTCATTTGTTCATGAAGAATTTAGCAGACTACTCTATTAGACTTACTACTTAGGTGTTATCAGAAAGCCTGCCCAAACTAGTTTAAGTGAAAATAACAATAATAAAAATAGAAGAATACATTGGCTGCTAGAACTGAGAGATCCAGAAGTAGAATAGCTTCAGGCACAGCTTGATCCAGAAACTTAGTGCTCTTTCTCTCTTCGTTAACTTCTCATCCAGTGTCCACTGTATCTTATGCTTATTCTCCCTAACCATAGGTAGGTTTCTCCCAAGATACTTTGGAAGCTAGCTTCTGAGAACTAATGGCCCACATCAACATAAGTGAGTAACACTAAGGAAAAGTGATAACTTACCCACC
This sequence comes from Mesoplodon mirus, assembly GCF_964341445.2. Lineage (NCBI taxonomy): Eukaryota > Metazoa > Chordata > Mammalia > Artiodactyla > Ziphiidae > Mesoplodon > Mesoplodon mirus. Next base: position 15,772,165 of record NC_138988.1, on the reverse strand, counting down.
TCTCCCACTCATCCCCATCATCTACACAGAAATCCCCAAAAGGGCTCTGATTTTACCTGAGTTATAGTCTTAATATTAGACCAATCGCTTTCTCCAGAAAATGAAATATTAATTCATTCAAGGTCACCATAGCCAGGGATGGGCAATAGATTGTGACTGACATCACTCCAGAATTAAGGGAATGGCAGCGCCCCCAAAAGAAATAATACTAGGGAGGAAATGAGAGCAACACACAACCACTACAGGCATCATGGCAAGAAGAACTGAAGCAACCTAGATATCCAACAGATAAATTAATTATGGTGCAGCTAAATAACAAACTCATATGAGTTACTATAATTAGGTTGTCAAAGAATGTCATGTCATGAAAAATATTCACAATGAATGATTCTGTTTAAAAGGTAGTTTACAAAACAGTAAATATAATAGGATCCTAATTGGGTGACATTTTGATGTTACAGATGAAAAACGTATATATTGTGTATCCAGAGAAAAAATACTCTAAGGAAATACACTAAAACATTAAATGTGACCATCTTTGGGAGACAAGGTTATAAAGATATTTTATTGTTAGTTCTGAATACTGAAATATTTGCTGAGTTCCTATGATGTCACTAGGTTGGATACTGTAGGATACCAATTTAATATTATGAAGGATTCTTTATAGTAAGTCTTCCTATAGAGACTTATTCAAAGGTAAATATCCCTTAGAACAGAAGACATTTTCAGCCATTTCACATCTATGCAACTTTTATTTTGTGCATGTGAGATAGGAATATGAAGATGATCTAGTTATTTCCACACATGTGAGAGTTTGGAGAGAATGATAGTTTATTTTGTGATACAGTGTAGCTATGGTAATAATGCAAAAACAATGTGTTACATGAGCAGATTGGAAAGAGGAATCAGAAGTGCATTAGCTGTAAGTAACAAAAGTCAAACTACATTGGCTTAAGTGAACAGTAGTTTATTTTTCTTATATAATACGAATTCCAGATATTGTAGTTAGGGATTGGTTCAATAGCTCAGTGCTATTAGGATGATGATGCACTTTTCCCTCGGCCTTTCCCTCAAGCCTAGCTCTTCCAGTTCTCAAGATGATTGTTAGATGCCATTTCTACCTTCACAGCAAAAAGAAGACAAAAGGGAATGGGGTAGAACCAGTTGCATTGATTTCCTTTATTGAGGAAGCAAGCTTGGGACTTCCCTGGTGGCACAGTGGTTAAGAATCCGCCTGCCAATACAGGGGACACAGGTTCGTGCCCTGGTCCAGGAAGATCCCACATGCCGTGCAGCAACTAAGCCTGTGCGCCACAGCTACTGAAGCCTGTGCTCTAGAGCCCGTGAGCCACAGCTACTGAGCCCACGTGCCACAACTACTGAAGCCCACGTGCCTTGAGCCCATGCTCCGCAGCAAGAGAAGCCACCACAATGAGAAGGCTGCGCACTGCAACGAAGAGTAGCCCCCGCTCGCCACAACTAGAGAAAGCCCATGCGCAGCAACGAAGACCCACCGCAGCCAAAAATAAATAAATTAAATAAATAAATAAAAAGGAAACAAGCTTTTTCTCAGAAACCTCAGCAAACTGTTGCTTACGTCTTAGGTTAGATCTTTGTTTTTTTGTCTTCTGTCTTTTGAGCCATTACTGAGACAATTAACTTCATGCAGGTGTGAACTTTATAGTGCCCCATTTCAGTGGTGCTATGTCTTTAACACTTTCTATCTGGACATGATTAACAAAGGGCATAGGAATTCTATGGAAATCTGCCACTTACTCATGTACAGGCTGAAACTATGAAGAACAAACAACCTATGAGAACAATTCTTGGCTATTGGGGACAGAAAACAATGGATAAAGATGTGGTGCTTGTCCTCAAGTCACTGTAGTTAAAAAGGGAGAGTAGAAAAGGAAACATATTTTTGATCACTTAAGGTGAGTTCTCTGGGGTAGGCTAACCAGGTGCTATGGACTGAATTGTGTCCTCTCAAAATTCATATGTTGAAGCCCTAATCCTTAATGTGACATTTGGAGATGGTGCCTTTGCTAATTGGAGTTAGATGAGGTCATAAAGGTAGGGCCTTCATGGTGAGATTAGTGGCTTTATAACAAGAGGCAGAGAGAGAGATTGCCCCCTCTCAGCCATGTGAGGACACAGTGAGAAGGTGGCTGTCTGCAAGCCAGGAAGAGAGGCCTCACCAGGAATCGGCTAACACCTTGAACTTTAAACTTCTTGCCCCCAGAACTGTGAGAAATAAATGTCTGTTGTTTAAGCCACCCAGTCTGTGGCATTTTGTTATAGTAGCCCAAGCAGACTTACATACCAGGTGTGCTCTGAGAATGCAGAGTAGAAAAAGCTAACCTTATCAGGGACAATTTCCTGGAGGATGGGATACCTGAAACACTTTCTCAAAATTGCATATGTCAAATACAGTTTCCTCTCAAATATGTTTCTATATTCTCTAGTCTTTTCTTCAACACACACACATTATCTTCTAATTAAGTGACTATGATTGTGTGTTTATCCATCTCCCAACCCCAACTACCTACAAGTTCCTTGAAGCCAGAGTGCCATATTGTTTGTGGTCACCTTTGTATGCTACTTGCATAACAAAGAGTCACTACTCAAGAAATTATACTTCATTGAATGAATGAAGGCATGAATAAATGATTCAATTAATGATCAAATGAAGCGTCATTTGGAGATAGTCAAAGGAAGGAGAACTTTGATACAGAAAAAGGAAACAGCTTAAGGAAGGGCATGAACATAGAATGTGACCTGGTACATGCAGGAAGTGACAGGTAGCTCAGAATGTTTAAAGCAGAAATTTGGGGTCTGAGAAACATTTATGGAGGGCTTATTCTGCATTAGGTAATATTCTAAGTTATTTACCATATTAACTCATTTAATGCTCATAACAACCTTTTGAGATAAGCAGTATTATAATCCCATTTTATAGACAAGAAAATTGAGGCACAAGGATGTTGAGAAGCGTGCTCAAGTTTGCACAAGCAGAGAGTAGTGAAGCCGGAATAAGAAGCCAGTCAGCTTCTAGTGTCCACTCTGTATAGATGAGGCTTGTGAGAGAGGCAGTGACCACACTACTCAGGCCCTATAAGACCATGCTAAGGAGCTTGGATTTTATTAAGTAGATTATTATTGGAAGCCATTCAGTTGTGAGAGCTACTTGGTCAGCTTTCATTTAAAGAGAGATTCAGGGGTTTAAGGCAGAAGGCACAATACTTCGATTGTGAAATGTTGGAAAGCCAGGAATTGTAAATAAGAAGACAGATTTCAGAAATACTTACGGGGTAAAACTGATAGAGCATTGTGCCCATAGAGTGTGAAGAATATAGAAATAGGATAAGGGCTTCCCTGGTGGTGCAGTGGTTGAGAATCTGCCTGCTAATGCAGGGGACACAGGTTCGAGCCCTGGTCTGGGAGGATCCCACATGCCGCGGAGCAACTAGGCCTGTGAGCCACAGCTACTGAGCCTGCGTGTCTGGAGCCTGTGCTCTGCAACAAGAGAGGCCACGATAGTGAGAGGCCCGCGCACCGCAATGAACAGTGACCCCCACTTGCCACAACTAGAGAAAGCCCTCGCACAGAAAAGAAGACCCAACACAGCAAAAATAAATAAATTAATTAATAGAAATAGGATGAGTCAAGGATGATACTTGGAATGATAATTTGGGTGACTGGGTAGATAGTGAAGCAATTAACTAAGACAGGGGATCCAGGAAGAAAAGGTGATAAGGGGAATATGATACATTTAGATTTGCCTATGTTAATTTTGAGGTGCCCTGGGGCATTCACTTGCAGATATCTGAAAAAGTAGTTGAGTATAGAAGGCTGAGATTCAAGGAAGAGGTCTCTGCTAGATTTTAAAAGTTGAGAGTCATCAGCATGTAGGTGGTAGTTGAAACATGAGAACAATGAGATTAATATTCATGCACAAATTTATGTGCATGAATATTACCTGTCAGTGCACACACAATTTTGGAAGTCCAATTATTATTATTATTATTATTTTTTTTTTTTTTTTTTTTTTTTTTTTTTCTGTACGCGGGCCTCTCACTGTTGTGGTCTCTCCCGTTGCGGAGCACAGGCTCCGGACGCACAGGCTCAGCGGCCATGGCTCACGGGCCCAGCCGCTCCGCGGCATATGGGATCCTCCCAGACCGGGGCACGAACCCGTATCCCCTGCATTGGCAGGCGGACTCTCAACAACTGCGCCACCAGGGAGGCCCTTGGAAGTCCAATTATTAAAAGCCTTCTACTGGGGCCTGCTCAGTTAGCTGCATTTGCAAAATATATTATAAGATGACAAAGTAGCTGTATTGGTTTTAGTCTCTAAATGTGTCCCTAAAGACCTCTACGGGAAATAAGTAACAGTGTGCCTCTCTACATGCCCCTAGAAAAGCAAAAATAGAATAAAAAAGAAATAAAACAACAATCTTTTCCCATCTGCCAAACATAAAGGATGCCCAGATAGAAGTTGAAATCTGATGGCTTTTCAGTACTCTATTGCATGAATTTTTTCTTCCATGTATGAATATAGGTTGCCTCTGTTTGTCTCAAATCTTTATCTTTGGTTGTCTCTTATAAAAGCTTTATATGTGGCACTTAGAGAGAGCCTTGAAGAATTTCTTACAAGAGCAGACTTAATTAATGTTTCCAGTTGCATGGGACTTTCTAAGCCCCAGGCAATGAAGATGAATATACTAAATAGGAAGTTGGCCTGTCTTCATCCTTTCAAGCTTAATCGCTCTTGATCCCAGCTCAGGAAAGTGTTGAATTTGGGTAAAAACCGAGTAACGTTTAAAGCCTTCACCACCCTTCCATGACTCACTTCTTTTTCAGCCATTTTCGAAATTAAGTGTTCCATTCAATTATTGGGTCTTACGCTCTGAACAAGGTGTACTTACAGAGAACAGGGCACAAGACCTGGTAAGGAGAATGTTTTCAGAGTGAAAAGAAAACATGGGGGGGCTTCCCTGGTGGCGCAGTGGTTGAGAGTCCGCTTGCCGATGCAGGGGACACGGGTTCGTACCCCGGTCCAGGAAGATCCCACATGCCGCGGAGCGGCTAGGCCCGTGAGCCATGGCCGCTGAGCCTGCACGTCCGGAGCCTGTGCTCCGCAACGGGAGAGGCCACAGCAGTGAGAGGCCTGCGTACCGCAAAAAAAAAAAAAAAAAAAAAAAAAAAAAAATGGGGGTTTGAAATCAAGAGATGTATTTAAGCCCAATGTGATGCTGATTTGCCTGTGATTTTGAGTAAGCATTTAACTACTTAGGCTCTCTGTATTGTCCTCGGTAAACCATGAAGAGTGCAACACTCCAGCCTATTATACTGCAGAATCTCTTAGCTATTGCTACATAGCAATCCATCCCCAAACTCAGGGGGTTAAAAGAACAATTATTTATTATTATAGTTCCTGTAGTTGCAGGGCAACTGAGAACTCCTTCGGTTTGGCTTGGTTGGGAGAGCTTTGTGGGTCACTTCTGCTCCATATGTCCCTCAGCTATCTTCTGAAACCAACAGACTAGTCTAGGAATGTCCTCCTCGTGGTGGTAGCTGAAGCACAAGAGCACAAGCAGAAACCCGCAAGACCTCCTGAGGTCTAGGCACAGATTAGGCATGTATTCACTCCAGCCTCATTCTATCAGCCAGAGCAAGTCACATGGCCTAAGTCAGAGCCACTGCAGAGTCACATGGCAAAGTGCATACAACCAGCATGCATACCAGGAGGGGTGGAGAATTAGGACCAGTCATGCAATCTACCATATTTAGGATAACAGTTAAAATATAAAAGTACTTTGCTAAGTTTGAAAAGCTGTTTGAATATTAGATATTACAATTAATCAAATTTCAAAGAAGTATAATTAATTAAATTTGTATACTTATCTTTTACGCAAACTTTCAGCAAACAAAAAATTCTAATTTTTAAGATCTACGCTGTTAATATAGATCAATGGAACAAGATAAAAAGCCCAGAGATAAACCCATGCACCTATGGTCAACTAATCTATGACAAAGGAGGCAAGGATATACAATGGAGAAAAGACAGCCTCTTCAATAAGTGGTGCTGGGAAAACTGGACAGCCACAAGTAAAAGAATGAAATTAGAACACTGCCTAACACCATACACAAAAATAAACTCAAAATGGATTAAAGACCTAAATGTAAGACCACACACTATAAAACTCTTAGAGGAAAACATAGGAAGAACACTCTTTGACATAAATCACAGCAAGATCTTTTTTGCTCCACCTCCTAGAGTAATGGAAATAAAAACAGAAATAAACAAATGGGACCTAATGAAACTTCAAAGCTTTTGCACAGCAAAGGAAACCATAAACAAGATGAAAAGACAACCCTCAAAATGGGAGAAAATATTTGCAAATGAATCAGTGGACAAAGGATTAATCTCCAAAATATATAAACAGCTCTTGCAGCTCAATATTAAAAAAAACAAACAACCCAATCCAAAAATGGGCAGAAGATCTAAATACACATTTCTCCAAAGAGACATACAAATGGCCAAGAAGCACATGAAAAGCTGCTCAGCATCACTAATTATTAGAGAAATGCAAATCAAAACTACAATGAGGTATCACCTCACACCAGTTAGAATGGGCATCTTCAGAAAATCTACAAACAACAAATGCTGGAGAGGGTGTGGAGGAAAGGGAACCCTCTCCCACTGTTGGTGGGAATGTAAATTGATAACAGCCACTATGGAGAACAGTATGGAGGTTCCTTAAAAAACTACAAATAGAACAACCATACGACCCAGCAATCCCACTACTGGGCATATACCCTGAGAAAACCATAATTCAAAAAGACACATGCACCCCAATGTTCATTGCAGCACTATTTACAATAGCCAGGTCATGGAAGCAACCTAAATGCCCATCGACAGACGAATGGATAAAGAAGATGTGGCACATATATACAATGGAGTATTACTCAGCCACAAAAAGGAACAAAATTGGGTCATTTGTAGAGAGGTGGATGGATCTAGAGACTGTCATACAGAGTGAAATAAGTCAGAGAGAGAAAAACAAATATCGTTTATTAACGCATATATGTGGAACCTAGAAAAATGGTACAGATGAACCGGTTTGCAGGGTAGAAATTGAGACACAGATGTAGAGAACAAACGTATGGACACCAAGGGGGGAAGCGGGGGAGTGGGGGTGGTGGTGGGATGAATTGGGAGTTTGGGATTGACATGTGTGCCCTGATGTGTATAAAATGGATGACTAATAAGAACCTGCTGTATAAAAAAATAAACAAAATTAAATTAAAAAAAAGATCTATGCTGTTTAATTATCTGCTGTTTCAGAAGCAGAATAAGTATTCTTTCTTCATCATCATAACACCTCGAATTTATATTTTAAAAACAAAAACAGGGCTTCCCTTGTGGCGCAGTGGTTGAGAGTCCACCTGCTGATGCAGGGGACACGGGTTCGTGCCCCGGTCTGGGAAGATCCCACATGCTGCGGAGCGGCTGGGCCTGTGAGCCATGGCCTCTGAGCCTGCGCATCCGAAGCCTGCGCGTCCGGAGCCTGTGCTCCGCAACGGGAGAGGCCACAACAGTGAGAGGCCCGCATACCGCAAAAAAACCCAAAAACAAACAAACAAAAAACCCTTGATATTAAAACAGAAAGTTTTGTGGTTTTTAGTAGGCAAATACAAGGTTGCCAAGGGATGTACAAAGGCAATCGCAAAATCTCCTGAGTCTGTTAGTAAATTACCTACCTGACACCTGCTGCTGATGAAATATCACCTTTCTTATTTTTTCCACATTTTAAAGAAGAGGAACATTGATACTTTTCCCCTACTCTAATCAGAGATGTGACAGGTGAAATTCTTTCAACTTTGGCATCCCTGCATCATTCCAGAAACAGGCACTTTTCCTGGGTGAGCCTGGTTAAGCACCGCTCAGAAACTACCTTTAATCTGTAACCAGAGTTCTCTGTGCACAAAGCACTTGTGAAAAGATAAGGTATCACAGACAGAAACAGGTTGGGCATTTGTAAAGATAGCTGGAAAGAGTTTAAGTAGCATTCAGATTTCTTATCAGCTTGCTTATAAAGGTTCATTGTTAATTAAATGCATATTTTTTAAATTAAAGAAACAAATAATGGTCCAATTAGAAAATTTCTTTATTTTGGATTTTTAATTTTTTCACTTCCTGAGGCTAAGGGGTGGATATGGGCAGTTTAACCACCCCCATACCCAACCAATTTTATTTGAGGGTGGCCTTGGAAACCAGCCAGATTGCATTGTTATCCTTCTGTCAATTACAAACGTGCCAGACACCCAAAGCATTGGAGAGGAAGTGCAATCATTAGAAGCTACCCAAGAGAATATGCCCAGTGTCATCCCTGACTTGCCAGGTGACCTTTAGGAAATCAGATGTGTAAAAGAGGGATGGCAAATTGTTCTCTAGGCCAATCATGAAATGAGTAGAAGCCCCAAAGACAGAAAGAAATTAGGGCAAGGAGAATTCCAAAGAAACCAATTTTTGTTCATAAAAGAAATGTCTTCTAATACAAAGAGAACATAATCCAAATAATGACTAAAGTCCTTCCACAGATATTGGTCATAATTTACCACCCTATCCCTATTCATGTGTGTTAATCCCAAATACCTTCCTCCTGCCCAAAACCCATGTCTTTAACACCTGTTCTTTCATTTGTTGGTGAAGCACTAATGGCTTCATATAATAAGTTCTGAAATTCCTGACCCCAGTGCCAGAAAAATATTCATTTTCCTTTGGATGTAGGGCTGTGGGGCTTAGAGTGAGAGCAGAACTGTTGCAGATAAATCCATTTATACTATGTCTCTATGGTGATAACAATGCCTCTGATCTGATTGGGGTCCTCCACTGAGGGGACTATATTGTCAGCACGTATTTAAAAGGGGAAGTTTTCTTCATTGTCAAAGGATTTACCTGTTCAGAGTGTGTGCCTATTCAGAGATACCTTTTCAGAGATGCTTTTAGTTATCAAAAGGGTCGAGTGAGAAGAAAGCCAACATGAATTGAGCACTGCCTATGTACTGACCACTTTCTTTGGGGCCTTACATATGTATCAACTGATGAACAACAAAATGACTTTGTAATACCATTTGAATACCAAGTGAAGGGCATTGACTGTAAATCTGTACCATGGACAGAGCCAGTCTGAGCATTGTACATTGTTCTCAAAGGATCTTGATAACTTAAAAAAAAAAGTTAGGTAAAATATTGGGCGTTACAACAAGACATTATCTTAGAATCCCATGTGTCATTCATGTTTTCCGACCTTCATCCTTCAGGTAATGTATACTGAAGCACTACGGTTCATTTCTGAAACTAACCCACTTGGAGTTAGCATCAGAATACCGCGGGTTAAAGGGCATGGTTCCCAATAAGACTGTCCTCATTTAGATGCCAGCAGTGATTTTGAGGGTCCCCAGGCCACCTGTACTTCTGATCAACCGGTTACAAAACTAGGAATTTCTTATGATCCCTCCCCATGTTCAATAATTCATTCATAGGACTCACAGGACTCAGGAAAGTGCTATGCTTACAGTTACAGTTTTAGTATAAAGAATGTAAATTAGGATCAGCCAACTGAAGAGACACATAGGGTGATGTCAAGGAGGATCCCAAATGCAGAGCTTCCATGCCTTCTCCCCATGGAATCAGGGCATGTTACTGCCTTAGCACACCGACATGTTCATCGCCAAGAAGCTCCACTAAGCTCTGGTGTCCAGAGTTTTTAGTGGAGGTTTCATTTACATAAACAGTATTGATGGAATCATTGGCTATGCGCCTGAACTCAATCTCCAGCCCCCCACTTCCACCCCTACGTGGAGGCTGGGCTGGCTCAAAGCCCGTATCCTGTAAGCAAAGGTTGATCTTTCTGATGACCACCCCCCATCCTGAGTCATCTCTTCAGCATGAACTGAGGTGTGATCCAAGGGGCTCATGAATAACAGAGACACTTATTGTTTGGGAAATTCCAAGGATTTATAGCCTTTCTCCAAGTAACCAAGGACAAACGTCAGTCAAATTCTTTATTAAGCAACAATTAATGTACACATAAATTTACACATATAAACCTATGTAAATCTGTGCATGTGTGTATCTCCTTTAATATCTCTATATAAAAATAGGTCCTATTAGCAAATTATCAGGAAAACTAAAGAAGAAAGCAGTAGAGTTACCAAAAGAGAATTGACCACAATTAACAAACAGATAAAAATCACTATAATATTTCTATCAGCTGAAACAAATGTTAGGTGGTGTTCCAACAGTCTTACTCCATTTCAAGTTTAGTGATTTGCTAGAAGGACCCAGATTAGCACAGTGACTCTTAAAAAAAAAAATAGCCTGTAAAATAATAAGTTTTAAATGACAAGGGTTTCAGGCAGGTAGAAGCCAAAGCCTGAAGACAGTGAGCTCAACCCAAATGATTAAAATAAAGACAGAAACTGTCCTATCACTTAGAAAACATACCTGAGGGCTTTCATAATTGTAGTACCATAACTATTCAGCCTTTCTTTCTGTCTGTCTGTCTTGTTAAACCCATCTCGTATTATTTTATGCTTATTCCTTATGAATACTAGCAACACCTGGTCAAAGGCCACACGCTTCACATTTCATAATACTTACCGTACTGTACTGCAGAATCTCTTTCTTTCAGTTACCCTCACTGAGCTTCCTGAGATAGGGACATTATCCATAAATGTTTAATTCTCCTGCACATATTACAGAGCTTGACACATAGCAGATACATAGTAAGTATATATTAAATGAATGAATGCTGCTCTAAGAGACTGGTCTGGACTGTCCTCTGACCTGACTGGAAACTCTACCAGAAAGTCATATTCTCAGAGACTATAGGAATGAGAGGAGATTTCCTTTTTCATTTACAAGGATTCATCCTCTCAAAATTAACCTTCTCCCAAGTTGAGTGATGATCTAAACGCGTGGTGAGAACTTCACATAATTCACTTTTTTCTAGCCTAAAAATTAGCACTTTCAAATTTTAAATTTTGCCAGGCACTTTTCCATGTGCTAACAATACTGATAGAATTAATTAATTAATTAATTAATATTGATAGTGAACTAAAGAGACAGAAATCACTGTCCTCACGGATCTGTTACTCTAGAAACAAAATAAACAACATTATGTTCTTGCAACCTGCTCAATCCTTCTCTCTGCCTTAGTGTCTCCCTCTCCCTCTGTTTTTATCATAGTTAAAATCCCCGACATGTGGGATAACTTTGTGTCTGCTAACTGTTCTCAATATCTGGAACTTGTACATTTTTAAAAAGTAAAGAAATACTCATCATCAGAAGAGGAAATGTAGAGTAACCTTTGTTTAAATCTCCACAAAAGCCTCAGGTTTTAATGCAGTATAAAAGCCGCTGATGTAATGCTTATTTGATTTGCTTAGCAGGAGCACAACATGAAAATTCCTTGAGCAGGGAAAACAGCTGGTTTGCCAAATCTGCACATTTGGCTCTACAACTGGCTCTACTGGTAGCTCCAGGCTAGCGATATTTTTTCCTGACAATTTACATGCTGCTCCAGCCCAAGGTGTCTGAAATGAAGTCTTTGCATACACATAGAAAAGAACTTGGCTCCAGACCCTGGTTGGAAGTCTGCTTTGAAAAGGAAATTCACACTGATCAATGGTAATGTGATAAGGCTGTGCCTTTTCAGCACAGATTTATATGCAAGGCCCATTGTTTTATGTGGTTTTATGTAAAATATAATGTCAATAATCCGTATTGTCTGCCTTAATACCATTATTCACATTGCAGTATCATGCATACTTTAGCCACTTTGCAATCCAGAACCCCACACGCACATTAAAACAGAGATAACTGTGGAGGAACACGGTTGCATACAAATTGTACTGTGCTGGCAGGGAGTCCATTCTCTGCTCCTCTCAGACAAAGGTTTTTAATTCCTCAGGTTTTGTTTTGCTTTGGTTTGGTTTTTTAGAAGGAAAAAACCAACAGATCATTTTCTTGGATCTCCAAATTTCCAACTGCTTGAAAGGCAGATTTCATCAAACTAATTAAAATTTCTTTGTGGCAAATCACTTTGGGGACTCAGTTAACTTACGGAGAATACTTAAACAGAATTTTCACTTTATCTGACTTCACTCTAAACTGGAATTAAATAGGCATATTTGAAACCAAATATAAGAATGATATATGCTGTCACAGGGCTTACATTTCATTTTGTTAACGGTTGATTTTCCATATTATCCTTAGGTCCCAGGGTACAATGTGTAAACACATCACAGCAAGATATAAAATGAGCTAGAAAAATAATTGAATTTTATAGAAATTCTCTAGGGTGGTAAAAATCTCTGACATCTATTAAAATTCGGAGATTGTAAAAGCAATCAGAATTATTACAACAGTCTTTAAATTGGGAGAATAACAAATTGTATTGTGAGAAACTCTGATACAAATATTGTTACCATTTAAAAATTTTTGAAACAACCATAGATTTTCAGGAAAATAAAATGCAGGTACATTAAAAGAGAACCTTCTTCTGAACGATTTGAGAGTAAATGCAGACCCTATCCCCCAGAATCCTATAAACAAAGACATTCCCCTACCTCATTAGAATACAACCATCAAAAGCAGAAAATTAGAATCGTTTCATTAACTGGCATCTAATCCTCAGATCCCATTCAGATTTCACCAATTGTCCCAATTATGTTCTTTGCAGTTAGAGGATCCAGTTTGGAATCATTTGCGTGATTGAGCAAGCCACATTCGGGTGTAGAGCAATCCCTCTGCCTTTGCTTGAATTCATGACCTTGACACTTGAAGATCACAGGCCAGTTATTTGATAGACTGTCCGTCAGTCTGAGGATGTGTGAAGGCTTGTCATGATTAGATTTAGGTAATGCATCCTTAGCAGGAATATCACTGGAGTGCTGCTATGTTCTTCTCCCTGCATCTTTACGTAGCTTGTGATTTCTATTTCTCTCATTCTGTTTGTTCATTTGATCCTTCTTTTAAGATGGTATATTCTATACTTATCCAATGTAAAGTTACACTTTTTTCTTTGTAATTAATGATTATTTTATTGAAAAATACTTAGAAATTGTGTAAATAGCCCATTCCTTATAAAACTTTCAATTAACTAATTTATTTATATTTGTATAATGAACTCAGTTTTCTATTGTATTCTATGGTTTAAAATCTGTTATTAGGTTTATTTTGATGCCTAACTGTCTCATTTTGCCAGTGGGAATTCCTTATACCTGGCTTCTGCACCCTCCTGAAATGTTCCCACCATTTTTAATTTATTTATTTTTGGCTGCACTGGGTCTTCATTGCTGCTCGCAGGCTTTCTCTAGTTGTGGAGAGCGGGGGCTACTCTTCGTTGTGGTGCACAGGCTTCTCATTGCGGTGGCTTCTCTTGTTGCAGAGCACGGGCTCTAGGCACGCAGGCTTCAGTAGTTGTGGCTCGTGGGCTCTAGAGCGCAGGCTCAGTAGTTGTGGCGTACGGGCTTAGTTGCTCTGCAGCATGTGGGATCTTCCTGGACCAGGGATCGAACCCGTGTCCCCTGCATTGGCAGGCAGATTCTTAACTGCTGCGCCACCAGGGAAGTCCCTCCCACCATTTTTTGAGTGTGTCCATGTTTTCTGGCATAACAAGATATTCCAGGATCACATTGTACTTTCTTTTCCTCCTTCAGCCCTGGAATTATCCATTTCTCCAAGGAGCTCAAGAATGATACTTAAAAGCCAAGATTTGGGTGCTCTTTGCTATTGGTGTGTCACTGTAAATATATATACACACATATATACAAAGTACATTCACATATGCATCTATATTCATTTACATATCCATCATATGTATGTTGAAAACCATGAGTTCATAGCAATACTGTCAATTTCAATCTAAAACTATATATTTCAGTGTAATGCTCTTCCTTATTTGTGTCAGCCTTCCTCTGACAGTGACAAACCTGGCTCCTGTTAGTTTTATATACTTATTTGATCGTTCATTCTGTATCTGACTAATATCCTGTCTTGGTCAGCATCCTCTTGCTCACACGAATACCCTCCTCAACCCACTTGGACTGAGACACCTTATACTTGGCACCCCTTTATGTGAATACCCTCATCATGCAACTGGGCCCTAAGATCCCCACCAGGCTGCTTTTCTGCATTTGATGCCTTTCTTATCCCAGTCAGGCTCCAACATGCGCTACAGAGTAGCCCTCCTACGTAGACATCCAGTTTGCCTTGACACCCTCCACTGTGGTCCCCTCCCACTTACGGTGAACATACTCTGTTCGACTCTATCAAAGTCTTTAAGATTGAATTGTTCTAGAAGAGAAAGCAAGAAAAGGGGAGGAAAGGAGAGAAATAGCAAAAGAAACAGAAAGGGAAAACAGAAAAGAAGAAGCTAAGACATCTTGTAAAGTTCCAACTTATCTCCATTGTTATACATTTTCAGTATACAATACAGTGTCATATTGTATTCACCCACGAAACTTGTCACGTATAAAACTTCTATAACCTCAGATGTTTCCCTGTGTTCCTATAAAAATCTAATATGTGTTTTTCCTGAACTTGTGGCATTAATGAATGTTTAGCTTACTCACATTGCTCTTATTTTGCAAGCTCAGTGTCAAGAAGTCATTCAGATGGTAGAGATCAAGGTGCATTTTAATAATAAATCATGAAAATATATTGAAGGGCACCAGCGTAAAACTAAGCAATTATACAGAGACATCAATTTCCACAGTTCGTGTTGATACCTATCTTACAAATATTAGGAAACAAGTCTTCATTTTACAGCATTGGTTTGTAGTCACATGTAAAAATAATTTAAAAAAATAATAGTAATAATAATAAGGGATAAACAGATATAGCCATGATTTACAGCAATCTGAGTTATTTTTAATGTACACTAACATGTTATAAAGCAATTTATCATGTCAAACAAAGCTATAATGTTATAGAATGCATCATTTAGTATATTATATTATGGCATTTTCTTATTAGAGCTTTGAAACTATTAACATACCTTCTCAGAAAGCACCTTTAATTTTTGAAAGAAACTTTGTTTTCTTTTTTTGGAATTTTCAGTGAAGTAAATCTATTTCAATATTTAATCACTGTCTAAAGTTAGCAGGTATAGAAAATTTACGATCTTATCTCACTTCTTTATATTTACAAAGTGTTTTTTTTTCCCCTTCCTCATGAATGCCCAGGCTGAACAAAAAAGAACAATAAAATAGCTAAGCGAAGAGGTGCTATCTTGCTATCTGCAAGCCACAGCTAGAGTGTTGGATTATTTTAGGGGGAAATTAGATTCTAATGTGATTAGTGTCAAGTTCATACCACCTTAAAAAGTGTTTCTTTTATAAATTATAACTATTCTTCACAAAGTCAAGTTCTTGATTTGTGATTTTATTTTACTGGGTTTAGAAACCCTTACTAAACATGTAATTGGAAGACAAAAGCTTGAATCCCTAAGCCTTTTTACTACAGTAATGTTTTCATTCCAATTTAAACTAAGCTCACACACACAAAATATCTCTATTCTTTCATAAACAAGGGGAAATAATGACCTAGGATAAGTCTATTGAAAATGTGTTCATAGAAGTAAAATACTGACAAGTTTGTCCTCTGTGTCTGGGAAGTTTAAAGATTTACCCCAGTCACTGAGGGCATTCAATCATCTCTCACCCTCTGCTGTCCCCTTCACAGCTACATTGGTTACTTTTGGATTTATTAGCCATCTCATCATATCCCCCAATAGACCAGAATGTCACTGATGAAGTGATAAAATGACATTGGGGAAATGTCAATGTTTCTTTTTAACCTGTGAAACAGTAGAGTCTGTATCTGTGTATATGTTTCCTATAGAGTTTCTTGTTATTGTTCCACTTTGAAGGGCTGTCATTTTAAAATTAAAGACTTATGGGACTTCCCTGATGGTCCAGTGGTTAAGAATCCATTTTGCAATGCAGGGGACACTGGTGTGCTTCCTGGTGGTGGAACTAAGATCCCACATGTCACGGAGCAACTAAGCCCCCGCGCCACAACTACTGAGCCCACAAGCCACAACCACTGAGCCTGCAAGCCACAGCTAGAGAGCCCACATGCTGCAACTATAGAGCCTGCATGTTCTGGAGCCCATGTGCCATAACTACAGAGCCCACGCGCTCTGGAGTATGTGTGCCACAACTAGAGAGAAGCCCATGTGCTGCAACGAAAGATCCTGCATGCTGCAACTAAGACCCAATGCAGCCAAAAATAAATAAATAAATATTTTTTAAAATTAAAAAAGAAAAGTCTCTGCAATTCCACTGCAGGAGGCATGGGTTCAATCCCCAGTTGGGGAACTAGGATCCTGAATGCTGTGCAGTGAGGCCAAAAAAAAAAAAAAAAAAAACAAATCAAATCTTCCAGTCTTCTAAACTCATGCAGAAATTGAGCCACACCACAGATTTCATTTGTGTTTGTGTTGTTGGTAGTGTTGGTACACAAAAAAATAAAATACTGTCTGAGAAAGTGTTTTTTAAAACAATAGGGCTTTGCTAATCTGCAGAAGTGGGTGAGGATTTGAGGTGAGTGAGATTGTGGTGTTCTACATTTGGTGGACTTAAACGGTTATGACTCCTTGCTGGAACATCCCTGGTCCTGATGCTCCTAGGTTCCCCAGCTACCTTCCCCTCTTCCCATTTCACTGCTCTCTCTCTCAGGACCATGTGAGGAGTTGAAACTTATTTTCCATCTTTCTTATTTCTTCCATCAAGCACTTGTTGAAATTTACTGGTACCATGACCCATTTTCTTGGAACCCTCTTTTCTAAAGTTACAGTCAGGTATTCTGTGACTGTAGGGATGGTGTGTTAATGGATGTTAATGGATGGATGGATGGATGCTACTCTATTAATAGAGTAAGGTGCAAGGTGATTCTGCCTTAAATGTAAGGAGGGACAGTAATAGTGGGCATTACTGAAGGCCAGGTGGACTAGAAGGCCAGCACTTATAGAAGGAGATACTTCTGGTAGACTCAACTACTCTACTAGCAATGAAAGCCAGACCAAGTAGAAAATACTTTTTTTTTTTTTTTTTTTTTTTTGCTGTATGCGGGCCTCTCACTGTTGTGGCCTCTCCCGCTGCGGAGCACAGGCTCCGGACGCACAGGCTCAGCGGCCACGGCTCACGGGCCCAGCCGCTCCGCGGCATATGGGATCCTCCCAGACCGGGGCACGAACCCGTATCCCCTGCATCGGCAGGCGGACTCTCAACCACTGCGCCACCAGGGAGGCCCACTTTTTTTTTTTTTACATAAAAACTAACAGCTTTCTTTCTGTCTACTATAAGAAAATACATGTAACATAAAACTTACTATCTTAGCCATTTTACATGTACAGTTCAGTGGTATTAAGTATGTTCTCTTTGTGTAAACATCACCACCATCCATCTTCAGAACTCTTTTCAACTGAAATTCAAAACTAACCGCTTACTTGTTCAACAGAACCTGTGGTTGTGCTCCCAGCTGAGGCAGCAGAGCCAGAGTTCAAGTCCTGGCTCCCTACTTTCGCCGACTGACTTTGAACAAATTACTTAATCCTTTTGTCTCTCAATTTCAACACCCACAAGATGGAGAATCAACAAATAGGACGAGGAATTGTAAGGGTAATATCAGGAAATATTATTTTTTAATGGCTCAACTTTTTTTTGTTTAACAAATAAGGGAGGGCATGGGGGAGACACTGGAGCAGGACTGCCTAGATCCAAATCCTGATCCATCCACTACAACATGTAAGGTGTAAGCAAAGTTACTTACCTACTCAGTGTTTCAGTTTCTTCTTTCTTCATCAGTAAAGCTAGGATTATTACAACACCTACCCCATAAATTTACTGGGAGATTAAGGAAATACATAAGAACATTTGAGCATCATCTGCCCCATTCTAGGAGCTCAATAAACATTAGCTAAGACAATAGAAACACATATATTCAAATAATAGTATCATATACGACAGTAATCAACGTACTTAAATCTATATAACAAGGCTTCCCTGGTGGTGCAGTGGTTGAGAATCTGCCAGCCAATGCAGGGGACACGGGTTTGAGCCCTGGTCTGGGAAGATCCCACATGCCACGGAGCAACTAAGCCCGTGCACCACAACTACTGAGCCTGAGCTCTAGAGCCTGTGAGCCACAACAGCTGAAGTCCACAGGCCACAACTATGGAAGCCCGTGCGCCTAGAGCCCATGCTCTGCAGCAAGAGAAGTCACCACAATGAGAAACCTGTGCACCGCAACAAAGAGTAACCCCCGCTCACCGTGACTAAACCCACACACAGCACAGCCAAAAATAAAATAAATAAAATTTAAAAATCTATATAACAGAGAGAATAATAAATATTTCTACTTAATGCATTACATATTGTCTTTTAGCTCATACTTTTTACTTTTTAAAATTTTTCTAAAGCAAAGATGAATCAAATATATAACTCTTTAATGTAAAAGGCAATTACAACAAGAGCAATATTGATGAGGAAAAATACAGGTGAATTCGTTCAAAATGCATTAATTTCAGAACTGGTTCTGAAAGGGCTAATTGTAAGTCTTTTTATACATATGTTGTGTTCACAGGTGGTAGATGTGGTTTTAATCAAAAAGGACCACATGCAAAGCACTATGGATTCTCTGCCAGAATGAATTTGTATGGCCATAGTAATAGCTGAAGCATTAAATTCAGTTAAAGTATTTCAACAAGGAGGCCATTAAACCGAAGTTGCTCTAATGCCTCAGTAGCCTATGTAAGCAAACCAAACCTAAGCCAGAGTCAGTGCACTTGAATCTTAGAAAACAAAACTTAAGAACAACCAATCACAAACAGCCAACCGGGATTCCCAAATAAGGCAACCACTTAAGCTATAACCAATTAAATAATTTCAGCGTCTTCTCTATACAAACCGTGTCCCCAGGGACTTCCCTGTGGTCCAGTGGTTAAGACTCCTCGCTCCCTGTGCAGGGGGCCTGTGTTTGATCCCTGGTCAGGGAACTAGATCCCACCTGGCTCAGCGAAGATCCCTCATTCAGCAACGGAGATCCTGCGTCAGAGAAATAAATAAATAAATAAATAAATAAAAAACGTGTCCCCAGAATTGAAGCATTAAATACCTTGCCCAAGGGTCGCCATGATACAAAATGACACAGTCTGTCTCCAGAGCATTCTTCTGCTATTATTACTTGTCTATATTAAAGTTGGGGGATTCTGAGGAAAGACACTTTTTATTATCCTTAAGGATTGTTCCTCTTACTTCTTCTAGCTGGACACACTATACCTTCAAGAGTTATGTGTGCGTGTGCATGAGTAAAACAGCTTGAAACTTACTAAGGCTGTCTGTTTTCCATTCGGTGGTATGCGAAATCAGCTGGCTGTCTTGGTCTAGTAGCTGAGACACAGGTGCTCGTATTACAAATAAATAGTGCACAGATTTAATGGGCATTTAAGTTAGCAGGCAGTAGGAAGAAGGGAAGAAAGATGGGCACACTATAAATTGAACATATTCACCCTTACCAGAGGTCGCTGTTTTCTGGAGTTACGGGTTAGTGTAATAAGGCTGCTATTCTTTTTGATGTAGGAGAGGTTGCCTCTGTCTTTTTCTTTTTTAAAGTCTTTACTTTTTAAGAGCATCTTTAGGTTTGCATCAAAATTGAAAGGGAGGTATTTTGATTTCCCTTATACCCCCTATCCCCACACATGCATAGCCTCCTCCATTATCAACATCACTCACCAGAATGGTACGGTTTTTACCAAGGATGAACCTACATGGACACATCATGATCACTCAAAGTCCATAGATTACTTTAGGGTTAACTCTTGATGTTTATATTCTATGGATTTGGACAAATTTATAATGACATATATCCATTATTATAATGTCATACAGAGTATTTCCACTGCCCTAAAAATCAGTGCTCTGCCTGTTCACCTCTCTCCTCCCCAGCCACCCAGCTCCGGGCAGCAACTGATTTTATTGTCTCCATAGTTTTGCCTTTTCCAGAATGTCCTATAGGTGAAATCGTACATGCAGCCTTTCAGATTGCTTTCTTTCACTTAGTAATACGTAAAGTCCCTCCATGTCCTTTCATGGCTTATAGCTCATTTCTTTTTAGTGCTGAATAATATTCCAGAGTCTGGATGTACCACAGTTTATTTTTCCATTTACCTACTGAAGAACATCTTGGTTGCTTCCGAGCTTTGGCAATTATGAAAAAGGTGATGTAAATATTCATGTGCAGGTTTTTGGATGGACATAAGTTTTCAACTCCTTTTGAGTAAATACTAAGGATTATGATTGCTGGATCGTATGATAAGAGTATGTTTAGTTTTGTAAGAAACATCCACACTGTCTTCCGATCTCTGTCTTTCTTAATGTATTTGTAATTGTACAAAAACATGCGGAACAACTCAGCCAAAAAACAAACAACCAGGACTAGAAAATGGACAGAGAATCCGAATAGACATTTTTTCCAAAGAAGATATAAAGATGGCCAAAAGGTATATGAAAAGATGCTCAACATCACTAATTATCAAGGAAATGCAAATCAAAACCACAATGAGACATCACTTCACACTTATTAGAATGGCTATTATCAAAAAGACAAGGAATAATGAGTGTTGGCAAGGATGTAGAACAAGGAAATTTTGCGCATTCTTGTTGGGAATGTAAATTGGTGCAGCCACTATGGAAAACCGTATGGAGGTTCCTTAAGAAACTAAAAACAGAGCTACCATATGATCCAGCAATTCCGCTTCTGGGTATTTATCCAAAGAAAACAAAAACACTAGTTCTAAAAGATATACGCTCACCCCCACCATGTTCATTGCAGCGTTATTTATGATAGCTAAATGGAAATGTGTCCATCAGTGAATGGAGAGAGGATTGATATATATATATATATATATATATATATATATATATATATATCTCACAATAAATGTCAGACAAAGAAAGACAAATATTGTATGATCTCAGTTATATGTGGAATCTAAAAAACAAAAACAAGCAAGCAAAGAAACAAAAAAACCAAGTTCATAAGTACAGAAAACGTATGGTGGTTGTGGAAGGGTGGGAGTAGGGAGTGGGCAAAATGGGTTAAGAGGGTCAAAAGGTACACACTTCTAGTTATAAAATAAATAAATCATGGGGATATAATATACATCATGGTGACTATATTTAATAATACTGTATTGCATATTTGAAAGTTGCTAGGAGAGTAGATCTTAAAAGTCCTCCTCACAAGAAAATAATGGAAAAAAATTTGTAACTATATATGGTGACAGGTGTTAACTAGACTTATTGTGGTGATCATTTCACAAGGTACAGAAATTAACAAATTTTTACGTTGTACACCTGAAACTAATATAATGTTATAAGTCAATTATATCTCACTCAAAAAAAATTGGCATAAAAGTATAGATTAAGAAAATTATGAAATTTTATTAAGGAACTTAAGCAAGAAAGCACTTTTATTTTCTTGGCTATGAATTCTATTATTTGTTTACTTTAAATAATATATGAGTTTTACATATATCTAACAAAATTGCCAAATTATTTTTAATTGAATAAAATGACTTTAAAGATTTTAAAAAGTACAAAAATTTGTCCCTATCTCACAAATTAAAAGAATGTCATAGTAGAGATGGAGGCTAGACTAGCATCTCTTAGAAACTATTAGTGTCTAATTAGTCCTGAACAGAAATATTTGTGAGGCCCACCCCACTGGCGCCTATGACCTTATGGCAATTGGCATGACTTTGGCAGATTAAAGAAAAAGATTTCTGGTTGACCAGGAAACTGAAGTTGGTGAAGACATACTGGCAAGCTACACTATTTCAACCTGCAGGTTAATTCTAAAACTCTCTCACCATCAATGTAAAATATTTCTTCTATAAATTCCCACATACAAAGAAATGGGAAAGGGAAGGAAACAGCCTTTCTCAGTCAAGGCAGTTTGTTAGCATTGCTCAAGTCTGTGCAAGAATGCAAACTAGCACCTTTGTGAAATGTCTTCTAATATATTCAAATTAGTTCTTCCAAATCCTCATGTTCTTTCTGAGTTCATTTAGTTGCGCATTGCTCCTGGGAAAAAAAAACAGGAGGAGGGTTTGTGAACCGCATACATCTGTAATCCAAATGATAGCAATTTAGTGTGAAATGTTTGACAAATATTGGCAGGCTGATTATTTACCAAAAGCGATTACTGCTTTTGGATCAAAAGGAGACAATCTATTAATTAAATTGGAAGACAAAGGCTTCATTACCCTGCTATTATTAAAATGTGAGTAACCACCTGTTTTCTTGCGTTTTAATCAAATCCAAGGTTCTCATTAAGAATAACAAAAGCATTGTAATCAAACTGCAACAAAATGGGAATTGGCTAGTTCTATATGTGCTCTATAAATTATAAAATATTTGATATGATAGTAGTATGAAACCTTACTTTGTGATGGCTATTTACATACTTACATGCAAGAATTATTAGCTAAAAAAATTATTTAATTTCCAAAAGCCATCATCTGTCCTTACTTTTAATCCATTTTGACTAAATAGTATAATGAAAATTTATTCCACGCCTAGGACAATCCTGTAAAAACTTGACAAGGGGCCTCCCTGGTGGCGCAGTGGTTGAGAGTCCGCCTGCCGATGCAGGGGATACGGGTTCGTGCCCAGGTCCGGGAGGATCCCATATGCCGCGGAGCGGCTGGGCCCGTGAGCCATGGCCGCTGAGCCTGCGCATCCGGAGCCTGTGCTCCGCAACGGGAGAGGCCACAACAGTGAGAGGCCCGCATACCGCAAAAAAAAAAAAAAACTTGACAGGAATAAATTTATTTAATCCTCAGAACAGCTGTGTGAAGAGCAATATTATTACCCTCACTTTTGCTGATGATGGAATTTAGACGAATGGTAATTAAGTAACTTGTCCCAGGTCACACAGAAGTAATTATCAGAGAAGGGGTTACAAACCCTGCCAGTCTGACTCTACGATTTCACTCTTGACTTCAAGCAAAATGTGTTATGCATTCAACAAATATTGAATGAGTTCAATTGCTATTTTCTGAACGTGGAATGGGGAATGACAGTTGTTAAACTCACTACTGAAGACTCTTTGAACCTCTTTTGTCAACATAATAGTTTGCTTTTTTAAAACTGTATAACTATATTTTATTAGGTTATTGCCTGTACAATGACATCTCAAAGATTTAACAGGGAAAACAGTTGAATACAAGGGTATTTAAGTTTCACAAATGATCAACAATAGTAGAGGGTGGATATTGGGCTAGCTAGTCTTACTCCTTTTTTCCTGAACACTCAGTTCTTAAGAAGACATCAGTCTCCTCTAAGCCAACAACTAGAATATGATTCAAGGAAAATCGTAGTGAAGCACTCTCAGTAGTATTCTAAAGAAATCATATCCTACTAGGAAGGTAACTTGAAAATGCGCTGTCCAGAATTTCCCTCATGACACATTTAATCTCTAATATCTTTGATGAACCCATCTGGTCAATGAGAGCACTTCATAGTATGGCCCATTCTTCTTTAAATAGTCCTAATTATTTTAAAGTATTTCTTAAATGAAACCAAACGCCCCTCCCTCTAGTTTCTACCTGTGGTGGAGAAATTCTAAGATGTTCTCCATCTTCCCTTCCTCCTAGTATTCACACCCTCATTGTAATCTCCTCCCTCGTGTGTAGGTGGGACCTGTAACCTCTAACCAAAAGAATTCAGAAAACAGGATGGGATGTCTCTTCTGTGGTTATGGCATATAGGACTGTAACGTTTGTCTTGCTAGAAGCCTCTCTCCCTTACTGGCTTTGAGGAAGCTGGCTGCCAGGTTGTGGGTAACATTATGGAGAAGGCCACATGGTAGCCTTTACCAACAGCCTGCAGGAAATCAAGGTCCTCAATCCAACATGCTGAAAGGAACTGAATTTTGCCAACAAACATGATCTTGGAAGCAGATCCTTCCCCTGTGAGCCTTGAAATGAGACCCCACTCCTGGCCGGCACCTTCAGTGTAATAATAGTTTGTGAGAGACCCTAAAGCAGAGGATCCAGTTAAGCTGTGCACAGATTCCTGATACACAAAAACTGTGAGATAATAAATGTGTGGGTTTTTTTTTTTTTTTTTTTTTTTGCGGTACGTGGAGCTCTCACTGTTGTGGCCTCTCCCGTTGTGGAGCACAGGCTCTGGACGCGCAGGCTCAGCGGCCATGGCTCACGGGCCTAGTCGCTCCGCGGCATGTGGGATCTTTCCGGACCGGGGCACGAACCCGTGTCCCCTGCATGGGCAGGCGGACTCTCAACCACTGCGCCACCAGGGAAGCCCTGTGTGTTGTTTTGAGCCACTGAGTTGGTGGTAATATTGTTATGCAGCAATAAATAACTAATGAACTACACATCGTGATTTGAATGTTAATTCCCCTTAGAAGCTTCATGAACAATAATTAAATTATATTAGTATTGTTAGCTTTACTACAATAATGATAGAGACTGCCCTTTATTGACTACCTACTAATGTCCCAGACACTTTCACTTCACTAAGTTATTTACGCAGATTACCTCATTCATCTTTATAGCAACCTTATAAGAAAGGCTTTACTATTTCCAGTTTAAGACTCTCCGGCTCAGAGGATGTAAGCAACTTGCCCAAGGTCACACAGCTAGTGTGTAAGGTAACTGCATTCAAAGCCAAGGTGCACTGCTTTTTTCACTGTGCCACCCTGCTTCCTATTTCTTTTTTGTTAATTTTTATTTATTTATTATTTTATTTATTTATTTTGGCTGTGCCAGATCTTCGTTGTGGCATGCGAGATCTTTAGTTGCGGTATGTGAACTCTTAGTTGCTGCATGCATGGGGGATCTAGTTCCTGGACAAGGGATTGAACCCGGGTCCCCTGAATTGGGAGTGTGGAGTCTTACCCACTAGACCACCAGGGAAGTCCCCATGACGTGTTTTTGAGTTATTTTATTTCCCTTTACCTTCCTCTCAGTGTTTTCAAGTTTTTTTTTTTAATTTTTATATCCCACTGACAATGTGGTTCTTCACAAACACATAAAATTAAAATATTCTCTGTAAAGCTAATAGAAATAAAAGAACTTTCCCAAATCACAATGAGAATCATTTCCCTTTTAAAAATTGACATCAAGTTGACATTGAGTAAAGAAAGTGAACACGAATAATATGACTAATAAATTTTATAAGATTAATAAGTATATCTAGATATTTTTAACTCTAAAAAGAGACATAACACATATTTTTAAACACAAGAACCAAAAAATGCTCACATATTAGGTCAAACATAAAAGTCTCAATACAGTCTTTGAATCAGAAATTATATAGCTTAAATAATCGAATCAAGAGGTAATGAAGTTAGACAGGTAGGAATTAAAGAATACCCAAACATCATTCCTTGAAAGACTTTAACAAGCCACACTTCTAAATAAGCCTTGAAAAGAGAATATGAAATATAGGTATAGATAGATCTTCCTTGATTTATGATGTGGTTACATTCTGATACACCCCTGGTAAGTTGAAACTCCAGTGAGTCAAAATGCATTTAATATACCCCACCAACCAAACATCATAGTTTAGCCTAGCTTACATTAAATAGGCTCAAAACAATTACATTAGCCTATAGTTCAGCAAAATCGTCTAACACAAAGCCTATTTTATAATAAATTGTTGAATATCTCATGGAACTTATTGAACCATGTACTGAAAGTGAAAAGCATAATGGTTGTATGGGTACAGACGGTTGTAAATGTATGGGTTACTTCCCCTTGTGATTGCATCACTGACTGAGTGATGTGGCTACCGCTTCCGTCCAGTATCACCAGAGAGTATCATATTGTATATTGCTAGCCTGGGAAAAGAGCAAAATTCCACGTACGGTTTCTACTGAACACGTATTGCTTTTGCACCATTGTAAAGTCAAAAAATTGGAAGTTGAACCATTTTAAGTTGGAGACTTTCTTATAATTGCAAATGGTTTAGAAATGTAAAGTTTTAAGAACACTACATTAGGCCCTGCAGAATGAAGCCAAGGTGACATCAGGAGAAACACTTATAAACTTAAGAGCAAACACAGATAATAGAAAAGATTAAAAAGTAAATGAAGTAAGCATACAGTTCAAGAAGGTAGGAGAACAACAAAGGAAAATCAGACAAATGGGGAGATGCATTAATAAATGAAAAAGCAAAAATTAATTACACTATGTAAAATGGGGTATCCCAAAAAGAGTATGACACAACAGCTGCACGTTGACAAAGAAAAAATACCAAATATCTCCAGCCAGCTACTGAATTTACTGGTGCCATTGGTCACATTTCCATGAGATTTCAGGCTATTGCTGTCCTATTTCTTCTACACAAAAGCAAGTATGGTGACCCCTCAGCTGGTATTTCTTGTCATATTTTAATATCAACATATGAGGAAAGCTTAGAAAACACGTGTCATCTGGGTTAATTACTTTTAAACCCTGGGGATTTCAGTTGCTAAAGCCCTTTCTTCATTATCAGCCATGAAAATTAGTGTTCAGAAAGAATTTTGAAAACCTATTATTCTTAAGTTTGATAATTGGAAATTGGAAAAAGAACTTTTAAAAATCGTTGATCCAAAGATGTTTCCACAAAATACACTGGTGATATTAAATTCTTTCGTGGGTCTATTTCCTTTCTCAAAACATCTTTCTTTGAGCCTTTTTTCCTAAGGAGACATTTCACTTTAATATGGAAGTCATATTGTGTCTCGTCTAGAATATTTGCAGACGATTGTCTTCATGTATCAGGAAGCACATATTTAAATAGTTTCCAGCATTTTAGCTTTCCTTGTGAAGCGTAAGTATTCATCCTACTAGTTAAGGTTTATATTACCCTGTAGCAAAGCAATTTATCATAACCCTACATCCGCAACTTCTTTGATTATTAAGATTCTCTTGCGGAGGTACACTTAGGACCATACCAAGCTGCTATTTAATGAATTTACTTTATTATTTGACCTGTAGTGCAGGGAAACTATATATTAAGACATGTGATTTGAAAGCAGTGATAGAAGATGCAGAACCAGATTAATTACGTTAGTACCAGGGAATACCTTACCAGAATTTAACATAGTACATATGACATGCAAACAACCCCTAAGAAGCACTAGCGTGAATCATGTTTTCTTCTTTAGAAATGATTTTTATTTCCCAAATTCAGGCT
Source organism: Mesoplodon mirus (assembly GCF_964341445.2). Lineage (NCBI taxonomy): Eukaryota > Metazoa > Chordata > Mammalia > Artiodactyla > Ziphiidae > Mesoplodon > Mesoplodon mirus. Next base: position 15,744,877 of record NC_138988.1, on the reverse strand, counting down.
GATCTAAAATGATAATTTTGTGAAGCTCCAGAGCCATCAGTTCAATCTTGAATAGTAATTATAATTAAGGGGATGTGTAATTGACTCAAGTTACTAATGACCACTCTCTTCCAAGTTGTTCACATGTATTTCAATGAATATTTATTAAGCATTCTTCTTTCGATCTAACACTGTGCTGGTTTCCTTCAGAGATATCAGAGAAGTTCATACAGTACTTCTGGCTTCAAGGAGTTTGCAGTCTAGTTGGATAGGGAAGATTGGACCATGTAAACTAAAAGACAACCACATAAGGAAGAAAGTAATTAAATAGCAAAATGTAATGGGAAGTTAAGAAAAGAATGATCAGAGAATGCCAAATATTCATTGTCCACAGGGGCCTTGGCAAGTAACCTAAAAAATAAAGCAGATGCAGTCCTTCGACATGGAGGGTAGGGCAGGAGGGGGAATGCAGGTAGGAGCTGGAAAAAGGGGAACAGCTGTAAATTCAAGACCACAATATCCATCTGAAGGAAGTGTCTACAAGCAATTCTGTTTCACTCAAATTATTGCCTTTTGAGAAAGAGGATCAGTGTTGCCAAGACTGTGATTTTTCAAGACCCACAGGATATCCTGATTCTTATGTGAAAGTTCTCAATTTTAATATTCAACCAAAGCTTTTTTCCCCTTAATTCTAGCCAGTCAACCAACAGTGAGTCTATAGACAATGAAGAACAAATAATTTCTGATTTATATGATAGCCATAGGTAGAGAGAATGCATGCTCCTTGAGGTTGGTATTTAGCAAGCTTATCTGAAGGCCCCAACCATGCTCATTATCAAGAACTGTTTATCCCAAGGAAGGTGAGGATCTATAGACATTTGTGTAAAAGGGATGTAAGTATGTGTAGGGTTAGTTCTTGGCCTAATAGGGCTTAACCTCTCTTTTCACTATCCTTCGTATCCATGGTGCCTCTACAACTAAGATGTTGGTACAAATGATTGTATATTTCCATATGAACAAAAATACCTTATAAGAGTGGTGGTCATCAACTTTTGCTGCATACTAGAATCACCTGGGAATTTTTAAAGAATTCTAATGACTAGGATATACCCTTTATCAATTATATCAGAAACCCTGGGGTGAGGCCCAGCCATCAATAGTAAAAGCTTTCCAGATGATTCCAATTACAATCATGTGGAAGAACAGGTGATTTAATACCAGCGGTACTTAACTTTGCTGCACATCAAAGTCACCTGGAGAGCTTTTAAAACCTCAAATGCTCAGGTCATACCCTGTATCAGTATATAGTGCTACATAACAACCCATCCTGTAACTTAGGGTCTTAAAATAAAAACATATGTTTGCAATTTGAGCTGGGCCCAGCCACCTTGTTCTTCTATTCTGCTCACCTATGGTCATTTGTGTAGTCATCTGGCTGAATGACTGAATGTGGCCTCACCAACATTGCTGGTGTTTGGCAAATCATCAGGCGAGGGCACCTCATTTCCCCTTTGTGTGGCCTCTCTAACAGCATCATTTGGGTTTATTCACAATATGATCTCAGGTTGCCAAAAATAGCCGAAATGAGCAAGCCCTAATGTGCAAGTCTTTCTAAGTCACTCTTTGTATCATACTCCTATTAATCTACTGGACAAAACATGCCACATCATGAAGCCTGGATTTTAAGGGGGAAGAAATAAACTCCACCTCTTGATAGGTGGAGTGGCAAATAGTCCTCCACAGGGGCATGGGAGATTATTAAAGCCATCTTTGAGAATAATCTACAATACGTCTCATTCCAACTGAATCAGAGTTTCTGGAGGTAGAACACAGGCAATGATATTAAAAGAAACACTTTAGGTAACTCCAATGTGCCACCGAGTTGAGGACCAGTGATTCTGACTTGTTCAACTACAGATTTGTGAACCCCATCCCCAGAGATATTGATTTAATACCTCTGTAGTAGGGGAACCGACACTTTGCAATTTTTTTTTTTTTTTTTTTTTTGCTGTGCGCAGGCCTCTCACCGCTGTGGCCTCTCCCGTTGCGGAGCACAGGCTCCGGACGCACAGGCTCAGCGGCCATGGCTCACGGGCCCAGCCGCTCCGCGGCATGTGGGATCCTCCCAGACTGGGGCACGAATCCGTGTCCCCTGCATCGGCAGGCGGACTCTCAACCACTGCACAACCAGGGAAGCCCCTACACTTTGCAATTGTAATAAGCTCCCTGGTGATGCTGATGCTACAAGTCCTCCCTCTACATTTGGAGTACATTGATTTAAGCCATAGTGCAAAATTATATTATTAAAAAGCTTTCTACTCATTTTTTCAGATCTCTCATCCTAGTTTGTCAGTTCACCTACAAATGGGACTGTTGAACTTCCCATACCATACACTGGGACAAGTCTTGCCCAATGGTGTGGGGAAGGATAAGAAGTCCAAGTCAGTAGCTCAAAGTTGAGCATCATGGAATCCTTGATCCAATTTCTACTGTAAGCTCTTGCCTTGTTGCTTATAACTCACTGCACAACCCCCTCCCCTTTATATTACCACTTGGGATCCTACACTGAGGTTGTATTATTCTTGGTATAGCTGATCCTTACCTCTGTTCCCAGTCTAGGAACTGGGATCTCACATTGTTCCCCAGGTTCATTCAAAGAAATAAGCCTTCCGTTCACTATTGGAATTCTTCCTGCTGTCTACCGAAAGATTCATGGACACAACCTGCCAACTTTATATTGTATTTGCCTTCTGGATTTATTCCCTGCATGCTGATGGTCTCTCACTGTGCTGGCTATTTTCCATTTCCATCCTGAGAATCATATTTTCTCCTCCTCTGCTCTGTGCCTGTCTGGGGAGGGTGACTGTTTATGCACTGCGTCCCCTGGGCTTTCTTGCTGGCTGGCTTCCTGTACCTCCATGGTTCTCAGAGTGGGGTCCCTATACCAGCCACATCACCATCACGTGAGAAGCAGTGCCACAGGGTTTGACTGGTGGCAGGCACTGGCAGGAAACCTACATACATACAGAGAGAGTAGTAGGTTTCTTTTTTCTGTGCTTGCTTGTTTATTCGGGCTGCATTTTCTTCCAGAGGCTGCTTGCCTCCATAATTACAGCTCTTATGTTCTGTTGCTGCACAGTTATATCTCACTTTTATCTTATTCCTCCTCCCCTCACCTCGAGCTCAAGTGTGCTAATGGTGTCCTACCATTGCTAGGCTCCAGGCCTGAACATCCACTGTGGTTTCCTTTAACCTGTCTACACATCTGTAAATAGTTCCTTCCTTACCTTATCTGATTGGACTCTGCTTCCTACTGGAACCTTCAAATAATGTTGACTATAGATTTCTGTTTCCTAGTCTTCCTTGCCCTGACCTATCCCAGACCATGATGGGTCATGGAGTTGGAATAAATGTCATTTACTTAAATATCTGGTTTCTTACAGAGGCAATATCAAGAGCAGAAAGGCATTTCGGGTCATGACACCAGGAATTCAGGGCTCTTCTTAGAGTTCTTGAAATCTCAGTGTACAGGCCACTTCTCACTTAGTGCATACACACAAAATTATCTATGTGTATGCATAATGCATGAGCAGTGTACAGGAGTGCATGCCAAAAAAAAAAAAAAAAAGGGCGCGGGGGAGAAAAAAAAAAGCTCTTTTGGCAAAATGAGAAATGAAACCCTGAAAATCTCCTGGCAGCTACTTCAGATGTCAGAATACATTTGTCAGAGAAACAATAGAATCTGGTTTGAAGAGCTCTTCTGTTTGGGGGAAAAAAATGTGAGATTTAGCAAGAATATGAACTAGTTCATAAACCCAACTGGATGTTAATGCAGATGGTTTTCTTCCAAGTTCAGTGATATTGCCTGTTCAGCAATGTTGTGCTTGGTTGCTTTGTTTGTTTGTTTATGTTTTAGTCCATCCGGGCTGCTATAATGAAATACCACAGATTGGATAGTTTATATGCAACAGAAATTTTTTTCTTGCAGTCCTGGAGGCTGGAAATAGTAGATCAGGGTGCCAGCATGCCACGTAAGGACCCTCTTCCAGGTCTCAGACTTCTCATAGTAGCCTAATGTGATGGAAGGAGGGAGGGAGCTTTCTGGGGTCTCTTTTAAAGGGCACTAATTCCATTCATGAGGGCTTCACCTTCAAGACCTAACCACCTTCCAAAGACCCCACCTACTAATACCATCACCTTGGGCATTATGTTTTCAACATATGAATTTTAGGGGAATACAAACATTGCATCTATAGCAGTTTCTTTTTTTTTTTAATCTTTTCTGTATGTAAGCCTTCGGAAATGGTCAGAGGTAATAATAATAATAATAATAATAATAATAATAATAATAATAATATAATAATAATAAACACAGCAGGGTATTTCTCCCAAAGCAGGTCATCAGTGGCAAAAAATGCACTTGGCACTACAAGTAGAGAATAGTCTTAAGCATATCCAGATTAATCATTAACATGATTCTAGTTTAGGATCTAAGTAAAGAAGAGCTGTAGGTACAGAAACATGGTCTTGTAAACTTTCTACAATTAAGCAGGCAAGACTTTTTTTTTCCCTATAAGCACCACGGATACTTACAATTATAGAGAGCTTTTCTCCTAAAAATATTGGACAAAGTTTTTGCAATTATAGATTGCATTTCATTGATAAGGGATCTGAGAGTAGGGAAGGGAAATTCTAGCAGCAAAAATTCAGCAGGAAATGAGGAGCAAAAGAAATTACTATCAGCATATCAAGGACTCACAGCTCTTATAGCCTTGCCTATGTTTTTTTCTAAACAATCTATATGTTTTTGTTTTAATTTACCTGGTTATTTATTTTAGTTTTACTCTGCAAATGTTCTTTATGACAATTTTTTAAGTTTGTAATTGTGCTAAAAAAGAAAATTTATCATTATAACCATTTTTTAAGTGTACAGTTCAGCAATGATAAAGATATTCACGTTGTAGTGCAACCAATCACTAGAACTATTTTATCTTACCAAACTGAAATTCTGTACCCACTAAACAACTCTTTATTTCCCTCTCCTCTTGGTGTGTGTGTTTTTTAAAATTAATTAATTTATTTATTTATTTTGCTGTACATGGGCCTCTCACTGTTGTGGCCTCTCCCCTTGCGGAGCACAGGCTCTGGACACGCAGGCTCAGCGGCCATGGCTCACGGGCCCAGCCGCTCCGCGGCATGTGGGATCTTCCCAGACCGGGGCACGAACCCGTGTCCCCTGCATTGGCAGGCGGACTCTCAACCACTGCGCCACCAGGGAAGCCCTCTTGGTGTGTTTTTTAAGTGTGCATGTTGGATATCTTTTTTTTTAATTCATATTTTGTGTTCTTGAGTGTTTAACTTTATCATGTGTTATAAATAATGCACCAGAATTAATGTGGATTTAAAGTAAATATTTCTCTCTACTAAGATACATTTATTTTACAAATATTTTTTTTTAATTTGAACTCTGTGAGACACTGTGTCTGCAGCGGTAAGCAAAGCAGATGCATTCCTTCTCATGATAGGGCAACATCTGTGAGGCAGTGTGGATCAAAACATCAAGAATAATGATAATAATTATACTGACCAACATAACTGTATAAATAATAATGAGAATAACAACACCGTACACCCCAGGGTTTGTTTTCTCAAGTGATGTTAAAATTGTGCCTTTTAAGTCCACCCCTGAAATTTATAACGGAACATACCAAGGGTAGACTTTGGCCATATATTTTAATAGTAGTCTCACCTGTTCTAGAGACCTGGCCCCACGTAACTCCCTGATCCACACAATCAATGGCTTCCTTTGGCAGCTCTGCTTTGCAGAGCTATAGAATTTAAATTCTGTCTTAGGCCAGGAGGAGTTGAATTGCAGGCAGGCATCATCTCTGCACAGGCATCTAATGGAGCCCAAGGATATCAACACAATCCTGAGATGACTCACCCCTCTAGTGCCCCTCATATCACCAGAGATAATTATTATGTTGCTTTTTCAGACCACATCTCATCTACCTATTGAAAAAAGAAAAAGACAAAACAATCAACAACAAAACCTGTCCTTTGAGATGCTTAAGAGCATAGATACTGCAGGGAGACCTCCAGTTTCCCATTCTGGCTTTCACACTTACTAGGTGTGTGACCTTGGGCAAATTATTTAACCCCAGTTTACCAACCTAGGCTTAAGCTAGTTGACATATGTGAAGATCTTAGAATAATTCTTGGTGCACTGTAAGTACCTGGTAGTCTTATAAGCATGGCATTAGTATTTGCTACTAGAAGCTCAGCGATTTGGTGAACTAAACAGTAGTTTGTAGCCAGCGCCTAGATATAAATCACCATGTTCCCTAATTCTCATTCATGCCCACCTACACTCTATTCTGATGTCCAAGTTTACACAGCTTTTCATACCACCTAGACAAAATTGCACTGAGTAGAAAGAAAAAGCTCTTAGCCAGTAATAATATTCATGAGACTAAAGAGTTTGAAACAGAGAAGACCAGATGCCATCTTAAACCAGACTACTGTCATAGGAAGGGCTTTGGAGGAACAACCTGGTAACCAAGCTCAGAAACAATGTCTTCATATCTATGTTCTTCTAGTTACCCCAGGCACTGAGCAAGAAGGTTCTTGAGCTTTGCCACTCTAATTACTCTCTATAACTAAGTCCACTGCATGAACACTGGTACCAGACAGTTTCTTCTGGGTCCAGGCATATCATTCATGATTCTCATCTGCAAGGGATAATATCCCAGATTTCTTCCAGTTGATGTTCCTTTAATTTTAGTAATTCTTTGTATAACAAAAGGCTGTCACAACACCTGTGACTTCCATATGTATATATTAATATGATTTCTGTCTTTAGATCTGAATTTAAAACTCATCCTCCAGAAAACCTATGCTAACTCCCCACCTTGTTTAGGTATGGTTATTATACGTTCCTGTAGCCAGCACCCTATACCTCTTCATGGTCACACTGAACACATTTGCATTATTCATTCCACTTACGTCTTCTCATTAGACTCTAAGCTTCATGAGGGTATCAAGTTTGTTGGTTTTACTGATCTTTCTTGTGCCCAGGACAACTCTAACTTTGGTCATATTTGCCAATATCTAAAGCCTACTTTGATTCCCATAAAATGTCAGTATTTTCAAGTTTCTTTCCATTATTTTCTTCTTTGATTTTTATTACTACCTAATGTTTATAACCCGTATTTCTAGATTTGTCATGTTAGACAGTCCAGATTGTGGTTAATTTTACGAGGCAATATGAACTGAATTCAGGCAACTCTTATAGAATGTTACCTGAAAAAGCTCCAGTGGTTTTGCTGTTACATTGTAGTCTAACTTGTTACTTTCCAATGTGGGAATCTTGCTTTGGCAGGATCCAAACAGAAAGAACATAAATCCTAATAAAATGTATTCACGGGACTCATTAGTCCAGCTCCCTTGCCTCACTTAAATATATAGTACCTGTTAATTCCTACTAGGTTCTTTCAAGCTTTAAAAGTACCCATGAACTCTTAACGTTGGTTATGTACCACTTCCAAAATTCTTCAAGGTTTATGCCCTAGAACATTTTTACAAGGTAATAATTTCTACAGATGTGAGTTTTATTTTATTTTACTTATTTATTTATTTTAACATCTTTATTGGAGTATAAATTGCTTTACAATGGTGTGTTAGTTTCTGCTTTATAACAAAGTGAATCAGTTATACATATACATGTCTGCATATCTCTTCCCTCTTGCATCTCCCTCCCTCCCACCCTCCCTATCACCCCCCTCTAGGTGGTCACAAAGCACTGAGCTGATCTCCCTATGCTATGCGGCTGCTTCCCACTAGCTATCTATTTTACGTTTGGTAGTGTGTATATGTCCATGCCACTCTCTCACTTTGTCCCAGCTTACTCTTAGACATGAATTTTAAAAACATTTTATCCTCCGCTTTTATGTGCTTTCCAGAAACTTAGATATAGAATTATTATTATTGTTATCCTTGGAAAGCTAACCATGACATTATATTTTATGTAACTGTTCTTTTCTTTATTAAAAACAAAAATATCAACAATAATAGCAATAGCAATTAGCATTTACCAAGCACTGACTAAGTGTCTAGGATGTATCTGAGCTTTATATTTTTATGTGTAAATTTCATAATAATTCTGTAAAATACATATCATTATTCCTATTTATACATTTATACATGAAGAAACTGAACAGCGTATGAGCAGATTTACTCAATATGAATTAGTTGGTAAATGAATAAGAATTCATAACCAATTCTTTCTGGATCCCCAGTTCATGTACTTTCAGTAAGTGCTACCTCAAATGTATAAAAATTATTTTAAGTTAAAAAGCAAACTTTGCCTGAATGCTTTGTAAAAATTCACCAGCCACAGAAACAGTGACTTGCTTAGTGAGGACAGAAGTGGGACCGAGTATCCAGATGTGACTCCTATGGTGTCTTTTCACAGAATGGAACATAGAGACAGGGTTTTTATGCTCTTTTTATGTAGTGCCTGACATGGTCCTAAAACTTGACATTTCTTTGTATATCTATTCTGAACTTAGAAGGTTAAGAACATAGACAACTATAGATAGGAGAAGAGAATAGGTTTCCCCTTCCTCCCAAAATTGATATGTTAAAATTAATAATAGGTAAAGAAAATCAAAACTCTTGTAATGATATAAGGCAACGACAAAGGTTAAGTTCAGCACTTTGCTAAATGCAAAAAGAAAAACCAGAATTAGGTTAAGAAATCTAATTCTAAAATATTTTGAATTTGAACAAAATCTAAAATATTTTGTTCTAATGTCTATATGACATTAGAAGTCATAACAGTTAGGAATCTGTTCAGCTGCAAGATGCAGGAAAACCAGCCAGAAATAGCTTGAAGCAGTTGTTCTAAAGTACGGCTGACATTGGAATTACCCAGACATTATTTAAAATGACTGATTCCTGGGCCCCAGCCCTCTCTGTTTCTGATGAAATTGGTCTCTTTCAGGGCCATTGCACAGGTATGTTTAAAAAGCTCCCTTAGGGGCTTCCCTGGTGGCACAGTGGTTGAGAGTCCGCCTGCCGATTCAGGGGACACGGGTTCGTGCCCCGGTCCGGGAAGATCCCACATGCCGTGGAGCGGCTGGGCCTGTGAGCCATGGCCGCTGAGCCTGCACGTCCGGAGCCTGTGCTCCGCAATGGGAGAGGCCACAACAGTGAGAGGCCCGCGTACCGCCAAAAAAAAAAAAAAAAAAGCTCCCTTAGGCATTCTAACGTCTGCTCGTGTATTATTCTCTATTGTTACATAACAAGTTACTTCAAAAGTTAGCAACTAAAAACAACAAACTTTTATCTCACAGGTCAGACATCTAGGTGCAGCTGAGCTGGGTACCTCTGGCATAGGTTCTCTCCTAAGACTAATCAGGGTGGGGACTTCCCTCGTGGTCCAGTGGGTAAGACTCTGCACTTCCAATGCAGGGACCCCATGTTCCATCCGTGGTCAGGGAACTAGATCCCACATGTATGCCGCAACTAAAAGATCCCAAGTGCCGCAATGAAGACCCAGCACAGCCAAAATAAATTAATTAAATAATTTTTTTTTAAAAAAAAGACTAATCAGGGTGTCAGCTGAGACTGCAGTCATCTCCAGGCTCAAATGGGGGAAAATCTGCTTCTGAGCCCACTCATGTGCTTGTTGTAGCCTCATTCCCTGTGGGCTGTTGGCCAGAGACACCAGTGTTTTTCCCGAAGAGCAACTTACAATATGACAGCTGGTTTCCTAAGAGAGCAAGAGAGAGAGCCAAATGGAACTTACTGTCGAGTGTAAACTAATCTTGGAAGTGATATCCCATCACTTTTGACATTTTTTTTTCTTTTTTCTTTTGGTGTATTCTGTTTTTGAGAAGCAGGTACCTGGGTCTCACCTACCCTCCAGAGGAGGAGATTACATAAGGATTTGAATACCAGGAAGTGAGATCATTGAGGGACTTCTTAGAAGTAGCCTACCACAACCAGGAAGGAGAATTGGCTTAAAGAAAGAGACATTTATCCTTCTCACATAACAAGAAGCCAGAGAGGGGTTCAGTAGCTGAATATTTTCAGGGCTTCCAAGAAAGGAGCAGAATGGCAGTTACCTGCTGGCATTTGGTAGGAAGAAGGAGAAAGAACAAGAAAAAGAGCATCTATGCCAGACATGCCTTTCCCTTTTATTAGGAAAGCAAATATTTTCTCTTACGTCCCCCTGGAAGACTTCTGTTTATGTCTCTTGGGCCATAAGTGGGTCACTTAGACTCTTGTAACTGGAAGTGGAGGCGGGTGGTGGGTATTCATCTCCGACTTCAGTGCAGGAGCCGCAAGGGAGCCTGGGGTTGACTATAGCTTTGGGGTACATGTTATTCGTGTGTGCACACGGTGCATACATTTCTTTGTATCTTACTCTTTACTGTATCTTAATTGAAGTTTATAAATAAAATTATGAATTCATGCTAGTACAATAAGTTTAATATAAAAACTCCTCTGGAGATCGTATTTCCCATAACGTCAAACTTGTTACAACATACTCATGGACTGGAAAGTAGCAAACAGCTTTGAGCAGCTGAAAGAATTGTATTCAAGTTCATGGAGCTAAATTTATAGAAAATCCCTCAGGTCTTCATTTTCAGTTTTATTTATTCCTTTTTAATTCACAAGTGTAACAGGATTAATGAATAATTCATTCCACAGCTTGAAAAATACATTTGCCTCAGTTATTCCCCCATAGGGTAATCTCAACATTTTAGCATTTCATAAAGGAACCTTCATAATCTGGCCACAGCTTTCCTCTATGGCCTTGCTCCCCACCACTTCTTCTACACGCTCTTCTCTCCAGTAGCTCACATCCTCTTCTCTACCTCTCTGCTCTCTCTGCCTGCAATGTCCTTCCCAACTCATCTTTCAAGGTCTACATCACATTATACAATCTCAGATGCCTACAGGGACCAGGGAAATAATGCAAATGAGGGGAATGTGCTGGTAGTTACCTATTAAACACATAGAAATGACACTTGCAACAAGGGATATGCTTGATTCCATTTTTCTTAATATTTTCTCCATTACTGATCGTTTCTTTGTCTTCTAGTTTTGATAAAAACAGAATGATCAACTTAAGCTCATCACTGCCATGAAGGAGATGGCTACAGTACTATCACATCTTTTATTTCCTTAAAAGAATCTTTTTCTAGAGTAATAAGGGATCCAGATTTTAATATGAAGTGTCCAATTTTAAAATCATAGTGTATATATGTATATACTCATTTGCTTTTTTTTTTTTTTTTTTTTTTGCGGTACATGGGCCTCTCACTGTTGTGGCCTCTCCCGCTGCGGAGCACAGGCTCCGGATGCGCAGGCTCTGGTGCCATGGCTCACGGGCCCAGCCGCTCCGTGGCATGTGGGATCCTCCCGGACCGGGGCACGAACCCGTGTCCCCTGCATCAGCAGGCGGTCTCTCAACCACTGCGCCACCAGGGCAGCCCTCATTTGCTTATTTTGATGAGGGCAGAGAATATTCTATGTGCCACATTAAATACAACCTCAGTGTGGAGTCAGCCTGCTGACTGCCAGTTTGCGAGCCTAGATCAAAATAATTTCCACCATAGAGTCTATCCTAAATGCCCAAGCATTCTTAAGTGTTCTCCAGGAGAAACAGACTGACCTTGAAAATAACACTTTGCATATTACTCTTCACCTGTGACCTATATGTAAGCCCTCATCTGGACGGGGATATTTGAGGGCCAAATCTATACATTTTGATTATAGTCCCAGCATAGCACATGGAGTTCATCTCAGAGTTGATGCCCTGTAAATACTTGTTGCATTAATACAACTTGAATGAAGAAACCAATCTTTAAAAAAAGTAGCTGATATGGAGAGGACACTGTCTAATTAGAGAATAAATAAGCTTTGCTTTAGCAACAAAATGTTTGAAAGAGAAATTTCCTGGTTGGACTCCTTGGACAGAAACACTGGACAGTGGCCCAAGATTCCTTCATTTCACAAGTATGGACTGGAAGCCCATGAGGCAACAGGCATTCTTCTAGACACTGGGAACTCAGAAAACAACAAAACCCAAAAAGGAATCTTAGTAAGAAGGGGCAGATAAGAAATAAAAGCAACAAATAAAGCAAGTCATCTTTTCTATGCTTATAATGCATGGTTTGGAGAAAAAAAATAAAAGTGGGTTGGAGAGAGATGGTAGGGAGAACTTGAGGAAAGGGATCATTGCAAGTTTCAGTAGGATGGTCGTGTTAGGTCTCTGTGAGAAAGGCACATTTGAGTAAAAAGCTGAAAGAGATGAGAGAGCCAGCCAAGTGGATATCGGGGGAAGAGTGCTCCAGCAGATGGAATAGCAGGTCCTAATCCTGAGGCAAGAGTATGCCTAATCAAAGAACAGCAAGGTGGCTGGCATGGCTGGAGAGAAGAGAATGGGGGTGGGGGAGCACATGAAGTTAAAGACTTAACAGCAGGATAAGAAAAAGAGCTTGTGAAGATGTCTTAGGGCTTTGAAAGCCACTTTGTGACAAATGTATCCTCTACTCCAAGTTAGATAGAAGCTATTGGAAGAGCCAAAGAGCGATCTGTTAGGTCTATTAGGTCTAATAGATCTATGATCTATTGAGATTAGAGTGCATGGGGAAGAGTGGGGCAGGATGACTTCTTAGACAGTGATTGAGGTAATGCAGGCAAATATGATGGTGACTTGAACCAGAATTGGGGGTCATGGAAGTGAAGAGGTTGATAGAGAACTTTGTTTCCAACCTCATTAGGTTTCTAAGATCAGACCATGCTCTGCAGAGCAATTGGGTCACAGTCTAGCCTGTCAGCTCAGTCCAAGTATATCTTCTCTGCCATCTTTCTAATTTCAGTACAGCCAAAATGGGAATGTAATTGCCTCATCACTTGTTTGCACTGCAGACCATGAAGAGTACTGGGGATTTTCTGATTTTCTCTTATAATCTATTCTCTACGTTGAAGCCAGGGCGATTCTTTTATAATGCAAATCTGATTATGCCTTCCCTATTGGAAACAGTTTAATATTTTCCCATTCCATACCGGATAAAACAAAACTCCATGTTATGGCCCAGAGGACTCTTTTTAAAACTGGATTCTCATTGCGATGCTAACACTTCTCAATCTGTACTCCAACAAAGCTGCCCTTTTAGTTTCTTTCTTCAAGCTCCCCTCACACCAGGGGCTTACCCATCCTGTTTCTTCTGCCTGGGCTGCTTCTTCACCCTGTTAATTTACTCCCTCCTTTCACATTATCACAGTGCTGTGTTACTCCCTCTGGGACAATTTCACCGAGATTCTTGACCGTGGTGTGTATTCTCCTCTTATGGGCTCTGGTACACATGTACCTCTCCCTCACTGCCTACGTCACAGTTGTCATTTGTGTGATGTTTTGATTAACGTCGCCTCTTTCCACCCCCCTCCCCACTAGACCGTAAGCTCCTTGCAGGTAGAGACTGTGTCTGCTTTTCTTCACTATTTATTCACAGCATTTAGTACCATGTCTAGTATATCTATTGTATGTATATATGAATGAGTGAATGAATGAATGCATAACCTGATTGATTTAAAACATAAGCATGACTCATCTTCCTATTTCTCACCATTCAGTGCAATTTGTATTCTTAGAGGCATGAATAAAGAACAATTGCAAGTGTTGATGGTTGCAAATGTGCTGCTGTAAAGCTGGGCTACAAAGACAGCCATTTTGTCCTGTCTGGGGATAAATAGGCATACTCTGAGTAATGGCAATTAGAGCCAGAATTCAGCTAGTGAATCACAGTGACCACCACTTGAATAAACCCACGGATTGAAATCCTGTCTGTTCCTCCTTTGGAAGCCTGGGGCCTAATGCTTTTGTTTGCCTGTGCTTTCTCCCTGGCACAGTCTGTGAGCCCAGAATGAAAAGATTATTATCTTTAACCAGCATCTCATACTCTTTGATTTTCATCAAGCTTTTCACATTTTTGTGTCAAGAAAGCTGAAAATCTTATATCTAAGATTGATTCAATAACATTTTGCAATTAGTTGCCTTTTAAAAAATTACATACCAGAGCTTAAAGGAAAATAAAGTCTTGTAACAATTTCATAATGCATTCATTCTTTCTCTTCCAAAACAAACTGATGCCCTTATACATATTTTGACCAAAATGATTTTACACACAGTAAGATAAAATATGTCATCTACTATAAGACCTAAAACAAGATTCCACCATAAATCTTAAAACTTTAAAAATTCTGTCAATATTTGATTACCCAGTTGAAGAAAGATGTCTTATTTTTAGGCATTCCTCATAAATTCTACCTCATAATTTTCCTATAAACAGGCTGGTGTATTTTTCTATCAAGTAAAGTAAATAAATATTTTTATAGGATGTTCGGTCATTATTGAAACCAGACTAATAAATTGTAAAGTTGATGCTGACAAACCTTACAAGAATAAACATAAGAACAAAGGGAGAAGAAAGTAATGTGCTTCTGTTGGAAGGAAAGATACTGGCGAATACTGATTAGGAAAGTGGTCTGGGAGTTGTTGCAGAAAACCTCTAAAGCATGCAGCTTAATGTGCAACTACAGTGAAAGGGCACAGAGAATGCTAGATCGTATGGCTGAGGAAAGACAATATAAATCAGATTTGGCATCATTAATCTAAGCTCGAGTGTTAATGTCACCTAAACAATTGTTCTCTGCTTTGCTCCTGGTCAGGAGAGGCCAAAAAAGAATGCATTTGATGCTGAAATGGCTTAGTAACAAGGCAGCTATAGGAATTTAGTGGTCTGAGGTTGGCAAGTAGGAAAAGAAGAAGATTCACAACCTGCTGGTAAATGTAGACTAAGATGGGTGTCACTGCCTTTTCTTTTCAGATGGGCCACTGGGAGTTAAATAAATAAGAGATATCATTGAGTTCGTATTAAATTGAACCCCAGGCCACTTGGGCCAGACTTGGAGACTGCTTCATTCCAGAACACCCTCAGATTTCTACCCTGTCAGTTTAGCCCATCTTTCCCCAGAGGATACTTTGCTGCCTCCCTCGACAGGGAGCTTGTTGTTCGTTCCTTTAATCTACCTCTTGAGTTACTGGTTTGCTATGAGACCTAAACAAGATAATAAATATGGAATAATTAACACAATTCCTCATCCATATTAAGTGCTCTATTACGTTTTATATACAAACAACTATCCATTCTTACTTTTTTCTTTATCTCATTGCAGTCCATTTTACTCTGGCCATTCTTTCAGTGTATTGTATTATAGAAGCATAGATTTCTGAGCTGAGAAAAAGCATCTACTGATAACCTTATCTGCAGATGTGGAAAATGAATCTCAAGGGAAAACATAATGAGCCCAAGATCACACAGTTGGTGTTGATACAAAGACTTTTCTCCCAGTTTCCCCAATGCCCAGATTGAATCCTTAGTTCAGGTTCTATATGTGGGCGGTAAAGACACCAGGTTCTCCCGATTCTGTCTTTGAAGTGTCACACCACCAACCCCCAACCAACCCCATCTGGCCACCGTATCACAATCATGCTTGTATCATTGTGATATCTTCCTAGCTTATTTCCCAGCTCGTCTCTCTCCTGTAATCCATCCTACTCACTACTGAAGGTCACATTTCTGGAGCCATGCCATTTCTGCTGTTGCTCAAATCCTTGCTAGGTTCCCACATCTAAATACATATAAATCCAAACTCCTTTGCCTCTCTTTGAATACTCATCATTGACTGCCTCTCTTCCTGCTACCATTCTTCTCCAACACATTCCTTAAGTCCGGATGGCCCACTGTTCTCAATGTATAATAAACAAGCTACAATTATGCCCATCTATATGCATTTGCTTAAGTGTTCCCACCACTGGATTATATTATATATTATATTAATATATTTCTTTCTTATCTAAATTCTATTCATCCTCAATGCAGGTAATTTGGAATTGAAAAACTAAGTGAAAATGCCAGAAAACTCCAGGAAGTTTGCATGGAAAATTCCATGGAAGTATGCATCCATATATACAACTATGTATATACTTGGATACAAGCATACGAGCATATGTGTGCTTTCTTTGAATTATTCTTGTTCCGGAAGTAATCTCCTTCACCATTTTGTAAATAAAAACTTCATGTGAGTGTAGGTTCAAAACAAAAGAAAAATCAAATCCATTCTTATTTCTAAACTTTTCCTACCTGCAGTGTGAGTTCTTTGATATGATAAAAGTTGTATTTATTTAGCTTGATTCATTTTTGATAAATCAGAGTTGGCTGTTACCAATACCTTGATATCCTATCTGTGCTTGCACATTGATTTTTTAATGAATTGGTACAAAGCTTCTTTGAATCCTTCTGATGTCATTACCCTTTTACCTTTGCAAATCTGAGTTGACAGTGCTACAGGATGCAAAGTAAAACATTCCCTCACTGGACTGGTTGTCTTGTCCATACACAGCCAAAACCATCAACAGGTCACCATAAATCTCCTTTTCTGGGTACTTTTAGCACATAAGCTCTTCCTAGAGTCTTGAGGACTATTTTCATGGTTTGCAGATGTTATGCAAAATATCACTATGCAGGGTACATTTGTTAAGTATGCATTTGATATCATTGGATCTAACATATATATAGACAAATCTAAAATGATCTTTAAAGTACTAAAAATATTAAAGTCATTATTGACAGAGACAATTTCACTCCATCTGAAAGCAAATTTTAAAGGTGTAATATTTTAAGTTTATAAAATCCTCAAGTGTTATAAAGTGTACCCTGGGATGGTGGACTGACATAGCTGATTATTGAGTGTTTTAATCTGAACCAGATTCACTGCATGCGGTACTCTCTTTCCAAGTTCTAACTTGTCAAGTGAGTGACCTTGAATTGTTCTCAGCTCCAGGCTTCTAGAGCGAAAGTCCTAACTGATAGTAAATGAACTCTGAGGTGATAAACTATAAGATACCTCTTTGAAAATTCAAAGGGTAGTTCTTAACATTTTATCTGACATTAGAGAAGGCGTGCCTCAATCTGAAAGTAGACCTTTTGGTCTTCAAACAGTAGCTATGAAATAAGATATACATCTCATTCCTACCAACTTAGCAAAATGTATTTTTATTTTGAAATATGACAGTACTCTCTGGGGTTGTATTTCACACTGGACTGCAGCAATATCACTAGGATTTTATTAACGTGTTCATTAATTTGATTTATAGCTAATGCTGTTCTGGGCTTATATTTTGAATTTAAGGTGAAATACTAAAGAAATTTCTTTTTCTTATGGATATAACTTTGAATGTGTCTGTACATTTTCTGGAATTGAAATTCCATATTACAAGTTGAGATTACAAATTACAAATTTTCAGGACATTATTAAAGAATTATTTAAATATATAAGATATAAAGAATTCTGGTAGTTCAGGGTGTGTTTTTTCCTGAATTAAGTTTAATAAATTCTATCCAAATCTAATTTTATTCAGAAATAGAGCCATCAGTGAGAGAGAGCAGTGTACATTCTGTTGTCCTGGATTGAATCCAAGCTCAATAATTTTGTAGCTATGTTACCTTGACTGAGTTATGTATTCTCTTTCAGCCTCAGTTTGTTCTTCTGGAAAGTTTGTGAAACCACATTGCTTAATTGTGTGCTGCACATAATAGGTTCTCAATAAACTACTCAATGAACTACTCAAATGAACGACTGAAATTGTTATTGTTATTTTTTCTGTTGCATGCAACCTCATTCTCTGTTTATCTTCATTTGCCTTTTGTTTTTTCCTGGATTCTTATAATTCTGTTTCTTTTACTTATTACTCTCCTATGTACCTGTTTAAATCCTCAAACCTAGAGCAAAAATTACATTCTTATTTCTTATGCTTTCCATATGATGTCTACATCGTGATAGTGATTTAGCAAAGCAAAGGAACAGGAGCTTCTTGAAATCCAAATGTGGGACTAAGAAAGATAAAGAATTATAAATCTTAATATCTCTGGTCTAAGCATGAGGAAGTAAGTGGTCTTTGGGAATGAAATTGTGATTTGTGTCTTCTGCATATTACTCAGCTTGGCTCATTAAACAATTGAAAATAAACCTTCATATTTCCTTTTGTTGTTTGAAAATTTCAGAATAAATTAACTTAAGCAAGCTATGCTCAGAAGCTTCCTAAATGAACAATGTTCTTAATAATTTCTACATGCATGTTACTTTGAATTTGAAGTTGTGTTGAATTTATGGCCACTCAGGGTAAAAAAAAAAAAAAAGATGACTTGCTGTTAAGTAATTTCCATGTTAACAATGCACATTGTTTTGATTAGTATTCATACACCTTACGAATTGTTAATTCAAAGTTAATTTGACCAGTTAACGAAGGTCATTAAATAGTAATATTTCTATTCTGTACCACTTCTCAATAATAATATCTTACCCAACATACATGTAATACCAAAAATTTCTTCTTCAAACACCTCTGTTTATAATACTTGGACATAGTCTATAATAGCCAATATTTAATATAATCTGCAACAATAATAAACTGTAATAGCCAATACTGTAAAAAAACTAATAATTCTCAGAATGTATCAGCTAAATTTTCTCCAAAATCACGAAGAATTTGAAAGTCAATATTATAAAGTAGTATCATGAAGTAAGTAAATAAATAGCTATTTTTCCCAGTGATTCTCTTTTTATTACCCAAATAGTCATCAGAGTAAAATAGCTTCAAAGGTGTTATGAAATATCACCTTGAATTATTTCACGTAACAAATCAGCATGAAGAACGTTTCAAATTATTTGTGAAGAACTAGTCTGCATTTAGCTTGCAGATCCCAGGATAGATAGTACATTTCCTAAAACATGGAGGAGCTTTTGTTTTTCACCGCTTTCTTCCACTGATTCCCCTCTGTCTCCATTTTCTGCTGTCCCTTCTCATTTCTGCTTTATTTCCTCATATTGGCTCTCTCTCTTCTTCTCTCTTCTTATTTCATCTTCTCTTAAGACAGTTGGTGGCATTTGAAGACGGGATTTAACTATTAGCACAATCTTGCCTTTGCATGGCTGCCTTTCCCCCAAGGAACTGGCTTTCCTTTGAAATTGGCTTTAGGTCTGACAGGGCCTCTGCGTTTCACATTACTGCTAGCCCAATAGAGAAAATGAAGCCAAGAAATGTGATCAGGTTATCCTAGGGCAAAAGAAAAGGTTGGTTTGGGGAAATGCTTAATTTCCATGATTCAGCAGGGATTTGCAAGCTTGATTCTCCTGAGGAAATCAGAGTCTGACTTTCCATTTATCCATCCGGCTTTTCCGAATTACTAGCTCTATTGGTTTTAAAGATAAGGAATTGGAATGGATTCTGAATGTTGAATTTAATTCCTGATATGAGGTTATCTTAAAACATGGGTCAGAACAGCAAGCCCTCGCACCTTGTTCCCCCCCACCCCATGGCCAACTACCACCACCAAACATTCTGTTTCTTTCCGAGGTCTTTAGTAGATTTCCTGCAGGAAAATCTTGGAAGAAGCTTAAACGCTTCGCGGTAAAGTACTATGTTAGCCAAAATACAGGAGTCAGACACTAGGTTAATTGAGGAAGGATTTTCAGAATCTTATATTCTTTTTATTTTTTCTTGTTTCAGAGAGGGGATGTTGAACAACAGGCTGTTTCTTTAAGCAGTAAGGAAAAAATAAATCTGGCACCCTCTCCTTACATGGTTAAACATAGGTTGAATTACTGTGCATAGACTCTCAAGGGCTATTACTGCACAAAGCCTTTGAAAACGATCAATATCCACCACCATGCTTTTTCTGCTGTGTTTTTTAACGTTGTATATCTGTTGAGTGATAGAGTCAAGAGTGAATAATTTAATTTTGTAAAGGAATTAGAAGTGCTATATTGTATCATTGGCCAGCATTCTTATGACTTTGCAATATAAATTTGAGTTACCTGTGAAAATTTGAGGCAACATCTCTTTCTTCGTTTGCATGGTACCAATTTAAATTTGTCGTTTTCATGTCCTCAGTGCAGAGAGAAGGAGCTCACCTTTTGAGACTTAGCTTTGTATTACTCAGACTATCAAAGCAAATGCGGGGATGTCACATCAAATGCTGGTGAAGAGGAAGATGCTAATTAAGAACCATCATTCAATGTCATTTCTACATTAGATTAAGAAAAATCCATTAGAACACTCCATCTTATTTTTCTCAAGAGGTCATGATCCAGGCTACTAACCTCATCAGAACAAACAGCCATAATCACTCTTTATCCGCTTCACCACAGTTCAAGCTAAATTTAGGTCTCATTTGCCTGTCACCAACATGCTTTCTAAATGCATTGTAAGCATTTCTTCATTTTGAAGAACTTATGGCACTAGCCCACATACATCTTTGCCTTTATGTGTTTTTGTCAAACTAAGACAGGGCATTGGAAATTTGGGTCCAGAGACTATATTTTCCTTCTATAGACTGCCCAGAATATACCTGAGGTAAAGAAGGTTCATGAATTGACTCTCTATACTTGCTAAACTACTAAGAATACCATGGAAAAAGTGAAATTCAGACCGTGTTTATGGAGATATAGTTTTGTTGTTTCAACTAAATCAATTTGCATGATCATACTGAGATTTCTTTTTGTTACTGCATTGATCATAAAATTTGTCTTTTGATAGAGTCAACTCCTTAGGCCCATGGTCACTGCCTCATGTGTAATTTCCTTCTGAACTCAGAAAATGTATTACTAATTAATGATCCAGACTTAATAGTAATAGAGATTTGGAAATAATGCTGTTTCTTCACAAATACAGTGAAGTTCAGAGTACAAACAATTAATAGGATAATTCAGAAAGGAAAATTGCTTGAATTTTTGTACTAAAGTTGATTTGATCTGAATTATTTGGATGACTGCCTCAGTTATTCACTTTACTTGGTGTAGATATGATTTAAGTCATGGTAGTAAAATGAGTGGTCATGATTTTTAGAATAAATACACATTGTTATTTAGTTTAGATAACACCAAATTTCTAATTTGTTGAGAAATATATATATGTACATATATATTATCAAGCAAATGTAAATAGTTTATATAATTAGTGTCTATAAGTACTTTAATTTGTTCACTCTGTTTAAAAAGGGTGGAACATATTTTGAAAGCCATATATGTCTGACATCCTAAGAGGAGAGAAATGATCCAGAGAAAAATATAACACAAACTTTAATTCTGTATAGGTTTTCCTTTCCTTTCTTTTTTTAATAGATGGCAATCCATCATATGTGAGAATATGGTGATCTTCTTGGTTGAAATTCATGATACTCTTCATTTTTCCAATTGATTTGTGCATCATTTTGTGTAGTATATACATACGCAAGACACACCAGGTAGTAGACACTATGGGTTACAAAGGTGACTAAAATATGAATGATTCTATCCGTAATTGAAAATGGGCTGTATGTGAGCACAATGGCAGAGACGAAAGTGATCCTATATCACATGCCATTTGTTGGCAGCTGACAGAGTTGATATGCTTCTGTTTTGTAAAATGGCTTTGACCACATCCATGGAAGCTCATAGTGAGATGCTCACAGGTAGAAAAGCCTGTGTATAAGTCTGCAGAGGTAATATACTATGTGTTTAAAATCACTGGAACCAGAGCAGACAGACAGACTTAGATTCAAGTGTGTGCTCTGCCACTTGTACCTGTGTAACCTTCAGGAAGATATTCAACTCTCTAAGATTCATTTTTTTGTCTGTAAAATGCAGAAAAGAATTACAGATATTAAAGATGAAAGGGAAGATTTATGAGGTAATATATGTCAGGCATTTTGCACAGTACCTAATGTAATAATTATTACAGTAATGATAAGACAAAATGGAGTTCCACTAGTGTAAGTGAAACTGAAGATATGATGGAAGTTCAGAAGGGAATTTCTATGGAATAACTTTGGAGATCAGAAGCATTCTGTTGGAGAGTTTAAAAATACATTCAGTTAAGGTAGATCAAGATAACAGCACAGGTTTTCCAGGAGCAAGGTGTAGAGAAATTAAATGCTGAGTGTTAAGAAAACCAGATTTGATTTGGGGGAATAAATGTCAAATTTGAATGAAAGCAGGTATTAGGATAGAAGGCCAGAAACATAATCTTCTATGAATGATAGGCCTAAAAGTATGATCTTTATTTCATAGGGTAGTTGAAAACCTTTGTTGATTTTTGAGCAGATAGTGGGATGGTTTGAAGATGCAGGGAAGTAAATACAGAAGGACAGTTTACTGAAGTTCAGGCTAAAAGAAAGGAGGTTATGGACTCGGTGGCGGTAGAAATGGGGATGAAGGGACAGAAATGAAAGATAATTCTGGGATAAAGTTAATCAGACTTGACAAATATATGAGGTGACACAGGGGAAAGGAACAAGGGTCAAGTAATGAATGATTCTTGGTGCCTGTTACAGGCTGAATTGTGTCCCCTCCAAAATTCATATGTTGAAGCTTTAAACCTCAGTATCTCAGAATATGATTATGTTTAGAGATAGAGCATTTAAGGCAGTCATTAAATTAATATGAGGCCCTCAGAATGGGCTCTCATCCAATCTGACTAGTGTCCTTCTAAGAAGAGGGAAGTCAGACACACAAAGAGAGACCAGGGATGTGCACATACAGAAGAAAGATCAGGTGTGGAGACAGTGAGAAGACAGCCATCTGCAAGCCAAGGAGAGAGGCCTCAGAAGAAACCAAACTTAACAACACCTTGATATTGGCATCTGGCCTTCAGACTGTGAGACAATAAATTTCTGTTGTTTAAGCAACTGAATCTGTGATATTTTGTTATGGCAACCCTAGCAAACTAACACAGTGCCATTCACAGAAATAGAGAATATAGAAACATTTTTAGATAGATGCAGATAATTAGTATTAACAGGGGCATGTTACTGTAACTCAGGCTTTGTAAATAAGATCATTAATAACTGTTTTCTAATGATCTGATGGTTATATTATAAAGGTTAAAAACATAATACTATCATTTTATTTGGTGGAAAACTTATATCTTATGGGCCTTATTAGAGCAATTAATGCTTGCTGATATAACAAAATTTTTGTCCCTTCTCCAAAATCCTAGTGGCTTCAAAGAATCTGTTCCTTGTTCATATAAATTCACTGTAAGTGTTCCAGGTTAGGTGTCTCTTCTCTAAAAGTTAATCCAGAGAGCCCAGGTTCTTTCTCTCTTGAAACACAGCTGTTTTCCCCTTCGCTTTCAGCCCCAAAGGTGGAAAGAGAGCAAACTTGAAAGATTGTTTTATGACCATCCTTGGAAGGGGCACATATTTCTTCATCCCATATTCCATTGGCCAGAACTCAGCCACATGATTCCACCCAGCTGCAAGGGATCCTGAGAAAACTAGCTCAACTGCATGCCCAGGAACAAAAGGAGAATAGAGTATTGATTACACTTGTAGTCTCTGCCTCGTGGCCTACCAAACTTCTATTTTGCAGAGTTATGTATAACGGAAAAGGAGAAAAAGGAGTAGTTAAGTTGTTATAGTATATATGCCTATGTAGATAACTTAGAAGACCATCTGGATTTGGGGATTTACTCTTAACACTGTAAACATTTGCTGGCAATGCCAAAGGTCCAGGACAGGGGTTGAGAAAATTTCTGTAAAGGGCCACATACAAATATTTTAGGTTTTCAGTGCCATATGGTCTCTGTCGAAATGACTCAACGGTCATTGTAGCACAAAACCGTACATAGGCAATATGTAAACAAATGAGCATGAATATGTGCCAATAAAACTTTATTTATGAAACAGGTGGCAGGACAGATTTGGCCTACAGGCCTTGGTTTGGCGACCCTTCAGCCAGCATATTGGGTAATCTGTTATTTTGCAAGAATTTCAGTCTCATGCCCAGATAATTTTGCATAGACAGTAATCATAGGGGACTGCCCAGCAGTAACATCAAATTATGGCTTTGCTGTGCTGGAATTTACCTGGTCAGACCACAGGGAGTATCACTTGTAGCAGGAGAGAACAAAGTTACTTTGTGAAAACTGTCCTTGGAATCAAAGGTAACTACTTGAGCTGGGTATG
Organism: Mesoplodon mirus; assembly: GCF_964341445.2. Lineage (NCBI taxonomy): Eukaryota > Metazoa > Chordata > Mammalia > Artiodactyla > Ziphiidae > Mesoplodon > Mesoplodon mirus. The sequence continues at coordinate 15,720,815 of NC_138988.1, read as the reverse complement.
AAAGAAAAGAGAAAGTGACAAGGAGAAGACAGTGGTGGAACACAGCTAGATGTTACAGTGAATTTCTCTTAACTTTGATTTGTCTTAGGGGAAGGATTGGTTTTTCTTGCCTGTAGAGATAACTTCTCTTTTTTTTTTTTTTTTGATGTTGGGGGTAGGAGTTTATTAATTAATTTATTTATTTTTGCTGTGTTGCGTCTCCGTTTCTGTGCGAGGGCTTTCTCTAGTTGTGGCAAGCGGGGGCCACTCTTCATCGCGGTGTGCAGGCCTCTCACTATCGTGGCCTCTCTTGTTGCAGAGCACAAGCTCCAGACGCGCAGGCTCAGTAGTTGTGGCTCACGGGCCTAGTTGCTCCGTGGCATGTGGGATCTTCCCAGACCAGGGCTCGAACCCGTGTCCCCTGCATTAGCAGGCAGATTCTCAACCACTGCACCACCAGGGAAGCCTGAGATAACTTTTCTTGATTTCACTATTTCTTAAATCCTGAGGAATCTCATATTCACCCTTATTTTTACCAATCATCTCCACTTCATCCTTCTATACCAGTCTATCTCCTTTATATCATAAGTGCCTTCTTGAGATATTGTTGTCTCTTCTAATTAGATCTGCCAAATGATGCAATAAAGCATGTATGAATCACACAGATCCAAGTTCGAGTCCCTGATCTTTCACTCTCTAGCCCTGGGATTCAGCACTTCACCCTCAGTCCCAGTTTCTTCATTCTTAAAGTTGGCATAATCATAGTATCAAACTCAGAGCTTTGTTTTTGTGTAGATTAAATGTTAGTCTATATAGACCACTGAGTTCAGTTTTTGGTACCTAGTAAGCCCTTGTAAACAGTTATTAATTTTTTTTCAATAACCTGATTTTTAATGAAATAAGATTTCTAGAACCATAAGTCTACCAATGTTTCAGCAAAGTCAGCAGTTACTTTATTTATTTATTTTGGCTCCAAAGCCCTTTATTCATTTGATATTGTTAAATACCATTTCCCTGACATATTTTTCTGCTGTAATGTTCATGGCATTGTACTTTTTAGTTTTTCTCTTACTTTTTTTATACTTTATTCTTCATGTGCTTTGATGGCTTTCTTTCTCTAACTCCTAAAATGTGATGGTGGATGTGGTTTATTCCTGTACCCCTTCTGCACGCACCCCCTGCCCCCCGCAGCTCACACTCTCGAGAACCCTTACAGAGCAGCAACTCTCAACAACCCCCAAAACAAAACAAAATCCTTAGGTTCAATGCTTCAAAATCTCTCATTTGCAACTTTATGATTAGCTGATATTTCCATGAGTATCTTATTCATATCAAAGCATGTCCAAAACCAAACTGAATATGTGGTCTGAAACTTGATTCATCTTTCTAACTTGCCACCATTGTTTCAGTGTCCCAGTCTTACAATATTTAAGTCATGTTCTACTCTCCTGCTTCTCCTCTCATCTTCATTCGGTTCTCAAATCCTGTCCTTCGTGCCAAATATCCTATCTTCACCATCCGTTTAAAAGAACCTCAGGTCTCATCCCTGAATTAATTCCTGCCCTCAGTGTCTCTCCATTTGGCCTTCCATCCATCCATCCATCCATCTGTCCATCCATGCATCAATTCAACAATCATTAAGGCCTTACTATGGGCCAAATAGTCTGCAGGCTTCACTGTGAGTGATACATGAAATATCAGACAACTCCTAGCTTTTCAAAAAGTACCTTCTCTTGGGGAACACTAGACATTGATCACATCTATAAACTACTCAAACTGTCTTATGATAAAATCATGGCTCCATCACTTTCTATGACCTTAGACAATTTGCTTAACCTCTCCATGACTCATTTTCTCATGTGCAAAATGTGGATAATAATCGTACATCCTTGAGAGATGTTTTGTGAGTGCAGATTAGGAGGTGGCACATCTAAACCTTAGCACTGTGGCAAACCTATAATAAACCCTCAATAAATGTTAGCTCTTATTATTGTCATTATTATTATTAATGAAAAATGAAAGGATAATTGCGACAATAAGGCCACACATGTTAAGAGCCAAGATGGGTCATCTAGAGTTATGGTGATTCAAGGTCATGGGTGAGCTACAGTCTTTGTGGAATCAGTTTATTTAACATCCCAGCACAAACGTAGGCTGTGTGCATGTGAGTCGTGCTGGTAAGACTGAGTATGATTGGTGTTGGCCTCTACTAATAAGCCAGGACATGAGGACTTCCTCCTATTCATGATGGGGAGACATTTTAGATTTTTGAGTACGGGAAAAACTTGATGGAATCAATGTTTTAAAATAACTTAAAATCTAACAATGATCCCCTATTCCTGTATGCCTGACCCTTATAAAGGCCAATTTTATAATTTATCCCCATTTATATATTGCATTGTCCCAAGTGGAGTAAGAATGAACTATGCATTATTTCAGAGTTTTTATTTTTGGTACATAATAAGTATTCAGCAAATACTTGATCATTTACTGAAATATAACTTCTATGATTGAAGCAAATGATTTAGGAATTTTCAGATCACTTTATTTTATGAAGATATATTCATGTTGTCACTTTGTTCCATGGTTACATTCAGTACTATCAAGTCAAGGATAATTTATGGTTAAAAATGCATGTGGTGCTTTGTTACAAGACAAAAAGTCTGTAGATACACCAGCCAAGTCATCTCCACTGCTGTAAAGTTAGAGAACAAAATCAACTGATTATAATTCTGAGATACAGTCTTCAGAATGATTAAGAACTTGATTATTCTACTGAATTTTGCTTATATATGAACATCACTCCTGTTTTCCCCATCGGGAGAAAAAATCAATTTAGATGGAAACACCTTATTTGGCTCTACTTTGGTGGTTTTGCTGTTTTGATCAAATACTGTGATTGTAAAGACCAAGGAGCTATTTTAAATAGTTTACCTCTCAGAATAAAATATATTTGTTTTTAAACTTGGCCAGCTACTATGCCAAGCCAGTATTTACCGAGGGCCTTAATGAAATGGCTATTTGGACAAATTGGACTATAACCACGTTGATGCATGGAGGGAAGACAAATCAGCCTTAGGGAATGCATTTCACCTGGCATGAGTTGTGTGTACCTCTAATAGGAACGAGGCCTTTGTTTTTGGAGCCTTGGCTTTGGCCGGGCAGAGTGGTGAAGATCCTGCCTGTGCTTTCCAGCTCATAGCAGGATGCTCCACTTCTATTCACTTCCTCAGTATCCTGTAAGCAGCACTGTTATCAGAGCTACATTTCAGATGAAAGGAATCCCTATCATGGCAGATACTGAACATCTCCACAGGATATCACTTGGTAAGGATTAGGCTGTTATGAAGGCAGTGAATCTCTCCAACTTTAGATACAAGAAGGAGCTATTGCTTCCATAAGGTATTCAAGGTGGTCTTTAAAACATACTAAAGTTCCATTTATTCCAAATATTAGAAAATTAACTCTTCTGGTTCCAGGAGAGGTTTCCATGTTACATGTTTCCCATATGCAGATTATGTATATATGTGTTAGATAATGATTCAGGTAGTATTACAGACTCTTTCTTTCTCCTAAGATAATTTATATGAACAATGGTATCACTATACAATTTAACTGTATTCTTCACTTGGAGGGCCTCTGAAATGCTCGCAAAGTCTAAGGTTCAGAAAAGCATCCGGTTGTCAATTATGTGCCTATGCCTATTTTCCAATTCCCTTTTAAAATCTGAATGATCCTTTTAAGTTCAGTTTACCGCTTTGACCCTAGAATACCACATATTTTATTGATAGGGTTATTTATTTCTCAAGGAGTGTGAAATAAATGTATAAAAATGTGTTTTCTAGAAGAAGCATTTTTAGTATGCATTATGCGATTTATGTTTTTCCCTTTCTGTCTCTCTCCATTACTCCTGCTTACTTAGGGAAACAATGTTTGCTCGTGTTTTAGGCTTGTTATTTTTCTGACTTTATTATGCACTTTTCTGAGTTTAATGTCCACCATAGATGCCCCGTTTAATGACACTTTCTGTACCTTTTTACAGAATTTCAATCTCTGGGGAATCAAGAGCACAGACAAAGTCATCCATCTTCAACAAATATACAAGATTACACCTACTGATGGAAGTAAGTACAAAATTGGTGATGCTCTTCACGACCAGAATTACATTTAACTATCAGTTCCCAAGGAGGCTAATTCATTTGCCAAAGGATATGAACAAAACCACAGTCACCATTTCAGAGACCATATTTTATTTTCCCTCTTTGAGATAATTCCAACAAGGGCCTGTTTCACCTTACATTTTAGATCACATGATGGTGAGAAAATTCTATAACTTAAAGGATAGGAGTTTATTATGGTAAGTATAAAATAGAACGAAACAGTTGGGTTTCTACAGCATTTTATGGGAAACCTCTTCTGACGTTCTATAAACAATTCCTTTGGTAAAGTCCCCATTTTATGTTGGTTTGCTCTGTCATCAGTGTAGAGTTATGGCTTGAATAAATTCTTGTTGAGGCTTGAAGGTTGGCATGGGACTGTCTTTCTCTTCTAGATCTTATAATGGATGTGTGTAATTCGTCAAGTGTGGAACATATGCCTTGCTTTATTCATAAACTTTCACAGAAGTTAATTGCCAGCTATCACCTTCAAAATCTGGCAACAGTCTTTGATATTTAAATCATTTGAGTAAGAATTAGTCAGTAAGGCTTTGCAATTTGTCCCTAGTAAATATGTTAACTTACTTTCAAAATGAAAATATTTCAATAGCATTTTAAATTTTTCAAAAGGTTACTATTATGCTTCATTAGATATCTTGGTGAGCATTTTTTTTTTTTGGCTGTGTTGGGTCTTCGTTGCTGTGCGTGGGCTTTCTCTAGTTGTGGCGAGCGGGGACTACTCTTCATTGCGCTGCACCGTCTTATTGTGGTGGTATCTCTTGTTGCAGAGCACGGGCTCTAGGCACGCGGGCTTTAGTAGTTGTGGCTTGCGGGCTGTAGAGCAAAGGCTCTGTAGTTGTGGCGCACGGGCTTCATTGCTCTGTGGCATGTGGGATCTTCCCAGACCAGGGCTCTAACCCGTGTCCCCTGCATTGGCAGGCAGATTCTTAACCACTGTGCCACCAGGGAAGTCCCTTTGTGAGCATTTTATCTTTTCACTGTATCTGAATTTTGGAGTGAGTGTGTGAATTAAAGACATGATTAGGCTGCCAGATAATATCAGTTTATAAAAACTTTCTTTGCAATTTATTTCAGTAGCGTTTAGTGGAAGATTGTGTTTTCTGTATGAACATTAGATTTGTCATATTTTTATGTGTGTTAAAAATATGGTATCCTCCAAATATTTATTTTATAAAGAAAAATGTTTAGGAATATAAAACAAACTTACTTTTATTTATTCCGTCTTGTCCTCTTTTTTAACTGGACTCTTAATACTTACCAGTGCCTTGAAAACTCACAAAAATTGCATTATACATTATGCTTTCATAATTTCTGATTATTAGATAATTATGAAAAAAAATCTTTCTTCTGCTCATGATAACCAATTGTTACATGAAAGAACAGACATGATATGATATTGGTTGAAATACCTTAAGATAAATATTTTTTTGGTTCATAATAATTGTATCTGGTCCTGGAATAAACATCAGTCTAATTTTGAGAAACAGGAGCAAGTTTCCCCTAAATGTATTTTTCATTGGATGAAGCAAAGAAAAGATGTTTGGTATATAAGAATTGTTGTTAATTACCTTGTGTGTAAGACATTTATCAATTTATCAGCCCTAGATGTTTCCACCAAAACGAGTCTTCCTTTGAGCGTGCATAATAGAAAAAACACACTATACTGGGCAGAGAGTTGTTTTGTACTTCCTCTTAAGCAATTCATTAAAATTTAGATAAATTTTAAGCTCTTTTGTTTTAAAGTGGACTAGCTATATATCTTCCACTTTGTTTTCAAATGCAAATGGTTAAGTGTTTTGCATTCTAATCAGTAAACAGCCCTGTGACTAAATCATAATTTAATGATCTCTTCCTAGAGAGATAATGATGCAAAATTTAGATCTGAAAAGAGGATTCTCATTTTTATCTAATTGGGCTGATCTTTCTGTAAAATCTCTGCAGGCTTTGTAGTTGTGCTAATAATAAAACCCTGGATGAAATCTACATTATGAAAGATGCTATATTTTTGTTCAGGAATATAAATTATTGAAACATATCTTTATATATGAAATGGTATTTTTTTGTATGTGTAATAATGTGCATTTTCTCTTGAGTTGGGAGAGTTGTCTCAGTCTTATTGGAAGTAAGAGCTAGGGCTTTTTGTTTAAACAGTCACGTATACTTTAAATAAATTGGAAGAAAAAAATAGTCTTTTACATTTACCCACATATTTCCATTTCCAGGTTCTTTATTTCTTTTGAAAGATCTTAGTTTCATCTGGTATCATTCCCCTTCAGCCTTAAAAACTACTTTTAACATTTCTTGTAGTGCAGCTCTGACCGTGATAACCCTCTTTAGTTTTCCTTTATCTGGAACTATCTTTATCTTGCCTTCATACTTGAAGAATACTTTCACTGGATCTAGACTTCTAGGGGTTTTTTTTTTTTTTCTTTTAGCACTTTAAACTTGCTATTCACCTGTATGTTATGTGTTGCTTTTCTCTCTGTCTTCTTTCAAGGTTTTCTTTTACTCTTTGTTTTTTAGCAGCTTAATTACTGTGCTCCTAGGTGGGGTTTTCTCTGTATTTATTCTGCTATAGCATTGCTGAATTCCTTGAATCTATACATTTCTGACTTGCATCACGTTCGGTAAATTTTTGCCATTATTTCTTCAAATATATTTTATGCCCCATCTTTCTCTCTTCTTTTGGGACTCCAATTACACACGTATTAAGTATTTTGAAGCTGCATTCATTTTTCTCCCTCCAAACTTGTCTCTCTCTTTGAGGTTGGAAAATTTCTGTTGATCTAGTTGACAGACTGGGTCCTGCCCTCTGGTTAAAAGCTATAAAATAGGAAACTCATCCAGTGCTGTTTCCTTCCTCTGGGTTTCTACCCTTTCCAGCATCTGCCTGTTTGGGGAAACCTTCCAGCGCTTTCAGTTATTATGTTTATATTCTATCCATTCTTTACAGTTTTTTTGTTTGCTTGTTTTTTTTTGGGGGGGGGCGGGATCTTCCCGGACCGGGGCACGAACCTGTGTCCCCTGCATCGGCAGGCGGACTCTCAACCACCGCGCCACCAGGAAAGCCGTTTTTATTTTAAGTTTTTATTATGGAAAATTCAAACATAAGCAAAAGAGAGAAGAGTTTGAGGACCCCCTCCACCATGACCTGTCACCCAGGTTCCAACAGTTAACTCATAGACAATCTTGTTTCAACAATAATGCTACTACTCACCCCTCCTCCCAGATTATTTTGAATGACTCCCAACATCATATTATTTTGTTTTAAATATATCAGCATGTATCTCTAGATAGGGATTTTTTAAAAACCCCACAATATCATTATCACAACAAAAAAATTAACAATAATTCCTTAATATTACCAAACATCTAATGAGTATTCAAACCCCCCAGTTGTTCTACATATATATGATTTTTTAAACAGAAAAATATGGAACACCATGAATTTGCGTGTCATCCTCGCGCAGGGGCCATGCTAATCTCTGTATCGTTCCAATTTTAGTATATGTGCTGCCGAAGTGAGCACTCTTTACAGTTTTTATCTACAGGAGGGTTGGTCCTGAAAGGAGCCATAACTAGAATTCCACAACTTTACATTGGAAAGAATTTCTTATATTACAAATCTTTAAAAATATAATTTTAGGCTGTTTAATCATCATAAGGTTGCAGAATAATTTATTAGGTTGAACAATGTGAAATCACCATGTTTGCAGGACTGAGATAGGAACAATTTCATATAATTCAACCTGGTAATTATGCTCTCATGTATTTATAATTAATTTTATCATTGAGTATTTATGGACATATTGAGTTACCTGTATTTCAGGTTATTTACATTGTATAGAAGTGGAAATCCTGGGTCCAAATTTATGGACATCCTTAAACTTATTGAGTATAATTACTAATTTTATTATTTAATTTTAAAACAATAATACATAATGTAACTATTTTTTCCTGAAATGGTTGCATGTATTAATGGTGTCTAAAATGGTGTCTGTCCTAAAATTGGGTAATGCAATTATATTTGGGCTTTGCTTTTTTGTTTTGTTTTGTTTATTTTCATTAGCCAAAATATTATCAAGTTATTTACTTTGATTTATGTGCTATGGTTGTTCATTATTATCTACATTGCATATATTCATGGTACTTGTCAATTCATGTATGTTTTCTTTGGATACTGTATCAGAATATTTTAGTGACCCTGGAATATTCCAGACTTTCATCATCAAATTTCTTCCTTTACTTATATTTGAGGATATTAAAGTCTGGTTAATTTTAGGAAACTTTTATGCTGGCTTCTTTATACAAGATAGGAAAAATTTTAAGCATGTTTCCCATTTGTATTAGTGCGATGGACTGAGCAATAGGAAAAAGAATATGAGCCAATAAATTTTGCTTGTTTGGAGGAAACACTATATATAGGCAACTTAAGGGTTATGTAAAACTCATGCCTATAGTTCTGTGTCCTTAAATGTTTCAGCATGAGCTGGCAAAAAACTACCTGAGTGAGAAACACAAAAGATACAGCGGAAGATAGAAGAACTAATTCCTATATGATAAGGCAAATCTTTTGTGTCAATACAAACAGGGGATTCAGAATCCTTGCTGTGGGCTTATTGTACTGTGGCATAGGGTTTGGAATGCCTTACTGAGTTTGTCTGTTTATCATATTCTGAAAAACAACATGAAAAAATCGATTGATAAGTCTCATTTAACCCCTGAAAGAAAATAAATCTAGCGCAATGACTGTAAATAATTGAGTTATGGTTTCTGTTAACACAGTATAACATACTAGCAATTTGTGCTTTAAATGCATCTCTGCTAATTAATTTGTTTATTTTTCAGGAAAAAAGTCAAATGGTAGCATGAATTATGGCCACTAAACACTACAGGGAGAGGACTAATTGGTCCATGGCTCTTTTTTAAAGAGCTAAAGATTTGCCCCCAAAGAATGTACTATTATGTCATAATTTTTTACAAAAGTAAAGTCCACATACATCTAGATTTATGCCAAACTTTAAGAATGACTTAAAACAAGGATGACAAATACCTGTGGCACATGAGAATCATTCCGTGTGTAATATCAATGACAGGCATCATTAATAGATCACTTTGTCCTTTCCTGCTGAACTCAGATATAAGGTGGAATCCTTTGGACAGAGTATTTCAGGGGGTCATTGATCTCATGAAAGGAAGACTTTTTGCCATGCACATCCCTTTTACTAAACAACTTAGCCCAAGAGAATAATCTTACTTGGGCATTTATAGTGAATAAAAATGATTTCGATCACAAGAAACAGGAAACCAATGCAAACTATTTTATGTAAAATATTTTTCCGCTCACCTAGCTACAGAGTCAAGATGTATTCCAATTTCAGCTTTTAATAAACAATGAACTTTCTGCTTATTTGAAGATCTAAGTCTTCAAATAAGAATGTCAAGTAACTGTCTCTCTTCTTTTCTTTTCCTTGCAGTGACTTCATTCTCAGGCGTGCTCTAAGTGTTGATAAAAAATAGCCCCACTTACCTCTTGCCTGCTGAGCAATCCTCAGTTTTTATCCCCATTGCTCAGAGTGAGTCCAAGGTAGGTCTCTCATTGGCTCCTTTTGAATCTGCCTTTCATTGCTCTGATCAGAGGGATAGAAAATATTGGTTGTTCATGCCTGTGTCACCTGGACCAAAGGTAGATAAGAAGCATTGGACTTAGCCTCAACTCAGCCATATAAACACAGAGGGATGTTATTCTCTAAAGTTGGTTGAGCTCTATGAATGCAGATAAATGCCAGGCAAACAAAAAAATAACACTGTCCACTGCAGCTTCCATTCTTATTTTCCTTTACTATTCTGAAATCGTTCTGATGACAGAGATCACAATTGTATTATTTAGGGAAAAGGTTAAACAGTTATAATAAAGAAACCCCAAAAAACATTGGCTCAAAGAAGAGATAAAGTCATTTCCTGGTAGGAAGTGGGCTCCAATCCATGGAGTCATCCAGCGACTCAGGCTAAGGGGTGTTTTTTTGTCTTCTTCAACGTAAAACTTTTACCACTGCAGGCTAGCTAGAAGGAAAAAGAGCTGTGAAGCTAGATTATTTTTAAGTAGATGACCTGGAAGTTGCCAACTACATTTCTCCTCATGTCGCTTTAGTGAGAACTTAGTCTTGGGTTCAAACTTGGTCATGAGGGAAACTGGGAAATGTAGTCTTTTGGTAGGTGGCCATGTGCCCAGGAAAAAAAAAAAAAAAAAGGAACAGATTTGGGGGTGAGGCAGGAGAAGGGAGGAGAGCAAACAACATCTTGCCACAAGGTCTTTTTTTTTTTTAATTTTATTCATTTTTGGCCTCTTTGGGTCTTTGCTGCTGCGCATGGGTTTTCTCTAGTTGCAGCGAGCAGGGGCTACTCTTCGTTGCGGTGCACGGGCTTCTCATTGTGGTGGCTTCTCTTATCACGGAACACGGGCTCTAGAGTGTAAGCTCAGTAGTTGTGGCACGTGCGCTTGGTAGTTGTGGCTCGCGGGCTCCAGAGCACAGGCTCAGTAGTTGTGGAGCATGGGCTTAGTTGCCCTGTGGCATCCTTCTGAACCAGGGCTCGAACCCGTGTCCCCTGCACTGGCATGCGGATTCTTAACCACTGTGCCACCAGGGAAGTCCGCTGCCACAAGGTCTTATATTAAGGAGAGCCACTGGTTCTCTCCTTTTTCTCTAACGTGTTTACTTCATGTTGACAGTGGTAAAACCTATTGTCCAAAATCAACTGGACAAAATAGACAGGCAAAAAGGATTAACTAAGTCCTTCGAGTTCGACTAAACTATTTGTCTCTGTAAATATCAGAGACAAATACCCTTATTCTTGTGGTATCACTCACCGTCTCACTAATCAGCCTATGTTTATTTGCTGTAGCAGAATTGGAATAAATAAAATTATCTTCCAAGATGGCAGTGGCTTCTCGTATTCTAAAATGACACAAGATTAAAAACTAGGAGATTTTTCAGTTTTTTCTAGGCCACTAACCAGTTGTACAACCTTGAGAAAATTTCTGAACCTTACCCATCTCAGGTATCAATATAAAAAGAAGTTGTAGGAGAATATTTTATCTGAGGTCCCTATCAGATTGAAAAGATTTTATATTATGTTGGAAGTAGAGAGGTTTAGATGAAATTCCCACCCTCCCAGAATACCAGGGTTTTCCCTCAATAAATGTGAATTCATTCTATAACACAGTTCACAGGTCTTTGAGATGAAATTTGCTTGACTAGGACTTTAGAGCAGTCACCAGTAGGAAAGTGAGCTAGCCATAATTGTCAGTTGGGCGTTTCTGGTTGGAGGATAGGAAATCTTTCTGATCTCCACAAGAAATCAACAAATGCCCTGAAGCCTGTGATTTGGCAAAATACAAGCAATGTCTTAGCTATGTAAGTATAATGTTATTAATGATCATAACATTAGCTAGCCCTTTTAGAATCCAGTTAAAGTATCTCATTCCATGACCTCCTAAGGGTGAATCACACATATTAATGATCCTCAGAATGAAATACAAGATTTTATCTTTTTATTTGTTCCAGAATTATTGCCCTTTGATTTTGAACACATGTCGTTTGTTTTCACATTAAAGGACAGGTTAAAGGAGTATCGACTCTGTCATTTTAAGTCCTCAGAGTTAATACGGTCTTCTTTAGCTTGATTACTATCTAAGCCGAAGGTGGCTGCTTTGTACTTCCAAGGTTGCCTTTGAGGGTTTATCCCTCAGTGGAACATCCGGCTTTCCTTTATTATAGCAGTTGGCCAGAAAACCTCTGTTGATCTGTGACTATTCTGAGCTGATAGACTGAAATGCCATTTCCAAAACTACAGCTCTTCTGCTAAACAATTTTTTCTAGGCGTGATGCCATATCACTAGCTACTGGGCTTTGCCAAAAGGCAGTATTCCTCCAATGGCCCTACTCTGGGAATGATACCAAATGATGGTTCAGGCCGGGGTAAGTAGTAAATTAGCAGTAAAAGCTAAAAAATACCCCAGCTTTTAATACCTTTTCTCTTTTTCCATATGACTGGCCTATCTCTCTCACCTTCTGCTTCTGTTCACGAAAGCACTCCTTTTCTCCCCTTCATTTGTGATTTAATAGTTGAATTTTTATTTTACGTGGTGTTCCTCCATTGTGGGAGAGTGAGTCACACCTTTCAAGGCTAATGCAATCAAGTTTTCACGTGACATAAGTATCTAGTCTTTCTCCAGCACCCACATGCAAAGGAGTGATGCCTGATAGATTAGGATTGTTTGTAGAGTGGGAAATGTGCTGAATAAAGTGTCAGACAGGAGAATGGGAGCCAAGAGAGGGTTTCAAAGCAGCAAGTTTCTTGGGACAGGAAAGCCTAGATTGGTTGTCTGCCCTTAAATATGTATTAAAAATATGAACTTATCCTTGGAAGTAAGAGCTATGAGGTGTTTCTTGGATGTGGAAGTTTAAGTCACTGCCTCCATTTTGTTTTCCTTTAAAAAAAAACTTCCTTTAGTTGGCTAAAATACTTTCTTGCTCTCAATACTGTTTTCCTTCCTTGGTTAATCATTTGCCTGTCTTCCTCCCTCTCTTCCTTCCTCCCTCCGTCTCTCCCTCCCTTTCTTCCCTTTTCCTTATCTATCTTTTTCTTCTTTCCTTCACTTCTTTCTTAAAATGTAGCTGCCTGGAGTAAAGTTTTTTGTGTATATGCTGACTTAATGGCTGTCCCTAGTAAGCCATGGGTTTACTATTTGGGTATTTCCTAATTTATATGCAGTGCCAGAGGCTCAGAAGTACGTTATTGTTATTTTCCTTTCAATAACAACCCATATTTAAGAACTGACACTTCATCTTCTTGTTTCAGGTATTATACCTTGGTATTCTTTTATATATCTTTGGGTAGTTGATTTAAAAAGACGCAACTGGCCTTGCCTGTTGAATTTTCCACTGTACCCTAGCACCTAGAACAATGACTGATAAATAGTAGGTGCTCAATAAACATTTGTTTTTAAAATAATGATCCAGATGTCAAGCAAACTCATCATAGAGAAAAGAAGAACAATATGTTTCAGTATTCTGTTGGTTTGGCTAGGATGGAGTTCTGAGTCTTTTGCTCAGCAGATGTTTATCCAGAAGGTGGTGAACTCCGGAGATCAACTTGGCTTTGTGTCTCCTTGACCTTGGAAATGTTTTCCTACAGACACAGTATTTTCCCTGTTGGAATTTTATTCAATATTCTATCTTTGTTTCTACTTTAGAAGACATGCAACGTGAATAATGATGCCTCAGGCAAAGAAATTACTCCAGCAGTTCAATTTAAAGTCAGGACAAATCCTGCCCTCACTTGCATTTGCAATTTGCAGTGCAGTCAGTAAGAACTATGCCCACACATGAACTGACAGAATTGGGGCTTCAAGGTTAGCAATTATTAAAATTAAAAGTTCATTTATTCCTTTTCAAAATATTTTGTTCAGTTGCTTCTGAAGCTGAATCCTGAGTTGCCTTCCCCTTGCTGCTCACTATAGCGGCATCGAGCTCTGAGGGTAGCTCACAGCTCTAAATGTCCTCATTGTTCAATGCACTAGATGAGAACAAAACCAGACTGTAAGGTCAATCTCACTGCCTTACTAGAGTAAAAATTAGAAGTCAATGATTCTCTAACCATCAAACAGAACTTAAATTCAACAGGATTTTTTTTAAAAAAAGTAGTACTGTGTGAAAATTTTGGAAAATATGATCACGGTGGAGAAAAAAATGAAAGGGGTATATAAACCACTTATACTGCAAAGGCTGTAACTTTCCCAGATTAATTCTGGAATCCTAAAATAAAATTTGCTTTTTTTTTGGTGGAATTGATAAGGCATCAGAAGTGGCCTTTTGCAATGGAAATAAGCACGCAGGGCTTTCTTCTACTTTATGATAGTGAATTAATACAGAATAAATAGGGAAAAAAATGTTAGGGAACAATATGGTAAAATTATAGACCGTAAGTGTTAGAACAATTTTTTTAAATGGTAACAGAAGAAGGTGCCTAAATTTATGTATACAATAATTTGGCAGTTTATGGAAGTAGCATCATTTGTAAATTAGATAGCACGCCCCATCACGCCTCTAAATGAGGAAGGAAAGCAAAAAGAACTATTTTTAATAGGTCCATGGCATCACACCCCTCCAACACGCAGTACTGAGAGAAAACCAGGCTGGCGACCCGTGTCTGGAATATGTACTGACCGGAACTCTCGGGAGGAGGAGGGGTTTCTTTAAAATTTCTTTTTTCCAGACAAAAGGGGCAGCGATCTTTTGACCTCTTTTGACCTTAGATGTGGAAAATAGCGAGCAAAGTTTTGGCTTCGTCCCTTGCTTTTCACCATGAAATAAAAGTCGTAAGCCTGTAACTCTCCCTGTCCCACGGGAGTGTGCAAAGGATAGGAAAATAAGCGGCGTGGGAGAGGGGTGGCGGAGCAGAACCACCGGAGAGAGGAGAGGCGCGAACCAGCCTCTGCCGGGTGGGCGTGGAGCGGAGGGCAAGCCAGAACAGGTCCGCGTCCTCTCGGCCACTGCCGGCGGTGGGCGGGGCGCGGCGGCATCTCCGCCAGCAGACCCGCGTGCAGATCAGCTGGGAGCGGCCGGCCAGAAACTCCCGTGGATCCGCCGGGAGCTGCTGCACCCCCACGTCCCTCTCCCGTTCCAAGCCAGCCTGAGGGAGAGGTTTGCCCGAGGGAAGGTACCGAACGGTTCTGGTGAAGGAAGCCACTCAGGTGTGTCCGGGGTGAGTGTCAGTTTGCGTTTGTTTCGTTAGCCCTGGGGGCTCCCCAAATCTTTGAGCGAGACAGAAGGAGGGTAAGTGGTTTGCTCCTGGGAGGAGGGGGTCAACCCATTGTGGGTCGGAGATGGTGCGCAATCAGGGCTCCATTGTTGCACGAAGTAGGGTGGTCCGAGGTCCCTCAGCCTTAATTAAGCCAGTTAGAGACACCCCCTTTCCCAGCCCCGCCCCCTGGTGGCTGAGGCTGGATTCAGACCCCTCCGGTCAGTCGGACGGAGTAAACGGGTCCTCGAATCCTCCAGCTCCCACTTTCTCCGCCTGGTAACGGGTAGGTTGACCCTCTTGTCTTTCCTCCAACCTCCCTTACCAGCATCTCTTCCTACCCTCTGGAGAGGATTCCAGACCCTCCTGGAGATTCCAGCCCTCTCCCGAGAGGGGGCTGCGAGGTCCAGCTGGGTTTGGGGTCAGTCCTGGCTTCACTCCTCTCTGCCCCTTACCATCTCTTGGGTCGTAAGGCTCAGTTCTCTTCCACCAACACCCCGCCCCACTGTCTTGCTCCCACTCTCAGGGGAGGATTCCAGATCCCGCTGGGGTTCGGTACGCGCCGCCAGCTGGAAAAGGGAGATCTGTGGACAGCTGGGTTGGGGGGCGAGAAAACTGGGATGGTTAGGAGCTCCAGGCCAACGAGGGGGCGAGGGGTCAGGCTGGGGGCGTGTTGCCATGGCTCCCTGGTAGCGAAGCTGGGGGAGCTAGAGATGCCAGTCATGGAAGGTCCCTTCTTCCTCTTTGTGCCTCTCCTCCTCCCTTCTTTTTTTTTTTTTTTTTTTTTCTTTTTTTTTGAGTGAGAGTGTGCGTGGGGAGGGAGCAGGGAGAAAGTGATTAATTTGGAGAGCAGGGACTGGAGCCAGGAGGCTGGGGAACGCTAGCCAGTCCCTTCATTCCTACTCCTCTTGCCCGCTGCGAGCCTCACTTTCTCATGCAAGGGCAGGACTGAGGAATTCCTGCGACAAGCCAGGGCCCAAGAAGCCTCCGCCGCGCTAGCTCAGGTACCCACGCCCGGAGCCGCGCCCTGGGGCGACCGCAGGGTGGGTGGTCGGGCTGTCAGCCGAAGGGCGGGCAGGGGAAGGGGTGGGAGGTGAGCGGCTGAAGGCGGGTGTGTAGTGACACAGCAGGGCGGCAAGGCGGGGAGGAAGATCCAGGTCTAGCCCAACTCGAGGGGCGCGGGGGTTCAGCCCCGCCCGCGTGAGCTCCCAAAGAGCCCCCAGAGCTGGCAAGCGGCGCCTGGCACGCGCGTGTGCGATGGCGCGCTCACGGGAACGCCCCAGGTGGGGGGCACATTTGCGCGTGCGCGCGGAGGTGGGCAACTGGTGAGCCACCTGGGCTCGTGCAAGGCAAAGGCTTTCGCCGCACTCACGTGGGTTCTAATTTTAGGTCCATCGTCTCTGAGATGTGTGCTTTTGGACGAGCCATTTATCGACTCCGTCCCTCAGTTTCCCCTTTTAAATAATAGGGATAATATCAATACCTTTCTTTTAGGGTTTTTGAGGGACTGGAATGAGAGAATTCCAGTAGACAGTTTAGCTCAGTGTCAGATGCATAATAAACACTAAAAGTTATGCTTGCTGACGCCGTTACTTTTATTATAAGTTAGTCCTCAATTAGATATGGCACGTTCTCATTACTCTGAATTTTTATTGAAGGCAAAATACTAATTTCTACTTTTGGAGACCATCAATTGACATTAGTATTACTGGCCAGTCCTACTCCTACAAAGCGTTGCTTTGGAGCAGATTGGAAGATATAAACTGACCAACTGGATGGAGAGAGAAGCTTAGAAAGCTACTGGGGGAAACTTTTAGTGACAAGAAAAAACAGTTGCTTTTACCGCTTTGTGTGTAAAAATGTTTCCTCTTTCACCTGCTAATGTTGCAATTGGCTTTGTCTTAATTTCATTCTCTTTATGATGGACCACCCTGTGGCTTTCAGAATTTAACTTGGTTCTAGAGTCTAGTGTATAACATGGCTTTCCATTTTATGGCCTTAAGTGTTGCAGTGGACTCACCTCTAGGAACGGCAGAGCACACAGTGTATAATCATTCCTCACAAGATCCTGAATATTGTCAGTGAATAAATGGAGACAAATAGTTATGTCTGGGCAGGTGTGAGTACTGGCTAGGAAAGTTCATTAAAATCTCTTTCCGAGCATGTTTGTACTCTTCACTGCAGAAGTGCAGGGCTGTGATGATTAATCTATGTTTTCCAGATTGTTCTCTGTTGCATCTTATGAGCCCTTCCCTTTAAAGAAAAGGCTACGGATGTTTATTACTACTCTTGGTTATATAGGTGCTCCAACATATCTGGTGATGAGCAAACTATACACCCCATTGACCTAATTACAAGTCTGACAGGATTTGATATTGCATATAATGTATTTATTACCTTAAAGTTAATTCATCTCATTAAATGAAGTAGTATTAAATTCATTTTTAAATTACTTGCTTATTAAAATATTGGCAAGTTTTGATGAAGCTGAAGCAAGTAAAAGCAGACAGATGTCACCGTCACAAAGCTCCTTATGATTTTACAAAACAGACCTCACCTAGGAAAATGTTTGCTGGATAGGAGTTTGATTTTTATAGTTAATTTCTGAATTCTTTGAAGACAGCAGGTTGTTTGACCCAAAATTGATTTTTTGAAATATTTTAGCCTGATTCAATTTTTTTATGGAGAATTATAAATAAAAGTAATGATTTAAGACTGATTTAAGATTCTACTAGTTTTTATCTCATAAAAGAAAATTAAGTAATAGAGGGTGGCTAATGGCATTAGATTTGAAGAAATGAGTGTCAGGAAGCCCTGTGAATATCAATTCAGAGAGCAGAGTATTGAGTCAAGTTTGACTTTTGCACGACAACCAACACCCCCTTCTTCACAGTGAATATGTCATCTTTAAAGGGTGCCTTGAGGAATTAGTGTGACAGCTTGCCTGAAATTCATGTGATCATTTACACATTCTTTCCCAGGAGCATTGGCATTAAATGTTTCATTTATTGGAAATTATTTTGCGCTTTGACTTATGACAGCCAGCAGTGCCAGAGTCTAATACTTTTTAGAAACAAAATTTAGCTTTTCACTATTTTGTATTTTCCCTAAAAATTTAAGCAGTAATGCACATGGAAAGTTTAAGTTAGGCTGAAGACAAAGGGTAACAATAAAAAACCATGACAGATCCAGAAGTGTTGAGTCCTGAATCTGGGGAGCTAATTGACATGCTAAGGTATAATCTAGAGGACCAACTTGTCTCACCAAGGCTGTTTTCAATGATGTACTGTATTATCTGATTCAATCAGTGTTCCTTGTTATTTTTTCAAAACGAGACCGAGAATACTATATTTTCAATTTTGAACATTTTGATTACAGCTTCCTTCTAACTAACTAATTCCGTATGAAGAGAATGCAATTATTATGGTGATTTACATACAATATGCTAAATTAACACGGCTAATGAGTGAAAGCCTAATATTCTTTCTTTTCATTCCTGGAAAAATATTGTGCTAAGCATTCTTTCAAAGAAAAGATTACAGTATTCTCTAGCATTTTATGTCTACCTACAAGTAGAATTGGCATTGAGCCATTTTCTTTGCTATTAAAGTGAAATCTCTCACATTTTGGCAATCACGTGCCTCTATCCCTTTTTGCAGGGGAGAGGGTAGAGAATGGAAACAATTCTCAGTTTAACTAGTTATGGTGATTTCTCCTTCCTCTACATCTTTATTGGAGGAAAGATTCTATATTTTCTGATTTTGGAAGCTGGTTAACACCTTAAACATTACTAATTACTGCAGTTTATTTTATGTGTCGCACTAGTGTAGTTAGTTAATTATAGCTTTCTCATTAGCACCATGTAGAGAATAATGAATTAACACATCCCTTTGATCAAAAGAACATCTAAGTTTATCTTCTGAGAATAGAAGTGGTATTGTGTTACCGAAAGTCACTGTAATTTTCCCAAGAAATAAATCGGTTGGAATTCTCTAGCACTGGGATCAGAAGCTTGATGAATGAGGGAGAAGAGCAGTGGTTGCTTGGCAACCTAACATTATTCTGCGATTTCTCCTGGTATATTTATCCAGTAAACTAGAAAATTCTGTTTTGTTAACGAATGTTTTTAGTCAGTGCACAAATAGACCATAACTAATTGAGATTTTATGTATTGTGGATGAAAAATGATCCTGCTTACCTTCCCATTGTGTTTAGATAGTAAAAATACAAAGAGAGAGAATATTCTGTTTTCAGTGTTTAAAAATTTTCTGTAAAAAATGTTTACTTAATTTTCACGTTAGTTTATTACTACCAAAAGATTGCAACTTGTTTACCTCTTTGGAAGTCAAATTATTGGGAGTGTATGTGTGTGTGTGTGTGTGTATGTTAAAATTGTGTGTACACAATTTTTCAGTAAGAATCAGAAATAAATTTCAAACTGAGGTGAAGTCTTCAAAAGTCATGATTGACATGATAATTTGGTAAATTTAGGGGGGCATAAACATTCAATCCAAGTGATACTGGGAGATGATAAGAAAAATAAATGTGCTGAATGTCAAATCTATAAATGCACTCTGTTCTTTGACCAGAGTTTCTTCTCCAGGCGGTCTTATCACATTCTCTCCTCAGATGTGTGGGTGCATCTCATTTCCCCTATAGTTGTGAAGTAGGAGCTTAGCAAAGCCAGCCATTGCCCATCTTTCAATCCACCTCTCCCTGACTCCAGGGACTACAATATACCATTTTCCTATTCAGGCTGTGAATTTTAGTGTGCATCACAATTCCCTTCTCAGATGGTAAAATCTTTTGAGGGCACATGCTTCATTTTATGCATCTCATAAACCCTACAGATTCTGGCACAGTGGGAAGCAAACTGGTGTGGCTGTAATAGTCAGGATGCCAGGCTTCCAAATCCAGTTCTGTGAACTCCTCAATGTGTGGCCCTGGCTAAGTCATTTTAACCTCCCTAAGACTGATTCCATCTATGGAAATGAGGAGTAATATCCATACCCAACTCGTGTGTGTTATTATGAGCGTTATATGGGGCAATTTATGTAGACAACTTATTAGAACTCATTAAGCATTCAGTAAATTCTGGCTTTTTTATTATAATAGTTACTCCATGCTCAGTGTATGAATGGATAAAAGAGAGATAGACATAAGTGTGTGTCTATGTATATGAATAAGTATGAGCTTATTATATTATTATTATTAAAAGTATGGAACATGGGTTGACACCTACATCAGTTATATGCACATATACTGGTTGTGATTGTTTCACATCTTTGAAAGATCCTGAGTAGTAGTTTTCAGGCTTGGCTGAAATGAGAATCACCTGGAGAGCTTTTCTTAAAACTAGTAACCCAGATCAGTTCAATAAGAATCCCTGGAGGTGGTGATCAGGCATGTGGATTTTTGAAAGCTTCCGGTGAGATTCTGATGCCAGAGTTGAGAACCGCCTTAGATTTGGGTAGGTCTTCTATAATATCATGTTGGCCTGAGGCATTGACTCACAGTTACCTTGGCATAATGAAATGTGGTTGAAAAAGAATAAGAGCTCTGATAAACCTCTGAGGTTTTTCTTACTAATCCCTTTGGTTATCCAGCACTTTATTCTCTGAAGAGCTCAAATGTGCTTTTCATTTACTATGTATTTCATTTTTCAGCCAAATGTCTCTGTGAAGATGGTAGGAAAAAAGTCATTATCCTGATTTTGTGGATAAATGGAGAGAGCCATACAGAAATTAAATAATTTGATTAGATTCATACATTTAGAACAGACCCAGATATCAAGATTCCTGTCACTTTTGAGTTCTGGATGTTTCTCTCTTTTTACCTTGAGATTTCAAATGAGGGAGGGAAGGTTGTTGTTTTTGGACTAAATAATAGAGTAGGAAAGAGCTGTATAGATGAGAATTTCTACCTTTCTTGTTATAATTCTGCATAATAAGGAAAAGCAGATTTTTTTTTGTTTTACGAAGAGGCACCATAGTCTATTTAAGATGCAACCCTGTGTCCCTTGGACTGAACCCAGCCTACATATGTGTTTTTTTGGCCTGAGGCATGTTTAAGAAATATTTGAGCCAATATTTAAAACCCAAATATTTCACATAAAATTCATATTTCTGACTTATCTTGGAAAACTTGATGTTCTTGGGATATTGGACCTGAATGCCCAGGTGGCAGAGAGTACCACTGGCTGGAACTGGGTAACATGTCCCCTTGGCAGTGTTAAAGGACCCAGAGTTTTTCATCTTCTCTGGATAAAACCTGGCACTTTCTTGCTTTCACTTTGATTTTTTCCTGTATGTAAATAATACTCAAATGGGGCAATTGAAGGGCATTTAAAGAAGGGACCACATCTTTTTGGGCAGGGTTGAGGGAAACCAACAAGGGCTGCGGAGGCACCCCTGGGGCTGTTACTGCCCTTAGTCCAGTGGGACGACAAGAGAGAAAAGTTAGTGGAAGGTGAGAGCCATAGCTTTGGGGAAGGCCGCAGACCGGAACTGTGGTTTAGAGAAACACAGCCGTTCTTGAGTCACGGGACACTGGCCTCCTCCTACCCCAAGATCTTCTGCTCCGTCCTCTCAATGGCTGTACCCACCAGCAGGCAGAGGACAGGGGAGCCTGGTGCAAGTGTCCTGCTGAAGTTAGATCCCTCTGCACAGAGCAGCCTGGAGAAAGGGGGAGAATGGATCTGAATCTGGGGGGTTAATGAAGAATATGAAGCTCACCTTGAAGGCTTCAAATGTATAGAATGTGGGTAATGGGGAAGAAGAAAGCTCGAATTGCCAAAAGCAGGACAAAATGGAGAATCATTAAATTTGCATTCAGAGCTGCCTTTTCCTCTTTTCCTTTGTTGTTCCTTTCTTGGCTCCTCTTTCATTGCCCCAGGTGGGCATGCTCATGGCCAGAGGTGAGTTTCCGTTGCAGCTTTCAAACTTCAAAACAAACTTGTCCATTCCCTTGCATTATCTCTGCTTTCCAAGATGAGAGCTTTACAGCAGAGAGAATAATGCAAAAGATGTATTCTCTCTTCTAAGGTAAAAGGTTTGCATTTTTAGCAGAGGTTCCTCCCTAACAAAAGCTTTTGCTGTAACTGGAGATTTTAACTCTAGAGGTTGCAGGTGTCATACCCAGGAAGTGGAGACACCATCAAAAAATTCTCTGGCAGCCTAAAGTCATTGCGACCCGGATATTTGGATCTCTGGAGGGTACCTCTCTTTGGTGTAGTGGTGTCAGGGTAAAGAGGATGAGAAAATAGATCAGGGATTCATTGGTAGCATCCTGATGTGAGAAATTTGTATGTTCCCTGGCCAAGGGACGTAGTCAGTGTAATAGAAGGTAAATTGGTGAGAAAAATGTGGAGATTTTTGATGATTTGATGCTATTAGAATTGATTGTGAATTCAGTTTCTTATTGTGTTGAAGACCTCCACTAAAGAATGTAATGTGATAGAATATCAGCTTACTATGGGATGTCTTACATATTGATGTGTTCAAAGGAAATAACACCTCTCATGTGCAAAGGTTCAAGGGGGAGATAAGTACTGACCTTTTCTGAGACTCTTGACACTTGACACTGCATTTCCATCCATTTGGAAGATTCCTTCTGAATATTTCTATTTAAAAATCACCATGTCTTGCATTACTTGAATACTTATTTGAGCTTTTTAAAGAATTTAAAAAGCCCCATATCTCATGTGACTTTTTCAACAACATGGCAGACAAAAAGCGACAGGTTTGTTAGCTCATTTTATAGAGGAAAAAAAACTGAAGCAAGGTAGAATAGCGGGCTGGGCAGTGGTGAAACCAGAATTAAAGTGCAGATACCCTGATACGTAACCAAGTTCATAATCCACTCTACAGCTCTTAGATTTCCTTACTTGGAAAAAAAAAAAAGAGAACTATCGTATAGCTGATTTCTTTTTTTAAAAACAAATTCAGAGTTAATAAGGGATGCAGTGAATGTAGGGGAAGTATTGAAAACTTCACCAATTATATTTCCAAGGTTGAATATAGCCCTGCCCAAAGATAGGAAGATTAGATTTTTTTACATAGCTTCCGTAATTCCAGTGCACATTGATTGATTAGTTGATTGATTGATTGTGTGTTCTATGAGACATTGACAGCGACCAATCATTAAAAAGCTTTTATTGAATAACTGCTTTGCACAGGACTGAGGCTGTGCCAGGCAAACACTTAAATAGCCATCACTTATTAAATGTTTATGATGTATTTTGCAATCTCTACATCAGTGTTTTGAGGAAAGTACTATTATGATAATACCCATTTAATGCTGAGTGTCACAGACGTAGGGGTGTCCTTGTCCTGGGTCACACAATATGGCCTGGAAGTGGCTGAGCCTGGACTTAAACTCAGAAGTATCTGCTCCCCAGCCGCAAGATCTTAACTACTACACTATGCTGCCTTTGAGTCCAGCAGACCCCTTCAGCACCCCCTCTTAGTTTGGACTGTTGTAGCAAAGTGCCACAGACAGAGAGGCTTATAAACAACAGAAATTTATTTCTCACAGTTCTGGAGACTAGAAGCCTGAGATCAGGGTGCCAGCCATCTTCTGTTTGCAGACTGCTGACTTCTTGTTGTATTGTCACAGTGAGAATGGCAGAAAGGGCCCAAGAGAGTTCTCCAGTTTCCCTTTTTTTTTTTTTTTTGTGGTAAGCGGGCCTCTCACTGTTGTGGCCTCTCCCGCTGCGGAGCACAGGCTCCGGACGTGCAGGCTCAGCGGCCATGGCTCACGGGCCCAGCTACTCCGCGGCATGTGGGATCTTCCTGGACCAGGGCACGAACCCGTGTCCCCTGCATCGGCAGGCGGACTCTCAACCACTGCACCACCAGGGAAGCCCCTCCAGTTTCCCTTTTATAAGGGTACTAATCTCATTCATGAGGGCTCTACCCTTATGATCTAATTCCCTCCCAAAGGCCACACCTCCAAATACCATCACACTGGGATTAGGGTTTCAACATACGAATCTGGGGGAGACACACACATGTTCAGTCCATTGCACACGCTTTCTCTTCTCTCTCTGACTTCATTTCCCATGTGTGCAATGTCTGTCAGTACCCCCCTGGATTAGTAGGATTCTCTAACTATGGTCTTCATCAAGGGCCAGCACTCATCCCTGTTGTCCAACCAGATTTACCTTGTCTGTGTCTTATTACCTCAGGTAAACATGTGGAAAAGTAGATAATAAGGGCTCCTCCTAAGGTATTACATGATATTGTATGTTTATACCAGGAATGGTGGCATTTAAAATGGTGGATTTAAAATTCTTTTTGCAAAGATTCATTGTGAGGCACTGCCATGTGGGAGATACATTGGGAAAGGAGGATATCTGTGTTTTCTCCAAAATCATGTCATAAAAGTGTTTGGTGTCTGAGTCTTCCTGAAATGTGTCCTGGGCACCAGTATATGTAAAAATCAACCTTCACCCTCACCAAAGCTTTTGCTTGCCCTCATTACCATTTCTTATTTCTTGGCAGGAATGTTTCTGATGCTCTATAGTATCAATATGCATGGATTTCCTTCACATCTGGGTATTATATGTAACCAATTGCATTACACGGTTGGCATTTCCACAAAGGTGTATCTGCCACTCCCGATTAAGATAGAAATAGTTGGCAGTGGTAGATGCCATATCCCAGCCTGACTGTTCTTGAAAATGACACCTATCATAATGATGGCACTGTCTTTATTAGCAGCTGTCAGTTAAGATAAGGCTTTGGAGGGAAAAAGAAATCAACTCTATTCTAGGCATAGTCAATATATTTAGGATTTTTGAGAGGTGTTTGATTTTTTTGGTGTGTGGTGTTTAGGAAAAAAATGTACATTTTTTTAGTATGCAAAATACAAGTAGCATTCTCAAACACTGACTCCAAAAGGCTCTTTTTTATATAATAGATAGTGGCAAAAATGTGTTTGCTTTCTGCTTTGTCTATAGAGCAGATCCCACTTCCTTGGACTATATGGAGTGGATTTGCTTTAAGGCTTTTGTTTGATCCATGCCTGCTTCTTTAGAGTACAGCACTTAGCTCCTCAAGAAATGAACTTATTTTGGTATTATAAATTCAGAGACTTTCTAAACTTGTTTAGTACAGTGCGTCTGATGACACAGCAGAGAAATCATTCATTAAATTAAAATACTTAAGGCATTATACAATGGCAAGAAATTGAAAACATTGTCCACGATGGAAAGTAAACAAAGAAAAATATAATAATTTTAACATCTATAGACTACACCAGAAGGAATAATGTACTATTTTGGGTTATTCGTTATTGTTCACTAATTTGAGACATATACTATTTTCCACAAAGGAGAGCTGAGTTAATGGTTAAAAATAGAAAGCCAAAATAAAGGTGTTTAAATTTGACCTCGACCCTGTTTCACACTGTGACCTCCAGCAATTCTCAGTGGAGCTCGATTTCAAAGGATCTCAAGAGACCTTTTTCCATGCATACAAGTTTCTGCATGTAATTCATTTGGGCTGAATAGATTTTGAACAGAATTGATTTGCTTGACATAATGCTAAAGGACCAGCCTTGAGCAGTTCAGGTACAACTCATGTGAGTCAAGTTCAAATAAATTGGATTCGACCTTAATCTCTATCCCCTCAAAAAAGGGCTGGCAGTCATTAGAGGGAATACCATCCAATTATGTATAAAAATTGATATGAGTTGTTTGAATTGGAAATTGACCTCCATACACAAAACCTCCTTTTGAAAACGTGGGGACTACCTTCTATTCCCCTGTTTCACCAGCTGTAAACTGAGGATAGAAACATTTACTGTTGCCTCCCAGTGGCAGTTGGAGGATTAATGAGGTCATATTTGTTAAGTGTTTTGAGGATAAAAGTGCCAGCTATTTTTATTACTAATAAACCATTTTTCTCCAGTGTAATTTTGGACAGCAGCCATTAAAAACCCATTGCTGTATTTAACAGTATAACAGTCTGCTACAGCCTAGTATTTACTGCCTCAGTTAAGCATGCATTCCACTTCCTTTGCCCTTCCAAATTCTGAGCTGATGAGGAGGGACAGAAAGGTTTGTGTCATCATTTCCCAAGTTCATTTAAATAATGGGTTTAACAGACTGGATGCTTCTGGTGGAGAGTCCTTTGATTGTCTCCTCTGAAAACTAGAATGTGTCCTTAATGGGAGGCTAATTTGGCTGTCCATTTGGTTCTGTGTCCTATGAAGGGAACGGAAGCCCTGTTCTAGATTTGTATTCAACTGGATTTACATTGCATTTACTGTCTTTGAAGATTGCATACCAATATGGTTTTGATTATTTACAACTGGTTCCATAAATGAAACAAGATTATGTGGGTGGCTGTAAGTGTATACGTGCATGGGGTGGGCAGGAGGGTATGCACTGTTCACAACTCATGTTAAAACTGAAGTGGAAAACTGAAGTAATTACACAGCTACTCCCAGTCCATAAATATTAAAAAAATAAAATTGGAAGCCTTGAATAATACAGAGTAGTTTATTAATCTGTAGTTAACATATCAAATACTTTCAATCCCAATTTATTTTGACCTATATAGATGTCCTAAAAATAAATATTTCTCACCTATTGCCAAAACAATGCTCATTTTCCTCCATGCTGTTTTACTGCTACAAATAAGAGTAAAAACGTCAAATAAATCAATGACTGTAATGATAGGTATTCATTTGGAGTTTACTCACCAGGTAACTCCAGTATTTAAATCCTAAGCTAGTATCTAAAAATTGAACAAAAGAGGCATCATAACAACCTAAATCTAATCTCTGCAAAAATTCACCAAAGTGCAATCATTTTATTGTGGAAAGACCAGCCTCATTCGATGACTATTTACTCTTAATTTAGAAGCATCCCAGTAAGCTTAATTGTCTGTTTTATTTTAGTGGACAACAGGATAAACTGCAAGTTAGAGCAGATGAAGGAAATATTGCAGATTCATTCACAGACAAAAGAATTTACAGCTTAACATCTCTTCAGCAAGGGATAAGGATAGAAACACTAGAAAAAGACAACTCAGAAATCATGAGTATATGGATGGTTCTGAGTCATTAAGAAATTACAACATAGTTTAAAATAGAAAAGATAAATTTTCATGTATCACCTATAGGAGTACAGATCATTTATCTGAAAATCACGTAAAACCCTCTTAACTAGTGATGTAGCTGTTTAAGAATGTTAAATACAAATACAAAAGAGCAATAATAAAACCTCCAAACCTTTTACAAGATGTCGTTCTAGAAGCAATGCACTGATAACTATCCAAGGTACTATTCTTTGCAGATAAGATTTTGTATTGCCCACTATAGGGAAATCACAGTGTATTTTTTTATTACTGTCACTTAGGGAGACTGTGCTGTGTAAATACTATCACCATTCCATTGACTTCTGGAATTGAGTTCATGCTATTTTCATCATTTATTTTGTTGAATTGTGTACCGGGAATTCACCATATGGCTTAAAACTGTTTAAGACCTCAGTAGATACGTGTTTTGCATATGAGATTCTTGGGGAAAAACACAAGCTGCTTATTGTTTGGAAGAAAAATACCTGGAGGCTTATGTGTAGCTAAGAGGGGAAATGATGAAAAATGATTCAGAAATGTGACCATGTAGCAATTTATGTAAAATGTGAAGGGGCGTTGTCCCATAAATCTATTGCTACATGGCAAACTAACCCATAACTTAAACAAGTTAAAACTCCATTTTATGAAATTTCATAATTCTGTGGGTCAGGAATTCAGGCTGGGCTGGGGTATGTGATTTCTGTAGCCCCACCTCATAACAACTGAGGTCACCTCGTGGTTTTCAGATGGTGGCTAAGCTGGACTGGTGGCCCCAAGATGGCTTCACTTGCATGTCTGTTGTTTTAGCCAGTTGGGTTGAGCTCAGCTGGGCTTCTCTTCCTTTTTATGTAGCCACATGGCCTCTTCACTGGTTTCTGCAACAGATTGTTGGACTTCTTGCGTGATGGCTCAGGGCTCCAAGAGCTAAACTTAGAAGATTGTCAGTTGTCTTAAAGGCCAGGTGTGGAGTAGCCCTTCCGCTGTAATCCACTGGTCCAAGCCATCAAAGACTAGTCCAGATTCAAAGGGAGGACTCATCTAACTACCTTGCTGGAGGATTCTAGTAGACATGGTAGGAAGAAATTTTTTTTTAAAGACGTGCTAATAACAGGATTATCAAACCCACTGTGGCACCATGTACTTCATACACGATTGATTAAAAAGTGGAAGAAGCATGGAACAAGTAGAACTACTCTCTGTCCCAAGGGGATACTCCTTTGTCTTCCCCAGTTCCTAAATATCTTAAGCCCAGGAAGACAAATGCCTTTGAGAAGGGAGTGTGACAAGAAGTTGAAGTTGGGCTCCATGGAAGTGCCTATGGTTTTGTCTGGAGAGAGAGGCTAGAGTTGAGAGTAAGGGAGGGACGAGTTGGTGAAGAATACTTTTGGCTAAAGATTCTTTAGCAGAATAGGCTTTTTTGATGCTTTTGTCTTCTGATCCATTTAAATTTATCCTTACTCTTCTCCATTTACCTTGGAAATGGCTTGGGCTTGGGAGAACCAGGAGTACCTCCTCAGAGTCAGAAGGGCCAAGGTGAAACCCAAATGCCAGGAATCAAGGAGGTGACTACTTAGATTACATAAGGCACCAGGGTTGAGGAGGGAGAGAGAAGAGCTGCTCCATTTCCTTCTATTTGTCCATTACAGCCACACATGGAAAAGGAAGCAGGCTTCTTGGCCTGAAATGATGATTGTGCATTTGGCTGCAACCCTGCTTTACCTGTAACTTTCAGAAGCATGACTGTAATGGGAAGGCGCTAATGGGTAGCGAGGACCAACATTATTCTTATTTCTTCTTGTGCACAGAACAAGAAGCAGGTCAAGAATATATAGCCGGGAAGCTTTCTTGGGCTATTTCTTTTCTCTTCAAGTGCTCACTGAGAGTGGCTGAAGAACAACTACCGCCGCACCTGATGTAGGTTCAGTTTGTGTTCTCATTGCTTCTGCCTTTCTATTTTCTCAAATCCTCCCATCATATTCTTCTATAGCATGTCATTTTTCTCTAAGCACTTGGGAGCCAAACATGCTATTTTTCTTATACTTCTGACTCCCACCTTCCTGATAAACGTGAGTAGATGTGTTTCTCCTGCAGTCTTGCTGAAAGCACCAGCAGAGTATTGCACTATATTTTTCATATTTCAAGAATTATGTCAACAGGCAAAATGCAATATATATAACCCTAAAAGGCTGTGCTATGGTGTATTTAATTCTATACTGGTAATGCTTTAAATTGCCTTTGAAAGACACAATGTATGTACATTTAATTTGATACTCATAATGGCTAGCTATTTAAGCAAGGTAGGTATTGATGCTGTTCAGAGAGTTAAGGGAACTAGTGGAACTCATATGTGTGAATGTGGAACTAGAAATCACGTCATCTGATTTTGTCTTAAAGTTATTTTAATGGCAAATCATTTGTGACTGATAAAAGATTTCCTTATTCAGAAAATGCAAGTTTCCTGAACAGGTTTCATTTTTCAATGATATAACCTAAAGCCTTATAAATTTTAAATTCTGTTCTCTTGGATCTCAGAAAAAAAAAAAATGAAAGAAATGGCAGAAAGTGATGGTGGTTGTAAACTGAGGTTTCTATAATGACTTTGTACTTAAAAATTGATTGGGACTACTGAAACACAAGCAATCCTAGGTTTCCCCACAGTTTTTTTTTTGATACAGCAAATACATTTTTACTGTAGCAGAGAGCATCTTTTCTCCCATCTCCCTTTAGCAGTTTGCCATTTTCTGTCCTCTTTAACCTTTCTCTACTTTAAACAACCGGAAAACCTGCTTCAGCTTTCTTCTTGACACACTGAAATTTATTTCTCATGAACTATTCCAGAAAATTCCTCGTTCAGTCTTCTAATCAGTCGACCACTGCAACCTTTCTCTCACTGGATTTCTGCATTTTATTGTCGCCCGTCTCCACTAAGACCTAAACTTCACTGTTAAAATCCCCTTTCTCGCTTGTCACTTTGACCATAATGCACTTACTTCCTGAAAATTTCCCCTGGCTCCCCACTGCTCTGCAAGCCAAGTAACTGTCATACTCGGTTTCCACATCCAGCCGGACTCAGGCTTCATGATTCCCTTCTCCTTTCTTGTATCCTTAGAGACCCCCTCCTGTTACTGGACAGCTCGTTGCTCCTGTCTGTCTTCTCAGACACATTTCCTGCTGTCCTTTCTTCTTAAAGTCACTGGTCACTCAGTAATCTACAATTCGCTAAGACTGTACTCGCTGAAATGTAACCATTGTCACGATTTTTGTCTTATCTTTGTGCCGTCTACCATAATTCACTTAAATTTTTAACTGGCTCATTATAAAAAGACACTGACTTAAAATGTAAGTTTTATTTCACTATTATCAATGAAACACCAGTGTCAGTGGGAAATAATGAAAGGTCACTACAAACGTGAATACAATGAAAACAACCCAAGGTCATTACATTCTAGCGAGGTCCTATTGCCCGACCAAGGCTCCAGGCTTAAGTCCTGCTCCCTCTTTATGAAACAGCATTAAGGCGCTCTTAATGATATATTAGAACCTACCTGAGACTTCCAGGTTTTTATAGTCAGAAGGATTAAAAGAGAAAAGATGTTCACTTACATCCTGCCCAAAGCCACTTTCTAAGATTGTCTCAATACTGAGACTACTACTCTAGGACATGCAACCCAACTCCAGGAGGGTGAAGACATCCCTAAGAAAAATTCATCACAGTCCTCCTCTCTCTTTTCTATGATGTTCCTGCATTTAATCTTTATGTGAAAATTTAGGAAGTTCTTGCTGTGTGGAAATCACTACGCTGAATGGACAAATTCCAAGATGAATTAGACACAGTTGGTGGCCTGAAGATGCTTACAGTCACCACTGAATACATGCCTGTAAAATGTTATTAATATGAGTATGTCTAATTAAAGAGCTGGGTCATGTACACAGATAACTACACTGCAAAATAAAGGATTATAAATGCCATTGGAATGTACTGACAATGTGTGGTCAAAATAGAGAAAGGTTACTTCCAGCTTGTGCGCTACTAAAAGGTGTCAGGGAAAAGGCAGAACTTGAAAGGCAAAGACGAAATTCCATTTCAGTTATCATTCCTCTGAAACAAAATAAATGTTCAAGCCCTATTTAATGAGCATTTGATTTTTAGCAGTATTTGTCACAGTGTATTCTAGTGCTGTTTGAGAAGATCTGAAGTGTTAAAATGTGATTTGAATACCTTTCTCAAGTTCTGAAAGACCTTCCCACGTATTATAAAAGAAGAACCCTCCCTAATTTGAAGTAGGCTTACAGAAAGCCAAACATATTTGGAAGATGGTACCGTCACAGCATCTGCGTTTAGGGAGCCAGCCTAATGCCTGCTTGACTGCCAAAGAGGTCAGGGGTATGGGCATCTTGAGCCATCGTAGGGATGTTTGGTGCCAGTGACCTTGTGAAGTGATTTTCAGTTTTTAGATGGCCAGGAAACCAGTAGAAAAACATAGCACTATCTTTTTTTTTTTTTTTCTTTTTACAGTTGGGTTAATTTCTCCTCCATGTTTCAGAGTACTGCTATTTCTGCATTCTCTAGTCTTTTCTAGGACCTCATTCTTAGTCATGGAAGCTCAGATAATGCACATATGGTCATTCTATGGTCAGTTTTCTAAACATAATATGCATGTGAAATGAAAAAAAGGGGAAACAGGAAAGTA
Source organism: Mesoplodon mirus (assembly GCF_964341445.2). Taxonomy (NCBI): domain Eukaryota; kingdom Metazoa; phylum Chordata; class Mammalia; order Artiodactyla; family Ziphiidae; genus Mesoplodon; species Mesoplodon mirus. Next base: position 15,689,078 of record NC_138988.1, on the reverse strand, counting down.
ATGATAAGGACTTCAAATATTAGGGTCTGACTATGAAATATCAGGATTCTCTAAATTCTTGTTTATTTGTATAATCTCACAACTTTAAGTAATTTTACTTTTTAAAAATGGTACAAAAATGAATACCCACATTATTGATTAGTAATGGATCTTCTTCCTTCTGATAGCTCCTTGAATAATGCACCCTGTGTTAATTGCTATGAATTTTTTATTCATACCTAGAAATACACAAAAATCCAGAGTTCTCTTGGAAGAAGTGCTTCCGTTGGTAGAGTTTATAAAGCAATAGTTACAGTGATGTGAAGTATCCTTACAAAGAATAATTATGTACATCTACTAAGTAACAGTGTCAAGGCATAATGTAGAGATTAAAAGTTGAGAGCTTAAACACAGCCAGCACACACACATAATCACATACGTGTATGTAATTGCTCTTTTGCAAATCTACAGAACCTCACTTATGTTGCATTCACTCTCTTAGGCTATACTTTCTCATAAAGCATTCACCAGCAAAATGAAAACCTCTTAAAGTTGTCAGTGGGTTTGCTTATGCCACTGTATGCTTATTGAGGGCAAAACGCGACATCTATTTCTTGGCCACATACTAGGTGATTAATTGTAAAACTGTTCTGTGCATTGAAGCATCTCTCTCAAAAGTTTTACAACTTGGCTTTGACAAAGGTGTCATTGACATCTGTTGAATGATTCAATGGTGAAATTTACCTCTGGGTTTGCCATATTATGATTTCTAAATTTGTTTGACTTTCAACATTTCCACTCGTTTTTCATTTATTGGCTCCATGGATCAGTCAGTTTTATCAAATTTGTCAACTGCCAGCCTAAACCTTTGAAATTTGGTATAATGAATGTTCTGAGTGAGAATATATATATTTGGAGATATTTTAAACCTAAGAATTTGGGATCTGAGACCTAGCTGTCAGAATATGTAAACAAAATATGGTGTTTAAAAAATACTGCTGTATTTTAGAGGGACACTACTGATCAGGTGATATTTAAAAACTGAGTCTAATGGTACAGCTTTAAACTGAAGTACTGTGGGAGAAATAGTATTGCTGGTATTTGAAGTTTTGGCTCAGTGAGGGTAAAATGTATCTTTGAAGGTATATGGCACAATAATTCTAAATACTACAGTTTTCTTTTTCTTTTTGATGTCCCATGATTTCAAATTTGACTCTCCTATATGACAATTGAAAAAAAAATCTCCCTGCTTTTTTGTATTCTTTTTAATGTTGTCAGGAGAAGAATTAAAGCGACTATTATCTTTTATAAAGCTAATGAGAGTGAATTCTGAAATAATGCACTAGAGAAAGCTTTTTTTTTTTTTTTTTTTTTTGTGGTACGCAGGCCTCTCGCTGTTGTGGCCTCTCCCGTTGCGGAGCACGGGCTCCGGACGCGCAGGCTCAGCGGCCATGGCTCACAGGCCCAGCCGCTCCGTGGCATGCGGGATCTTCCCGGACCGGGGCACGAACCCGTGTCCCCTGCATCGACAGGCGGACTCTCAACCACTGCGCCAACAGGGAAGCCCAAGAAAGCTTTTTAAAAATTATTTATTTATTTATTTTGGCTACACCAGTTCTTAGTTGTGGCATGTGGGATCTTCATTGTGGCATGTGGGATCTTTAGTTGCAGCATTTATGTGGGATCTAGTTCCCCGACCAGGGGTCAAACCCGGGCCCCCTGCATTGGGAGCATGGAGTCTTACTCACTGGATCACCAGGCAAGTCCCTAGAGAAAGCTTTTATGAAAAAAATAATGACCTCTGAACCCTAGAATTGTCAATTTACACCAGACCTGTTTATAAAAAAAAAAGAAAGTTTGTGCTTACAGATGCCACTAGTAAGATGTGACTTTGCTAGAAGAATCTCAATGTCATATTTCCCCTAACACTGGTAATTGCCTATGAGTAGTCACAGTATACTCAGGAGACTTCCTTCCTCCTTAGGCACTTGCCATCGACCACTCAAGGAGCGTTGCTGAATGTTACTTTGACACTCACCAAGGGGACCGTACATTTTGAGAAAAGGCTCCTAAATATTCATACCTAGATAACTAGCATTTTACCATTTTCTAGCATTTTCCCAATTTGTCAGTGGTTTCTGCATGCCACACCCAGACTTCCTTTCTTCAGCAATGCTGATTAATGGAAATGCCTTGATAGAGGCTCCAAAGCTAACAGCAAATTCAGCAGTGCAGAAAGACTCCAAATCGTGTTCTTCTTCTTTGTCAATATTTTCACTAGGGCAACGTAAGATATTAAATCACCTGGAATTAGTTATGTGCCATTTCAGCTACACTTTGAGCTCAATCTGCTACAAGCTGCTTGTGCTGATTAGCAGTTTAAAAGTCTGCAGAGGAAGGAAATTTTTACTATCTTGATTTTTTCCCCCTTCAGTCCTGTGTGCGTCACGGGAGGAATTATCTTCTGTGCAACTTGGTCTGACCAGATTGATGCTGGCAAGGAACCATATCAGAAAAATTTACCTGTGGGGCTGTAGCTATGTTCCCAAATAGAAGACAGAAGAACCAGCATCTTCAAGTGAAGTGTGTGTGTGTGATATGTGCGTAGTTTTGATTTCAAGGAGTCATTCATTCATTCCTCAAATATTTATTGAGCTGTTATAAATCCCAGGCACTGTGCTAAGCATTAAGGTGAAGACAGATCCCCTGCCCTCTCATAGTTTGCCATTACTGAGAATGTCAGCCAATAAATAAATAAACAATAAAATCATTACAGGAAAGGAACAAAGGACTGTGGTAAAGAAAAATGAGAGAAGGAACTTACTTTGGCAAGGGCTGTCTGAGAAGGTGACTTTCAAGCTGAGCCAGAAAGGGGAGAAGGCAAATAGGAAAAGAGCCAGAAGAGCAGTGTTCCAGGCAGAGGGGCAGGGAGTGGAAAGGCAGTGTGGAAGACACGAATTTGGCGTCGTCTGGAACTGACAGAAGGCTGAGACCTGGAGTGCAGTGAGCGTGGGAGAGCTTGGCACGGGTGAGGTTAGGGCAGATCATATAAGGCCTTCTAGCTCATGCATGAGAATATGGATTTTCAGTGTAATATAGTAACTTCAAAAAAATCCAGGCAGTTAAGCAACTTAAGAAAACCTTTATACAATTTTAAAGCTTACTTTCCATTTACAGTTATTACAGAATATTGGCTATGTTCCCTGTGTTGTACAATACATTCTTGAGCCTATTTTACACCCAAGAGTTTGTACCACCCAGTCTCCCACCCCTGTATTGCCCCAATACTGGTAACCGCTGGTTTGTTCTCTATATCTGTGTCTGCTTCTTTTTTGTTATATTCATCGGTTTGTTGTGTTTTTTAGATTTCGCACATAAGTGATACCATACAGGGTTTGTCTTTTTGTATCTGACTTAATTCACTTAGTATAATACCCTCCAAGTCTGTCCATATTGCTGCGAATGGCATTATTTCATTCTTTTTTATGGCTGAGTAGTATTTCATTGTGTGTGTGTGTGTGCGTGTGCGCCTGTATACCACATCTTCTTTATCCATTCATCTGTTTACAGACACTTAGGTTGCTTCTGTATTTTGGCAGTTGTAGATAATGCTGCTTTGAACATTGGGGTGAATGTATGTTTTCAAATTAGTGTTTGTGGGTTCTTTTTGGATATATACCCAGGAGTGGAATTGTTGGGTCATGTGGTAGTTCTATTTTTAGTTTTCTGAGAAACTGTCATACTGTTTTCCACAGTGGCTTCACTAATTTACATTCCCACCAACAGTGTACAAGGGCTCTCTTTTCTCAGCATCCACACCAACATGTATTATTTGTGTTCCTGTTAATGACAGCCATTCTGACAGGTGTGAGGTGATATCCCATTGTAGTTTTGATTTGCATTTCCATGATGACTAGCGATGTTGAACATCTTTTTATGTGCCTGTTGGCCATCTGCATTTCCTCTTTGGAAATATGTCTATTCACTTATTCAGGTAGTTTAAGCAACTTGATCTGATTTATGTTTGTAAAAAAAAAATGCTTTTGCTATTGTGTGAAGACTAGATTATGATGGAGAGCAAGATCAGTTGGTATTCCACATGGGAGATGAGAACGATTTGGACTGGAACCAGGGTGTGATAGAGGGGATTTTGTAAGCGAGACTGTTTATTGTACTTCTAATAAGATGATATGGATGGTTTGGGGGTTGTTATAAGGAATAACACACAGCCCCTGCAGGCAGAAAACCTACATAGGAAACAACCAAAGAATAAGGAGTTGTGTGGTGACAAGGTTTTAGATATTTGTTTCCATGCTGCTTAGTAGCAGAGTGAGTTGTATGAGCCCCAGGGGGTCTCAGGACGGGTGAGTGACATTTAGTGAGCTTCTGGTCTAGATGAGGGCATGCAATTGCAGAAAGAGTACATGCACACTACTCTGGGAGAACCTGCTTATTACTTTGTACAGAAGTTGGGTGTAGAAGATGAAAGACATTTTCCATTCAATTATTGATCATAAGCATGATGTGTGTTGGTTGAAATGGTGAGATAATTGTTTCAAATAGAATTTAGATATCTTTTTCTCTTGCTATATATTAATGTTTCATATTAAGTGTCCCCAAGTCAATATAGGACACATTACCCACCTCCCTCCTTCCTAGGAAAGAACCATTCCACCATTTAAAGCTTTACTGAATAGGAAATAAAGTACACTGACTTTAATCCAGATGCTTACCGTATTTTTTGGCCTGTAGATGTCAAACGCTGCTAAATGTGTTCTTCTTCTAGGAGGATTAAAGTTTACACTTTGTGTATTTATTTTCAAATCTATGTGAAAAATATCTATCACTTATGCTGAGAATGACAAAAAGAATGAAGAATAGTTTTTAAATTGATAAGAAAAAAAGACAACACAATGGGAAAATAGGCAAAGAGAGAGCACACATTTCAGAAAAAAAGAGACTCAAAATATATGTAACAATATTTAACTTTTTGAGTAATCAGGACAGTGCAAATTAAAAACACAGTGAAAACAAACTGTGGTTCATCTATAGCATGGACTACTACTCAGCAGTCACAAATAATGAATGCTGATATACACAGTAACATAAATGACTCTCAGAAGCATTATACTTAGTGAAAGGAGTCAGACAAAAAGTCAAATAGTGTATGATTTCGTTTATCGATATATGATATTCTGGGAAAGGCAAAACTGCAGGGACAGAGGTACGATCAGTGACTTCAGTGACTGGTGGGTGGGGGTTGGGGGTGAGGAGATGGATATTTTCTATTTTGATTATAGTGATGTTTAAACAATGGCATGCTTTTGTCAATACCCGTTGAATTGTTCATTTAAAATGTGGTAATTTTACGGTATGTGAATTATACCCCAATAAAGCTGATTTTTAAAAAATCACAGTGAGAAGCTGCTTAACATTTATTAGACTACAACAATGAAAACCTCTAGTGCTGAATGTTGTGAAGATTCCAGGAATGGAAGCATTCATACTCTGCTGGTATGAGTGTAAAGTGACATAATCCCCTTTTGGAGGAAGAATTCGCAAGAGCTAGAAGGGTTGAAAATGTTTACACCCTGGAATGCCCAGCCACACGCTCATCCACATGCCTGCTACATGATCACCCAAGAGAAATGCTTACACATGTGCTCAAGGAGAAATATACAAGTATGTTCCATGCAACCATTTATAAGTGAAAAACAAACAACAGCAAAAAAACCATAAAACAAAACCCCCCAAAACAACAACCCAACCTGAATGTCCTTCTAAATGGAATGAATAATTTGACATATATAAAATATTTAATATATAGATCTTGACTTTTATAGAACAGTTCAAATGAATGAACCAAATCTAAATGTAGATTTTGAAAACAACAGTTTACCTGAAAAAAAAGAAAGTCTCAGAATGACACCTTGCGGATGACACCAATTATGTGAATTAAAAACACTCATACAAAATTATATTGTCTTTGTAGAAAAACATAAAACATGTATTGTTATACACCAAGTGGATTATGTTGGTTCTTTCTGGAAGTAAAGGGAAATGGAATTTTTTTTTCTTTTTTGGTCACACCGTGCGTCATGCGGAACTTCCCCGACCAGGAATCAAACCCACGACCTCTGCAGTGTGGAGTATTAACCACTGGACCACCAGGGAAGTCGGGAAGTGGAACTTAGAAAAGAAATTTAAGGGGCTTCGACTTGATTTCTTGTATTTTATTTATTTAAAAAGTTGAGTTACGAAGCAAATATGACAAAATATTAGTATTTGTTAATTCTAGATGGCAATCATATAGGTATTTCTGTATTATTTTTCTGTATTTAAATTTCTTCATAACGTAAAAACACCTAAGCTACATTGTGAAATTGAAAATTTAGAGTTAGTGGTTTTGAGTCCTCAGTTGTGGAAGCATTATCATTAGAAGACTGATATATGAATTTGTTTCAGCTCCTGATTACAATGCCAGTATATCAGAGTATTTACCTGTACTAGACCGTAAACGTATTCAAAGATTCACTTGCTTAGAGCTAAGAGAAATCTCATGCCTTTCCACTTTCAACATGGTAGTTGTGAAAAACTAGGCAAAAAAAATCAACTCAGTCTCTTCTTTAAAAGAGTAGAGGGGATCTACATAGTAACATTCCAGTACTTACACAAAGTTCAAAGACATACTTTAGTAATACTTGCAATATCAGATAATCTTCCCAGTGTTCTTCTCAGTTCTGTAAGTGTTCTTATCTTATCTTGGAAAATAGATGAGCACACCACTGAGGAGAGTTTAAATTACTTGTTTCATATTAAGTTAATAAGACTGTAGATGCTGTGTTTAACTTATACAAGATATTAATCCATTTTACCTTAATATTAAGTGGCTTAATTTATGAAAATATTTTATGTGCTCAATAATAAATATGAGACTATCTACATGACATATCTCATTTAAAGACTTAAGTGTCTGTAAAAAGCAGTGTAATTTTAATTTTGGCTTATAAATATAATATTACTTCATCTTCTTATAAAATAATTAGAATGAAGGCAGCATTTGTATGAACCCAAAAGAAGTACCAAAAACTGTCCCTCAAAATTAAAATGTAAGTTCTTATGTACACATTTCTATACGCAACCTACATTAATTTCCTATTGTTGCTATTAACAATTACCACCAATTTAGTGGCTTAAATTTCTTCTCTTACCATTCTGGAGGCTACAGGTCCTAAAATCCAGATGTCAGTAAGGCTGTGCCCCCTCTAGAGCCTCTAGGAGAGAATCTGTTTCTTATATTTTTCAGCTTCTGGAGTCTACCTGCATTGTCTCACAGCCCTATTCTTCATCTTCAAAGCAAGCAGTGTATAGCATCTTTTAATTTCTTTCTCTGCTCTGTCCTTTTATTCCCTTTTCTGACTCTCACCCTCCTACCTTCTCCCTGTAAGGACCCAGGGATTACATTGGCTCCAATCACGTAATCCAGGATAATCTCACCATCTCAATATCCTTAATTTAATCACATCTGCAAAGTCCATTTACCATGTAAGGCAACATACTTACAGGTTTCAGGGATTAGCACGTGGACAACTTTGGGAGTCATTATTCATCCAAACATACCACCCTTCAAATTATTTTCTGGTTGAAAGATTAATAATATTAAGTGACCTTTGGGTGAAAGCTTTATGGTCCATCACTATCATGTGATATAAAACAGTGATACCTAAGTGAACTGTTATAGGAAAACAAATATGCATGGTGATGTTAATATTAGAAGGTAAATGTCCTCTAAGTGTTGACCCATAGCGTTAACTTTTGTACGGGTGCTATACTCTCTTTCTTTGGGACTAATCTACTATTCAAAACGTGGTCAATTTTTGTAGTGAAACTGCTACTGTATCACGTGTAAAGAATAAGAGCTATCTGTGAAAATTGTTGCAATTACTAAATGGATTTTTCTTTTAAAAACTGTTAGAACAGTGAGCAGCATGTAGCATTTGCTAAAAATGTATTTGCTGCAATTGTGAACATTATTAGATTCAGTGTATATCAAAAACCATGTTGGTTACATCAAGTTGCAGAGTTCAGTGGGAGAGAAAAGTGCAAAAAATTGATGGAAAGAACTCAGAAGGACTGTGTTAGGTACTGATTGACTAGAGGATTAAGTATATAAACCTTTTATTCATTCAACATGTAATACTGAGCTCTGAGTGTATACCAACTTCTCCATTAAGTTCAAGAATAATAGTGAGCAACTGGATTGCTACCTACGCTAAAAGAACCTACTGTCTAGCTCAGTAGGTAGACGATTAATAGATGAATAATAAGTGCTGCGATGGAAGCTGTACAGGGTATCAGACTGTCCTTTACGAAGCGTGTCTTAGTCCTTGTCAAAATATTTTCTTGTTGAAAATAGAAAATTTTTGGTGAACACTGAAATGCATGTCATATTAATTCATGCCTATTATTTCAGGTAAATAATTTCACCAGGAGTCTTCATGGTAAAATTAATATTTATACCATACAAGAAAGTAGCAGGTGTATTGGATTGGCCAAAAAGTTCGTTCGATTTTAAGTAAAAAGACACAATTTTCATTTTCACCAAGAATTTTATTGAACACCCTATTTACTAACCGAACGAACTTTCTGGCCAACCCAATAGATATTACCAGGGTTTATAAGGACTATAAATGGTAGCCATCTCCTTCCCACCCCATGTTCATCTTACTTTTACTTTAATAACCACCTATGAATGCCCATCTATTAAAACCAAGTACGGAGCCGTCTCATAAATCACTTTTAATATTTGTTTCTGCCTAACTGTTTTCATAGAAAAGCTATATGAGAAGAAACATAAGGAGACAGGAAGTGAAACATCTGCCCGGAGGAGCAAGACCTGAAGTTGGGGTCTAGAGTAGCACTGGGTATGTGTGCTCCACTTAGTGATGCCGCTGAGATATCAGTGCTAGTTCCTTGGACTAAGTAGGCGAATATTGTGCTTCTGAGCTAAATGAGAAAAAAAAAAAAGAACTCACCAAAACCCTGTCTTTTCTCTTAACATTCTTAATTATTATTATATGAAAATAAGAGCTAAAAGGCTCATATAATTTTGAAAGACAGTAGGTGATATGTGGCACGGCGCTGGCACGTGTGGACCCTTGCTACAGTTTTCGTGCTGACACGTCGCTGCAGAAATGTCGCCTGTCTTTATTGCTTTGGAGGCTTCCAGCCTTTCAGGCAAATTGCTCTCCTTTGTGCGCCTACATTCTTTTCTCCTCCTGGATTTTCCTCTTTTGGTCTCTCCTCACTTTTCCGCATCTTTCTACTCTTTAAGATACCTGTACTCTTTGCTTCTGACCTCCCACTGGCAATTTTGCTCTGTTTGATTCCAATGGTGGAGTAAAGGGAAGGAAACCAGCCAATACTTGTGAGTGCACGTGGGGCTCCCTGGGATGTCCATACTGGCTCCAGGAAGACGATTGACAGCATTTCTCTTTTTCTCAGTTTTGCTTATTGCAATTAATGCCCTAGTGTATTAATCGATCTACAGATGGATTGACATATCGGTCCATCCATGCATCCTTTTATTTTGGCATGCAGTTTTGGTATAGAGGTAGACAATGCCTAACTGGATTTCATCTATGACAAGATTGCTGTCAGGATTACAGAAGCAGGGCTCAGAAGAAGTTAAGACCAAATTCAATGAGGTTATTGGAATATTTAACAACAATATGTCTTCTTCAAGGGCATTTCAATTCACTTGAATATGTAATGAAGTCACAGGGCAGTTTTTGAGCAATCACTTTGCCTCTGTCCAAGTGGTTTATCTTTGGATGGAATTACATTCAGTCTAAGGTTGAAAAATGTCCCTAAGAGACTTACCCCAATCATCCCCCCCCCCAAAAAAAAAATTGAACCGTTTTTCTGATTAAACTGTGCAGAATTGTCTATTTATCTGTTTAGTGTTCAAGGGAATACCTACAGATGAATGTAAACATCTTATATGCTTATGTAAGTGTAAGTACATGTGTAACAGGTACATGTATAATCATTTTAATATCTTTAAAATGATTATACCTAAATGATTACTTTATTTCTAGTTATTTTTGTAGTGGAATAAGCCAGATTATAATTTACATAAATTGAATGCACACAAGACTACATATCTTCGAGTGTATATCATGTGGTAATACAATTTTGTAATGGCTCCTTAGCCCCTGTGAGAGCCCACTGACATAGGATAGCAGTAGAGTACTCTCAAATCTAAGAAGATAAGGGTGGCATCTTTTTCATGTAGATTTCTAAATCCTTTGTTACTTTGAAATCAGCTTAATAGCATATTTTAGACTCAAGATAGACTGTCTTCTGGTTCCTGGTGATTGATTTAATGGTGGATTTGACCATATGTGTATTAGATATGGAAAATAATGTCCGTTAAGTGGTGTAAAAATGTTCTTTTAGGGGGACAAAAGTGATTTAAATCATTAGGTTCTCATGGGATCTCATTAAAGTTTTCTTTCTTTAATACATTGTGCAGCCTAATAGTTATCAGGAATCCTGCAGTGTGCATTGCTGATAGGTTAGTTTACACAGGATTAATTGTGTAATTTTGCAAACAATCAGCACGGTGAACGTTGATTTTTCTATTAGCCTGCGTATTGTTTCTAAGGAGATTCTGCTTTCTATTTTAAGGCAGTGTTACATTTCACCGTTTATTAATTATAATTTCTGCCAACATGGTTTATGTCTGATACAATTTATTAAAAGTCTGTCCTAATCTTTTTTTCTAATTGTTATTTCCTTCAGAAACTTCATTAATTTTGACCACTGATGTGTAAAAATGACAGGAAAAAATGCCATTCCCAAAACGTTCACCGACCAGCCAGTTTCCCCTTGTGTCCATCCATAAGTTCCACAAATTTTGCCCTAAACACAGAAGCAAATTCAGTGGCATCCACTCCAAGTACACTAAGTGAATAATTAATGCAAGAAATAACCTGAGAACATTACATTTCCTAACCAAAAGAATGTGAATGTCCAAAGTAGAGTTGGCTTTTCTGAAATTAGTCCATTTTCTAGAATATGTAGGTCTCTAGAGCCTAATATTTCCTGAAATATTTGTGGATATGGAAGTATTAGAGGAAAGGATTTTTTGCTTGAATTTTCCAGATAATTAATTCAGCTCTCAGCTACTAGTTTCTTCACTCTTGTGGAATTATAAAATGCCTATTGAGATTTCTGTGTGATCCTTATATCTGGGCTCAGATTATACTTTGTAATGTTTCAGGTGGCTTTGAGAAAACAGAAAATAATGTTGATTGCATGCAGTTTTAGCCTTAATCTGTTTCTGGTCTTGAACTTGCAAATTAATTACATGCCTGTACCCCTCCTCAGTCCACCATCCCAGCCTTCCTTAGATAAAATTTCCTCTCTCCATTTCACTGAGGGCTCACTAAGGGAAGGAGCTGAACCCCTCTTAGTGTTTGCTGCTTTTGTTTTGTTTTGCTTTGGATGGATCCTCCCACCCCGAGTTTCTGCCTTATTATAAAGACCTAATAAGGAGCTGTACAAAGTAAGTACTTAAAAATGTGTGCTGAGTGACCCACTGGCCCCTATTGGAGGAACCCTCTTGAACATTATGTTGCCAGGGCTTCAAAAAGGAGCTTGTTTCTGAAGGATCAAAGGATCTCTTCTTGTATAATAAATACGGAGCATTTGGTATATAATGAAGAGAATAAAACATGTCTTTTAAGCTCCTGTATGAGCCCAGATTATGTGAAGAAACTAAGGAAGGTGGTGGGTCTCTAGACTTTTGTGTTATCACGTTAAACAGAAATAGATGAAAGCAAAGGCTTTAAACTGACAAAATCCCAAGTAGGAAAGCTCTGGTCCACAGCTTGCTCACTGGTTCATAACAAACCACCAGCTGATGATTTGGAGAAAAAAAAAAAAAATGTTTTCCTTTCACAGTAAAGGATTGAGTTTGTTTTGTGTTATTTTAAACTGTCTAACTTCACAGGGTAAAAACCACTTTTTTTTTTTTAGCTTAGAAACTGGATTATGACACTGTTGAGAAAGTACTAGAATTGGAATCACAATATGGTTTCTACACTTGACTTTTGTCATTTACTATGTGTGAAATTAAAGAAGTAACTTAGTGCATTGGATTGTATTTTTCCTGATTTATAAATGAACCTGATAAAATTCACAAAGTTATTTCAAGGATTAAATGAAAAAAGTCATGTAGTGCTATAAAATGTAAGATGTTATGTTGTTATATAAGATAGGTAATTGGCAATAAAATTTGATTAAACAATTATGATATATTTTAGTTCCCTGTTTTAAGGCTGAACATCCTCTGTTTATGTTGAACTTTATCTTGAGTGGTTTGAATGATCCAGATAAGAGGGGATTTTTGAAACCATTATAATTTTGTTCAATATATTTAATGCATGAGTATGTGTGTATATTTCTGAAGAGTCAGCTTTCTCCAGATTTTCAAATGTGTTTGTGATTCTACTGGGGTTAAGAATCTCTTAACTGGATAATCATCACTAATTTTCATTTCACATTAATTGGTAGTCCTACTACTATAGGATTGGATACCTGAAAAGTGAATTTAGTATATTGGTTTATATTTACTTAGAGTTTTTGTCTAACTGAAATTCTGCATTATGTTTTACTATACTATCTCTTTTTCACATTCCCTGGGGGATAAAAATCAATGCAGATTGGAGATCTGAATAACTTTCCCCAATATTTATAAAAAATAAAAAATTACTTTGGTGATTTCCCATAATTAAGGCACATTTTTTTTCTTTCTTTCCTTCTTCTCTCTTTTTTTTTTCTGACAGTAACACAACCACCATCATCACTACCACCACTGCTGTCTTTTCTTCCTCTTTTGCTTTTAATGTCTTAGGAAATTGCAGAAGCACAATTTCATGGAGAACTGAAACAGGCCTAGCCCTAGGTGACCAAATTTGAAATTTTGCAAAATAGGATTGCATTAAATATTTTTTTTCTAAATGTTGAGTTTTGATATCTTAAAAAGTTAATGTTAATTGAAATTTTCAACCAGAATTGTATCTTTCGACTTTATTTCTTATTGTCTATCACCCCAAATGTATCTCACCCTCAATGTGTTGGTGTGATCCTTAACTATACTTTCGCCTTACCTAGCCCAAAATAAATTTTATTTTAGTGAATATTTTTTAAAGCATCATTAGTGATTTTCTATCTCTTCATGTCAGAAATCTCTGAGCGCCTTATATTTCTCATTGATTCACTGATCAATTTTTGGTAGGAGTCGAAGTCATGGTAATCACTGCTGGTTGACCAGAAAGTCATACTGGGAATTTGCATATTCATCTCTTTAACTCAGCAGTTTTGGCATCTACCTTGTACTGAGCTCAGTGTGAAGAGGCACTTGGGAATCATGGTCTAGGTCTACATATTGGTGGGTTGTTAGAACTTATTAATTTGGTCTTTTGAGTGACACAATTATGTTTGTATATTATTCTTCTTGCACACAGTTCCCTGGAGCCCTTCATACAGAATTATTTTGTGTTGGTCCCCATTAAAAGCATTTTGAGAGTTGTCATTGAATTTGCATATTTTCTTCTGCATTATGATTAATTAGAATTAGCACTTTATTTTCATAAATTATAAGTTAAATAGTTACTATACCATTTAAAGTCTGTAAATAACAATAGCCTACTTTGATTTTTGAACATCTTATGACATCTCTTTGTAGCAGCTTTAGTTTTTTTTGAGTTTATCAGAGTAACTTTTCCATGCTCTGCTACTTATTTTTTTTCACAGTTAGGTTTTTGCACTTAGAAATTTTTTATAAAACAAAGTTTCCATTTGCCAGTGAGTGTATATAAAATATGATCATCATGTTACACATTATCTCTATTTTTTAAATAGAAACATAATTTTATTTTTCCTGCCTTATTGAGGTATAATTGATGAATAAAAATCATTTATATTTAAAGTGTACAACATGATAACTTGATATACATTGTGAAATGATTACATTTTTTCAGCCTCATCCCTTTTTTATTTCTTCTTTGTCTTTATCTTCAGCTTCCCCAAACTTCATATAACTTCTTGACTCTGCTCTGTTTTCTTAGACTTCTCAGCTGCCTCTCTTGCTTTCCCATACCCACCCTCTACCCTAAAACTGGAATGCAATTTCTTTCTTTTCAGCTTGATAAATTGGGCCATTTACTTACCTAGTTCAGATAACTATGCAGCCTTTGGGAGAAAAGTGTTTTCATTTCTTATCATGTTCATTTTGTTGCAAAAAAATAATTCATGACTATTAAAAAATATCTATTAAATTAGATCATATTTACTCTCTCCTTGCCCCTTTCCCTCCAAAAACAATGCTGGTAATTTGATGTATTTGTTTCCAATGTTATTCCCCAGGTAGATATAGATACATATAATTTTTTTGTAAAATCAAGCTCAAACTCTATAAAATTTTGTTGGTTTCACCCAATATTATGACATAAGAAGTTTCTCTAGCATTCAATATTCTTTGAAAATACATTTTAAAAAAACCTACAAACTTTTCTAATACATAACTATATTTGAAGTACTTAATTATTTCTCTGTTTCTGAGCATTTAGGTTGTTAACCAAAATTTCATCGTTATAAATTATAGGAAGTAAACATTTTACATTACTGTTTGAGCATATTTTCATATGTTTAATCTAAATCAAGCTAGATTCCCAGTTATGTGAATATTGGCCCAAGCATATGAACATAAAAGGTATGTTAGGTTATTCAATAAAGCAAAATGTTCATAATGTTATGTATAGCTAAACAGTTTATGATTTTTAGATATTCATTAGTATACATACATACATGTATGTGTGTCTATTTGTGTGTGTAGCTGTACTACTAGTTGAATATCAATATATTAATTGGGGAAGGGAATGCACTAAAATGTTAGTAATATTTATTTTTGACAGATGATTTCTATTTTATATGTATATATGTGTATATGCATACATACACATGTATATGTATATATTTATATATACACACACATACATATACATTTGTATTTTACCAAATCTCTACAGTGGACATTTATTACACTCATAATAAAGCAAAAATCCCCACACAGTTATCTACCTTAACCAATTGTCATTTCCTATGAAGCCTTTCTAACATGAATTCATGGGTGAAATGAGTTTTTCATGGATGGAGTAGTGAAACCACTTGAAAATTCTTTGTCTCCTAAGGTTCCCTGTGATGTGAAACCTTAAGTAGCTATCAAGACTAAAATACATACAGTGCTGAAAACATCTGGGGAAGGTGGACAGATTATTGAAATTTAGTCTTATTTCAAGGGCAGATTAGAGAGCGTAGCCCTGGGTGTGCTTTGGTGAAGCTGAGAGGGAAGTAGAGTCTGAGGTCCACAAGCCAGTGGTGCAGGAACAGTGGAGACTAGTCAGGGGTTGAAAGCCGCTTGAGCAAATGCTCTGATCAAAGCAGCAGGTGGAATGGCTCAAGCAGGAAATTGGGAATAATATCCTGGGATCGGATTTGTTTAGACAAGTTCCTATTTCAGGAACATAGGGCTCCCCATTCATGGATGTGCCTGACCACAGCGCAGGACAGAGAGTAGACAAGTAATAAATATTTGAATGAATAAACAATGACCCCTTGTGCAATGTTTTGGGACAGAAGAAGTCCTAATAATAGCCATGTTAACTTCCTTTCATACCTAAATGTGCCTGAAAGACTCTCAGGCAGTTTCAGTACATTCTCCAGTGTGACTTTTAATGGTCTGTAATTCCATTCTTTAATCATGATTTGAAATGTTTGTGTCACTAAGCTTGAAGCCCTAAAGAACGAGGGTCTGCTTTAAAAGTGTCCTGATGCTGCAGTAATATCTTTGGCAGTATTTAAGGCTATCAAAATTATAAAGCTGCATTCCGGAGAAATGGTTTTGTAACCCTAGGCAATATGTAAATTCTTTCTGCCTTAGTTTCTCATCTTTGGAACGAGGACCTTCAAAACAAAAAGTGTGTACCTCATAGAGCTGTACAGATGAAATTAATTCATAAAATACAGAATAGTTAGCACAATGCCTGGCATACAGCCAGCCCCACATAAACATATCCTCTTATCATCACTAAATGAGTCTGCTTTTGCTATTAACTTGCCCATGATCAACTGATTTGATCAGGCTTTTGTCAAAGGAGCCTCGCTTCTCTGATATATGAGATTTTTGTCACATACATTTTGGATCATATATGAAAGCAAAGTGCTCCTCAATCAATTGTTTTCAGAATTACTACTGCAAGTTTGTAATGGACATTCCTAGTACCTGGGGAGACAGTCTCCAATTGCATTAGAAAGTAATATAAAATCAGAGCTAGATCCTGTTTGAGATCTAAAAGATTATCTATTTGATTTATTCTTAACTTAAAACATTGACTTTTTGCTTATTGCTTTCAAAACCATTTCAAAAATGATTTCTATTAATACTTACATGCATTTGACATATTGAGAAAATGGGGGAATGCCCCTGCCCATCATACTCCAAAGTAACAGATCCTGTTCCTCCACCTCAGGGCTCTGCACAACAAACTTCCTTCAACTCTTGGCTATAGCTGGTTTCCTAGGAGTTTTGGCAGAAAACATCACCTCTGAGAATTTGTCCTGCAGTTTAGTCATGTTGATTCTTACTTTCAGATAGTCAATGGAATAAATTATAGCCACATTTGGTTGTAGAGAAGATAGGAGTTAAGTAATTTCCTTAAGGTGACACAGCTAGTAAGTGACAGAGCTCATTCATTCTGGCAAATATTTATTGATTACTTCCTGTGTGCTACATGATGGAGTAGAATCAAAATCCAGAGTACCTGAGGATAATTGATATCATTGGTCAATTCCAGATCCTTGTAGACTAGCCATCTATAGGGAAGGAAGGGGTTCTTGAGAAGGTGTATTTGTTCTACATGATGTTCTCAAATGGTGAAATATAAACCCTCCTTTCTGTGAATAAACTATGAATTCACTTGCCAAAAATATGACTTGACCTTTCTGGAAACTATTTCTTTAATGTATATGACCTATCATAGTAATAGAATTCTATTCTGTATGAATTACCTCATTTCTGAGGGATCTCCCTGCTTTTCAGTTTTAACAGTCCAAGTTGTAGAAAAGATAACTGTATTCACCTCTCCTGTATCCTTCAAGGTTTTATTTATTTTGATCTATCTGTTCTGTGTATTCGTCTTTACACACTAAAGACTTCTAATCTTTTTAGTCTTCCCTTGTATGTCTCATGATCCTAGCCTCTTGAATATTTTAATTGATCTTCTGTGTACCTCCGTCAACTCCATTATCAGAGAATTTTTTTTCTTGTAATTATAGACTTCTGAGACAAAAAGAAACTCGAAATCACTGTTGACACTCTCATGTTGTAGATGAAGATACTGAGACCCAAACTGGTTAAAAAACTTGCGCTTAATAGGCAATGTTAATAACAGAGCTAGGAATAATATTTATTAGGTCATCAGATTGCCCTGGAATATTCTTTGCTGATTTCACCATATTATGCTATTTAGCATCTTTAGGACAGTTGAATGTATATCTTAAAATGTGATTGGACAAAAAAATATGATAGAACTTAGAGAAATAATTATTATGGAGTCCTTTTCTCAAACTAATGGCACTTGACATGAATGATGTCATAGGGAAGGTAAGCTAGTAGGTAAAGGCATGGGCTTGGAGTTACACAGACTGGGTTCACATCTTGGCTCTGCCACTTATTGTGAGTTTGTGCAGGCTAACTAACCTATTTGAATGCATTTAATCATCTATAAAATTATGGTCAGTGCTACCTAACTTAGAGAGCACTCTGTTACATAAGATAATCCATAAATTGCTTAGCACAGCATCCAGCATCCAGTATGTCATCAATTGTTCCTTAGTAGGGGGTCAATAATTTTTTTTTAGTCAACAAATACTAAAACCAATTATCAGGAATAGGGACTCTTTCAGAGTATTCTTCCAGAAGTGTTTGTAGGAACAAATTCAACGTCTTCATATTGCTTGTGTAAGGTTTTGCTTGTAAGTAATTTCCAAAAGCAAACATTTGTTTGTTTTCATTTTATTGTGCATTTTTTGTTAGGCATATTGAAGAATATCTGTTGTGTATTCATTTCTACTGTACCACCAGCTTATATCCTAGAGAATATTATGTGCATCACATATCACTTCCTTTTTTAAAGATACTATATTCATTCAACAGAATTGAATTGAGCATCTTGGCACACATTTTTGAGGGTATGGACCTCCATGATTTGAATCAAGAGCTCATTCATGCCAAGTAAATGTCAGTTGATAACAACGTCTTAAGGATATTGACCCAAATATTGACTAGAAGCTGGGGTGCTCTCAGTCTGTTTTATAAATCACTAGAAACTCTCCAGTGGTTAAAGATTGAGATTAGGTACTTAAAAATTATTTTATTTTATTTTATTTGTTTATTTTTGGCTGTTTTGGGTCTTTGTTGCTGCGCAGGGGCTTCCTGTAGTTGCGGTGAGCAGAGGCTACTCTTCACTGAGGTGCACAGGCTTCTTATCCCAACGGCTTCTCTTGTTGCGGAGTACGGGCTCTAGGCGCACAGGCTTCAGTATTTGTGGCACGCGGGTTCAGTAGTTGTGGCTTGTGGGTTCAGTAGTTGTGGCTCGCGGGCTCTTGAGTGCAGGCTCAGTAGTTGTGGCGCACGGGCTTAGTTGCTCCGCACCATGTGGGATCTTCCTGGACCAGGGCTTGAACCCGTGTCCCCTGCATTAGCAGGCGGATTCTTAACCACTGCGCCACCAGGGAAGCCCGAGATTAGGTACATTTTTAAAAGGAAAAAGAAAAGAAAAAATATCCACTTTATTCCAAATACATATACTACACACATGCACACACACACACACACCCGCACACAGACCCAAAATAGGCATTTTCATTCGATGTACATTTCATAAGCAACCAGTGTTTGACAACTTGGCAGCCACTGTGCTTGAGTCTGAGGGAGGCAAAAATTAATAAAACAAGTGTTTTTCCTGGCCTTGAGGAACTCACAAACTTGCAAAAAAAAAAAAATACTGTAAAGAAATCCTTTTCTGTCTCATGAGAATAAGACATGTACCTGTCCACACAGGTAGCTTATACAGCAGCTGTCAAGGTGCCTATGCTAGGATGTGGTTTCCACCTATTGGCTGAGTTTGAGCTTGTGGGGGGCACTGATCAGGTGCCCCTCCCAGCCTCATTGCCTACCTCTGGGTGATGATGGAGATCTGTGCTGCCCCTCTGGTCACTGAACACTTTCTAGGTCCCATCCCTGAGCTAAGCCATTTGTACATGTTAGTCCTCTCCCTCAACCCTGTACTGCAAGATAGATACTATTATCCCTTATTTACCGATGAGACAGTTGGAGTTCTGAAAGGTTATATGATTAGCCTAAGATCACACAGTGAGTAAGTGCACACTCACTTTATTTTTAGCTCCTCTGGCTGTTTTTCCTTATGCTTCCATGTCTCTTTTGCCAAATACAGTGGTTAATGTGCTCCTTCCGCCTCTATCAGAGTGACATTCCCACCTATGACTGTCAGGTTAAAGAACTGAAGTACCACTAATTTTTGATATGTGTAGCTTTTATTCATTCAATCACTAATTCATCCAAAATGTATTTTTTTAAGCTTCATTATGTTGCCAGTCAGTGGCACTGGGATTACAGCCACAATCAAGGTTTGACATTATGGAACTCAAGATTCACTGTGTTAATACAGAGTAGAAGCTAGCAGGAATATTTATGATAGCCATTGGTCTCTTGCTAATTTTGTCTAGAATGCAGTTACACTTTACGTATGATTTGTTGTAAATTCAGTGGTAAGGAGAATTCACCTTAAAAGTATCCTAGGATGGTGCCATGTAGAAAAATTGCATGTTATCTCTAAATAATTCTTATATGGCCAGATTTTCCCCCAGCATTGTAAGAGATCACCATTTCTTTTGCTGAGCACCTATGAAGTCATAGGTTTGCTTGTAGGGGACACATTGTGTGAAAAATACTATTTTCACATTCTAAATAACTTCAAAGCAGCAAGATGTTCATATCAGGAAGGCACGTAGACCTGATTTCAGCTGATTCAAAGCTCCTGCATTATACCTGCCATGGGCTCACTGTTCACTGGGTGGACCCCAATCCATTTTTTAACTGCCTCTTACTTTGAGAAAGTTCTGGTTTTCCCTCTAGTGTACTTTCTCTCTCTTTCTGTTATTTTTTCCTCAAGTGAGTTGAGTTTAACTTAATTCGTTTTATGTGCCTACACTATAGTTTCTTTCAGTTGTCCTTTTTTTTTCAATGAAAAGCAAACAACCAACAAGGCCTCAAATGCCCATTTTACTTTACTATGCTTCTAAATTCTTCAGATTTCCTTTCAGTATTCCTCATTCCTCCCTTAACATTTGGTAGGTATGTTTATTAACGTCTCTTAAGTAGAAAAACTTAGGGACTTTGAAAAATAAACAAGCAACTTTTCTCTAAGAATGGAAAAGAAGCTATTAGAATCTGTGATACTAATATCTGGTGATAGGAGAAAGGGTAAAGGCTTTAAACAAACAAATTCAAAAGATTATATATCCTGCTAAATATAATAAAAGTAGAACCAGAAAGATATTTTCTTAGACTTCAGTAGTGTAGTATGTGTGTATATGTGTGTACCCTTCTCGTAATAATATTTGAGCCTATACTTCCAACATATGTATATCCCAAATTGTACAGATTCACAGTGTGCTAATATTTACCATAAGAAAACAGAAAAGCAGACAGAAATTTAAAAGAATGAGATGCAATGTGATAAAAATAACATATATGCTCATATATGTGTATATGGATATTTTAATATCAAACTATATGCCTTAATATATATGTTCAATATCAGTTATACATATATGTGTTTTAGTATTACTTGTTGCATTCTAAGGGATTGTCTGCATACCCCTTTTTGAAGATCATACACCTACAACATGAAGGAATAAAAGGAGACCTAATAGTACAGAAATAATTCTTTATACACACCAACACCAAACACACACACACACAGACACAGAATGACTGGATTAGCAGCATAGAACTTATATCCGTGATTAATGTGAGTACCTTCTCAACCAAAGTTGAATGAAGAGGATGAGAGCTCAGCAGGCATATGCTGCTGCTGTGAGCATCCAAATAAGTTTGATCAGTAGCTACAGTCTCCATGCCTGATGCCAAGCAACTATCTTGAAATTGCTAAGCGAGAGTGTGGATAATTCAGCACAGGCACTGATCCCTGTTGTCATGGGTGTCATTGACAGAGGTAAAAAGGTGAGACCCATTGGGAAGAGCCACCTGCAGTAGCTATATGAGATGGGTGGGTTTTGAAGAGGTGTCTTAGAGAGATTTAATATGGGAACATAAAAGTGGCTCCCTGGCTGTAGAATATACCCAATTTACGACATTCTTTATCACTGGGATAAGTAGAGGACATCCTATATTATATCATTTTACTTTAGCCTCTGTAAATGGGGCGGGACAATCAGCAAATCTAATTTAGAATCCACACGTGGAAACATGTCATTTTTTCTTTTCCCCGCTGGGTGACTACTGAAACACAGAGGATGCTGGGTACAACAAATGATGGCCAGTTTTTATATTCCTGTATTTAGAGAAAAAGCTTCTATTAGCCTGTAGACCTCAATAAATACAATTATACTCAAGCTAAGTGTACCATGAACCCACTGGTTAGGAGCCATATTAAGTGTTTTGCGCTTTGTGAGTCATCCATAAACAGTTTGTTTTGTTATAATAAGGCAAATTATAACAGTGTCAGAAGTCGGCCTAAAGGGATTGAAATGAGGTCACTAAACAGAAGTATACAGGGCACAGTCTGTACAGTGTGTCAGTTGGTCAATTGGAAAGCAGTGGGGACTATTCTCATACTTGCCAGGGTGGAATTTTTCTTTTCAGTGTATTGGTGTGAGTTTCTCTCCAGAGGCATTGCAATCTGTTTATAACTTTCTGACAACAGCTTTTGGAATAAGGCCAAAGAGATTGGCAATTAATGCACAGAAAGGAAGTACGTTGCTTGAATATTTTAGCTATCCTTCTTTTTCTTAAGGCGAAAGATATGGTAGTTTTATAAATCTCTTTAATTAGTAGTTTCTACAGGAATTAGTTAGAATTACTAGATGGAATTTAGCTCCTCTGAATGATGCTCATTAAGTCAAGACATCTGGTATGAGAAAAATCTTTGACTTATTTTGACCGTCCTTATGTTCAACAGAAAATCTTAGCTTTTCATAGATGTACTCTTAGGATGGCATTCAGAAAAAAAGCTTATAAATAGTCTTTTAGAGATTGGGAGCCAATCCTCAAAGGATTTGGGAATTAACATTAAAAAGATTGTATGTACTGGTGAAACACTTCCTTCATTTCACATGTTGATTTTTTAAAAGATGGGAGGCTTGACGATAACACACCTGGATGAGAGATGGCCTCTTGAATGGAAGGTTTATGTTAACTCTGATTCATAGAGTTCTGATCTTGGAGAGTGCTTCCTGATAGAGCTCTCATCGTTTTAGTCTATACAGTTTTATTTTGATAGATTGGTCACAGCCTCAAACAAAAGCAAATGGTTATTGTGAAAAACAGTTCTTGGAGGACTGCCAAGTAGAAATTCACACAAATTGTGGTCTGTTGCAAAATACTTGAATCCGCGAGAAAAGACACGTCAATAATTCTTTCAATAAGAAGAGTAATTATGTGGCTGTTTTCTGCATCTCTGCTTCATTTATTCATAGATAGAAGTCTAGAGGATGTGTTTTATCCTCAGCGAGAGAGCAATGCTATTGTTTAGGTATTTGGGAATTTTTTTGAGGGGTGAACAGAAAGAAAAATGAAATCAATTTCTTAAACAGGGAAAAGGTAAAAATTAAAAGTGGATCCTTAGATGGGAATTATCTCTAAAATTACAACTTTCTAATCTGTCTCTAGGTGCTGTAAAATACAAACAATGACCCTGTGGTAATACTGCAGACATATCATAGCGGAACTAAAGGGAACTTAATTTCCTTGTAAGAATATTTTCCTTAATCAGGTGCTTTTGAATTCATTTAATTATTGCAATGCTTGGTAGAAGAATATAGCCATAGAGAGTTACCCAGGATATAGACCAGATATATAATGTGAGTTGTTTTTGCTTTTGGAGTTCCATTAAAATGGCTTATTTTTGAAAGAGCAGAATAACTAAAAGTTATTTTTCTTGTTAGCTGACCTCTGCGCATATTTGAAAGTTGCATCTTGATGATATTTACATAAATATCATTTTTAATAGAAAAATGAATTTCTCCATTGGGATCTGAGCAGGTTGGCTTCTTAGGAGGCTTGAAGTTTTAGTGAGAAAACCTATATTTTCATCAGTCAAACAGAGCTCACCCTTTCATGGTCTGAAGGGCTTTCAGCTTCAGTAACTGTCCCTTGGATTTGGATCAGTGTGAAATCTGACTTGAATCCTCCTTTGGAGCTTTTTCAAATTCTTTGTGCAGTACCAGGCTGAATTGTAACAAATTTCAAAGAGTTTGGAAGAGTGAGAAAAAGTCTACTTTTAAGGGCCAGATACACAAGGATCTGGCTGTGGGGAAGCTATTTAGCCCTTTTCAACCTCCATTTCCAAATTCATAAAATTAGAATAATAGTTGTAATTTCCTGTAGGTGTGGGTTAAATCAGATTATTTTGATAATGCTTATTAGCACTGTGTTGAGTCCATGGTATTTTTCGGTAAATGTCAACCCTTACTATCATTATTAGTTTTTAAAGACAAAGTAATTTGAGAAAAAAATAGTATTTTTGATTGAAGTATACTTGGTACATAATATTATAGGTGTACCATAGAGTGATTCCCTATTTTTAAAGGTTATACTACATTTATAGTTATTATAAAGTATTTGCTATATTCCCCATGCTGTACAATACATCCCTGTAGCTTATTTTATACCTAATAATTTGTACCTCTTAATCCTTTACCCCTTTATTGCCCCTCCCCCAGCCCTCTCCCCACTGGTAACCACTAGTTTGTTCTCTATATCTGTAAGTCCGCTGCTTTTTTGTTATGTTCACTGGTTTTTTGTATGAGAAAAAAATGGTATTTTTTTCAATGAAAGAATAATATTCTTTTTACTTTCTCAAGAGCACATTTTGTTACCAAAAGAATGTGCATTCCTGTACAATTAAGATGTTTTGGGGTGCATGGAAAATCTTTCTATATGCTGGTTGTATACTGGGTTCTTACTAGCTATAAGGAAGACAATGTGGAAAGAGGTGGAACTCCTTGACTTTCTGAGCCATTGCTAGCTTACCTGCTGCCTGGTAACTAGGAGGGGCCTTCTAAACAAATGTGGGGCTATTCCAAGAAGAGGTCTATGAGGAAACTGTGTGTGTGTTTTGAATAACTTGTGCTCTCTGCTTATTCAGTGGAGTGATTTTGCCCTTCCGCTATATTTAGATCTTCCCTTTGGAACTTGCTGCAAGAGGCTACTCTGTGCAGTCTTTCTAATTCCAGTTAATCTGCTGGTCTATTAGAAGATTAAAAAGCATTTGTGATATATACTCATATTCTTAGAGAAAACTCTTCCTGAAATCTGATTAATCGAATCCTTTGATGATGATTGGTTATGAGGAGTACATTTATTATGTTAAAACACTTTTATGGTTTCATCCTAAATGAATTTCTAGATCCTAAGAAACCTAGGTAAATCTTTTCAGAAATTAAAGGATGAAATACAATGTCTGGGGTATTAAATTAAAAAAAAAAGATGTTAGCATGCTACCATGAGGAACCTTAATTGGGGTTGTGTCATGATGATGTATTAATAATTGTGTCTTTTGACATCATGAAAATGGATGGCAACCTGCAAAACAACTGGGGTCAAGTGGGGTTTATTCCAGGAATGCAAGGATTCTTCAATATACGCAAATCAATCAACGTGATATACCATATTAACAAATTGAAGGAGAAAAACCATATGATCATCTCAATAGATGCAGAGAAAGCTTTCGACAAAATTCAACACCCATTTATGATAAAAACCCTGCAGAAAGTAGGCATAGAGGGAACTTTCCTCAACATAATAAAGGCCATATATGACAAACCCACAGCCAGCATCGTCCTCAATGGTGAAAAACTGAAACCATTTCCACTAAGATCAGGAACAAGACAAGGTTGCCCACTCTCACCACTCTTATTCAACCTAGTTTTGGAAGTTTTAGCCACAGCAATCAGAGAAGAAAAGGAAATAAAAGGAATCCAAATTGGAAAAGAAGAAGTAAAGCTGTCACTGTTTGCAGATGACATGATACTATACCTAGAGAATCCTAAAGATGCTACCAGAAAACTACTAGAGCTAATCAATGAATTTGGTAAAGTTGCAGGATACAAAATTAATGCACAGAAATCTCTGGCATTCCTATATACTAATGATGAAAAATCTGAAAGTGAAATCAAGGAAACACTCCCATTTACCATTGCAACAAAAAGAATAAAATATCTAGGAATAAACCTACCTAAGGAGACAAAAGACCTGTATGCAGAAAATTATAAGACACTGATGAAAGAAATTAAAGATGATACAAATAGATGGAGAGATGTACCATGTTCTTGGATTGGAAGAATCAACATTGTGAAAATGACTCTACTACCCAAAGCAATCTACAGATTCAATGCAATCCCTATCAAAGTACCACTGGCATTTTTCACAGAACTAGAACAAAAAATTTCACAATTTGTATGGAAACACAAAAGCCCCCGAATAGCCAAAGCAATCTTGAGAACGAAAAATGGAGCTGGAGGAATCAGGCTCCCTGACTTCAGACTATACTACAAAGCTACAGTAATCAAGACAGTATGGTACTGGCACAAAAACAGAAAGATAGATCAATGGAACAGGATAGAAAGCCCAGAGATAAACCCATGGACATATGGTCACCTTATCTTTGATAAAGGAGGCAGGAATGTACAGTGGAGAAAGGACAGTCTCTTCAATAAGTGGTGCTGGGAAAACTGGATAGGGACATGTAAAAGTATGAGATTAGATCACTCCCTAACACCATACACAAAAATAAGCTCAAAATGGATTAAAGACCTAAATGTAAGGCCAGACACTATCAAACTCTTAGAGGAAAACATAGGCAGAACACTCTATGACATAAATCACAGCAAGATCCTTTTTGACCCACCTCCTAGAGAAATGGAAATAAAAACAAAAATAAACACATGGGACCTAATGAAACTTAAAAGCTTTTGCACAGCACAGGAAACCATAAACAAGACCAAAAGACAACCCTCAGAATGGGAGAAAATATTTGCAAATGAAGCAACTGACAAAGGATTAATCTCCAAAATTTATAAGCAGCTCATGCAGCTCAATAGCAAAAAAACAAACAACCCAATCCAAAAATGGGCAGAAGACCTAAATAGACATTTCTCCACAGAAGATATACAGACTGCCAACAAACACATGAAAGGATGCTCAACATCTTTACTCATTAGAGAAATGCAAATCAAAACTACAATGAGATATCATCTCACACCAGTCAGAATGGCCATCATCAAAAAATCTAGAAACAATAAATGCTGGAGAGGGTGTGGAGAAAAGGGAACACTCTTGCACTGCTGGTGGGAATGTGAATTGGTACAGCCGCTATGGAGAACGGTATGGAGGTTCCTTAAAAAACTACAAATAGAACTACCATATGACCCAGCAATTCCACTACTAGGCATATACCCTGAGAAAACCATAATTCAAAAAGAGACATGTACCAAAATGTTCATAGCAGCCCTATTTACAATAGCCCGGAGATGGAAACAACCTAAGTGTCCATCATCGGATGAATGGATAAAGAAGATGTGGCACATATATACAATGGAATATTACTCAGCCATAAAAAGAAATGAAATTGAGCTATTTGTAATGAGGTGGATAGACCTAGAGTCTGTCATACAGAGTGAAGTAAGTCAGAAAGAGAAAGACAAATACTGTATGCTAACACATATATATGGAATTTAAGAAAAAAAAATGTCATGAAGAACATAGGGGTAAGACAGGAATAAAGACACAGACCTACTAGAGAATGGACTTGAGGATATGGGGAGGGGGAAGGGTAAGCTGTGACAAAGTGAAAGAGCGGCATGGACATATATACACTACCAAACGTAAGGTAGATAGCTAGTGGGAAGCAGCCGCATAGCACAGGGAGATCAGCTCGGTGCTTTGTGACCGCCTGGAGGGGTGGGATAGGGAGGGTGGGAGGGAGACGCAAAAGGGAGGGGATATGGAAACATATGTATATGTATAACTGATTAAATTTGTTATAAAGCAAAAAATTAAAAAAAAAACTGGGAAAAAAAAATAATTGTGTCTTTTGACATCATGAAAATGGATGGCAACCTGCAAAACAACTGCTGACTCGTAACAATGCATTCTTTATTTTATTGAGTTATGTTTATTTTCTTGTGTTCCTCTTGATGATCAACCAAATCATTATTTAATTCTACAAAATAAGTTCCCTTGCCATCCATTTTCATTGTAGAGCTTGAGAAATTCAACTATGTAGCTTCAAGGAAGTCCTCAGGGAATCATAGTCCTAGGAGATATAGACACACACACACATACATACTTTAGCATTAATTTTCTTTTGAAAATCTCTGATTTAGAGAGTCCCTCCCATACAACCTCTCAAGAATTAAAAATATGGGGTGAAATAATCCCCAAGACTCTGATTAGACTACAATACATGAATACTGATTCTGCTGTTGTGTTTTTCAACACTCAAATGTATTTGAACTTGTTTACAGCACAGTCTATACTTTTTTTTAACATCTTTATTGGAGTATAATTGCTTTACAATGTTGTGTTAGTTTCTGCTATATAAAAAAGTGAATCAGCTATACGTATACATATATCCCCATATCCCCTCCCTCTTGCGTCTCCCTCCCACCCTCCCTATCCCAACCCTCAAGGTGGTCCCAAAGCATGGAGCTGACCTCCCTGTGCTATGCAGCTGCTTCCCACTAGGTATCTATTTTACATTTGGTAGTGTATATATGTCAATGCCACTATTTCACTCCGTCCCAGCTTACCCTTCCCCCTCTCCATGTCCTCAAGTCCATTCTCTATGTCTGCGTCTTTATTCCTGTCCTGTCCCTATATTCTTTAGAACCTTTTGTTTTTGTTTTTGTTTTAGATTACATATATATGTGTTAGCATACGGTATTTGTTTTTCTATTTCTGACTTACTTCACTCAGTATGACAGTCTCTAGATCCAGCCACCTCACTACAAATAACTCAATTTCTTCATTTCTTTTTATGGCTGAGTAATATTCCATTGTATATATGTGCCCCATCTTCTTTATCCATTCATCTGGCGATGGACACTGAGGTTGCTTCCATGTCCTGTCTATTGCAAATGGTGCTGCAATGAACATTGTGGTACCTGACTCTTTTTGAATTATGCTTTTCTCAGGGTATATGCCCAGTAGTGGGATTGCTGGGTCATATGGTAGTTCTATCTTTCGTTTTTTAAGGAACCTCCATACTGTTCTCCATAGTGGCTGTATCAATTTACATTCCCACCAACAGTGCAAGAGGGTTCCCTTTTCTGCACACCCTCTCCAGCATTTATTGTTTGTAGACCTTGATGATGGCCATTCTGACCGGTGTGAGGTGATACCTCATTGCAGTTTTGATTTGCATTTCTCTAATGATTAGTGATGTTGAGCATCCTTTCATGTGTTTGTTGGCAATCTGTGTATCTTCTTTGGAGAAATGTCTATTTAGATATTCTGCCTATTTTTGGATTGGATTGTTTGTTTTTTTGATATTGAGCTGCATGAGCGGCTTGTAAATTTTGGAGATTAATCCTTTGTCAGTTGCTTCATTAGCAAATATTTTCTCCCATTCTGAGGGTTGTCTTTTGGTCTTGTTTATGGTTTCCTTTGCTGTGCAAAAGCTTTGAAGTTTCGTTAGGTCCCATTTGTTTATTTTTGGTTTTATTTCCATTTCTCTAGGAGGTGGGTCATATGACCTTGAATTTGTGCATAGCTCATTAACATAGGTTTATCTATACATTTTAATCATTTCCATACCTATGTATACTTTATCTGAAGATGATACTCTCCATACATCTTAACAGAAGGCTTAAGTAGTTGAATGATAGAGACTGTATTTTTGTAGCAGAAGGTCACAGTAAAATATGTGCTCTGTTAAATATGGTGAGTCGCCTTGGGTCATGTGCTGAGACTGGTTGGTGGTGCTTATCTCTACACACAGCTCCTCCTACTGTTTTATGGATTTGGGTGAATATTCTTTTATATCAAAGACTAGGCTGGGGCTTCCCTGGTGGCGCAGTGGTTGAAAGTCTGCCTGCCGATGCAGGGGACACGGGTTCGTGCCCCAGTCCGGGAAGATCCCACATGCCGCGGAACAGCTAGGCCCATGAGCCATTGTCGCTGAGCCTGCGCGTCCGGAGCCTGTGCTCCGCGACAGAGAGACCACAACAGTGAGAGGCCCGCGTACCGCAAAAAAAAAAAAAAAAAAAAAAAAAAAAAAGACTAGGCTGCATGTCTGGAGAGGAGGTAAGAGAGAGTAGTGTTTTCCTTTAAATCTTAGTATAGTGCTATTATGTGAGAGAAGTTTATAGCTGCCTTCCCTTGCTGGTCTGTGAAGTTGTCATAAACGTATTGATTATTTTCCAATGAAATCCATGTCTCCTCTCAGAGAGCACTCTGCATTCTCAGTTACATAAGGGCTTGGCTCCCATACTCTGGGGAGAACAAGATATAACAACCTGTCCTTTCTGAAATATTCTCAGTGCACTGTGCAGCATTTACTGCATGTGGTGGTTCATTTTAAATGCCAGTTTGACTGGGATAAGGGATGCCCAGATAGCTGATGAAACATCATTTCTGGGTGTGTCTGTAAGGGTGTTTCCAGAGGAGATTAGCATTTGTGTTAGTAGACTGAATAAAGAAGACCACCCTCACCAATCTGAGCGAGTCTCATCCAGTTCACCAAGGGTTTGAAGAAAATAAAAAGGCAGGGGAAGGGGGAATTTGTTCTCTGTTTGACCTGGGACACCCATCTTCTGCTCTCAGTCATCAGCATTCTTGACTCTTGGGACTTTGGAATCATACTGAATTATACCACTGGCTTTACTGGTTCTCCAGCTTGCAGACAGCAGACCATGGGATTTCTCAGTCTCCTTAATCACATGAGACAATTTCTGTAATACATCTCTCTCTATCCCTATATATATCCTATTGGTTCTGTTTCTCTGGAGAACCTGATGAATACACTGCACAAATGCAACTTGTTTGGCTGATCCTGCCTCTCTCTGTTCTAACTCTGTTTACGGGCCTTACGCTTAGTTTCAATTATTTGTTTACACATTTGTCTCAGTAATATGTCTTTGAGGGCAGGGTCCAGTTCAAATATATATTTGCTTTGTTATCACTGAGCATGGACCCTAGCACACACTAGATGCTTTATAAAGGTAGGGGATGGGGAGATTTAAAAGGAAGAACAGAGGGAGGGAAAGATTCTCCTGATAGGTCACTCCTTGGACACCTACTGGGCTAAATTCTCTGATTGCTTCTCTGGGTCCTATAGTCTAGGCAATCTTGCTAGCAGTTTCTAGCTTCACTTAAACTTGGTTTCTGATGAATTCTAATGTTCCCTTAACTCTCCTCTCTTTAATATCCCTACCTGGCTAAGAGGCCCCGGATTGGCATTGCCTATGGCTAATTCACTTCAGGACCATTCTGAAATAAAAGCGTGAGGGATTGTTGAGTGAGTCTTACCCAAAATGAAAGTCTCTCAAGAAATCCTAAGTGGAAGCTGAGTAAAATTGATCTCCTCAGAAAGAAGTTCCCCTATTTTGAATAATTAAGTGTCGATTTTTCAGCATCTCTTGAAAGGGGGCATTCAGAGACGATAAGGTTCCACTGGATGCTAAAATATTTTGTATAATTAATTAATATTGCATGTTTCAAAATGATGATATTAAACAGTATCCTTTTTCTTTTCTTTTTTCCTTTCTGTGATATAAGAGCATCAGAACTAGCTCCGTGCCCTTGTCCCAGAATTAATCATTCCTCTCCATAGTTGATGTTTACACCTTTTAAATATTTATGGGCTGTTTTGTTGCTCTATTGTTGTTTATCCACTCTAGAGACATTCAGAAGCCTTGCATTTCTTCCTTAGCCAAGCACTTCATTCCCTCCATCATTCTCGTGGCTGTTCTTTGGATTACGTCCAGCTTGCACACATAATTTTGGTATATAGGTGCCAAAAACATGTTTGTTTCAACTGGAGTCTTATTACAGTTGCTTTTACTCAAATCACATACACAAATAAATATGATACCTAAAGCATGAAAACGCAGTAAGGGCTCCAGAGGGAAGCTGAGATATGCAAATATGTTGTTAAAATGCTACAGGTAGAGTTTTAAGTCACTAGGGAAATGGCGTCTCAAAATCAAAAGATTGTAGAATGAGCACTATGTGAAGAATTTTATTTTAAAGCCAAGCGTTGTGATCATTTTGCAGGTTTTTGTTGTTATTGCCAGTCTGTTGGTTTGTAAGATTTTAATAGGGTTGGGTTTAGTCTTCCTAGCCATTTTCTAATCATTTACTTATTTTCTCTATGCAATTGCAGAAGGCAGAGCCTTTTTTCAATAGGAAAAATGTTGCTATTCCTTTGCAGAGAAAAGACTGAAGTAAAATGACCATAAAAATATTAAAGACAAAGAGACACTGAAACCCAGGAAAACTTTGGTGATCTTTTAAATAAACAGACACTATGGATCTTATATTGTTATTTAAAAGGACTTTTCAAGTAGCAACATGACCTACTGCACAAATAAAATGTCCATGGAAATATGTAGCACAAGCAAACAAATGACTTAGAGTAAAATCCAATGGAGAGAGAAAAGTGTGTTTCCTCAACAAAATGCCATTTTTGCCCTAAGGCAATCCATGTTGGGGAACAATACCATGTATAACAGTGAGACAAATCATAGGCGTCTCCCCTAAATAGCAGATTTTGTTGAACTGCACATGTGTGCAAGTATTTGAGGCCTTGGAGAAGAAGCAAAACAATGAAATACATCACTTCTGTCACCACCTGAACTGGGGAGGACAGAGTTAGCAGGCGCATCTGAGAGCCTGGTGATGAAGCTGGGAAGTAGGAAGTAAATCAGAGCCTCTGATCAAAGGCTAATTTAGCCTGTCATAAATGACGCTGCCATGGAAAGAAGCCTTATGCACAGAGATCAAAGATTGGGGCCTCCACAGACACCATAACATTCCCTGCCCTAAAAAAAGCAAGAGAAGGAGGGAAAAGGAGAAATGCATCAAAGCTCTCTAAGAACACTGTACAGTATAATCTCCCTTTCTTAAGGACAGCATGCACTCTTAGAAAAGTGAAAATGAATCTTGTTTTTTTTTTTTTTTTTTTTTAAATAGTATGTTTGAGGTCTGCTTTTGAGATCGAGAGTAGCTGGCACCATTAGCTTAAGTAACTTACTTGCAAACAGACTCTAGGCAGTGCTTCCTGTTATTTGCGGCCCTTTCTTGTCTATATTAGGGTTCTTTTCACAACTGGAAACAGAAGGCAAATTATTTTATATTTGAGTAACTATTGTCTTTTGAGTTTGGGGTGGGTCAGAGACTTCAGTCCATGTTACCATGCTAATTGTTAACTTCTTGTTAACTGGTTAATCAACCCTTATGTGATTTTTGGTATTTCACTCCATGTTGTGAGTATAGCAAGTTCCTTAACTGTGTACAATATCTCTATACATTATATTCTCCTGTCGCCCATACTTTACATATTTTTTAACATTTTAAACCTGTGCCACGTGTAAAATGACAGTAAAAGCAAAATCTTATAAATCACTTTACAGTTGTCTAATATAGGATGCTTCATTCATTTGTAGGAATTAAACATTTTTTAAAAACTAATTTATTCAACAATTATTTTTGTTTAACTGTTAAGAGACACTTGGCTGAGGATACAGCAACAAACTAAAGCAGACAGTTTTTACCCTCATGAAGCTTATCTCTATTAGGGTAGACACATATTGATCAGATTATCATGCAAAAAAAGGTGAAATTGCCCCTCTGATCAATGCTACTAAGGAGAGTTAAATGGGGATTTGACCTATGAAGGTCAGAGAAAGCTTCTCTGAGAAACTGATGCCTGATCAGAGGTAGGAAATAAACTGGGCAAGAAGGGAAGGTAAGAAGGATCCATTTGATTAGAGAATTTTACTAACACGCTTTCATTTTTCTTGGAAGGGAAGTGGTGGTGGAAAATGGGTCCAGATACAGGGCAGAGGAAGTGCAGTAGATAGTAAACTGATTAAGAGAATGGGTTTGACAAATTAGTCAACCTCTCCGAACCTTAGGCTTCTGATCATAATCCTTACCTCACAGAATTGTCTCAATAAGTGGTAGCTGTCATCGTCATCATCATCACCACCATCACCTTGAGGTCTAGCACTGGTTTGTAGTGTGATTTTAGGCATATCATTTCATTACTTTGAGTTCCAACTTCATACTTATATAAAATGGAGGGTGTTGGATTTAGATTGCAAGCTTCCTTCCTGTTCTAATGGTTCCATGATTTTTCAGGCAAATCTAAAGTTGCAAATTTCATTCCGGATATGGGAAGTCTATATGCTGGCAGGTTAGGGAAAGTATTGTTTTAGGGAAGTAGATTTTGAAAAGAAGCACAGTTCCACCTTTTAGCAACTTTACTTACATTTATATAATCCACATTTTAGAAGTTTCTATTATCTTAGATTAAATTTTATAACACATACTTCTTCTGCTAAAAAGCCTTTAAAGGATTTCGGTGGGATATTTAATTTCCCATTATGGTTGGTTTCTCAAATCATTCCCTTTGTAATTGTCACGTTTTTACAGTCCTCTTTAAAATGAATTTAATTTTCCAACTAAAAATATCAAGCTGAGTTGGAAATTGAAATTCTAGGACTGTAAAATCAAATGATAAAAAACGAGCTTTCAGGCCAAAGTTTTCAACCACCATAACATGTAGAAATACCTCCAGAAAAGTGTTTTCTTATTTCTTATAAAATGCATAAGAATACTTCTAAGATTATTTTGGTCAAAGTAAAATTCTATAACATTTCTAAATCTAGAAAATTATTTATTTTACACCTTGTTATTTACTTAAGTACATAAGTGTTTGGTTTGATTGGAGCATCTTCTTCGCTCTGTTTATGCTTCACTTAAATTACTCATGTTTCAGCTTTACAAAGTTTACTTTTGTCTGTATTATGTTAAACATTTAATTTTTTTTCTAGTGCTACAGATATAAGAAAGAATCCAGATATATGTTTTCTCTACTTGGTATTTTAAAAACTCACCCTCATGTTTTGTTTGTTTGTTTGTTTGTTTGCTTGCGGTATGCGGGCCTCTCACTGTTGTGGCCTCTCCCGTTGCAGAGCACAGGCTCCGGACACACAGGCCCAGCGGCCATGGCTCACGGGCCCAGCCGCTCTGCGGCATGTGGGATCTTCCCGGACCGGGGCATGAACCTGTGTCCCCTGCATCGGCAGGCGGACTCTCAACCACTGTGCCACCAGGGAAGCCCCCACCCTCATGTTTTGTGTGATAAATACTCTAAGTGCTTTTGTATTTTTCTTTATCTTAACCCTTAGGGAATACATAGTAAACATATTAAGTACACAGCATAGGGACTACTGTCCCTAAAATATGGGTTAGAAAACTGAGATGTTGACTCATTCAAAGTCAAATTCATATTTACTGAATAAGAATTAGATCTTATATCTCCTAGCTTCTAGACTAGTGTACATTTTACAGTGCCTCACTGATTTGCCAATGTAATATAGATTCCTCCCAACTTAATGGAAGCGTGCAAAGCCCTGACATGAATTAGATATGGTTAAATTGGTCAATCATTGTCTGATTGGCCTCAACGATTATATCATTAAATGGTATTTCATCTTGATTTCCTCTGCTCTTTTTTTCTTATGCCATTTCCCATTTTATTGGCCTTGGTATGGATATGCTTTTCATTTGTGAATGTCCAATTATCATGCCTTCATGTTAGTTGGAAGACCGAGTAGCATGGATTAATTAAGGTAATGAAATAATTACACTGATTATGATATAACTATATAGTAACCAACATTAGCATGGCCTAATTACCTAGTGGTTATGAGCATGTGCTTTGGAGATCTGATTGAAGTGGGTTTGGATCTGATCTTCAGTACTTACTAATAATGTGTGCTTTTGTGAGTTACTCAATCTCTTTGAGGTTTGGTTTTCTCTTCAGTAAAGAGGAGATAATAGTACTTACAGAATTTATTTTTTAATAGATGCAATTATGTAAATGCATTGTATTTTCTACGTGGCAAGGCCTCGATAATTATTAACAACATGACTTTTATTGCCCTGGCTACAAGGCTGCGTACCTATCGAATTATGATCCAGTCACCCTCCCTTAGCACCACAGTCTTAGAGGATGGGACAGGTAATGCCAGTTTGGTTATATTCAGCATCCTTCGCCGGGGATTTACTGAGCTCACGCTGGAATAACAGAGCTAGTCTCAGAGAATGATGCTGCAAACAAACAAGACAGAAGTAAGAGTAAGCAAGATGGCTTGATGGTGTTTGGGTTGCAGAATTCAGAGGCCCCTGGTGCTGGTTCTCCCTCTGCTTTTTATATGTTTTTTGTTTGTGGGTTAATAAATTCCCTTAATTAAGTTAGTTTGATTTGGGTTTATGTGACCCATTAATGAGTCCAATAATACAGCTTTTTAAGAAACACATTTCTTCAACTTTCTGTTAACATTTATTACTCCTAACAGTGTTCTATTATTTATTTACATGGTTATTTTCTTTCTTCCTGTTACTAAAGTGTAAACTCCATTTGGACAAGAACCTACAACACTCTTTCCTCACGTATTGGAAAATCCCTAACACCTAGTAGCCACTCAGTTAATATTGGGTAGGTGAGTCAATGGATGAAGGGAGAAAGAAAGGAATCGTCTTTTGAAAAAATGCTCCCTAGTCAAAATTGCATCCACTTTTTTTCCTGAATAGAGTAGGTAAAAATGCAAATTTAACATTCATTGAGTCATTCATCATGTTAGATATTGTATATCTTTTGAGATTTTTAGTATCATCCTCATTTTACAAATGAGAGAATGGAGGAGCAGTGAGATAAAGTCACAGTGGTAGATTCTGTAACGCTCCACTCAGATCAGCCTTTGAGAACCAGCTGTTCTGTCTGTTGCTTGGAGTGCTGCCAGCAACCAGCCCTCACATGTAAGCACCCAGTCAGGGTCACGATTGCCTCAGATGAAGAGAGT
The DNA here is from genome assembly GCF_964341445.2 of Mesoplodon mirus. Taxonomy (NCBI): domain Eukaryota; kingdom Metazoa; phylum Chordata; class Mammalia; order Artiodactyla; family Ziphiidae; genus Mesoplodon; species Mesoplodon mirus. The sequence goes on along the minus strand of NC_138988.1, from coordinate 15,652,613 downwards.
ACCCCCTTGCTCAAGGTCATGTCTCCTTTGCAGGGAGATATCTACTGCCTGGTGTAGAGGGATAAAGACCCAGGACCCTAACCCAAATTAGGACAGCTCTAGGGATCACGCCCACTTCAGAACTCCCTGTAGGGTGGGCTGAGGATTCTCTTTATGCTGTGTCACAGCTCAGCTTTTCCCTTTGTCCACTTCCACTTCCTTGCTAACCCTTCCCCATGCATTGATCTCAGATAGCTCATTAATAGACCAGAGTCTGCTTCCCAGGGAAACAAACCTGCTATGGTAACTTCTGAAGATTCGTCCCCAGCTAGAGAAGAGGCCTCTCTGAGGAGGTAAAGCTGGCTGAGACCCTCAGGCCTGGGGGAAGTATAGCTCTGAAATCTGAGCAGAGAAAGAGCTAGATTTTTTCTAGGGTCTTAAAAATGACCGTTGTAAAGCTAGAACACAAGATGCTGGGAGGAGAGAGGCTTGAGAGGGTGGCAGGCACCAGACCATGCAGGGCCTTGTAAGCCATGCAAAGAAGCTAGACTTGTATTTTCAATTGTTTCTACCCTTTTTTCTGCTCATGCACCAGGATTCGCCTCCCCCTCTCTCTAGCTACCATGGTTCTGCCCTTTGGAGCCCATTTCTGCCCTATGAAATTGCACTTTAATTTGTGTTTTCTTTCAGAATGCTATTTATAGACCCTTTCATTCTTAATCTTCTCACTGGCTTGCTACTATACTTATAGTCTCAAAAAGCAGTTGTTTTCTGGGAAAAGGATGTTTTGAGCTATTAGTTGTGACTTAGTCAATTATGTGTAGTTTAAGAAATATCTTTCTTTATCCACTAAAAAGGCTAGAGTTCCAGTTGCTATGATTTAAAGGCAATGGGAATATTTCCTAGAGTTTCACGAGATTATAAAAACCTTTTCTGACATTTGAAGTGATTATAGTTTATACCACATTGATTTACAATTGAGGTCATTCAAATGACCTTTAGAATTCAGTAACTTCTAGGTCACAGAGAAGCACAGATGGGCACCATGTCATCTTTGTATCCGATAACTGGCGTGTGTATGTGTGTGTGCATGCACACACACACACACACACGCTAATTATTTAGGTATACTCTCCGGGAAAAAGTGTAAATGCTAAAGGTTTTCATTTATTTTGGGCAAGTGTCAGTGCCTGGTGGAAGAAGCTTAGTATCTGAAATATGGAAACTGCAGAGATAAATGATTCATATATATGCTGCAAGCTGTATCTCCTTGCGTTGTTTTCCCCCAGTGTTTCCTGGCAACCTAACACAGTAGTTCTCACCTTTGACTGCCTATCATAATTTCCTGTGGCACTTTTTAGATCTAAGGCTCTCTGGGCAGCCATTCCAACTTTGTAGGTGAAGCCCAGATAGCTATTTCTTGTTGTGGTGGGTGTGGGTGCTCTTTCCAACCTCTACCCATGATTTTATTTGACAAGTAGCATTGAGAAGCATTAGTCTGTTAAAATATCTATAAGGAAGGTACAAAATCACCCCTGGTTGAAAAACCACTGCTCTGAGTAAGGCCTTCTTCCCTACATCCAAAGCAAGAATGCTGCCTTGTACAACTCCAGGGAATACCATTCATTTGTATTCCGTGCAGAATTCTTCCTTCGAGTTGTACAACAGCTGTACATCACTCAAAAGGAGAAGCTCTGGGTGAAATGACATGCTCTGGTGATATACATATATTTGGAGATTTAATAAAGGACCAGGATATAGAATACTTAATCAAAGTTCTACTATATTTTTAAACTGCATTCATGAATATGGCTTCTCTTTTGTAGTTTCTTCTCTCTGTCATGCATACACACACAGCGAGGCATGGAACTCTCTTACTTTGTTTAACATGTTTGTAGTTCTAAGCAGAAGCCCAAAGAAAGTGAAGAAGCAAAAGCACTACTGATGAATGCTGCTGTATAGTTCTAATGAATTCACTGTCCTTTCGGAAATGAGACCATAGATCCCAGGAATTAAGGTGAGAGTGTGAGAGTAGACAAAGGAAGAAACGTCCTCAGTTCCCAGGCAGATTTGGAGGTTAGGGCAGGAACCTCATCTGTCTTTTAAGTGCTGTATTCCCAGTACCTAGAAGAACAGCTGGCCTATGGTGGTTGCCCAGTATATTTTTGGGATGATTGAATGAATGAACGACTTGGACTGGACAACCTTAGATTGTCGGCCCTGGTATCTAGGCGAAAGGGACCTACATTAGAAACAAGAACTGAGTCCTGCCTGTGTCTGTGTGTGTCCTTACATGGAAATTCCAGTTCAAGGGGGGACTGAATATGTAGGTGATTAAAGATCTCTCCACGGATTTTCCATGGTGTCTGGCATTCTCACCTTAAAGTTCTGTCCACCTGGGTAATTTTAGGGGTTAAGGCTTCATGTCTCCTCTAACATGGGGATATTAGCTTTCATTAGTTATGGGATGAGTACCACTGATGGAGTATAAAATAATCGTAGATAATCTAAGATTAAGTATAATTAAATAGCAGACATATAAGTCAAATATTTTTCCTTTTTCATTCTCTTTTGGTACTTTGGATTAAGTCAAAAACGAGTTTTGTGCATGCATGATTTTATACATTTTTAACACTTTCTACCATCTCTTTCTCATAAAAATAGACCAGACTTCAAAATCCAAGATTCAGCTGGTCACAATGTCTACTTAGAATTTAATTGTTTAGGTTTCAATGTATTTATTTTTATGGGATGTGGTGCTGATTTCCCATTCTGTAGTAGTGAGAGAACATATTATCTTAAGATATTTTAGTGAGGTGGATGCACCTAGAGTCGGTCATACAGAGTGAAGTAAGTCAGAAAGAGAAAAACAAATACTGTATGCTAACACATATATATGGAATCTAAAAAAAAAAGGTTCTGAAGAACCTAGGGGTAAGACGGGAATAAAGACACAGACCTACTAGAGCATGGACTTGAGGATATGGGGAGGGGGAAGGGTAAGCTGTGATAAAGTGAGAGAATGGCATGGACATATATACACTACCAAACGTAAAATAGATAGCTAGTGGGAGGTAGCCGCATAGCACAGGGAGATCAGCTCGGTGGTTTGTGACCACCTAGAGGGGTGGGATAGGGAGGGGGGGAGGGGGGGAGACGCAAGAGGGAAGAGATATGGGAACATATGAATATGTATAACTGATTCA